>NC_140998.1:27554952-28154952 GCF_052327205.1 Somniosus microcephalus | reverse complement strand
GCTCTTACCAGCATAAGATTTAAAAAAAGTTTTTAAAATTTTTTTTCACTCATTTATCATTTAAAAATATTATTAAAAAAAGGTAAGTTTATTTTTAGCCCCGTAAAAATCTTTAATTTTTTTTTCTAAAAATTAAAATTTTGTTTAAAATATTTAATTTATTGTAATTTCAACTAATTTTAAAAATGTGATTTAAAAATAAATTATTTAATGTTTTAAAGTGTTTTTGGGGTGATCTCCATTCGTATATTTGACAGGTCTATCTGTCAAGTGTATGAAGGGAGATTCCCTTCTTTGATTGGCTCCCCATGGCCCATGTGATCCCAGGGACGCTTGCAAACCGCCTGCGCCTCTGGGATACGTGGGCCCCGTGCACTGGGAGTTGGAGAGGCCCAGGATCGGAACTATATGCACCTCGGGAGCCCTCAGGTAAGTGCGTAGATTTTTTTCCAGATCGGAGACCTCCGCATGCGGGAAGCCTCCGATCGGAAAATACGGCCCATTGTGTAGAACACCTTTGGTTATATAACACTACAGAATTGTATAACACAGGAGAAGGCCGTTTAACCCATCTTGTGTGTGCCAGGTCTGAGCTGGTGCACCAGGGAACCACCAAAGAACATATAATTCAAAGCCTTAAGTACATGGAGGACGCTGGATAAGAAAGATAAGGAATAGGAGCAGGAGCAGGCCATTCGGCCCCTCGAGCCTGCTCCACCATTCAATAAGATCATGGCTGATCTTCTACCTCAACTCCACCTACCCGCCCGATCCTCATATCCCTCGATTCCCTTAGATACTAAAAATCTATCGTCCTCAGCCTTAAATATACTCAATGAAGAGAAAATATTATAGCTGATTGCATGACATGTAAATCACAGGTAAAATGAAATGTAAGCCCTCAAACTGAGGAAATCTGTGAGCCTTAAATAAGAAACAGGAGAGAGGCTACAAAGGAATTTGGTATATGAATAACTTCTAAAGATGTAACACGACCCTACCTTCATTATTATCTTGCTTATTCTTCAAGTATTTCCCCTTTACATGATCTCACCCTACTATAGAGTAGATAAAGCACTGTGGGGTACTACTACTCTATCGTTTGTCAGTTAAGATTAATAGTTTATAAACTTTAGATGGTCTTAATTTTTGTGGTTATAGTTTCTAAGATCTCTGTTGTGTATCGGGGAGTGCAAGTAACCAAGGGCCCTTGAGTATATCATTTAATTGTAGTGTAATTAGTGGTATTGATTTGATTTAATTTAATTTAAATTAATTAAAGGGTAAGTCATGGCAGGACAGCTCAGCCCCATGGCTTGTTCCTCCTGCGCTATGTGGGAAATCAGGGACACTTCCTGTGTACCTGATGACCATGTGTGTGGGAAGTGTATCCAGCTGCAGCTACTGACAGACCGCATTGCGGCGCTGGAGCTGTGAATGGATACATACTGGAACATTCACGATGCTGAGGACATCGTGGATAGCACATTTAGGGAGTTGGTCACACCGTAGGTAAAGGCTGCACAGGCAGGATAGGAATGGGTGACCACCAAGCAGAGTAGTAGGCGCAGGCAGGTAGTGCAGGGGTCCCCTGTGGCCATCCCCCTCTCAAACAGATATACCACTTTGGATATTGTTGAGGGAGGTGGCTTATCGGGGGAAGGCAGCAGCAGCCAACTTCCTGGCACCATGAGTGGTTCTGCTGCACAGGACGGGAGGAAAAAGAGTGGGAAAGCTATAGTGATAGGGGATTCTATTGAAAAGGGAATAGATAGGTGTTTCTGCGGCCGCAAACGAGACTCCAGGATGGTATGTTGCCTCCCTGGTGCAAGGGTCAAGGATGTCTCGGGGCGGCTGCAGGGAATTCTGGAAGGGGAGGGTGAACAACCAGTTGTCAAGGTGCATATAGCTACCAACAATATAGGTAAAAAATGGGATGAGGTCCTAAAAGCTGAATATAGGGAGTTAGGAGGTAAATTAAAAAATAGGACCGCAAAGGTAGTAATCTCAGGATTGCTACCAGTGCCATGTGCTAGTCAGAGTAGAAATAGAAGGATATTTCAGCTGAATTTGTGGCTAGAGGAGTGGTGCAAGGTGGAGGGTTTCAAATTCCTGGGACATTGGAACTGGTTCTGGGGGAGGTGGGACCAGTACAAACTGGACGGTTTGTACCTGGGCGAGACCAAGACAGATGTCCTAGGGGGAGTGTTTGCTAGTACTGTTGGTGAGGGTTTAAACTAAAATGGCAGGGGGTTGGGAACCTGTGCAGGGAGACAGAGGAAAGGGAAGCAAGGATAGAAGCAAAAGACAGGAAGGAGAAAAGCAAAAGTGGAAGGCAGAGAAATCAAGGGTGTAAATCAAACAGGGCTACAGTAAATAATAATTCTAAAAGGACTAAGAGTATTAAAAAAACAAGCCTGAATGCTTGTGTCTTAATGCGAGGAGCATTCGTAATAAAGTGGATGAATTAGCTGCGCAAATAACTGTAAACGGATATGATGTCATTGGAATTATGGAGACATGGCTCCAGGGTGACCAAGGCTGGTAATTCAACAGCCAGGGGTATTCAATATTCAGGAAGGACAGGCAAAAAGGAAAAGGAGGTGGGGTAGCATTGCTGGTTAAAGAGGAGATTAACACAATAGTAAGGAAGGATATTAGTTCTGATGATGTGGAATCTGTATGAGTAGAGCTGAGAAATACCAAGGGGCAGAAAACATTAGTGGGAGTTGTATACAGACCCCCAAACAGTAATGCTGAGGTTGGGGATGGCCTTAAATGGGAAATTAGAGATGCGTGCAATAAGGGCACAGCAGTTATTATGGGTGACTTTAATCTACATATAGATTGGGCTAACCAAATTAGTAACAATACTGTGGAGGAGGAATTCCTAGAGTGTATACGGGATAGTTTCCTGGACCAATATGTCAAGGAATCAACTAGAGATCAGGCCATCTTAGACTGGGTATTATGTAATGAGAAAGGATTAATTAGCAATGTTGTAGTGCGAGGCCCCTTGGAAAGGAGCGATCATAATATGATAGAATTCTTCATTAAGATGGAGAGTGAAGTAGTTGAATCAGAGACTAGGGTCCTGAATTTAAATAAAGGAAACTATGATGGTATGAGGTGCGAGTTGTCTGGGATGGATTGGGGAATGTTACTTAGAGGGCTGACGGTGGATAGGCAATGGCAAACATTTAAAGATGGCATGGATGATCTACAGAATTTGTTCATCCCTGTTTGGCATAAATATAAAACAAAAAAGGTGACTCAACCGTGGCTGACAAGGGAAATTAGGGATAGCATAAGATCCAAGGAGAGGACATATAAATTGGCCAGAAAAAGCAGCAAACCTGAGGATTGGGAGCAGTTTAGGATTCAGCAAAGGAGGACAAAGGGATTAATTAAAAGGGGGAAAATAGAATATGAGAGTAAGCTTTCAGGGAACTTAAAAACTGACTATAAAAGCTTCTATAGATATCTGAAGAGAAAAAGATTGATGAAGTCAAGTGTAGGTGATGCACTATCAATTGCTACAAAAGACTGAAGTTGAGAAAGTAATAAACAGGCTTTTATTACCAAAGAACAGAGCATGCCTCTTGTGGTTGCCTGGTATCCAAAAGGGCCGGGGGCTGCCGAGCAGCGACCTTTATACCCAGCCATGAGGTTGGAGCCAGGGGCGGAGTCAGCTGAGGCATGCACAGACAAGTACAACAATATGCAAGAATGCACAACAGTACTAACAGTGAACAACAGTACTAACAACAGTGGTGAACAACAATACTAACAACAGTGGTTTACCACAGTAAGTCCCTTGCAGTCAGAAGCAGGGGAATTTATAATGGGGAACAACGAACTGGCAGACCAATTAAATACATACTTTGGTTCTGTCTTCACAAAGGAGGACACAAATAACCTTCCAGAGATGTCAGGGAACATAGGGTCTAATGAGAGGGAGGAATTGTATGATATCAGTATTTGTAGGGAAATGGTGTTAGGGAAATTGACGGGATTGAAGGCTGATAAATCCCCAGGGCCTGATAGTCTATATCCTAGGGTACTTAAGGAAGTGGCCCTAGAAATAGCAGATGCATTGCTGGTCAACTTCCAAAATTCTATAGATTCTGGCACCGTTCCCATGGATTGGAGTGTAGCTAATGTAACCCCACTATTTAAAAAAGGTGGTAGAGAGAAAACGGGGAATTATAGACCAGTAAGCCTGACATCGGTATGGAGAAAATGCTAGAGTCCATTATAAAAGATGTAATAGCAGAGCACTTGGAAAACAGTGACAGAATCGGACAAAGTCAACATGGATTCACAAAAGGTAAATCATGCTTGACTAATCTACTGGAATTTTTTGAGGGTGTAACTGGTTGAATAGATAAGGGAGAACCAGTGGATGTGGTGTATTTGGACTTTCAGAAGGCTTTCGATAAGGTCCCGCATAAGAGATTGGCATGCAAAGTTAAAGCACATGGGATTGGGGGTAAGGTACTGACTTGGATAGAGAACTGGCTGGCAGACAGGAAGCAAAGAGTTGGAATAAACAGGTCTTTTTCTGAGTGGCACACAGTGACTAGTGGCTCACAACCGCTGTGAGTAGCAGCAGACAGGCAGAGGCGAAGCAGGTCATCAAACCTTACTGCTCTAGAGGAGATGGTGCTGGAGATCATTGGAGCAGCCATCACTGAGGCCGTGGTGAGTGGCGAGGTTGAAAGCATTGCTGATGATGTTATACTCATACTTAATCCTTCTTCTCACATCCCACTTCCGCCTCATGGCACAATCTCTTCGCACTTACAAGCTGCTGATGGTGTAAGCATGCACATCTTCCTTTCCCCCTCTCTTCACCTCAACCCAACCCTTGAGCCTTTCTCCTTTCAGATACCCAAGAACTGCCAGCAGCTCAGCCAGTCCCTGACACTTTAGAGGAGGAGAGTGAAGGAGAAGAAGAGGCACTGTCACTCGATCTGACACTCACAGGCACCAGCTCAGAAAATGGCACTGCGCGAACTTTAGAGGGTAGTATAGAGGTGGGAGCTGCACGTGGTGAGTCACTGGGCACAAGTGGGCTGCAGCCAGGCCAGGGGAAAAGGGTAGCTTGGGTGAACATAAGAACATAAGAAATAAGAGCAGGAATAGGCCATACGGCCTTTCGAGCCGGCTCCACCATTCAATAAGATCATGGCTGATCATCCACCTCATCTCCACTTTCCCACCCGACCCCCATATCCCTTGATTCGGCTAGAGTCCAAAAATCTATCTATCTCAGCCTTGAATATACTCAACGACTCAGCATTCACAGCTCTCTGGGGCAGAGAATTCCAAAGATTCACAACCCTCTGAGTGAAGAAATTCCTCCTCATCTCAGTCTTAAATGGCCGACCCCTTATTCTGAGACTATGTTCTTTCTCCTTTCAGACTCTCCAGCCAGGGGAAACAACCTCTCAGCATCTACCCTGTCAATCCCCCTCAGAATCTTTTATGGTTCAATGAGATCACCTCTCATTCTTCTAAAATCCAGAGAGTATTGTACCATTTGCATATTGATTTATCATTGGCCCGCAGGCATCTGTAAGGAATACCTATTATATTCACATGTGATCACATGCTGAGTTGTCATTGGCCTGCAGGCATCTGTAAGGACTGCTATTGATTAGAAGACCCAGGGGGTCCTGACTCCATCTTGTCCACATGGTGCTGTACTGTTGTGAGTCAGATCACAGACCTGATGCTTCATTAAAGAGTTAAAACTGTAATACTCCGTTGTCCTGCAATTTATTATTTTTGTACAAAGTGTGCAAAACAAGACATGGTGTCAGAACAGGGATTTGAAATGGACATCGTTGGAGCTCCGTTACCTCGAATGAATTGGGGATCTTTGAACTTACATAGAGAATGGTGCAAGTTCAAGCAACACGTGGAGTTGATGTTCTCGTGTCCACTGAAAAGCAAAGGGGAGGAAGAAAGATGCAGCGACCTACTCCTGTGGATCGGAGAAAAAGGGAGAGACATTTTTAACACACGGTCTCTCACCGCAGATGAAGCAAAGGTACTGAAAAGTTATTTTGACCGTTTTGAAGCATATGTGATGCCCAAGACAAATACGATATTCGCTAGGTACAAGTTGCAGGAGGAAGTACAAGGAGCTAGTGAGTCGTTTGAACAGTTCGTGACTGAGTTAAAACTGCTGGCAAAAGACGGTGTATATGCAGATAAAGATGAGATGGTCAGAGATCGCATCGTGTTTGGAATACATTCAGCTAAAGTGAGAGAGAAACTTTTGAATGTTGGGTCCGGGCTAACGCTGGACAAAGCTATAGACATAGCTAGATCGCACGAGATAGCCCAAGCACAGTTGAAAACCATAACCGGCGCCACGAACAGCTCGTGAGAACAGACAGTGCACGCAGTTAATAGACACACACCAAAGAACATCGCCCAGAGAGCGTGTTTCAGAACAGAAAGAACAGAGAGAGTTCTAAAAATGAGCAACACAGACATAAAACGCTTCAAAAACTGTGGATATTGTGGAAACAACTGGCATGGAGAAAAGAAGCACTGCCCTGCCAAAGGAAGGCAATGTACTAAATGTGGTAAACGGAACCATTTTGCTAAAGTTTGCAAGACTGTTTTCAGAAAAACAGTACACACAGTGAGTGACAGCCAAATGTCAGATAGAGAGCCAAATGCAGAGGAACTGTTTATTGATTCTGTGTCACAGCAAAAACAGATTTCAGAGGCTGAGCAAGCCTTTGCCGATATTGAGATAGGAAAACAGGGCAAAGAGCTTAAGTTTAAATTAGACACTGGAGCTCAGGTTAATGTAATTCCTCTGAGTGAGTATCACAGCTTGAAGGATGAGTGTGAGCTACAGCCCACCTCATGCAGACTGACCGACTATGGAGGTGAGCAGCTCATTGTAAAAGGCACATGCGTGATGAAATGCAAGTACAAAGAAAGCAACATGATGCTGGACGTTTACATTATTGACACTCAAGCACCTCCAGTGCTAGGTCTAAAGGCATGTTTAGACAGGGACCTCATCAAGCTAGTGCTATCATTGACAGCACCAGTTGAGAAGCAGACAGTCATGGAGGAGTTTGCTGACGATATCAAAGGAATCAGACTATTCCCAGGTGAATGCACTATTCACCTTGACCCAGCAGCAACCCCTGTGGTTTGCCCACCGAGAAGGATAACCCTTGCTCTACATAGTCGCCTGAAGGAGGAGCTGCAGAGCATGGAGAATACAAAAATCATCGTCCGGGAAACAGAACCGACAGAGTGGGTCAACACGTTAGTAGTGGTTGAGAAACCACGTACAGGCAAGCTCAGAGTCTGTCTCAGAGATTTGAACAAGGCTATCAAATGCCCTCACTACCCTCTACCAACGCTAGATGATATCACACCCAAGCTAGTGGGAGCACGTTACTTCAGTGTAATGGATGCACGATCAGCATACTGGACTATCAAGCTCACGGAAGAGTCATCTAAGCTAACAACGTTCAACACACCATTTGGATGCTACCGATTTCTGCGTTTACCATTTGGTCTTATCTCAGCTCAGGATGAATTCCAGTGGAAGATCGACGAAACCTATGAAGGCCTCGACGGAGTAGTCGCAATCGTAGACGACATCCTCATCTATGGCAGGAAGAGAGAGGAACATGACAGGAACCTCCGTGCAATGCTACAAAGATCACGGGAGAAAGGTATCCGGCTCAACCCCGAGAAAAGCATAATTGGATCCACTGAGATCAATTATTTTGGGCATCGCCTCTCAACTGATGGCATTAAGCCGGATCCAGAGAAAATCTCCGCCATCAAGAAGATGGAGCCGCCGAAGAACCGCGCAGAGCTAGAGACAGTACTAGGCATGGTTAACTACTTAGCCAAGTTTGCCCCGAGCCTCTCCGAAATCAACGCACCCATGTGTCAGTTGCTCAAACAATCCAATGAGTTCCTATGGGACAAACAACATGACACAGCATTTCAGAAAATGAAAGACCTAATCACCAGAGAACCAGGACCGGTTCTTGCCTACTTCGACCCCAACAAAGAGCTCAGACTACAAGTGAACGTGTCAAAGTACGGACTAGGTGCAGTATTACTGCAAGAAGGAAAGCCCATTGGCTATGCTTCCAGATCTCTCACAGACAGTGAAATCAACTATGCTCAAATCGAGAAAGAGCTATATGCAATTCTGTTTGGATGTAAGCATTTCCACCAGTACGTCTATGGCCGACAAGACATTGTGGAATCCGACCACAAGCCACTGGAGCCAATCATAAGGAAACCACTAGCCGCAGCCCCACCAAGGCTACAGAGAATGATCCTTCAGCTACAGAAGTATGACTTCATAATCATTCACCGTCCAGTCAAAGACATTCCTGTCACAGACACGCTCTCCAGAAAGTCTCTTAGCTACCAGGACAGCAGCCTTAGTGAAGGCATGGATGTGCAGGTGCTCATGGTGTACAACAGCTTACCTGTGAGTGACTCAAAACTGAAGGAGATCCAAGCAGGAACAGAGAAAGATGCACAACTCACACTGTTGAGCAAAGTCATACATGAAGGATGGCCTGAGGAAAGGAGGAAATGCCCTCAGGGAATATCTGAATTCTGGAACCACAGAGACGAACTGTCACAAATCAACGGAATCATCTTCAAAGGGGAGAAAATCATCATTCCTACCAGTCTCAGAAAAGAGATGTTGACAAAAATTCATGCTGGACATATGGGCATGGAAAAATGCAAACAAAGAGCATGTAACATTATGTTTTGGCCCGGAATGTGCAAACACATTGAGGTCATTGTCGGAAAATGTTCCATTTGTCTAGAACGCCGCCCATCAAATGTCAAAGAGCCCATGATACCTCACCGTATCCCAGACAGGTCCTGGCAGGTCATCAGCTGCAAGCAAGTGCATGCAAAATGTGTACAGAGACAGCAACACCAAAAGAGATACTATGACAGGTCAGCTAGACTACTGCCGCCGCTGCACAGTGGAGAATCCGTCAGAATCCAGGAGCATGACTACTGGAAGCCAGCAGTTGTCCATCCAGCCAGCTGACACTGAGCGATCATATCACGTCCGCACTCCAGAAGGACAGGTGTACCGCCGCAATCGCAGGAACCTCCTGAACAACACAGTCATTCCGATGAGAGGATCAGTTTAACAGAGTGTGATGAACAGAGCAATACATAAAACACATCATACTTACCTGAACCTAAACCTGAAGCAGAATCCTTGACCGATTCAGGAGCATGCTCAGTTTCATACCACACAAGGTCAGGATGAGAGGTCAAGCCTATAGTTATCCTTGAATTGTGAACTGTCAAAGGGTGTAGGCGGATCGCTGCCCTAAAAAAACTGTACATCGTTATTGAAACGTTGAGATGTTTTCAGTGCTAGTTAAATGTTGAGTTTACTTATATGTTGATGCTACTGAGAACATTATGTAGAAGAAAGGTTCAAAAGTAATGCATAACATTTTTCTTTTAAAAGAAAGGGGATGTAACATTTGCATATTGATTTATCATTGGCCCGCAGGCATCTGTAAGGAATACCTATTATATTCACATGTGATCACATGCTGAGTTGTCATTGGCCTGCAGGCATCTGTAAGGACTGCTATTGTTTAGAAGACCCAGGGGGTCCTGACTCCATCTTGTCCACACGGTGCTGTACTGTTGTGAGTCAGAACACAGACCTGATGCTTCATTAAAGAGTTTAAACTGTAGTACTCCATTGTCCTGCAATTTATTATTTTTGTACAAAGTGTGCAAAACAAGTATAGGCCCATTCTACACAATCTCTCCTCATAGGACAACCCTCTCATCCCAAGGATCAATCGAGTGAACCTTCGTTGCACCGCCTCTAAGGCATGTATGTCCTTCCTCAGATAAGGAGACCAAAACTGTACAGAGTACTCCAGGTGTAGTCTCACCAAAGCCCAGTACAATTGTATCAAGACTTCCTCACTTTTGTACTCCAACCCCCTTGTAATAAAGGCCAACATGCCATTTGCCTTCCTAATTGCTCGCTATACCTGCATGTTAACTTTCTGTGTTTCCTGTACGAGGACACACAAATCTCTCTGAACACCAACATTTTATAGTTTCTCACCATTTAAAAAATATTCTCTTTTTCTATTCTTCCTGCCAAAATGAATAACCTCACATTTCCCCACATTATATTCCATCTGCCACCTTACTGCCCACTCACTTAACCTGTCTATATCGCTTTGCAAGCTCTTTGTGTCCTCCTCACAGCTTACTTTCCCACCTAGCTTTGTATCATCAGTAAACTTGGATACATTTCACTCGGTCCCTTCATCTAAGTAATTAATATAGATTGTAAATAGCTGAGGCCCAAGCACTGATCCTTGCGGCACCCCACTAGTTACAGCCTGCCAACCGGAAAATGTTTTCTTTCCGTTAACCAATCCTCTATCCATGCTAATATATTACCCCCAACCCCATGAGCCCTTATCTTGTGTAGCAACCTTTTATATGGCACCTTATCAAATGTCTTTTGGAAATCCAAATATACTACATCCACTGGTTCCCCTTTATCTACCCTACTAGTTACATTCTCAAAAAACTCAAATAAATTTGTTAAACACAATTTCCCTTTCATAAAACCATGTTGTCTCTGCCTAATCATGTTATCATTTTCTAAGTGCCCTGTTACCGCTTCCTTAATAACGGATTCCAGCATTTTCGCAATGATTGATGTCGGGCTAACTGGCCTGTAGGTCCCTGTTTTCTCTCTCCCTCCTTTATTGAACAGTGGGGTTACATTTGCTACCTTCCAATCCGCTGGGACTGTTGTAGAATCTAGGGAATTTTGGAAGATCACAACCAATGCATCCACTATCTCTGCAGCCACCTCTTTTAGAACCCTAGGATGTAGGCCATCAGGTCCTGGAGATTTGTCGGCTTTTAGTCCCATTAGTTTCTCAAGTACTTTTTCCTCTACTAATATTAATTACTCTTATTAGCTTCTTGGTTTCCCATTATTTTTGGTACACTTTGTATATCTTCTACTGTGAAGACAGATACAAAATATTTGTTTAAAGTCTCTGCCATTTCCTTATTCCCCATTATAATTTCAGCATCTAAGGGGCCAACTGCATGCTTTCATGCAGTCTCAGCTTGCAGCCATGCAAGCTCAGATTGCTGCCATTGTGCCTGGGTTTCCGAGTGTGGAAGAAGGCTTGCAGGGTCTCACAGCAATCCAGCAATCTGTGCTACAACAGATGGCTAGGAATGCTGAGGCACAGCTCCAGGGGAGTGGCAGTGGCTCTGTGGAGCAGGAACCTGCAGTCCTCTCTCAGGATGACAGCATTCGTACTCCCACCCCTGCCACTCTGCCAATGCCCTTGCCTGTCAGCCAGCCAGCCCAGACTGCTGCCGCCCATGCCGAGGTGGTACAGTCTACAGCCGGGCCTTCTAGGCCCAGAGCTGCTCAAGGTTGTCCTGCAAGGCCATCTGTAGCCTCCCCCACTGAAAGTCAGCAGCCTTCCACCAGCCATGATGCAGCCACTGGGGAGCACTGCGTAGGAGCACTAGAATAGGCAAAGGAACATGAAAGACAGACACTAAGGGAATGCACAAGGGTGATTGGTTGGCTTTGTTATGCAGTATTGGATTGATTCATTTATAAATTATGTTTGGAATGTTTGTTTTGTGGTGTCACTCATTTCACCTTTGTGCCCAAGAGGACGCTGTGATGTGCCGTGACAGAGGGATGGTAAGGTGGGGAAGTGGTGAGCAATGGGGATCTGGGGTTTCATTCAGGGGAACCGGAATCTGATGATGCGTTCACCGACAGCCCGTCCAGAACGGGGATTGGCTGCCAGCCTCCTCCCTTGCTCCTCCTCCTCCTCTTCCTCCACCTCCTCCTCCTGAGGTGGTCCCGCAATCCCTGGTGGCAAGGGCTGCACCCTCATGACGGTCAAGTTGTGAAGCATGCAGCAGGCCACCACAAAATGGGATACCCGCTCTGCCAAGTACTGGACGGCTCCTCCCGAGCAGTCAAGGCAACAGAACCGTTGTTTTAGCATCCCGATGGACTCCTCATTGTAGCATGGCTCTCATTACATGATTGCTGGTCACGAGTGGTAGGTTTGTGGAGGAGAGTCATCAGCCAGGTATAGAGCGGATAGCCCTTGTCTCTGAGCAGCTACTCTTGGTTTCGACGTGGTGGCTGGAAGATTGCTGGCACACCAGACTGGCGCAGGATGAAGGCTTCACGACTGCTGCTAAGATATCGTGCATTCACCATCACGATGTGCTGGGCGTGGTTGCATACTAACTGCACATTAAGAAAATGGTAGCCTTTGCAGTTGCGGTACATCTCAGGATTGGTATGCGGTGCCTGCAAAGCCATGTCTGTGCAGTCGATGGCATCCTGCACCATGGGAAAGCCTGATATCCTGGCAAAGCCACATGTGCGCTCCTCCTGCTTCTCTCTGTTCAGAGAGAAGACAATGAAGTCCTTCCTCCTGGAGTACAGAGCCTATGTGATCTCTCGGATGCAGCGATGGACGGCGAACTGGGAGATGTTAGCTATGTTTCCTGCTCCAGACTGGAATGATCTGGTGGTGAAAAAATTGAGGGCAACGGCGACCTTGAGGGCCACTGGCAGCGCCGTCATCACCCTGCTCTGAGGCTACAGGTCTGGCTCCAAAAGGCGGCAGGGTTCTGTGACCACCTCCTTGGTGAAGCGGAGCCTCCGAATACACTGCTCCTGGTTTAAGTGCAGGGTGGAGGTATGCTCTTGGAAGTCCCTAGGTGGGTAAGGACTCCTGCCGAGAACCCTCCTCCTCCGCCAACTCCTCCCTCTGTGAGCAGCTTGTCCTCTTCTTTGGTGTATCTGCTCCATATCCCTGTCAAGCTCCAGTACAAGTAGAGCCTCCATGAATGGGAACAAGTGCTCTGAGCAGAACTCTTGAGTTCAGAAGCAAGACCTTCTTCATTTACAGCTCCACTCCCTGTCACCTCACCAAATTTAAATAACTGAAGACAGCTCGAAACGGTTGCACAAACTTACACAGTGCTAGGAGAAATCAAAAAGCAAATCACCTGCAAGTTGTTGCTGATTACCACCTACCGCCCTCCCTCAGCTGATGAATCAGTACTTCTCCATGTTGAACACCATTTGGAACAAGCACTGAGGGTAGCAAGGGCACAGAATGTACTCTGGGTGGGGGACTTCAATGTCCATCACCAAGAGTGGCTCAGTAGCACCACTACTGACCGAGCTGGCTGAGTCCTGAAGGACATAACTGCCAGACGAGGCCTGCAGCAGGGAGTGAGAGAACCAACACGAGGGAAAAACCTACTTGACCTCTTCCTCACCAATCTACCTGTCGTAGATGCATCTGTCCATGGCAATATTGGTAGCAGTGACGACCACACAGTCCTTGCGGAGACGAAGTCCCGTCTTCACACTGAGGACACCCTCCATTGTGTTCTGTGGCACTACCACCGTGCTAAATGGGATAGATTCAGAACAGATGTCGTAGCTCAAAACTGGGCATCCATGAGGCGCTGCAGGCCATCAGCAGCAGCAGAATTGTATTCCACCACAATCTGTAACCTTATGGCCTGGCATATCCCTCACTCTGCCATTACCATCAAGCCAGGTGACCAACCCTGGTTCAATGAGTAATGAAGAAGAGTATGCCAGGAGCAGCACCAGGCATAACTGAAAATGTGGTGCCAAGCTGGTGAAGCTGCAACACAGGACTACATGCATGCTAAACAACGGAAGCAGCATGCTATAGACAGATCTCAGTGATCCCACAACCAACGGATCAGATCAAAGCTCTGCAGTCCTGCCACATCCAGTCATGAATGGTGGTGGACCATTAAACAAATAACCGTAGGAGGAGGCTCCATGAACATACCCATCATCAACGATAGTGGAACCCAGCAAAAGACAAGGCTGAAGAGTTTGCAACCATCTTCAGCCAGAAGTGCCGAGTGGATGATCCACCTCGGCTTCCCCCTGAGGTCACCACCATCACAGAAGCCAGTCTTCAGCCAATTTGATTCACTCCACATGATATCAAGAAACAGCTGAGCACACTGGATACAACATCTCGGCTGTCATAGAAACATAGAAGATAGGAGCAGGAGTAGGAGTAGGCCATTCGGCCCCTCGAGCCTGTTCCGCCATTCAATTACATCATGGCTGATCATCCAAATTCAGTACCCTGTTCCTGCCTTCTCTCCATATCCCTTGATCTCTTTAGCCTTAAGAAATATATCCAACTGCTTCTTGAATATATTTAATGAATTGGCCTCTACTGACTTGTTTGGCAGAGAGTTCCACAGGTTCACCACTCTCTGAGTGAAGAAATTCCTCCTCATCTCTGTCCTAAATGGCTTACCCCTTATCCTTAGACTGTGACCCCTGGTTCTGGACTCCCCGACCATCGGGAACATCCTTCCTGCATCTAGTCTGTCTAGTCCTGTTAGAATTTTATAAGTTTCAATGGGATCCCCTCTCATTCTTCTAAACTCCAGCGAGTACAAGCCCAATCGACCCAATCTCTCCTCATACGTCATTCCTGCCACCCTAGGTATCAGCCTGGTGAATCTTGGCTGCACTCCTTCCATGGCAAGAACATCCTTCCTCAGATAAGGTGAACAAAACTGCACACAATACTCATGATGTGGTCTCACCAAGGCCCTGTACAACTGCAGCAAGACATCCTTGTTCCTGTACTCAAACCCTCTCGCTACGAAGGCCAACATACCATTTGCCTTCTTAACCACCTGCTGCACCTGCATGCTTACTTTCAGCAACTGGTGCACAAGGATGCCCAGGTCTCGTTGCACTTCCCCTTCTCCCAATCTATTGCCATTCAGATAATAATCTGCATTCCTGTTTTTGACACCAAAGTGGATAACCTCGCATTTATCCACATTATATTGCATCTGCTATGCTTCTGTCCAGTTACCCAACCTGTCCAAATCATACTGGAGTTTCTCGGCATCCTCCTCACAGCAGACATGCCCACCCAGCTTTGTGTCATCTGCAAACTTGGAGATATTACATCTAGTTCCCTCGTCCAGATCATTAATATATATTGTGAATAGCTGGGGTCCAAGGACTGATCCCTGCGATACCCCACTAGTCACTGCCTGCCACTCGGAAAAAGAAGAGCCATTTATTCCAACTCTTTGCTTTCTGTCTGCCAACCAGTTCTCTATCCAAGTCAATAACTTGCCCCCAATCCCATGTGCCTTAATTTTACATGCTAATCTCTTATGCGGGGCCTTATCGAAAGCCTTTTGAAATTCCAAATACACCACATCTACTGGTTCTCCCTTATCTATTTTACCAGTTACATCCTCAAAAAATTCCAGTAGATTAGTCAAGCACGATTTATCTTTTGTAAATCCATGTTGACTTTGTCCGATCCGGTCACTTTTCTCCAAGTGCTCTGCTATTTCATCCTTTATAATGGACACTAGCATTTTCATGCTGAAGACTTGTGCTCCAGAACTAGCTGCGCCTCTAGCCAAGCTGTTCCATTACAGCTCCAAAACTGGCATCTACCCGACAATGTGGAAAATTGCCCAGGTATGTCCTGTCCACAAAAGGTAGGACAAATCCAATCCGGCCAATTACCGCCCCATCAGTCTATTCTCAATCATCAACCAGTGATGGAAGGTGTCATCGTCAGTGCTATCAAGCGGCACTTACTCACCAATAACCTGCTCACTGATGCCCAGTTTGGGTTCCGCCTGTTATGTTCATTAATAACTGGCCTTTTTCATTATGAACAGCTCACTTTATTCATGCCATGTGGACTTGTACAGCATCCATGTTGACTACTGCCTTCTTGGTAGCCTACTCTTATATACATACAGCTCGACAGCTCCACCTAGTGTACCATTCTAGAATGACATGTTACTGATCATTACATCCCCCTTTCTTTGAGGTTAAACAAAATCAATATCAATCAACTTTCAAGAAACACGATAAAGATGGTATCAGTAACACTTTTGTTAGTGCTCTATAAACATAAACATTTTCACAACAGTCAACACATTTTCAAAGCTTTACTTTATACTCAAAGATTAAGTCTATCAGGCTTCTTTACTTCACGTGTGGATCTTCTCAGCACGGGTAAGTCTGATGTGTTTTCATGAGATTGTTCTGGTGGTGAGTGACAAGTCTCACATTCGCCTATCATGTTCTCAATGTCCTTACATATGCCAGGCCAATAAACAAGTGTCTCTTGCTCTCCTTTTGCATTTTTCAATTCCAAGGTGTCCCTCATGAATCCTTTTGAGCATGTCTTGATGTAGAGCCTGTGGAATGACTATTCTGTTCTGTTTTAGTAATAGTCCACTTGCGACACTCAATTCTGACCTGATGTGAAAGTACTTTGGACAGGAACCTTTTGGCCAACCATTGTGAATGTTCTCTAATACTGTTTGTAACACTGTATCTTTTACTGTTTCTTCTGCTATTTGCTTTGATTTTGTGTCTGACACGGGCAGCGCAGCAGTGACCATACTCACATGAACATCCACGTCTTCTTCAGTAGAGCTCACATGACTCATTGTGGGTGCTCGGGATAGTGCATCTGCTAACACTATGTGTTTGTCTGGTGTGTAGATCAGTTCAAAGTCATATCTTTGCAGCTTCATCATGAGTCGTTGTATCCTTGGAGACATCTCATTCAGATTTTTTTTTAATGATGGCAACCAGTCGGCAGTGGTCTGTCTCAACTGTGAAGGTGGGAAGTCCATATATGTAGCCATGGAACTTTTCTAGTCCAACTACCAAGCCTAGACATTCCTTTTCAATCTGGGCATATCGACACTCAGGATCAGTCATAGACCTGGAAGCATAGGCAACAGGCTTCCAATCTTCACCCTCTGCTTGTAGCAAGACTGCGCCTAGGCCATCTTTTGATGCATCCGTTGACACTTTGATTCTCTTTGTTGGGTCAAAGAAGGTGAGTACAGGTGTGGTTGTCAGCACTGTTTTGAGGTTCATCCACTCTTGTTCATGTCTTTCTGTCCATGCGAACTCATTTGTTTTACGTTGCAGGTCTCGCAGACAGGCTGTCTTGGCTGACAAGTTAGGAATGAACTTTCCAATGAAGTTTATCATCCCCATGATGTGTAGCACTCCTTTTTTGTCAGTGTTTCGGGGCATGTTGAGTACGCCGTTTACTTTTTCCATATCTGGCTCTATTCCTTTACCAGATAGATTATCTCCTAGGAACGTGACTTCCTGGACGCCAAACTGACACTTGGCTTTGTTGAGCTTCAGTCCATTCCGGCGTATGCTCTGTAGCACTTTAGTCAGTCTCTCATTGTGTTCCTTCAGTGTGGAGCCCCAGATGATGATGTCATTAACATAGACCCGAACTCCTTCCAGACCTTCAATTATGTGTTCCATTGCTCTATGAAAATTTTCAGATGCAGATATTATCCCAAAAGGCATTCTGAGGAAACAATACCTGCCAAATGGTGTGTTGAAGGTACAGTATTTGGTGCTCTCTTCATCCAGTTTTAGTTGCCAAAATCCTTGTGAGGCATCGAGCTTTGTGAAGTATCTGGCACCTGACATTTCACTGGTGATTTCTTCTCGCTTGGGAATCTGGTAGTGTTCATGTTTTATGTTTGCATTTAAGTCCTTTGGATCCATGCATATTCTTAGATCATTGTTCTTTTTCTTTACACATACCATGGAGTTAACCCAGTCTGTTGGCTCTTTGACTTTCCTGATGACTCCTAGTGTGGTCATTCTGTCCAGTTCTTTCTTGAGCCGGTCACGCAGTGGTGCTGGAACTCTCCGTGGAGCATGTACCACTGGCTGAGCATCCTCCTTTAGCTGGATCTTGTAAGTGAATGGTAGAACTCCAAATCCTTTGAACACATCCTGGAAATTACTCACTACAGAATCCACCGAGTCATCTGGTCTGCTTATGGCACAGTTTATACGGTAGACTCTCTTGACCAGTTCTAAGTCCTCACAAGCTTTGTCACCTAGTAGTGAATCAAGTCCTTCAGCCACAACAGAAAACATGAGATGATGCACTTTGTCTTTGACTGTCACTTTAAGTCTGCACACACCTAAGCTATCTATTTTCTGTCCATTATAGTTCTTCAGTAGTACTGACTTTTTCTGTATTTTGGGCTTTTCTTTCATACTTTTAATGTCACTCATACCGATTAAGTTTGCTTTTGCCCCAGTGTCTAGTTTCAATGTAACAAATGCTCCATTTACCTGCAGTGGCATCATCCATTTGTCCTCTTTTACTGCATTAATTTTATGTTCAGCATTGTCCATTCCTGAGGGCTGCACATTTTCTGTATCCTTTTCTATATTGTCAAATGACACCATTCGTACAAAAAATCTCTCACTTAAATCAGTGTCCTCAATCACATTGACTTGTTGCCCTTTCTTTGTTTTTACTTTTGAAAAGCATTGTTTGGCAAAGTGATTCTTTCCATAACATTTTGTGCACATTTTTCCAAATGCTGGGCATTGTCGTGACTGGTGTTTGTAACCTCAGTGTTTACAATTAAAAATTCCTTCCTCCGATTGCTTTTCATTTCTGTTCTGCCCACGTTTCTTCCCTTTGTAGTACACAGCACCGACAGCAGCACAGTCACTCATTATTAATTTCACTGAAAGTCTTCGCATGCTTCTGAGCTAGCTCACTGGCTTGGCATATTTTCACAGCATTTTCCAATGTTAGTTCGGTTTCTCTCAACAGACGTTCCCTGACCTTTTTTATCATGAATACCATACACAATCTGGTCACGAATCATGGATAATTTCAGATCAGAGAAATTACATGTCTGTGCTTTCAGTTTTAGATCAGTCATAAAGCTATCAAAAGTTTCATTTTGCTGCTGTGTCCATGAACAGAACACGTATCTCTCATAGGTTTCATTTTTTGGGGGAGAACAATGTGTATCAAACTTCTTTAGCACATCATCCATCTTTTCTCTGTCCTCCTCTTGATTAAATACAAATGTATTAAATACCTCTATCGACTGCGGGCCTGCAACCATAAGCAGCAATGCTACTTTCCTTACATCTGGCTTCATACCGAACCCGATGGCAGCAATGTAGAGTTCGAATTGTTGTTTGAAAGTCCGCCAATTGCAGTCGACATTCCCCATGAGTTTCAAACCCTCCCGTGGCTTCAAAGTCTCCATGTCGCGTTGCACAATATTCAGCAGATTTTACCAATCCTGGTACCATGTTATATTCATTAATAATTAGTCGTTTTCATTATGAACAGCTAGCTTCTAGCTAGTCACTTTATTCATGCCATGTGGGCTTGTACAGCATCCATCTTGACTACTGCCTTCTGGGTAGCCTACTCTTATATACATACAGCTCTACAGCTCCACCTAGTGTACTATTCTAGAATGACATGTTACTGATCATTACACCGCCAGGACCACTCGGTTCCCGACCTCATCACAGCCTTCGTCCAAACATGGACAAAAGAGCTGAATTCCAGATGTGAGGTGAGAGTGCTGCCCTTGACATCAAGGCAGCATTTGACCGAGTCTGGCATCAAGGAGCCCTAGTAAAATTGAAGTCAATGGGAATCAGGGGAAAAACTCTCCACTGGTTGGAGTTATACCTAGCACAAAGGCAGATGGTTGTGGGAGGCCAATCATCTCAGCACCAGGGCATCACTGCAGGAGTTCCTCAGGGCAGTGTCCTAGGCCCAACCATCTTCAGCTGCTTCATCACTGATCTTCCCTCCATCATAAGGTCAGAAGTGGGGATGTTCACTGATGATTGAACAGTGTTCAGTTCCATTTGAAATTCCTCAGATAATGAAGGATTATATGCCCGCATATAGCAAAACCTGGACAACATTCAGGCTTGGGCTTGTAAACCAAACATCTGTCTGGATACTTTGATTCGTGACACTCGAGTTACAAAATACAAACTGAGTCAACAGCAACAAGATCCATACAACGGTGTTTATTCAAGACTTTACTCGTTAACAATTACAATGTTTTACTTTCTAAAGCCTAACTGCGTTACTTGGATAACGTGGCAGGGGATATACTCATGAGGCTATTAACAATCGCGCTGGGGTTGGTCAAACCGCAACCGATCGCTGTCAGCAAGCTGATCAGGCCTCTGCTCCACGACTTCGAGCCCAACCACTCGAGTTCCTCTCCTTCTGTTCCTTCCTGTCGACCGTAGGGGCTAGCTTCTGGCCGCGCTATTCTTGCTATCTTACATTGTCCGAATACGCCTTCTTGCCCAATACCAGATGTTTCCTGTGGTTTTGCACTTTGATAGCTCCTTATCGAAACTCCTGCTGACATGTCCGCAGCTCCTTTGATGTGGGGTTTCGTTTACTGATGAATTTCCCTTGCTTCTGATGTCTGTGAGCTTTTCTTTAAAATGGCAAGTCGTTATCTTGTTAGCCAGATATGCCTCCCAAGGTTGAATATACATTGCACTGAATCCCGGGCCTTGTTAGCTGTGATCTTGCAGCTGGGACCTTCAAGTTTATGTTTAAAAGTTTCTCAGAGGGCCTTTTCTTTAATTGCCCACAGCAGGCTCGGTCAATTCCTGAGTTCAGTTTTAACGAGCTTTAAGCTCCTATGATACTGTCCATCAAGGTCGTTCACTCTGATGTAGATTGATTCTACATCTTCCCCCTCAAGCGCTTGGAGATACTTGTTGATTCAGGTGCTTCATACCGTCAACCGTCAATGAATGATTATCAATAGCCATAATCGTTCCAACAATTGAGAACGACACCCTCCCAAATCTGACCACATAATCATACATATACAGCGCAATAAAGCCCCCTTCCGATGGGTTCTATTACAACCGTTTCTGTTAATCCTGCTTTAACATTTTGAGCATGCGTTGAACTTTTCGCCTTTTACAACGATTACAAGATTCAATCAGCAAATACACAACAATGATCAATTGTATAACTGCTGAGGCATGAGATATTGTCCTGATCCAGGGGTGGATTTCGACATTCATACCCAGACTCCACCATGAATTAGTAGTTTTTATGTTGTTAATCTTTTGCCGAGTTTCCCGATTGTGTTGTTGTAGTTGATAATACTGCTTCCTGGAGCGTTCAATTTCCGTTCTTAGTTTGGGTTGGTGCTCTGGTAAAGGTGGGATGTCAACCAAATCTAGTAACATACTTATGTGGTTCAGACTTAATTCCATCTATTACGTTAATTCCCGTGACCTCTGTGTTGGTATACGTTCACTAACTCTTGCATCCCTAGCCTGAGGGTAAAACACAAACTTGGTTGTTTAACCTGACACGTGGTGTTAGTCTCATATTTGTAGTGTGTCTCACTGGTGGTTACAGCCTACTCACCCTTCCCTCAGTACGCTATCGTGATGTGGAAAAACTCCACTCCAAATACTTCCATCGTACAATTTATTGTTCCCTTAATTTTATTGAACCCACACAGTGAATGGCCATGTTGTTGGATCTCGTAGGGACATACAATCGTTTGTCCATCCCACCAGGGTCCCGCTAACATTCACCAGGTAAGTGTGGTGTTGATCGTATTGCACGTGCATGTCCCCTCGCATAACTCCAATATTTTCTAACCGATAGACTGGGATGGGTTTTCCTCCCTTTGCAATTACGGGAAAGTATAATACCAATCCCATCATAGTCAAATTTGATCCTGTTTTACACTCATATCTCACTGGATAAACTTGTGTTAAACCCCTTAATTGGCACGTGGTGATATTACTGTGATACTTAACCAAAGCATTGAGGTGTTTGTCCCCTACCCAAGGGGGAATCTGCCCTTCTTCAATCAATCTCTCAAGTTATCTCGTGCGTGTTCTATCAACCAGGATCCATACATTACGCACACATCATTTTGTGCCGCCTCATCAGAAGTGTTCTTATCCTCCTTAATAAATAAAGTTATCGTTTTTGCATGTTTTTCCAATTGTATGACTACATCCTGTAGATGTATCACCATAATTTGGTCTTCGCCTAATTCCTGATCCTGATTAGTATTTGTTTCCTGCAGAATTTTCTTAAGTTGTGCCTTGGTATCCTTAATCTCTTTATCCAAAGATGCTAAATCTAAACTATTTACAAGTGAAGTTCCCGTATTAAATCGGCTGCTGCATCATTTATCAAATTATGCTTTCTGACATTGTGTTGTACACAGCCATGCACACACCCATAAAGTCCCTCGTCCATTTCCCAGAAATGTTCCCAGCATAACTTGGTGTCCTTGCCAGAGCCTCCACTTCTCAACTGGGTTGGTTTCTTCCCCTTTTCATTCTCCCAGGGGTTTCCCACCTGACTGTACCTCCCAGCCTTATTCTCCTCAGCTTTAACAAACCATATTACTGGTGGTCTAGTCCCACTACCGCCTTCACATTTTACACATATCTTCTTCCCCTCCCTGACCTCGTAAGTGTTGACCCATATTGCCCCCGTGCAATTTGTCTTGCACATGCCCGTGATGGACTGGAGTACAACCTCCAGGGTGGTGCCCTGGGGCAAGGCCATCGGGACGAGAGTGGCACTGCCCCTTGTTCCATTACAAGGTGTTTTCATTTGGAAGATGTCGCGTTTAGAGGCTCCTCTGGTGATGACCACCGTTACCAGCCCGATCGTCACCACCCACGATTGTCATACCCTCATCCTGCCTGCAAAACAAAACAAGAGATCAGGCTCTACATGTTGACCTTAACTCTTATCATCCTTGGTCAATGTATGCTCTGGGGTTAGCTTGGGCTATACCTTTGGGGTGCTCTGACGCTCCTTCTGTTCCTTCCTGTCGACCGTAGGGGCTAGCTTCGGACCGCGCTATTCTTGCTGCCTCATATTGTCCGAGTACAGGAACAAGCATGTCTTGCTACAGTTGTACAGGGCCTTGGTGAGACCGCACCTTGAGTATTGTGTGCAGTTTTGGTCGCCTTACCCGAGGAAGGACGTTCTTGCCATGGAAGGAGTGCAGCGAAGATTCACCAGGCTGATACCTGGGATGGCAGGAATGACGTATGAGGAGAGATTGTGTCGATTGGGCTTATACTCACTGGAGTTTAGAAGATTGAGAGGGGATCTCATCGAAACCTATAAAATTCTGTCAGGCCTGGACAGGCTAGATGCAGGAAGGATGTTTCTGATGGCCAGGGAGTCCAGAACCAGGGGTCATAGTCTAAGGGTAAGGGGTAAGCCATTTAGGACAGAAATGAGGAGGAATTTCTTCACCCAGAGAGTGGTGAACCTGTGGAATTCTCTGCCACAGAGGGCGGTGGAGGCCAGTTCATTAAATATATTCAAGAAAGAGTTGGATATATTTCTTAAGGCTAAAGGGATCAAGGGATATGGGGAGAAGGCAGGGACAGGGTACTGAATTTGGATGATCAGCCATGATCTCATTGAATGGCGGAGCAGGCTCGAAGGGCTGAATGGCCTACTCCTGCTCCTATCTTCTATGTTTCTATGTTGCACCTTCTTGCCTGATACCAGACATTTCCTGTGGTTTCGCACTTTGATAGCTCCTTATCGAAACTCTTGCTGACATGTCCGCAGCTCCTTTGATGTGGGGTTTCGTTTACTGATGCATTTCCTTGCTTCTGATGTCTGTGAGCTTTTCTTTAAAATGGCAAGTTGTTATCCTGTTAGCTAGACATACCTTCCAAGGTTGAATATACAGTCCAGACTTTGTTAGCTGTGATCAGAGGGCCTTTTCTTTAATTGCCCACAACAGGCTTGGTCAATTCCTGAGTTCAGGTTTAATGAGCTTTAAGCTCCTATTATACTGTCCATCAAGGTCATTCACTTTGATGTAGATTGATTCTACAGGCTGATAAGTGGCAAGTAACATTCGTGCCACACACGTGCCAGGCAATGACTATCTCCAACAAGAGAGCGTCTAACCACTGCCCCTTGACATTCAATGCCATTACCATCGCTGAATCCCCCAACATCAACATCCTGGGGGTCACCATTGGCTAGAAACTTAACTTGACCAGCCACATAAATACTGTGGCTGCAAGAGCAGTTCAGAGGGCTGGGTATTCTGTAGTAAGTGTCTCACCTCCTGACTCCTCAAAGCCTTTCCACCACCTACAAGGCACAAGTCAGGAGTATGATGGAATACTCTCCACTTGCCTGGATGAGTGCAGCTCCAACAACACTCAAGAATATCGACACCATCCAGGACAAAGCAGCCCGCTTGATTGGCACCCCATCCACCACCTTAAACATTCACTCCCTCCACCACCGGCGCACCATGGCTACAGTGTGTATCATCTACAAGGTTCACTGCAGCAACTCGCCAAGGCTTCTTCGACAGCACCTCCCAAACCCACAATCTCTACCACCTAGAAGGACAAGGGCAGCAGGCATCATCTCCGAGTTCCCCTCCAAGTCACACACCATCCTGACTTGGAAATATATCGCTGTTCCTTCATCGTCACTGGGTCAAAATCATGGAACTCCCTCCCCAATAGCACTGTGGGAGCACCTTAACCACACGGACTGCAGCGGTTCAAGAAGGCAGCTCAAGGGCAATTAGGGATGGGTAATAAACGCTGGCCTTGCCAGTGATGCACACATTCCAGGAATGAATAAAAAAAAACTTTAGGCACAGTTACAGCGGCACAAAATCCAAGTAAATTCAGATTTTCTTTTTACCAGTCACTGAATTTTTCTTGTTAGATACCTTGTTAATGTTGTGTGCATGTGTGTTTACCACTGCCACTGAGGAGTGTGTAATATGAGTTGGTCATGTCTTGTGAAGTTTTTGACCTTATGGTATCCATGTGGTGACATGGGGTCTGCAGTGTTACTGAATTTGTTCAGTCGTGAATTACAGAAGCATATCACTTGTGTATATATGGTGACTTTAGTATACACAAAACTATAATTAACAAAGGGACTTGGACTGATGATTCAGTATGGAGCCCCAGAGTGCTCCACCATAGAGTGTCAATGGAGCTTGTGATCTGTTGCACATGAAATTTCTGATATTACATTTCCACGGGGCAAGTATGGAGTAGAGTCTGGGGGGGGAGAAATTGGGCTCGGTAGCATCTGTTCTTTGCACGCTACAAGTGCCCTTTGTGGTGTATGTAACCTGTTCCACCTTAAGAGAACTACCTTAAGAGAGGTACTACTTTCTCTTGGCTGCTGTATACTGTAATACCGGTGGTGACCACACCGGTATATAAGTGTTGTGTAGGGATTTGCTGGGCAGTGCAGCCCTGACCTCCGAATAGTAAAGACCTGTTAAAGTTATTCTTGTGGTCTGTGTCCAGTGATTTATAATAAGCTTAACTGGGACACACAGACTTAACAGTGGCGACGAGTCCGATCTTACCCTGCGGCAGTTTTACATCCAAGGCAGCTTCGTCCTCAGAACGGGCGTCGAGAAGAGGCATCCGCCCTCATCATCCTGCTGAGCACCATCGCACGGGAGGCATCGAGAACCCGGGTTAAAAAGAAAATTCTGACCACGAAACCCTCCATCAGCGACAGGCAGTGATCATCCCTTCTACCACGGTGGTGGGTAAGCCGATCAGCGACACGAGCAGAAAGTCGGCCGTGTTGACTGTGGAGTGGGGGAGGGACAACGGAGGAAAAAGGGCGGAGAACTCGACCATGGCCGGTAAAAAGGGCCGGGCTGCAATCGAGGCCGAGAGGCGCAGCGACTGGGGCAGCTTAAGGCACGAGAGCCGCGGAGAACTCAAACGCAGCTGGTGTAAAGGACCGGGCTGCAAGCGGGGCTGCGAGGCAAAGCAGCGTCGGGGAATTGAGAACCGCTGGGGAGGCGAGAACGGCAGCAGCACGGCAATCGCCATTGCAGCCAGTGGGGGAAGAAGGCAAACGTGGGAATCCACCATTGTAGTCGGCGGGGGAAGAAGACGAGCTCGGGAAAGACCGCCAAGCGCGGGAAGCCGCCATTTTAGTAGGCGGGGGAAGAAGACAAGCGCGGGAAGCCGCCATTTTGAGAAAAAGAAAAATTTTAAAAACTTGCAAGGATGCCTAAACATGGGAACATTAATACCTTTGATAGCGATATCGAAGATTGGACCACGTATGTAGAACGCATGAAAGTTTATTGTAAAGCAAATAAGGTACCAGATGATGAGAAAGCACTAACCTTATTAAGCTCAATGGGTGCGAAGACATACGGGCTATTGAAGCACCTTCTATCACCAAATAAACCGGCGGATCAGACTTTCGCGAATATTGTTACTGTCCTGAAAAATCATTTAAACCCCACGCCGCTGATGATAGCGGAACGATTTAAATTTTACAGAAGAACGCAGCTGAAAGACGAAAGCAACGCTGAATTTTTAATTGAACTACGTAAGCTAGCAAAGCACTGTCAGTTTGGAACAGGACTAGCAGATGCGCTGAGAGATAAATTTGTGTGTGGATTGTTAAAAGAACGAACACAAAAGCGACTGCTTGAGGAGAATGATCTTACGCTTGATAAAGCTGTCACTATTGCAGCATCGCACGAAGCCGCAGCGAGAGGCACGGCGGAAGTGCAGCTACTGTCACCGGAACTCAGCACCAATCAAATGGTCTTGGGTACAGTAAAATGTTATCGTTGTGGAAAGACAACGCACGATCAGAACCAGTGCTGGTTCAAAAATCAGGAATGCAGAAAATGTGGCAGGCTTGGTCACATAGCTAAAGTATGCCGGTCAGGAAAGAAGACCAGCAACAAAAAGTCACCGCAGGAAAAGTACAGAAAGGTACACAAGGTGACAGAGAACAGTTCGAACGAACAGAAGTCAGATTCAGACACCAGCAGTAATGAACTGGGTAGTCTAAGAGTACACAATGTTGGTAAGGAAGCAGACTTCCAAACAATTTGGGTCACACTTCAGATAGCAGGAGTCCAAGTGAAGATGGAATTGGACACTGGATCGGCATTGACGGTCATGAATAAGCAAGATTACAAAAGGTTATTCCCACATATTCCCCTACGGGATACGGAGATTGTATTGAAAACATACACGGGGCAAAGAGTATACCCCATCGGGAAGATAGAGGTAAAGGTGGTCCACAAGGGCAAAGAAAGCCGAGGAATGGACTTATATGTGCTACCTGAGGGAGGTCCACCACTACTGGGACGGGAGTGGATTAGGAAAATAAATATGGACTGGCATTCCTTAAAAGCACTAACGGTAGATTCCGGTAAAAAAGATGTCAAACCTAAACGATTGTCCAGAATATTGGACGATGCTAAAGAGATGTTCCAACAGGGACTGGGAACACTGAGAGGAATTACGGCAAACATCAAGGTTGAAGAACATGCAAACCCGAAATTTTTCAAAGCCAGACCGGTACCTTATGCGATACGACCTGCTGTGGAAGCTGAGCTGGAAGGGCTAGAACGTTCAGGAGTACTGTCTAAGGTAGACTGGAGTGAGCGGGCCACGCCCATTGTTCCCGTCATGAAGCGTTCATCGAGCAACAAGCTGGGGGAACCGGGGAAGGTTCGCATCTGTGGGGATTTCAAGATCACTGTTAATCCGGTGCTTCACACAGTGCAGTATACGCTTCCGCGGAATGAGGATATCTTCGCTTCGTTGTCTGGCGGGAAACACTTCACCAAGATAGACCTGGCGCAGGCATACTTACAGATGGAAGTTGAGGAAGAGTCACGCCAGTATCTCACGATCAACACGCATAGAGGCTTGTACCGGTATAATAGACTGTTTTTTGGAGTGGCATCGGCTCCAGCAATTTGGCAGAGGGCCATGGAGCAGGTATTACAGGGAATTCCAGGCACACAATGTTACCTGGACGATATTTTGATTACAGGAGATGATGACGAGGAACACCTTGCAAATTTGGAACTGGTGCTCACCAGATTGAAAGAATATGGACTTCGAGTTAATCGCCAGAAATGTGAGTTCTTTCAGAAGCGGATCTCGTACTGTGGTCATGTCATTGACCAGGAGGGGCTTCATAAGTCTCCTGACAAGATCGAAGCTGTTGTGAAGGCTCCCGCTCCGGATAATGTATCCCAGTTGAGGTCGTTCCTAGGGTTGATTAACTATTACCATAAGTTTCTGCCAAATTTATCCACGGTGCTGCACCCGCTGAACGCTCTTTTGCAGAAGGGAGTACCATGGAAGTGGAGCGAGGACTGTAAGAGGGCCTTTCGCAAAAGCAAGCCATTGATCACCTCAGA
Organism: Somniosus microcephalus; assembly: GCF_052327205.1. Lineage (NCBI taxonomy): Eukaryota > Metazoa > Chordata > Chondrichthyes > Squaliformes > Somniosidae > Somniosus > Somniosus microcephalus. The sequence continues at coordinate 28,126,740 of NC_140998.1, read as the reverse complement.
GGAAATGTTGGCTCACTTCAACCCAACGCTGCCTATTCGTTTGGCTTGTGATGCTTCTCCATATGGTATTGGGGCAGTACTCTCACACAAGTTGCCAAATGGCCTGGAGAGGCCAGTCGCGTTCGCATCCAGATCATTGACCTCCGCTGAGCGCAACTATGCTCAGATAGATAGGGAGACTCTCAGCCTTGTGTGGGGAGTAAAGAAGTTTAATCATTACCTGCAGGGCCAAAAGTTTACGCTTCTGACAGACCACCAGCCGTTGGTATCCATTTTTAACCCTAAGAAGGGTGTTTCGGTGATGACAGCACAGAGACTCCAGAGATGGTCCCTTTTCCTAGGGGCACATCAATATCAGATTGAATTCAAAGGTACAAAGCAGCATGGTAATGCTGATGGGCTGTCGCGCCTGCCACTACCTACAGAGGAGGAGGCACCGACGGTTGACCCTGTTGAGTTATTTCACTCGACCATCATCGAATGTTTACCAGTCACCAATGCAAGTATTGAAAGAGAAACCAGGAACGACCCGACACTGTCCCGGGTCTACGAAGTGACAGTGAAGGGATGGCCAGCACATGGTGATCCACTGTTACCGGCATTCTCAGCAAGACGAGACCAGCTGTCCGTCTGTCAAGGAACATTGATGTATGGAACAAGGGTGATTATTCCTCCTAAGTTAAGAGAGAGAGTTCTAAAGGAACTGCATGAAGGTCATCTGGGGGGAGTCAAGATGAAAAGCCTTGCTAGGGCTTATGTGTGGTGGCCGGGTATCGACCAACAGATAGAGGATCTGACGAAAAGCTGCTCAGGGTGCCAAAAAGTGCAAAATGCACCTCCGATTGCACCGCTGCATCCATGGGAATGGCCTTCAACCCCATGGCAACGTGTACATATTGACTTTGCTGGTCCATTCATGGACTCCATGTTTTTAATTGCGGTGGACGCACATTCTAAATGGCCAGAAGTGATTAAGATGACTACCACTACCTCGGAAAAGACGATCGTGGTGCTAAGAACGATATTTGCAAGAAATGGATTGCCAGAACAAATATGTTCAGACAACGGACCGCAGTTCGTGTCAGAAGAATTCCAGAAATTCATGAAGAAGAATGGGGTGAAACATCATACCTCTGCCCATATCATCCGGCTACAAACGGGTTGGCCGAGAGATTTGTACAAACGTTCAAAAAAGCAATAAAGGCCATGAGCGAAGATCAGATCCCACTACAACACAAGGTGGACAAATTCCTACTGGCATATCGAAACGCCACTCATGCAGTGACAAACCAAAGTCCTGCCATGATGTTCTATAACAGGAGGTTGCGGTCCAGGTTGGACTTGTTAAAACCAAATGTGCGGAGGGAAGTTGAAAACAAACAGTTCCAGCATATAAATAACAGGACCACTTGGAGTTTCGAAATAGGACAACCAGTGTTAGCCCGGGACTATAAAAACGAGAAATGGCAATCTGGAACAATTCAAGCCAGACAAGGACCCCTGATGTACACGGTAGATATTGGTGAAAATGTAATACGGCGTCATGCTGACCAACTGGTAGAATCGAGAACAAGGGTCGAACCTATGGTTATGGCAGAGACAACCGTGGAAGAAGTTAGTGAACCTGAAGCATCTACCGCAGAAGTGAATGTACCTGATGATGATGTCCAATCCATAAGAGACCAACTAGATGAGTCAACCCAGCAACGAGAATCAGAGACCCCTGAAAGGCGTTATCCAACTCGAATCAGGAGGCCTCCTCAGAGACTGAATCTTTGAACTGTTTTGCATGAAGTTGTATATATATATGTTAGTATGTTATGTTAAATGGGGATATAACTGTTAAGCTAAAAAGGGAGGATTGTGGTGTATGTAACCTGTTCCACCTTAAGAGAACTACCTTAAGAGATGTACTACTTTCTCTTGGCTGCTGTATACTGTAATACCGGTGGTGTTGTGTAGGGACTTGGTGGGCAGTTCAGCCCTGACCTCTGAATAGTAAAGACCTGTTAAAGTTATTCTTGTGGTCTGTGTCCAGTGATTTATAATAAGCTTAACTGGGACACACAGACTTAACACCCTTAGCATTCCAAAATGACGTCCGCGGTATGCATGCACATTCTGACGCAAAATGCGCCGGACACCATTTTGGTAAAGGCATTAGCACTTGTGCACTTAACGTCCACCGGACGTATGCAGAGCAAGCAGATCATTAAATCACGCTGACTTGACGCCAGCGCTGCCATCTTGCAGCTGAATGCTCCTGTCGACGCTCTCTCTTAATCAGGAACAGCTGAACACGCGCTAAGCAGCAGATAGGACCCCGCAGCAGCACTCTTTAATGGGATCAACAACTACTTACAGGTTAATTGCTGGTTGATTTCTTCTGGCTGTTGTCACAATTCTACACGTTTTTTGGCGCTTTCCATAGTTGTTTCAAGTTTCAAAAGTCTACAGGGAGTGGTGTGGCAGGTACTGAAGGACTTGTCACTGACTTTAAGGCTTCTGCACAAACCAGTTGCTCCCAGGCAAGGGTAGCACCAGTAGGCCTTCCTCTTGGAATAGAGCATGACTGGGAGAATGAGCAGAGGCCACGCAGAGCAGGGCAAGCTGCTAGAAGAGGGAGGAGGAGGAGGGGGAGAAGGGCTCTCAGCAGGAGGCCATATCCACCCAGGGTGTTCCGGGAGCAATTTCCTACCTGAATCTCAGCTAGGAACAATGTGCCAGATGTCTGTGCTCCACTAAGGAGATACTCACTAAAATCTGTCAACTGCTGCAGCCACAACTCCAATCTCAGAGCCGGGCAAAGACAGCTTTGCCTGGGGCTGTGAAGGTAACCGTGGCCATGAACCTTTATGCATCCGGCTCCTACCAGGCTGGTGCTGGAGATATTAGTAACATTTCGCAGTTTGCCATCGACTGTTGCTTAAGGGAGGTCACTCAGGCTCTCTATTCAAAGAGAGATAACGTCATTTCATTCCCTCTTACTAGAGATAAGCAGGTGAAGCAAGCACAAGGGTTTGCAGGCTTCCCCATGGTGCAACGGATGCCATTGTCTGCACGCACATTGCTTTGCGGGCGCTGCATGTCAACTCTGCCATATACTGGAACCGAAAGGGATTCCACTCCCTCAATGTCCAGCTGGTGTGTGGCCCCAGGCAGCACAGGTCAGTGCCCAGTGATGTAAAAAGACTACTGAACACTTGGTTTGAGTATAAAACAAGGCTTTAATCAACTGTTTCAAAACCATGAGATTCTAGTTACATCACTAGTTCCTGGTAGCTGGGCCCACGCCCGAGTATTTATACTCCTTGGACGGCGCCACCAGCTGCCCGCCCAGTGTTACTTCATGAGTCATGATAAGATTCATGACACCCGGTATCCTGGCCTTCATTCTGCGGCAGTCCGCTGTGCCAGCTGCATTTCAGCCACCACGGCAAACCAAAGGGTGTCTACTGGGCGACAAGGGCCATCCACTGATGGCATGGCTCATGACTCCGGTTCACAGCCCATGAACATGTGCGCAGCATACATACAATGAGAACCATGCTGCCACCAGGAATGTGATGGAGCAGACCATTGGCGTGCTGAAGCAACGATTCAACTGCCTGGACCACTCTTGAGGAGCCCTGCAGTAGTTGGCTGAGTGGGTCTCAAAATTTGTGGTGGTCTGCTGCACACTGCACTACCTCGCCATCATGAGGGCACAGTCCCTGCCACCACCGATCAGGCGAGAAGCTGAGGAGCAGGAGCATGGGGAGGAGGAGGAGGATGTGGAAGAGGAGGAGTAAGAAGAAGGGAGGCGTCAACCTACACAGCCCCTTTCTGCCCGGGCTGTGCATGAAGAACTAATTCAAGAGTGATACCAGTAACCTCAACCCCAATTCCCCATTCAACAACAGTTCCACACTCCTTACCTTCCCTCTGTCACTGACCATCACATCAGCCTCTTGAACACAATGCAAAAATAAAAGCCAACACAAAATAAACATTCCAAACCAAATTTATAAACAAAATCGTGCCATATTGCATACAGTCTTAAACTAATCACCCTTGTGCATTCCTTTAGTGCCTACCTTCCGTGTATCCTTGCCTGTCCCAGTGCTCCTACGCAGTGCTACCCCAGTGGCTGCAGCATGGCTGGTGGAAGGCTGCTGACTTTCAGTGGAGGAGACTGCACATGGCCTTGGAGGATGACCTCGATCAGTCCTGGGCCTAGAAGGTACAGCTTCAGACTGCACCATCTCGGCATGGGCGGCAGCAGTCTGGGCTGGCTGGCTGACCGGCAACAGCAAGGGCACTGGTGGAGTGGCAGGGGTGGTAGCACGAATGCTGTCACCCTGAGAGAGGACAGCAGGTTCGTGCTTCACGGAGCCACCGCCAGTCTCCAAGGGCGGCGCGTCAGCAATCCTAGTAATCTGTTGGAGGACAGATTGCTGGACTGCTGTGACACCCATTGAACACTGGTATCCACAGCCATGATGGCAGCAGTCTGAGCTTGCATGGCAGCAAGCTGGCCTTGCATGACTTCAGCCTAAGCTTCCACTGCAGCACTCAGACCTTTGATGGAAGCTGCTTGTGCTGCAGTGGAAGCTGAGACATCAGCCATCAGATGCTGCATCATGGTTGGGTCCACAAGTGTATTGATGGAGTTGGCCACCAGTACCATGCTGGAAGGGATGGGCTCCAAATGCTGCACAATGCGCTATGCCAAGTTGGTGCTGGACTCCTCAATACTCCTTGACATTGAACGCAGGCTTTCTGGCAGGTTTCTTAATGCACCAAGCATGTTGTTGTGCACACACACCCATCAGCGTTCTTCTGTAGCCTGACCCGTCAACGTCCTCATCTGAGTCCTCTGCAGCAGAACTCGTGTGCGACCTCGCCCTCCGGCGAGCTGGCACCTGCGCTTTCCTTGCCCCATGCCCTGGCTGCAGCCCGCTCATGCCCGGTGACTCATCATGTACGGATCCCGCCTCCAATCTATCCTCTAAGATATATGCAGTGTCAGTATCTGAGCTGGTGGCTGCGAGTGTGAAATCAAGTGATGGTGCTGTGTCTTCAGCATCACTCTCTTCTTGGTGTTCCTCCACTGCCTGGCCAGGTATCTGAAAGGAAAAAGGCACAAGGGTAAGGTTGTGGTGAGGTGAGGGTAGGAAAGTAAGAGGTGCATGTTATGTTCATTAATAACTAGTCGTTTTTATTAAGAACAGCTAGCTTTTGCTAGACACTTTATTGAGCACATGTGGACTAGGTACAGTGGCCTAGAAATTCACTGGCCTTAGCGCCGCTTTTGAGGCGCTAGAGGGCCTAGCGCCGAAGTTATGGCCAGTTTAGAAATTGACAGGGGCCCTAAATCGGCGTTAGGCCGGTAGCGCTGCGCCGGCACCGATGACGTCATCGGTGTGCGCAGCGTCCCGGTTGCCATGGTAACCCGCCCGAACTCGGAAATTGAGTTGCGGCCGCCTCGCCCGTGGCAGCCGCAAGCAACGTTCTGGCAGAGGTGCCTTACAGAACTTTGCGCCGGCGCATTAAAGGCCCCGCGGCGGCCGGCCGCTTTCCCGCCGGCCGCCTGGCCGCAGCTCCCTCCCCGGACTTCCCCCCCCCCCCCCCGGAACAGAAGCAAGCCCGGCACTTGTCCGAGGTGCCGGGCTCATTTTTAAAAAGATTATCGCGGGCCGCGGCCGGGTGCAGGCAGCTCCTCCTTAACGGAAGGAGGAGGCCTGCACTTCCCGAGCCTGCCGCACCGCAGCGGGCGCCGCAGCGCCGGAATAGCGCCGCAATGCGGCGCGTGGCGCCAGTTTTGAGGCGCTGAGACCCCTCAGTAGCGCCGGCAGCCGTTTGGGCGCGGCGCTACTGAATTTTTGGCGCGCGCAGGGGGACTTAGCGCCGGCACTAACTTCCGGCGCTAAAGCCCTCGCTGCGCCAAAACCGAATTTCTAGGCCAGTATCTGTAGAGGCATCCATCTTGACTGCTGCCTTGTGGGTAGCCTAGTGCATCGTGGGTAGCCCACTCTTACATACATACAGCACCACCTAGTGTACCATTCCAGAATGACAGGTTACTGATCATTACAGTGCATGCTTACACCATCTGCAACTTGTAAGTCAGAAGAGATTGCATGACGAAGGGGAAGTGGGATGTGAGAAGGAGGATTAGGTATGGAGGATACCGTCATCCTTGATGGTTTCAGCCCCGCCACTGGCCACGGCCTCAGCAATGGTCCTTCCGATAATGGCCAGCACCGTCTCCCTCATGGGGGTTAGAGCATGCAGGCGTACCTCTCCCCCTCTGGTTAGTTTCTGCTGCCTTCGGTTGTGTGCCACCTTCTCCTGCAAGAGAGAGGGAAGAGTGTCAGTGAGTGTCGTGCAATGTGTTTGGGTGATGTGGCTGTCATAGTTGAATAGCTGTCAGTGTGTGCAAGCTGTGAGATGTGGGTGTGAGGCTTGCAGCAGTGCTAAGCGTGTGATGTGAGGAGAAAGAAAGAAAGAAAAAGAAAGAAAGAAAGAAAGACTTACATTTATATAGCGCCTTTCACAACCACCGGATGTCTCAAAGCACTTTACAGCCAATGAAGTACTTTTGAAGTGGAGTCACTGTTGTAATGTGGGAAACGCGGCAGCCAGTTTGCACACAGCAAGGTCCCACAAACAGCAATGTGCTAATGACCAGATAATCTGTTTTTAGTGATGTTGGTTGAGGGATAACTATTATAACTTGTAATATACATATGCATGTTAGAGATTGATGGAGATTGCTGGTAGGTGAGAGGTGGGGGTGTGGTGATTAGAGCAGTGGCTCGGACTAGTGGTGCAGTTGGTAGGATATGGCACTTGAAGATGCATTTACTGACCTTGACCACTCGTGTCAGGTCATTAAACATCTTGCAGCACTGCCTCCAGGTTCTTCGGGCTAGACTCCTGGCATTGACCTCCAGCTAGCTGCTACCAATGCCTTTTCACCATCACTGTCTGGCAGGCCTCATGGTCCCCTTGGATACAGGAGATCTATCCTCCTTTCCACCTCCTCCACCAAGACCTCCAGTACAGCATTGGATAACCTGGGTGTCTGCCCTCTCCCATACTCAGCCGTTCTTCTGTTTTTCCCAGGTAAGATTCAGCTCACAAAGGACTCCCAGCACCTGCTCCAGCCACAATGTACCTCCCCTTTAAGAGGTGCAGGCCAGCTTTAAGCAGTGCAGGTTAGCTTTAAGTAGTGCGAGCAAGTATCGATTTTGGGCCCCCTACTGCTGTGTGCAGTCAATCAACAGCGCAATTCGTGCTGGCTGCACGCAGAAATCATGTTAATGAGTAGGCAGCACGAAGATGCTGTGCTGCCTGCATTACACCGAACAAGCGTAGGGTGATTGCGCATCGTGATCCCCGTGCCAATTTTCGGGGGTTATCCAATTTAACCCCCTGGGTGTTTCTCGGTGGGAGGAGGGAAAAATCAGAGGAGGCAAGTTCTAGAACACTATTGGCAGAGATCTGGGAGCATGCATAAACATAAATTTCTAATTAACTGTGTCAAATTATTGAGAACTCTTAGGACAGAGCACCACGAGATGTTGGCAGTCGGTGTGCACCGCTACACCATTGAGTTCCCTATCTCAGCTGCAATGCCGTTTTAAAAAATTAATAGTGGAAGTTATTGATTTCCCAACTGGGTTCTTCATTCCCAATCCATTCTCTGCCACATCTTAGCAGTTGGATAGGAAGTGAAATAGATAAAGGCCTGTAAGCCAGTCATTCATTCTTGGATGGTGCATGGAATGCTGAAACACTAATAGGGAAGACAGAAAGAAAGAAAAAGCTTATGAACATGGGAACAGGAGTAGGCCATTTAGCCTCTCGAGTCTGTCCCATCATTTATGACATCATGGCTGATCTGTGACCTAACTCCATATACCTGCCTTTGCCCCATATCCCTAAATATCTTTGGTTAACAAAAATCTATCAATCTCAGATTTAAAATGAACAATTGACCTAGAATCAATTGCCGTTAGCGGAAGAGAGTTTCAAACTTCTACCACCCTTTGTGGGTAGAAGTGTTTCCTAACTTCGTTACTGAATGGTCTAGCTCTAAGTTTTAGACTATGCCAGCTAGTCCTAGAATCCCCAACCGGCGGAAATAGTTTCTCTCTATCTACCTTATCAGTTCCCCTTAACGGGGCAGTAATTCCTCCCCAAACGCGTGAGTACGGAAGGGGTACTCACGCGTCTGGCCGGAGGAAATGCCGGTTTTCAGCATGCACAGCGCATGCGCTGAAAACCGGCATTTCCTCTCCTCTAACCCAAGAGGTGAAGAGGCTAGCGCGTGCGCTGCAGGGGGCAGCGCGTGTGTCTTGGATTTCCTCTGTTTTGGGGGATTTGCGCATGTGTAAAGGCCTCCGCTCTTTACGCTTGTAAAAAGCACACGTAAGTATTTATTTTTACAGGTAAGTGGTGTTTTAGTGCAATTTAGAATTTTTTTTTCCACAGGTTTATTATTTTAAAGAATCTACAATAAGGTAAGTTTAGTTTTAGACCCTTTTTATTAAACACTTATTTTTTTCAACAAAAAAAAATTATTGTTTAAATTATTTTTTTAAACTTATTTATACTTAATTTAATGATTGGGATGTTTTTTAAAATTTTATTTAAAGTTTAAGTAGTGTTTTGGGGTGCAGTACTTTTCATGAGTTTGACAGTTCTTACTCTCAAACTTATGAATGAAGTTTCCCCTCCCCTGATTGGCTGAACAGTGCTCACCTGATCCCAGCCGGCACATCGCACTAACTACACCGCTGGGTCAGGTTAGCACAGCGCGCCGACATCAGAACCGGGCCACTGACAGGAAATCCACTGCGGGCCAGGTTTCAGATGTCGGCGCGCCGGGTAAGTGCACATCGGGGGCTTGCACACGCGGCAAGCCCCTGACACCAAGTTCTGGGCCAACATCTTGAAAACTTTGATCAAATTATCCATTAACCTTCTGAATTCTAGGGGATACAACCCTAATTTGTGTAATCTCTCCTTGTAATTTAATCCTTGAAGTCCGTGTCTCATTCTGGTAAACCTACGCTGCACCCACTCCAAGGCCAATATATCCTTCCTAAGGTGTGGTGCCCAGAACTGCTCACTGTCCTCCAGGTGTGGTCTAACCAGGGTTTTGTTTAGCTGCAGCATAACTTCTACCCCCTTGTACTCTAGACATCTAGATATAAAGGCCAACATTTCATGAGCCTTTTTGATTATTTTCTTTACCTGTCCATGACATTTTAATGATTTATGTACCTGGATCCTAATCTCTTTGGACCTCCAATGTTTCTAGATTTTCACCATTTAGAAAGTTCTATCCTTTTTAGGTCCAAAGCAGATGACCTCACACTTGCCTACATTGAAATCTATTTGCCACAGTTTTGCCCATTCGCTTAATCTATTAATATCTCTTTGTAATTTTATGCTTCCAGCTACACTGCTTACAATGCCACATATCTTGCATTTATATACTGTTTTTCACATCCTCAGAACATCTCATTGAGCTTCACAGCCAATGAATTACTTTTGAAGTGTAGTCACTGTTATGAAGCAAACATAACAGCTAATGCATGCACAGCAAAATTTCACAAACAGCAAATCAGATGAATGAACAATTGATCTTCTATTTGGCAGTGTCAGTTGAGGGAGGAATGTTAGTCAGGATGCTTCACTGGAGAAGCATCCGGGAAGGCGCTGAATACCTTGAGTCTCTTCGCCGGGAGCAAGCGGAAGCCAAGCGCAAAAATAGAAACATAGACGATAGGAGCAGGAGTAGGCCATTCGGCCCCTTGAGGCTGCTCTGCCATTTAATGAGATCATGGCTGATCATCCAAATTCAGTACCCTGTCCCTGCCTTCTCCCCATATCCCTTGATCCCTTTAGCCTTAAGAAATACATCTAACTCCTTCTTGAATATATTTAATGAATTGGCCTCAACTGCCTTCTGTGGTAGAGAATTCCACAGGTTCACCACTCTCTGGGTGAAGAAATTCCTCCTCATCTCTGTCCTAAATGGCTTACCCCTTATCCTTAGACTGTGACCCCTGGTTCTGGACTCCCCCGCCATCAGGAACATCCTTCCTGTATCCAGTCTGTCTAGTCCTGTTAGAATTTTATAAGTTTCAATGAGGTCCCCTCTTATTCTTCTAAACTCCAGCGAGTATAAGCCCAATCGACCCAATCTCTCTTCATACGTCATTCCTGCCATCCCAGGTATCAGTCTGGTGAATCTTCGCTGCACTCCCTCCATGGCAAGAACATCCTTCCTCAGATAAGGCGACCAAAACTGCACACAATACTCAAGGTGTGGTCTCACCAAGGCCCTGTACAACTGCAGCAAGACATCCTTGTTCCTGTACTCGAATCCTCTCGTTACGAAGGCCAACATACCATTTGCCTTCTGTGGTGAAATAAGTCTTATAAGTATATACCTTATTCTACCTGTGTATAGTTTCCTATTGTAATCTATTGTAACCCTGCTGTTTTCTTGGTTGGCCAGGAATGCTGATGTATTGTATACCACTCTGCTGTGCCATTGATTGTCCTGATCTGTTACTTCGCCCCTGGCTCCGCCTCCTAGTTCACTTCTGAGAAGCTGGTCAGAAGGCTAACATGTGTGTTCTGTTCTGTCCAGTTCTAAGCTATTAAAAGCCAACTGTTTGAGTTATAACTACCAGTCTCTGTAGCTATTTAAGGTATATCAATTTTAATAGCTTATTACTTCCAGGGAGGGACAGATTCCTGAAGCCGGAGCGTCTAGACAGTGATCCACATTCGGCGGATGCATCGAAGAAATTCGCACATTGGCTCCGGTGTTTCGAACATTTCATTGCATCGCTCGATGATGGGGCCAACAAACTGGGCCTACTGACTAACCTAGTAAGTCATCGGACTTACTCGCTAATCGAGGACGCTTCTACATACGAGGATGCACTCGTGACTCTCAAGGCCCAATACCTGAAGCCTGTTAACGAGGTGTATGCCAGGCATCTCTTGGCTACCCGCAGGCAACTACCGGAGGAATCGCTGGATGATTTTCTACAGAATCTAAAGGCCCTGGCGAAGGACTGCAACTACAAGGCCGTGACGGCCATTTTGTACCAGGAAGAAGCGGTTCGCGATTCATTTATATCGGGCCTTCGATCGAATTACATTAGGCAGAGGTTGCTTGAAAGGGACACTCTGGATCTAAAGACGGCCGTGGCTACAGCTCGATCGCTGGATGTGGCGCAGAAGAACTCCGAGACCTATGCGTCAGGCCATGCGGCCCTCTCAGCCTCGTGCGCGCCGAGCGAGGAGGCGCCATCCTCTCCGCCTGGGCCTCGGACCAGCCCTACACCACGGGAGTCTCCACCCAGCCCCACCACTGCAGCGATGTCCCGCGGACCAAGATGCTACTTCTGCGGCCAGCTCAAGCACCCCAGACACCGATGTCCTGCGAGAGACGCCACATGTTTCAAGTGCAAGAAACGGGGACATTTCAGCAAGGTATGTAAGGGGAACCCCGTACCTGATACAGTCTCCACGGCCCTACACGTGGTCCCAGAATTTGATACCGTCTCAGCGGCCGCCTACGGATCTACGATAGCCTCAGTCACGGTTGACCAGTCCAGACCGCATCCACTATCAAAGTCTATGATGGACGTTAAGGTAAACGGACACCCGATGAAGTGTTTAATCGATTGCGGGAGTACTGAGAGTTTTATTCACCCTAGCCTCATCAAACCGTACTCACTAAAGGTGTACCCTACCCGGAGCAATGTCGCGATGGCATCTAAGTCCCTCACTTCGGAGGTAATCTGTTTCTGTAAAGTAACACTGACTGTTAAGGGCACAGGGTATAAAGATTTTAAACTCCTTGTGTTGCCACAGCTCTGCGTGAAACTAATTCTAGGCCTAGATTTCCAGTGCCACCACGAGAGCGTCACACTTGCATATGGCGGATCCCAGCCCCCGCTCACAGTTTGCGGCCTCTCCACTTTAAAGATAAGCCCGCCATCCCTGTTTGCGAACCTCGCCCCAAACTGTAGACCTATCGCGACCAAAGGTCGACGGTACAGTTCGGAAGATAAAAAATTTATAAAAGAAGAAGTAGGAAGGCTACAGCGGGAGGGTATCATCGAAAATAGTAATAGCCCATGGCGTGCTCAGGTAGTGGTGGTTAAAACTAACGAAAAGAAACGGCTCGTGGTCAACTACAGCCAGACCATCAACATATATACGCAACTAGACGCTTATCCCTTGCCTCGCATCTCCAGGATGGTGAACCAGATGTGAACCAGATTGCCCAGTATCGTGTGTTTTCCACTATTGACTTAAAGTCTGCCTATCACCAGCTCCCCATAAAAGTAGATGACCGTCCTTATACGGCTTTTGAAGCAAATGGGCGCCTGTACCAATTCCTTAGGGTACCCTTCGGGGTCACGAATGGAGTTTCCGTTTTCCAACGGGAAATGGACCGTATGGTAGATGAGAATGCGTTGGAGGCAACATTTCCGTACCTGGACAATGTTACTATCTGTGGACGCGACCAACAGGAGCATGACCGGAATCTCGCTAAATTTCTAGAGACTGCCCAAAAGCTAAACCTGACCTATAACGAGCACAAATGTACTTTCAACACTACTCGTCTGTGTATTCTCGGCTGTGTGGTAGAGAATGGAGGAATCGGGCCAGACCCTGTACGATTACGCCTGCTTAAAGAACTACCACTGCCACATAACCCTAAGGCCTTAAGAAGGTGTCTGGGATTCTTCTCTTATTATGCTCAGTGGGTGGCCAACTATTCGGACAAAGCCCGAGCCCTTATCAAGTCGACGTCCTTCCCTCTATCAGTAGAACGCAGGAGGCATTCACCAACATCAAACGGGACATTGAAAAGGCCGTGGTATGTGCTGTAGATGAGAGGATACCCTTTCAGGTAGAGAGCGATGCTTCTGATTTCGCGTTGGCTGCAACCCTCAACCAGGCCGGGAGACCGGTAGCCTTCTTTTCCCGTACACTACAGGGTCCTGAAGTCAGGCATTCTTCCGTTGAGAAGGAAGCACAAGCAATTATCGAGGCGGTCAGACATTGGAGACATTATCTCGCCGGCAAACGTTTCACACTCCTCACTGACCAGCGGTCTGTGGCCTTCATGTTTAACACGAAGCAGAGAGGCAAGATAAAAAATGACAAGATCCTAAGATGGCGGATAGAACTATCCACTTACGACTACGATATTATGTACAGGCCAGGAGCGCTCAACGAGCCACCCGATGCCCTATCTCGAGGGGTATGTGCCAGCCTTAGTACTGACAAGCTCCAAAGTCTCCACGACGCACTCTGCCACCCAGGAATCACCCGATTGAATCACTTCATCAAGTCTCGCAACTTACCCTACTCCATTGAGGAGGTCCGAACGATGACCAGAGCCTGCCGCGTTTGTGCGGAATGCAAACCCCGCTTCTACAGGCCCGAACAAGCTCACCTCATCAAGGCAACTCGGCCATTCGAGCGCCTAAGCCTTGATTTCAAAGGTCCTCTCCCATCGGTTGATCGTAATGTCTATTTCCTCAACGTTATAGACGAATACTCTCGTTTCCCCTTTGCCATTCCCTGCCCAGACATGACCAGTGCTATGGTAATCAAAAGCCTCTGCAACTTATTCTGTCTGTTCGGTATGCCCAACTATATCCATAGCGACAGAGGGACGTCGTTTATGAGTGATGAGTTACGCCGGTTCTTACTATCAAAAGGGATTGCTACTAGTAGAACCACTAGCTACAACCCCCGGGGCAATGGGCAGGTTGAGAGGGAGAATGCGACAGTGTGGAAGGCAGTCGTTTTGTCTTTAAAATCGAAAGGCCTACCGACCTCACGCTGGCAGGAAGTTCTTCCCGATGTACTGCATTCCATAAGGTCTCTGCTGTGCACCGCAACAAATGCTACTCCTCATGAGAGGATGTTCGGTTTCCCCAGGAAATCTTCCTCAGGTATTTCACTACCCGGGTGGTTGATGTCCCCGGGCACTGTACTGCTACGAAAACATGTGAGAGGTCATAAGACTGATCCCCTAGTGGAGGAAGTACAGCTCCTCCACGCCAATCCTCAGTACGCATATATTCAATACCCTGATGGACGTGAGGATACTGTTTCAATAAAGGACCTGGCTCCGGCAGGAGAAGAGAGAGAGAGCGATGCTGCTAGCGAAGATGCGGGTGTGGAGCACCGTGATGCGCCGCCTGTGGGGGTGGGATGCCCGGAGGTACAAGACATACAAAACGTCGTTTTGGAAAACCCAGCAGACGCCGGGACGGCGGAGGAACCTGAGCAAGTCCCCCAAGAGGTTCCTCGGCTGACGCTACGTCGCTCACTACGAACTGTAAAACCCCCGGTCAGACTTAACTTATAGGAGGGGTGAATGTGGTGAAATAAGTCTTATAAGTATATACCTTATTCTACCTGTGTATAGTTTCCTATTGTAATCTATTGTAACCCTGCTGTTTTCTTGGTTGGCCAGCAATGCTGATGTACTGTATACCACTCTGCTGTGCCATTGATTGTCCTGATCTGTTACTTCGCCCCTGGCTCCGCCTCCTAGTTCACTTCTGAGAAGCTGGTCAGAAGGCTAACATGTGTGTTCTGTTCTGTCCAGTTCTAAGCTATTAAAAGCCAACTGTTTGAGTTATAACTACCAGTCTCTGTAGCTATTTAAGGTATATCACCTTCTTAAATGCCTGCTGCACCTGCATGCTTACCTTCAGCGACTGGTGCACAAGGACACCCAGGTCTCGTTGCACTTTCCCTTCTCCAAATCTATTGCCGTTCAGATAATAATCTGCCTTCCTGTTTTTGCCACCAAAGTGGATAACCTCGCATTTATCCACATTGGGCAGATGCATGGCAGACGCAGTATAATCACCCAACCTGTCCAAATCATATTGGAGTTTTTCGGCATCCTCCTCACAGCACACACTCCCACCCAGCTTTGTGTCATCTGCAAACTTGGAGATATTACATCTAGTTCCCTCGTCTAGATCATTAATATATATTGTGAATAGCTGGGGTCCTAGCACCGATCCCTATGGTACCCCACTAGTCACTGCCTGCCACTCGGAAAAAGACCTGTTTATTCCAACTCTTTGCTTCCTGTCTGCCAACCAGTTCTCTATCCAAGTCAGTACCTTACCCCCAATCCCATGTGCTTTAACTTTACACGATAATCTCTTATGCGGGACCTTATCGAAAGCCTTCTGGAAGTCCAAATACACCACATCCACTGGTTCTCCCTTATCTATTCTACCAGTTACATCATCAAAAAATTCCAGTAGATTAGTCAAGCACAATTTACCTTTTGTAAATCCATGTTGACTTTGTCTGATCCTGTCACTGTTTTCCAAGTGCTCTGCTATTACATCTTTTATAATGGACTCTAGCATTTTCCTCACTACCGATGTCAGGCTTACCGGTCTATAATTCCCCATTTTCTCTCTACCACCTTTTTTGAATAGTGGGGTAACATTAGCTACCCTCCAATCCATGGGAACTGCTCCAGAGTCTATAGAATTTTGGAAGATGACCAGCAATGCATCTACTATTTCTAGGGCCACTTCCTTAAGTATGCTAGGATGTAGATTATCAGGCCCTGGGGATTTATCGGCCTTCAATCCCATCAATTTCCCTAACACCATTTCCCTACAAATACTGATTTCATTCAGTTCCTCCCTCTCATTAGACCCTATGTTCCCCAACATCTCAGGGAGATTATTTGGGTCCTCCTTTGTGAAGACAGAACCAAAGTGTGTATTTAATTGGTCAGCCATTTCTTTATTCACCATTATAAATTCCCCTGATTCTGACTGCGAGGGACCTATGCTTGACTTCGCCAATCTTTTTCTTTTCACATATCTATAGAAGCTTTTACAGTCAGTTTTTATGTTCCCTGCAAGCTTAATCTCATACTCTATTTTCCCCCTCTTAATTAATCCCTTTGTCCTCCTTTGCTGAATCCTAAACTGCTCCCAATCCTCAGGTTTGCTGCTTTTTCTGGCCAATTTATATGTCCTCTCCTTGAATCTTATGCCATCGCTAATTTCCTGTGTTAGCCACGGTTGCGTCACCTTTTTTGTTTTATTTTTATGCCAAACAGGGATGAACAAATTTTGTAGTTCATCCATGCGATCTTTAAATGTTTGCCATTGCCTATCCACCATCAACCCTCTAAGTAACATTCCCCAATCCATCCAACCCAACTCGCACCTCATACCATCGTAGTTTCCTTTATTTAAATTCAGGACCCTATTGTCTGAGTCAAATACTTCACTCTCCATCTTCATGAAGAATTCTATCATATTATGATCACTCCGCCCCAAGGGGCCTCGCACAACAAGATTGCTAATTAATCCTTTCTCATTACATAATACCCAGTCTAAGGTGGCCTGATCTCGAGTTGGTTCCTCGACATATTGGTCCAGGAAACCATCCTGTATACACTCCAGGAATTCCTCCTCCACAGTATTGTTACTAATTTGGTTAGCCCAATCTATATGTAGATTAATGTCACCCATGATAACTGCGGTGCCCTTATTGCACGCGTTTCTAATTTCCCGCTTAATACCATCCCCAACCTCAGCATTACTGTTTGGGGGTCTGTATACAACTCCCACTAACATTTTCTGTCTCTTGGTATTTCTCAGCTCTACCCATACAGATTCCACATCATCAGAGCTAATATCCTTCCTTACTATTGTGTAATCTCCTCTTTAACTAGCAATGCTACCCCACCTTCTTTTCCTTTTTGCCTGTCTTTCCTGAATATTGAATACCCCTGGATGTTGAGTTCCCAGCCTTGGTCACCCTGGAGCCATGTTTCCTTAATCCCAATCATATCATATCCGTTTACATCTATTTCTGCAGCTAATTCATCCACCTTATTATGAATGCTGCTCGCATTAAGACACAAAGCCTTCAGGCTTGTCTTTTTAACATTCTTAGACCTTTTAGAATTATTATTTAGTGTGGCCATGTTTGATTTAAACCCCTGATTTCCCTGACTGACACTTTTGCTTTTCTCCTTCCTGTCCTTTGCTTCTATCCTTGTTTCCCTTTCCTCTGTCTCCCTGCACAGGTTCCCAAACCCCTGCCATTTTACTTTAATCCCTCCCCAACAGCACTAGCAAACACTCCCCCTAGAACATCAGTCCCGGTCCTGCCCAGGTGCAAACTGTCCAGTTTGTACGGGTCCCACCTCCCCCAGAACCGGTTCCAATGACCCAGGAATTTGAATCACTCCCCCTTGCACCATTCCTCTAGCCATGTATTCATCTGAAATATCCTTCTATTTCTACTCTGACTAGCACGTGGCACTGGTACCAATCCTGAGATTACTACCTTTGAGGTCCTATTTTTTAATTTACCTCCAAACTCCCTATTTTCAGCTTTTAGGATCTCATCCCCATTTTACCTATATCGTTGGTACCTATATGCAACATGACAGCTGGCTGTTCACCCTCCCCCTCCAGAATGCCCTGCAGCCACTCCAAAACATCCTTGACCCTTGCACCAGGGAGGCAACATACCATCCTGGAGTCTCGTTTGTGGCCGCAGAAACACCTATCTATTCCCCTTACAATAGAATCCCCTATTGCTATAGCTCTCCCACTCTTTTTCCTCCCGTCCTGTGCAGCAGAACCACCCACAGTGCCAGGAAGTTGGCTGCTGCTGCCTTCCCCCGATAAGCCATCTTCCTCAACAATATCCAAAGTGGTATATCTGCTTGAGAGGGTGATGGCCACAGGGGACCCCTGCACTTCCTGCCTGCACCTACTACTCTGCCTGGCGGTCACCTATTCCCTTCCTGCCTGTGCAGCCTTTACCTGCGGTGTGACCAACTGATTAAACAAAGGATATTTCAGATGAATACGTGGCTAGAGGAATGGTGCAAGGGGGAGGGATTCAAATTCCTGGGACATCATAAATGCTCCAGTGTGTATCCATTCACAGCTCCAGCGCCGCAATGCGGTCTGCCGGTAGCTGCAGCTGGATACACTTCCCACACACATGGTCATCAGGGACATAGGAAGTGTCCCTGATTTCCCACATAGTGTAGGAGGAGCATGCCATTGGACCGAGCTGTGCTGTCATGACTTACCATTTAATTAATTTAAATTAACTTAAATCAAATCAATACCACCAATTACACTACAATTAAATGATATACTCAAGGGCCCTTGTTTACTAGCACTCCCCGATACACAACAGATACCTTAGAAACTATAACCTCAAAAATTAAGACCTTCTAAACTTTATAAACTATTAGCCTTAACTGTCAAACTATAGAGTAGTATAAATACTCGCCTGGCCGTACTCACCCAATCAGCTGCTTCCTCTTGCCTGCATCACTTTTGGAATCATGGCGTGGCTCTGGAACGCCACCGGTCTGCGAGATTGACCCACTGTGATGAAATATGCCATTGATCAGGCACTCTGTATTCTCTGTGTTTGATTGTGCCTGTGACTGTGACAAGCAGGGGAGTTTAGTTTCAGTTTCATTTCCTTACCTGTATTGTATTGTGTGTAGGGCTCCGCCCATACCTGGCCCCTACTTAAGCAGGCCCCAGTGTGTCTCACAGGCAGTACAGCAGATCTCTGGATGAGAGACACTTCTCCAATGTGTATTACTTTCTGAGTTAATAAAAGCCTTGCTTTGCTCCGTTAACGTTGAGTCTCGGATTCATTGAGGCACATCAATTTTATTAACTCAATTTTCAACGCAATGGATCAACTCTTGAAACCCGAACGTTTGGATTTGGACCCGCATGCTTCGGACGCATCGGCACGATTCGGACACTGGTTTAAGTGTACGGAATTCTTCCTGGACAATTCCGCAGCCATCACAGACGCTACGGACGCTGAAAGTATGAAACTCGGAATCCTGCAAAATTGGGGAAGCCACCGGGTTTACCCCTTCATCCAAGACGCCAACACATACCCGGCTGCCTGCGACATCCTAAAGGCGCATTACCAGCAGCCTACGAATGAGGTGTACGCTAGGCATCTGCTCGCTACTCGCACACAGCGACCTGGGGAATCGCTGGATGAGTTCCTAGTCACCCTGAAAACGCTTGGCAAAGACTGCAAGTGCCAAGATGTAAAAGCCGCAGTGTACACTGATGAGCTTGTTCGTGATGCCTTTATCACAGGCCTCAGCTCCACTTACATCCGGCAGAGACTACTGGAGAAAACGGGATTGGACCTGAAACAGGCTGTGGACACAGCGTGATCCCTGGATGTGGCCCAGAGAAACTCGGACACCTACTCTTCAGCCCGCGCCGCCCACGCCGCCACGTGTGCACCAAGGGCGCTGCCATCTTGGAAGGCATCTTCCCCGCCCGGCAGCCCGACACCGTCGGGGCCCCGCTCTCCCCCCAGAAGCCCTACGACAGCCGCGATGCGTCGGGGCCCCAACTGCTACTTCTGCGGGCAGCCGAAGCACACCAGAAACCTGTGCCCGGCGAAAGGCACCACCTGCTTTAAGTGCGGTAAGAAGGGACACTTCGGGAAGGTGTGCAGAGGGAACCCCGCTGGAAAACCCGCCACCGCCGCGTGTGCGCCGTGGGAGCGGCCATCTTGGACGCCATCTTGCCCGACCTCGTGGGGTTCGCCATCTTGTGAGCAGACAGCGTGGACGCCATCTTGTCTCGATCAGGGCCCTACAGTGGCATCGGTCACAGTGGACCAGACCAGACCACACCCGCTATCCAAATCAATGGTGGACATTGAGGTAAACGGGTGCGGGGTTAAATGTTTAATTGACAGTGGAAGCACGGAGAGTTTTATCCACCCTGAACTAGCACAACAACTCTCTCTAACGGTGGTCCCTGCTCGGGGCACCATCTCTATGGCTGATAAAACCCAGACATCGACCATTATGGGTTACTGCGCGGTACAATTGTCCGTTAACGGAACTGTATACGATAATTTTAAATTACTGATCATGAAGAGTCTATGTGCGAGCGTGACCTTGGGCCTGGATTTCCAGTGCAACCACCAAAGCATCACGCTCAATTACGGTGGGCCCCAGCCGCCCCTCACAGTGTGCGGTCTGGCTACCCTGAAGGTAAAGCCGCCTTCGCTATTCGCGAACCTTACTCCCAACTGCCGGCCAATAGCGACCAAAAGCAGGAGGTACAGCTGGGAGGACAGGCGGTTTATCGCGACCGAGGTGGACAGGCTGCTGAGGGAGCGCGTTATTGAACGCAGCAACAGCCCGTGGCGCACCCAAGTGGTGGTGGTGAGGTGTAGCGAGAAGAAACGGATGGTGATCGACTATAGCCAAACGATCAACATGTACACCCCACTAGACGCCTACCCGCTACCCCGCATATCAGAAATGGTGAACCAAATTGCCCAATACCGGGTGTTCTCCACCATCGACCTCAAGTCAGCGTACCACCAGCTCCCTATCAGACCAGAGGACCGCCCATACACCGCCTTCGAGGCGAACGGACGCCTCTACCAATTCCTCAGAGTCCCCTTTGGGGTGACGAATGGGGTCTCGGTCTTCCAGAGGGAGATGGACCGCATGGTCGATGACCACCACTTGCAGGCAACCTTCCCCTACCTCGACAATGTCAACATCTGCGGTCACAACCAGCAGGATCACGACTCGAACCTCGAGAGGTTCCTGAAAACCGCACAAAAACTCAACCTCACTTACAACGAGGACAAGTGCGTTTACAACACCACGCGCCTCTGCATACTAGGCAGCGTGGTGGAGAATGGGGAAATCGGACCAGACCCCGACCGATTGCGCCCCCTACGGGAGCTGCCCCTGCCCAACACTCCCAAAGCCCTGAAAAGGTGCCTGGGGTTATATTCTTATTATGCCCAATGGGTCCCCAACTACTCCGACAAAGCCCGCCCCCTCTTGAAAGCATCCTCTTTTCCGCTCTCTGCTGAGGCCCACGCCGCCTTCAAAAGCATTAAGCGGGATATTGAACGGGCCACGCTACAGGCAGTGGACGAGAACACTCCCTTTCAAGTGGAAAGTGATGCGTCTGACTTTGCCTTGGCGGCCACCCTCAACCAGGCGGGGCGGCCCGTAGCTTTCTTCTCGAGGACCCGCCAAGGGCCCGAGATCAGACAGTCCTCTGTGGAAAAGGAGGCCCAAGCCATCGTGGAGGCAGTGCGCCACTGGCGCCACTACCTAGCCGGCAAACGCTTCACCCTACTTACCGACCAGCGGTCGGTAGCGTTTATGTTTAATAATAAACAGAAGGGGAAGATTAAAAATGATAAGATTCTCAGGTGGCGGATCGAGCTCTCCACCTTCGAGTACGACATCATTTACCGGCCAGGGGCCCTTAACGAATCCCCCGACGCCCTCTCACGAGGGATGTGTGCCAGCGCCACCGGGGATCGGCTACAGACCCTCCACAACGACCTCTGCCACCCAGGGGTCACACGGCTGTTCCACTTCATAAAGTCCCGCAACTTGCCCTACTCGATTGAGGAAGTTCGGTCTCTGACCAGGAACTGCCACACTTGCGCTGAGTGCAAGCCTCGGTTCTACCGCCCAGATAGAGCCCACTTAATGGGCCAGAAATTCACGGCCAAAGGCGTGAGTGCGCTCGGGGTACTCACGCATCTGGCCGTTGGAAATGCCGGCGTTCAGCATGAACAGCGCATGCGGGGAACGCCGGCATTTCCAGACCTCGAGCGCGTGCGACTGCACAGGCAGCGCTTGCGCAGTGAACTTCGTAGATTTCATTCATGAAATCCGTGAGGGTAAGTCCTCAGAAGTTACACGTAAAAAAAGCAAGTGTAAAGTTGTTCATTGGCTGCGGAGGAAGAAACATTTTATCGTGGAGCTTCTGAAATGCAATATTTTTGTTTGGGAAAGGGAGGGAAGTTATTTTAAGAAATTTTAAGTAAGTTTTAAAGTTAAAATTTTTTTTTTTTAAAAAGGGTTTTCAGAACAGTAGGTAGAAGGAGCAATTGTGGCTGTGTGAATGGAATGTGAGAATGAGTTATGTATGTATGTCCACATATATTCCTTTACGTATATGTATGTATGTTTTATATTCCTTTACTAATGTGTATGAATGTATGTTTTTAATTATGATTTTCCAATAAGTTACTTTCTCTGAAAGTCATAATTAAACAATACATTCATGCACATAAGTAAAGGAATATATACATAACACGCAAAGGAATATATACAGACATACATACTTTCAGAAGCTCCACGATAAGAAATATCTTCCTCCGCAGCCTCTGGAGCAACTGTACCCATGCTTTTTTCATGTGTAAGTTGTAATGACTTGACCTCACTGAAAGCATTAATGAAAGCGGCGAATTATACTGCGCACGCGCTGCCGGTGCAGTCGCACGCGTTCTGCCTCTGAACCCCTTCGTTCAGAGGACAGGAAATGCCGGTTTTCCCCACATGCACTGTGCATGCTGAAAACCGGCATTTCATCCGGCCAGATGCGTAAGTACCCCGACCGTACTCGCGCATTTGGAAGGGAATTACTGGGCCAACATTTTGCATGTCAATAAAATGAAAAATTTAACAATTGCATGACTTGCCCCCTCGCATCTGCGACTGAGGGTCCAAGGAGGTGCATTGCGCAAGAGGTCATCATCGTACGTATCCTCACACTGTTCCCTTTGGGGAACTGTATGAAGTGGTGGAAGGATTTATGGCCATGATTAACGCTCATTCCGTGACCGTAACCATCTTTGAACCAGCCATTAGGGTGGTTAGTCCTATGGCGGGAGGGTTTTACGGGCTCCCACAACCCATCTGAGGGGGGGGGGCCACCAACACCCACAGACGCAAGTATCCCGCTGGATGTCCACCCAGAATTTAAAGTTGGAACTCCGACTCCACTTGCCGGGACTGTCTGGAGTGGGGTTCAAAACCCTACTCCTTCTGGCCCAGCGGCGGGGATGCTTACTGCTACGCAAAAGGCCCACTCCGCACAAAAGGTGACACCCATACGTTTCCTGCACCTTTTCCCTCCCCGTGACTGGGGCCCTATGCTGCCATTTCACGTTGCTAATCGGATTGGGCCTTTGTCATAGCGGTAGGATCCCTGCCGCTGGGCCAGATCAGGGTAGGGTTTCGAACCCCACTCCAGACAGTCCCGGCAAGTGGAGTCGGAGCTCCGGCTCTAAATTCTGGGTTGACATCCAGTGGGATATTTGCGTCCGTGGGTGTGGGTGGCCCCCCCTCCTTGTATAGCTTGTGGGAGCCCGTAAAACCCTCCCGCCATAGGACTAACCGCCCTAATGGCTGGTTCAAAGATGGTTACGGTTACGGAATGAGCGTTAATCATGGCCATAAATCCTTCCACCACTTCATACAGTTCCCCAAAGGGAACAGTGTGAAGACACGTATGACGACGACATTGCTAAATAAATAAATGGAATTTAAAAAATTCTTTTAGGGCTTTTAAAAGTCTTTAAGTTGCTTTAATTCTGTTTAAAACTACTTCAGATTACTCAAAATAATGTAAACATTTTAAAAAGTTTATAAAAGTTACCAAAATCTTCAAAAAACTTCCAAAAACCTATTTAAACTGCTGCTTTGCATGTAAAAATCCTTAGCAGCTTGACAGAAACATTGGGGGCGTGTCCAGTGAAACTGAGACCTCAAGGGGCGTGTCTCACTTGCACTGCATGCTACAGGCTTCGCGCTGGCTGCACTCCTGGGCGGCGTGACGTCATACGCTGCCCGGGATTCTTCTTCTGGAAACACCAATTCCAGGCGTCCCTGGAGCTGATCGGCAGTAGCGCGGGGTAAGTGTAAATACGGGGCTTGCACGCACTGCAAGCCCCGTTCTGGAATTTCTGGGCCAATCAAAGCTACACGGCCCTTTGAGCGGCTCAGCTTAGATTTCAAGGGCCCCCTCCCGTCAGTCGACCGCAATGTTTACTTCCTGAACATTGTGGACGAATACTCCCGTTTCCCATTCGCCTTCCCCTGCCCAGACATGACCAGCGCCACGGTCATTAAATGCCTCAACAGCCTGTTCTGCCTGTTTGGTATGCCGAGCTACATCCATACGGATAGGGGGGCGTCCTTCATGAGTGAAGAGTTACGCCAGTACATGCTGTCCAGGGGGATTGCCACGAGCCGTACCACCAGCTACAACCCCCAGGGTAACGGCCAGGTGGAGCGAGAGAACAGGACAGTATGGAAAGCAGTCACTCTAGCTCTAAGGACCAAGGGCCTCCCTATCTCCTGCTGGCAGGAAGTCCTCCCAGATGTGCTCCATTCGATACGGTCGCTATTGTGTACTGCCACTAATGTCATGCCTCATGAATGAATGTTTGTCTTTCCCCGGAAATCCACCTCAGGCGTATCCATGCCGTCATGGCTCTCCACCCCGGGTCCGGTATTTGTACGAAGGCATGTGAGGGGCCACAAGACGGACCCTCTCGTGGAGTCAGTGCACCTACTCCACGCCAACCCCCAATACGCGTATGTCCGGCACGCCGACAGAAGGGAGGACACCGTGTCCATAAAAGACGTCGCCCCAGCCGGTAACGACAACAACCACGACAACAACAGCAACAACGATCACAGCAACTCTTACCCACCCACTATCCTTTCATCACCCCCGGAAGAACATCGACCAACGGTGCCCCCACCAACTACCCCTTCAACAACCCTGGCGGCACCCCCGGCAGAGACCCAGGAGGCCACCGGGGACACCCAGCCGACACCCGCGGCACCACAACAGCTACATCGGTCACAGAGGACTATCAAACCCCCGAACAGACTAAATCTGTAGAAGGGGTGAATGTGATGAAATATGCCATTCATCAGGCACTCTGTATTCTCTGTGTTTGATTGTGCCTGTGACTGTGACAAGCAGGGGAGTTTAGTTTCAGTTTCATTTCCTTACCTGTATTGTATTGTGTGTAGGGCTCCGCCCATACCTGGCCCCTACTTAAGCAGGCCCCAGCGTGTCTCACAGGCAGTACAGCAGATCTCTGGATGAGAGACACTTCTCCACTGTGTATTACTTTCTGAGTTAATAAAAGCCTTGCTTTGCTCCGTTAACGTTGAGTCTCGGATTCATTGAGGCACATCACCCGCCTTTGAGAAAAAGCCTGCAAAAGTGAGTTTAAAAACTCACTACTCTCCTGCTGCTCCCAACACCCTCTTTTTATATCAGCCTCTCCCGCTCTCTGCGCTTTTAAAATCAGGAGCGCACATCAACCCAAGCACCCCACCCACCCGCCCCTTCAACCACCGTCTGCCCCACCTGTGACAGAGACTGTAGGTCCTGCATTGGACTCATCAGTCACCTGCGAACTCATTTTTAGTGTGGAGGGGCTGCCTAAGAAGAAGAAGTTAGTCAGGCTGCTGCGAGAACTCCCTGCTCTTCAAATAATACCAAACCATCTTCTACATTCATCTGAAAAAGAAGACATCTTTCCAGGAAAGAAACAGCATCTTGAACTGTGTAGCACTCCCCTTCTTACTTCATTGGAGTGCTAGCTGAGATTACATGCCCAAGTCCTGGAGGGGAGCAAAGAACCCCCTGACTCAGAGGCCCACGTGTTACCAACTGAGCCAAGTGTGGGGTCCATTGAGAGTATTTGACTCAGGAAGAGAGAGAAAGAGAAAATATGAAAGAAAGAAGGAAAATAGAAAATCTTTCTTTTACAAAAAAAAAAGTTTGACAGCCCACTAGGGATGATGGATGAAGTGCAGAAGCCCAAATGAAGGGGAAAAATGATACACAATAAGAACTGAAAGGCACAAGAAACTAATCGCTATGGAAGTGAAAAGGCCAATCTGAAGGCGCCATTCAAAAGGCAGGTTTTAAAGTCGAGGGAACCAAAGTGTTCAAAGAAATTTTTTAATTAATACTGAAATTTTCCACGCCCATCTATCTTTGGAAGCAGTGAAAATAAGCTTTTAAAGCTTTAGCGCTTTCCTTGTTGTTAAATGCAACTGCAAGGCCCTCTTTCCACTGAAGAGCCATTTCATTAAAGCCTGAAAGCTGTTACCAGAAGAAACAATTTGTGAAATGTAAAGATTTTTTTGCTGGTACCAATTACCGAGTGTTTAAAATTCAAAGAGTGAAGGATCCCTGTCTCACCACTCTTCATTTGCAAGTTTAATGTGCTATTTTACATGAGTGAGACCTGGAAATTGGACTCTGACATTTCGGTGGCTCGTAACAACCACTCTTTAAGATTCATATTTGCACACATTAGATATGGAAAGTTGAGCTTTCAAAGTGATTAATTTGTGAAAGGGCTGATTTAAAAAAAAATATTGTCAATTTTGTCTCAAAGCGACGCTGAAGTAGCCTCTGCCTTTCTGCTCATTCGTGGGCAGTTAGTTTTGTCCCGTTGATTCACATCTCGTTGGAACTGAGGTGAAAATGCTCCAAGCTCAGCAATGAAGAAGCCACAAGCTTAAAAAGTGGAAGGAGTAATTATTCCATGCTTAATGTTGTTGGATAATGCAATAAATAGTCTGTCACCTAATAGCATTTCTTTTTAAAAATTGGATTGAACAAGAATGTGGATTTTGGGCAGGAAGAGGGTGAAGAATGATGAGGCCAGGCTGGGAGAGAGCACATGGAGGACGAAATAAGTGGAGTGGCCTCTTGTTGCATTCTTCTGTTAATCTAAGTCAAGAAATCAGTGCTGACTGGAGATATGGAAAAGCAGCTTTTGAGTTCAGCTGCGTAGTGCCGATAACACCTGCTGGCGGAAAAGGCCGGTTACATATTGGCACCCACACTGGTGGTGTTCCTTTATCACCTGGGCAAGATCTGTTTGGTGGAATAATTAGTGTAGCACTTTTCACCCTACTGCTTATGCTATGCTGTGAAAACTGTGTCACATGACAATGGTTGATATTGGCCCAGAAATTCGGGTCGGAGGCTTCCCGCGGGTGCAAGCCCCCGACCTGCACTTACCTAGCACGCCGGCCGTTGAGCTGTGGGCCCCCGTGGAATTGCAATCCTGGGCCTCCTCCAACTGCTGGTGCACAGTGCTTGTGTATCCCAGGGGCGCAGTTAGTTCGATGCGTCCCCTGGGATCACGTGGGCCATGGAGAGCCAATGGTAGCAGGGAATGCTTCATTCATAAGTTTGACAGGAAGACCTATCGAACCTATAAATACTACAAGCCCCAAAACATCACTAAATCTTCAAATACATTTTTAAAAAACCATCACATTTTTAAAATAAACTATAAATTACATGAAATAACTATTTTAAACAATGGCCCTGTGATGCGCTATCAATTACTGAGAAAGACTGGAAGTTAAGAGAGTAACAAACAGGCTTTTATTAGCTAAAGAACGAAGGCATGCATCTAGTGGTCGACCGGTCCTGAATGCCTGGGGAACTGCAGAGCAGCCGCCTTTATACCAGGGCATATGGGTGGAGCCAGGGGCGGAGCCAGCTGAGGCATGCACAGACAGGTACAACAATGGGCAAGAGTGAACAACAGTGAAGTGAACAACAGTGAACAACAGTGAAGTGAACAACAGTGAACAACAGAGGTTTAACACATTCACCCCTTGCTTAAAAAATGAGTCCGACGGGGTGAAGTATATTAAAAGTTCGTATAATTAAGTCTTTCTGGGGGTCTTGTATGCCGTCGTGATCGTCGTGGCGACGGCTGAGGTGGTGCAGCTTCCGACGCCGAGTCCCGCGTGGGCCGGAGCACTGGCGTGTCGTCCTCATGGGTGTTGAGTTGGTTGGTGATCAATGGCGGGTCACGGGACCACGGCGTGCCGTCTACAGGGGTTAGGTATGGGTCCGTTGCCGCCGGTGCATTGTGGGTAGCGGTGATGTTGGTTTCAGGGGCCCCCGAGGGTGCGAGGTCTCGTATGGAGACTGTGTCCTCCCGCCCGTCCGGGTACGCAATGTAAGCATACTGGGGGTTGGCGTGGAGGAGGTCGACCCTCTCGACCAGGGGGTCCATTTTATAGGTCCTCACGTGTCTTCTCAGTAGGACCGGCCCTGGGGACGTCAGCCATGGCGGTAGCGATGTCCCCGATGTGGACTTCCTTGGGAAGACAAACATTTTCTCATGAGGGGTGGCGTTAGTGGCAGTGCAGAGCAGTGACCGAATAGAGTGGAGCGCATCGGGGAGCACATCTTGCCAGCGGGAGGTCGGAAGGCCCCTAGGGCTAGATTTTCAGTAGCTTGCGCCAGCAGTTAGCGCCTTAAGAGAAGTGATTTCCGGGCGCTATGCGTGTAGCGCCCGGGCGCAGCGCAGTTTGCGCTCCGCCCCAAATTAAGTTGCCCGTTAGCGCCGGCGCAAAGTTTAGCGCCCGCCCGGATGCGCGCGCAGAAAATGACGTCACATCCTCGTGCAACGCCCTTTGGCCGCCCCGATTGCAAACTTCAGTCGGACCGCCCCATTGTGCGGCGGGCGGCCGGAGCGTTTGCAAAAAGGAACGCAACACAACCAGCGCGGGCCCCGGGGGGCGCTAATTAAAGGGAACGTCCTCTCCAGTATAAAGGCCATCCTTTTTTCAGAAAACAGTCTTGTGCAACGCATTTCTGGAGACACAACAAGGAGGATAGCTAACTGGTTTCAAGCAGCAAGAGGCAGGTATTTTTGGACTCAGGCAATAGCGCTGCAAGTGGCCATTTGGAAATTAGACTGTTTGCTAGGATTTGATGGGGGCTGCATGGGGTGCCAACGCGCAGCTGCAGCGCCATATCCGTAGGGCTCGCAGACGCATTGTGAGAGGGGCAGCCCTGGCTAGAGGCAGAGGGGGCTACAGGCGTCGGCCACGTAGGCCTTACCCAGTCAGGCTATACCGCCAGCAGCGCTCCTACCTAAACATGAGTGCCGCGCGATGTGTTAGAAGGCTCCGATTCCGAAAGGAGGTGATTGCAGAGATCTGCCACCTGCTTCGCCGAGATCTGCGGCCAAAGCTCAGGTGCAGGACGTCTCTGTCGGTGGAAGTGAAGGTGACGGTGGCATTGAACTTCTATGCCACCGGCTCCTTCCAATACGCTGCTGGGGACATAGCAAACATCTCCCAGTATGGCGCGCATCGCTGCATCCGCCACGTGACCGAAGCACTGTTCAGAAGGAGAAGCCAATTCATCTCCTTCCCCATGGCCCTCGAGAGCCAGCATCAGCGCGCATTGGGATCTGCCAGACTCGGGGAATTCCCCTTGGTGCAGGGCGCCATTGACTGTACGCATGTGGCTTTGCGGGCCCCTCTGGAGCATGGCGAGCAGTATCGCAACAGGAAGGGCTACCATTCTCTGAATGTGCAGCTGGTCTGTGACCACAAGCAGCGCATCATGGCAGTCAATGCCAGCTTCCCAGGCAGCAGCCACGATGCCTTTATCCTGCGGCAGAGTACTGTGCATGACATGTTCCAGGCACAGCCTTCCCCAAGAGGATGGCTCATCGGGGACAAAGGCTATCCTTTGTGCACCTGGCTCATGACCCCGCTTCGTGCGCCCAGGACCGCTGCTGAAGAGGCCTACAACGAGAGCCATCAAACCACCCACAACATCATCGAGCTAACTATTGGGGTCCTCAAGCAGCGGTTCCGCTGCCTTGAGCGCTCCGGAGGAGCTCTCCAGTATTCGCCGGACCGGGTCTCCCAATTTGTGGTGGTTTGCTGCATGCTACACAACCTGGCTATCCGCAGGACTCAGGCACTGCCACCTGACGTTGGACCAGCACCTCAGGAGGAGGAGCAGGAGGAGCATGAGGAGGAGGAGGAGGAGCAGGAGTACGTTCCCAGGAGGGAGCGACCAGGGCCAAGGGCCGCACGATGCCACCTTATTACACGGTACTTCTAAGCCCCCTGTCAGGGAATGGCCAGGGGCCATGAGGGAAGATGAATGCAGCCGCTCCACAACCCCTCAGCCGGCGAAGCCAACAAACACTAAGAAGAACAACCATGGAGACTGCATGAATAAAGATAATTTTTTATTGCACAAAAATGAAAAGCCCTTCCCACATGAATCCCCAAAAACAATAAACGGGCCCCACAAAAAGCCCAACAAACGACTCACTCGCACAAACTGGGGAGGAGCCACTCCACCTTTATTGAAACCGGGCCTCAACGTCGGCCTAACGCAAAAAAAAAGCCCTCCAAAAGCACAACCATGGGCAAAATAAAGATGGCCACCGCCATATTAAAGGAAAGCTGGCCACACCCTCTACTGAGTGGCCCGCGAGGGCGAGACCTTGGCCAGCATTTTGCCTCCCCTGCCCTGCCTGCTGCTCCTTCGCAAGCTCTGCCCAGTGGCTGCTGCGAGGCTGGGGGAAGGCGCCTGAGGCTCAGATGCCCTTCCGCCAGATGCCGCTGAGGGGCGGCCTACACGGCGTTTGGGCCTCGAGGGGCCATCTGCTGAGTGGCGCACCTGAGCCTGGCCACCATCAGCTGCAGCCGCTTGCCGTTGACGCCCCAGAGGGGGAATGGCGGCGACGGATGGCGCAATGTGGGCCAGCTGGCGTCTGGGATGCGCTGGCTGGTGCTGTGGCGCGGTGGCACTCGGCCGGGCCCGCACTGCAGGATCCGCAGCAATCAGCCGACGGGCGGCTTGCTGGGATGGTCCAGCGCGGCGCCTGCCCTGGCGATGCCTGCCTGAGACAGCGCGTGTGGCAGCAGTGAGTGGCCCTGTGGTCCTGGTGTGCGCGCGCATCACATCCGCCAGGGTCTTGACGGCATCAGTCAGCATGCGGCCAGTCGCGGCAGTTGCTGCCCCGAACTCGCGCACACTGGTCGCCAGCGACTTGATGGCCTCAGGCATGCGCCCCACCACGCTCATGAGCTCCGTGTGGCGCCGGTCCGAGTCGTCGGCCATCTTATCCAGCTTCCGCACCTCCTCCGAAGTGAAGGTGTCCGGACTGGAGTCGCGACTCTCCCGCTGGGGAGGAGGGGGCCGAACTAGGGGACCCTTGCCGCGTTGGTGATGGCGAGTGTGCCGAGCAGCAGCACTCCCCTCTGATCCTTCCCCCCTTTGGGGGGAAGGCCGCGGGCCACGCGCACGGCTGCTGGGTGGCTGGACGCCACTGGTCCCAGAAGCTGCATTGCCCTGCGACAGTTCCTCCAGGCACTCGTCCAGTGAGGAGGTGTCAAGCATTTCCTCCTCTCCTGCGGGACGTGACTGTTCCCCCGAAGGTCCGGCTTGCTCCTCCTCCTCCTCCTGGTCGGAGGTGCTGTCACTGGCAGCCTCAGGGTCCTGGTCGTCACCAGCTGAAAGCAGGAATGCACAAGAGTAGCTTCAGAGTGAGGAGACGGCATCAGCGAGGGAGTTAGGACTGGTGGGATTTAGCGCATTGGTGGGACAGTGGCAAAGGAGGTAGCTCGGATGGGCCAGTGCGACGCGAGAGGGCCAAAAGGCGAGGTCCTTACCATTGCCGGGCAGTGGAGGGTCGGATACACCGCACGCTGTGGGGACAATCACACGGGCTCCCATGAGCACACACACGCGCTCCTCCAGCCGAGTGAGCTTCTGCAGCTTGGCGCGGCCACCCCTGGCACGGGCCTGGCGATTAAACGCTACTTTAGCCTGCAAGAGAAAGGACGGGCTGTAAGTGCGCAGTGAAGCCCTGGTGTAGTGTGCACTGCCTCCCATGGTGGAATAGCTTGGACAGAGTGAAGCCCTGATGTAGTGTGCACTGCTTCCCATGGTGGAATAGCTTGGACAGAGTGAAGCACTGATGTACTGTGCACTGCCTCCCATGGTGGAATAGCTTGGACAGAGTGAAGCCCTGATGTAGTGTGCACTGCTTCCCATGGTGGAATAGCTTGGACAGAGTGAAGCCCTGATGTAGTGTGCACTGCCTCCCATGGTGGAATAGCTTGGACAGAGTGAAGCCCTGATGTACTGTCCACTGCCTCCCATGGTGGAATAGCTTGGCCAAAGTGTAGAGTGCCGAATGGCCATTTGATGCTCATGACTGTCCCAATGCTGCTGGCTGAGGGCTGGCTAATAGGACTTTCAGGTCCCTTTGCCCATCATGTCAGGTGTACATGCAAGAATGAGGAGGAGACTGGAAAGGCTACTCACCCTCACAATCCTGGTCAGATCGTTGTATTTCTTACGGCATTGTTTGTGGGTCCTGGGGGCCTCGCCGGTGAACGTCATCCTCTGGGCGATCTGCTTCCAGGCTTTGGTGTAGTCATGGTGGGTTGGATTCCTCCCACTCTCTGGAAACAAGATCTTGCGCCTCACCTCCAGAGCTGTGACCATTATGTCCAGAACTCCCTCTGAGAAGCGCAGGGCACGCTGACGGGCCTTCTCTGGCGTTGCCATGACTCCCTGGGGCTGAGCAGTAGTGTTGAGGCCTCTTTGCAAGGCTGCAGTGTGCAGGGCGTGGCAGCAGACCAATTCGTCCCTTCCCCCTTTAAGAGCTGGTCGGCACCACGGGGTCTGCTGTCAGTGCAAAAATGACCGCACCCGTGCTGCGCCCCGCCTGGGCGCTATCCCTCTGGACCGCCGGCTTAGCGCCTAAAGGTAGGAGTGCAACGCCTCTTTTAGCGCTCCACCACTCTCTTAGGGCGAAGCCACTGAATTTGCGGCAACGGGGCGCTACTTTGGGGCGGGCGCTAACTTCGGGCGGGCGCTAAGGTTAGCGCCCCAAAACTGTCTATACTGAAAATCTAGCCCCTAGACTTTAAGGCTAGCAGGGCGGTCTTCCAAACTGTCGCATTCTCTCTTTCCACCTGTCCGTTCCCCCGGGGGTTGTAACTGGTGGTCCTGCTTGTGGCAATACCCCTAGCGAGCAGGTACTGACGGAGTTCGTCGCTCATAAACGATGAGCCCCGGTCGCTATGGATATAGCTGGGGAAACCGAATAGGGTGAAGAGGTCGTTCAGACATTTAATGACCGTGGCACTGGTCATGTCCGGGCAGGGGATGGCGAACGGGAAACGGGAGTACTCATCAATAATGTTGAGGAAGTACACATTGCGGTCGGAGGAGGGGAGAGGCCCTTTAAAATCAACGCTCAGGCGCTCGAAGGGGCGAGTGGCTTTTATCAGGTGAGCCCTGTCCTATAAAAGTGCGGTTTGCACTCAGTGCAGACTTGGCAGTTCCTGGTCATGGTCCTGACCTCCTCAATGGAGTAAGGCAGGTTGCGGGCCTTGATGAAATGGAAGAACCTGGTGACCCCCGGGTGGCAGAGGTCATTGTGGAGGGCCCGCAGTCTATCAACCTGTGCGTTGGCACATGTACCTCGCGATACAGCATCCGGGGGCTCATTGAGTTTCCCGGGCCGGTACAAGATATCGTAATTGTAGGTGGAAAGTTCAATTCTCCACCTCAAAATCTTGTCATTTTTGATTTTGCCCCTCTGCTTGTTATTAAACATAAAAGCAACTGAACACTGGTCAGTGAGTAGGGTGAATCGTTTTCCGGCCAGGTAATGCCTCCAATGTCGCACAGCTTCCACAATGGCCTGGGCCTCCTTTTCGACAGAGGAGTGTCTGATTTCGGAGCCTTGGAGGGTTCGTGAAAAGAAGGCCGGCCTTCCCGCCTGGTTAAGGGTAGCGGCCAGGGCAAAGTCGGACGCATCGCTCTCCACCTGGAAAGGGATGGACTCGTCCACCGCGTGCATGGTGGCTTTAGCAATGTCCTCTTTGATACAGTGGAAGGCTAAGCCGGCCTCTGCCGCCAGGGGAAAAGAAGTGGACTTGATAAGTGGACGGGCTTTGTCTGCATAATTAGGGACCCACTGGGCGTAGTAGGAGAAAAACCCCAGGCATCTCTTCAGGGCCTTGAGGCAGTGGGGCAGGGGAAGGTCCATAAGGGGACGCATCCGGTCGGGGTCGGGGCCGATGACTCCGTGTTCCACAACACAGCCAAGGATAGCGAGGCGGGTTGTGCGGAATATGCACTTCTCCTTGTTATACGTAAGGTTTAGGAGTTGGGCAGTGCGGAGGAATTTGTCAAGGTTGGCGTCATGGTCCTGCAGGTCATGGCCGCAGATGGTCACATTGTCCAGGTAGGGAAAAGTGGCCTGCAACGCATTCTGGTCGACCATCCGGTCCATCTCCCTTTGGAAAACGGAGACCCCGTTGGTGACGCCGAAGGGAACCCGAAGGAAGTGGTAGAGGCGGCCGTTTGCCTCGAAGGCACTTTACTGACGGTCCTCATAGCGGATAGGGAGTTGGTGATATGCTGACATAAGGTCAATGGTGGAGAATACGCGGTATTGTGCGATCTGATTGACCATATCAGATATGCGGGGGAGGGGGTATGCGTCCAGTTGGGTATATCGATTAATTGTTTCGCTGTAGTCAATGACCAGGCGCTGCTTCTCGCCGGTCTTGACGACCACAACCTGGGCTCGCCAGGGGCTGGTGCTAGCTTCAATAATCCCCTCCTTCAGGAGCCGCTCCACCTCAGATTTAATAAAAACTCTGTCACCAGCGCTGTATCGCCTGCTTTTGGTGGTGATGGGCTTACCGTCGAGGGCTAGGTTAGCGAACAACGGGGGGGGGTGACTTTAAGCATGGAGAGGCTGCAAAAGGTGCGCGGCGGGCAATTTGAAAACTGCTGGTTGCAGACTGCGAGTGGGGGAAGGGGTCCACCGTACGCCATTGTGACACTTTTAAGGTGGCACTGAAAATCCAACCCCAGTAGAACGGCAGCGCAGAGATGGGGCAGGACAAGCAGTTTAAAGTTTCTGTACTCTGTGCCCCTCACCGAAAGGGTCACCACGCAGTAGCCGCCGACGTCCGCTGAATGGGACTTGGAGGTCATAGAGACCCGGTGGCGCGCTGGCAGGACTGGGAGAGAGTAACGCCACACCGTGTTGGGGTGGATAAAGCTCTCCGTGCTCCCGCAGTCGAAAAGGCAGGTCGTGGCGCGTCCGTTTACCTTAATGTCCATCATGGACCTGGCTAGTTGGTGAGGTCTAAATTGGTCCAGTGTAACGGAGGCTAGCGTAGGGTCAGGCGTGTCGCTGCAGTCATCAGGTGAGGCGGTGGGTGAGTCGGGGGCCCGTTGCAAAAATGGCGGCCGGAACGGATCACCCATGGTCGAAGACGTCCAAGATGGCGTCCAAGATGGTGGCGCCCATGATCCACACGCGGCTGGAGGCGTACAAGATGGCGTCCAAGATGGCAGCGTCCAAGATGGCGGCCCGCTCGGCCCACACGCGGCACTGCTGGAGTTTGGGGTAGGTTTAGCCTTGCAGACGCTGGCGTAGTGCCCTTTCTTCCCACACCCAGAGCAAGTAGCGTTTTTCGCCGGGCAGCACGCTCTGGGGTGTTTGGCTTGGCCACAGAAGTAACACTTCGGGCCCCGGGACATCGCTGCAGAAGTTGGGCCGTTGGCGGGATGTGACGGGGGTGGCGCGGCGCAGGGTGGCGGTCCTACCATGTCCCAGGATGGCGACGCCCGCGCCATCCACAATGCGGCCGCGCGGTCAGGGGAGTAGGCGTCCATATTCCGGTGGGCCATGTCTAGCGAGAGTGCGAGGGCCGTGGCCTTCTTCAGGTTGAGTTCGCCCTGCTCCAACAGTCTCTGCCGGGTGTAGTTGGACCTGAGGCCCGCGACGAAGGCGTCCCGGACAAGTTCCTCCGTGTACACCGCGGCCGACACCTCTTTACATTTGCAGGCCCGGCCGAGCACCTTCAGCGCCCGTAGGTATACCTCCATCGATTCCCCGGGTTGCTGTTGCGGGACCCCAGGAGGTGTCTGGCGTTAACCTCATTTACTGGGCGTGCGTACTGTTCTTTAAGGAGGTCGAGAGCACCCTTGTAGGTAGTCACATCTTGGATGAGCGAATAAGCTTGGTGGTTCACCTTGGAGGTCAGAACCCTTAGTTTGTCGCCATCATTTTGAACAGTTTCGACGGAGGCTTCTAGGAAAAATTCGAAGCATCGCAGCCAGTGTGCGAACTTGGTAGATGAATCCGCCTCTTGAGGGTCTAGTTCCAGGCGTGCTGGTTTGAGGATTTGCTCCATCGAAAAAAAAGTTTAGCTAATAAAATTGATGCGCTATCAATTACTGAGAAAGACTGGAAGCTAAGAGAGTAACAAACAGGCTTTTATTAGCTAAAGAATGAAGGCATGCCTCTAGTGGTCGACCGGTCCTGAATGCCTGGGGAACTGCAGAGCAGCCGCCTTTATACCAGGGCATATGGGTGGAGCCAGGGGCGGAGCCAGCTGAGGCATGCACAGACAGGTACAACAATGGGCAAGAGTGAACAACAGTGAAGTGAACAACAGTGAACAACAGTGAAGTGAACAACAGTGAACAACAATGGTTTACCACACCCTGAAATTAGGATCGGGGGCTTGCCGCACGTGCAAGCCACCGATCTGCACTAACCCTGCGCGCCGACATCTGAAGCCCGGGCCTGCTTGCATTTCCTGTCACTGGCCCGGTTCAGCTGTCGGCGCGATGTGCTTACCTGATCCAGCGGCGTAGTTCGTGCGATGTGCCGGCTGGGATCAGGTGAGCACTGTGCAGCCAATCAGGGGAGGGGAAACTCATTCATGAGTTTGACAGTAAGAACTGTCAAACTCATGAAAAGTATGGGCTGCCAAAACACTACTTTAACTTTAAATAAAATTTTAAAAAACATCCCATTGATTATAATAACTATAAATAAGTTTTTAAAAATGTTTTAAACAATTAATCAATTTTTTGAAAAAAATAAATTTTTAAAAAATGGGGTCTAAAACTAAACTTACCATCCTGTAAATTCTTTAAAAATAACAAACCTGTAGAAAAAAAATTTCTACATTGTATTAAAAGCCCACTTACCTGAAAAACTATATACTTACGTCTTGTTTTTCCACGCGTAAAGACCGGAGGCCTTTACACGTGCGCAACTCTGGGAAAAAAAAGGAATTTTACTGCGCACGCGCTGCCTGTGCAGTCGCGCGCGTTCTGCCTCTTAACCCCTTGGGTCAGAGGACAGGAAATGCCGGTTTTCAGCGCATGCACTGTGCATGCTGAAAACCGGCAATTCCTCCGGGCACACGCGTGAGTACCCCGTCCTTACTCACGCGTTGTGCCCGGAATTACTGGGCCATTAATTTAAATTTAAAAAATCACTGCTGTCTAGTTAGTCTATTCTCTGAATTCTGGCACCAAACAAACTACTTGAATTGACTGTGACATTATAGAAACCCCTCGATTAAATTCCAGCCTGTAATTCACTCCCAGGTATCCACGATTATAGATATGATGAAGCAGACCTTGCGGAGTTACCACTGCTGTCATGCTGAAGTAGTCTGTAACCAGACAGCAGTGATTGTTTTTTAAATAAAAGGTATAAATACTGTTTTTCCACAGCTAATAGCTGTGATTCCAGAGTTGAAGGGGTTGTCTTGTGAAGAAAGGTTGAGCAGGTTGGGCCTATAATCATTGGAGTTTAGAAGAATGAGAGGGGATCTTATTGAAATGTATAAGATTCTGAAGGGGCTCGACAGGGTAGATGCAGAGAGGATATTTCCCCTCGTGGGGAAATCTAGAACTAGGGGGCATAGTTTCAGAATAAGGGGTCACCCTTTTAAATCGGAAATGAGGAGGAATTTCTTCTCTCAGAGGGTCGTGAATCTTTGGAATTCTCTTCCCCAGAGAGCTGTGGAGGCTGAGTCATTGAATATATTTAAGGTGGAGATAGACAGATTTTGAAAGGTAAGGGGGTCAAGGGTTATGGGGAGTGGGCAGGGAAGTGGAGTTGAGGCCAAGATCAGATCAGCCATGATGTTATTGAATGGCGGAGCAGGCTCGAGGGGCCAAATGACCTACTCCTGCTCCTACGTCTTATGTTTTTATGTTCTTATGTGACTTTGTGCTCACTTGTGGGCAGTTAGTTTGGTCCTGTTGATTTACATTTCCCTGGGACTGCTCAAAACACCGCAATGAAGAAGCCGCATCTAAGCTGAAATGGAAGAGCAACTATTTCATGCTGAATGTTGTTGGATAATGCAATAGTCTGTCACCTAATAGCATTTGGGAAGAAGCTGCTCTAACCAGGTCCTTGCACACACTGCCAACATTGAGGCAGGGTTCCAGAAGCAGCTGAAGACCAGAGCTATCTTCATA
Organism: Somniosus microcephalus; assembly: GCF_052327205.1. NCBI lineage: Eukaryota > Metazoa > Chordata > Chondrichthyes > Squaliformes > Somniosidae > Somniosus > Somniosus microcephalus. The sequence goes on along the minus strand of NC_140998.1, from coordinate 28,088,695 downwards.
GACTTTTCATCGGCATACGATACTGTCTGGCGCGAAGTTCTGCCGCTGAAGCTTTCAATAATCATTCAATGCTGCAAGACTCTCAGGCTTATCAGCGCCCTAATGAGCAACCGTAAGTTCCGCGTCTATCTTGGTGACAAGACCAGCCAAACAAGGACACTCAACAACAGTCTGACACGGGGGTCGGTGCTCACACCGGCTATTTTCTCCTGGCCTCCTGTGGGTAGAGGACCTCTCTTCCAGTGTTGACCCCCCTGCACAAAGCTCGAGTGCTGCGTCTGAGACCCCGAGTGCCCACTCCCTGACCTGTTGAGCCATTTGTGTTAGTGCTGAAGCACTTTTACCATTTTTGATCAGCAGAAGGCAGCTCACCTTTAAGAGGCGCAGACTGCCTAGCGCTGATGCACTTTTAAATTTTTTTATCTGCAGAAGGCAGCTCAGATTTAAGAGCTGCAGACTGCCTTTAAGAGGAGCAGGCTAGCTTTAAGTAAAGCTAGGCCCGCTTGAGCAACGCGAGCTTCAGCCCCCCGCTGAGCGCACAGACTGTCAGCGGCATGCTCAGCGCTAGGCTGTGCGCTACAATCGTAATAATTAGCATGAAGCTGATGTCCTGCCAGCGCTTTTTAAACGAGCAGTGGCATATCTCGCATCACTGTGCCCACGCCCGTTTTCTTGCGTTATCGGATTTCCCGGCCTCTGTGTCTACTCGATCAAAACCTTTCATAATTTTAAAGACCTCTATTGGGTCACCCCTCAGAATTCTCTTTTCAACAGAAAAGAGACCCAGCCTGTTCATCCTTTCCTTATAGGTATAACCTCGCATTTCTGGTATTATCCTTTAAAATCTTTTTTGCATCATATTCAGTGCCTCCATATCCTTTTTATAATATGGCAACCAGAACTAAGAATACAAGAACATAAGAAATAGGAGCAGGAGTATGACATTCGGCCCTTCAAGCCTGCTCCGCCATTCAGTAAGATCATGGCTGATCTTCTACCTCCACTCCACCTTCCTGTTCCTACCTATGTCCTTTGTTTGAACATGGACCATGACAACTGTATTTTCTCCCTCCCTTTACAATTTCCTTTCCAACCGCCTCGAGATATCCCTTACCTTGACATCGGATAGGCAACACACCCTTCGGGATTCTCGTTCGTGGCTGCAGAGGCTGCAGAATAGAAATGTGATAGTGATAGAGGATTCTATTAATATGCTCCTAATTATAGAGTCCCCTATCACTACCACATTTCTATTCTGCTCTTCCCCCCCCCCACCCTGGACAGCCTTCTGAGCCACGGTGGCGTGGTCTGCATTGTGGCTGTCCTTCCTGCAGTCTTTCTCCTTGTCCTCACAGATAGTGAGTACATCGTACCTGTTGGACAGGACCAGTGTCTGCGGGACCTCCTTCTCAACCTCTCCTAAATCCACGCTACCCGGCTCCCGAACAGTCACACCCTCCCCTTCCTGAACCTGTGCTTTCCTCTGCGATGTGACTGTGTTCTGGATAAAACGATCCCGAAATACCGCCCCCTCCCTTATGTTTGGGAGTGTCTCTAAGGAGTAAACCCTTTAGGACTGAGATGAGGAGGAATTTCTTCACCCAGAGAGTGGTGAACCTGTGGAATTCGCTACCACAGAAGGCAGTTGAGGCCAATTCATTAAATATATTCAAGAAGTTGTTAGATATATTTCTTAAGCCTAAGGGGATCAAGGGATATGGGGAGAAGGCAAGGACAGGGTACTGAGTTTGGATGATCAGCCATGATCTCATTGAATGGCGGAGCAGGCTCGAGGGGCCGAATGGCCTACTCCTGCTCCTATCTTCTGTGTTTCTATGTCTATGTTTCTATGCACTCCAGCTCAATGACTCTAAGCCGGAGTGACTCAAGGCGGGGATATTTCCTGCAGATGTGGGAATCCGGGACAGTCTCGCTGCCCACAAACTTCCACATATTACAGTCCTGACATATAGCCTGCCTTGCCATCTCTAGCCTTTTTATTTTTATTTGTCAAATTTTTTGTTTTATAACACTCCTGTGGGATGTTTTACTACGTTAAAGGTGCTATATAAATACAAGTTGTTGTACTTGTTTGTGGATAGCCTGAATTAAATGTACGTGGACTGCTTCTGTTAAAAAAACAAATACTTACTGTTTACTCACCCAAGAGCAAAAGAAAATGTATTACTCACCAACCAATCACCAACCTACTGTTCTGTGACATCCCCAGACCATTGCTTACCCCAGCTGAATGGATGCTACTGGGAAATCTCACACTTTTTGAAACCCGGTTTAGATATCTTAAATAACAACAGAAAATGCTGGAAAAACTCAGCAGGTCAGGCAATATCCGTGGAGAGAAATTTGAGTTGACGTTTCGGGTCGAACCCTTCTTCAAAACTGGAAAGAAAAGAAAATAGATCGAAGGCAGGGCTGCGATCGGACAAAAGAAGTGAAAGAGACAAAAGAAGTAAAAGAGACAATAAAAGGTATTCGAAGCCAGACGAGATGGTAATAGGCTGACATTAGGTGTGAAGTGTACTGGCAGGGCAAGAGATAGCTGCCAGGTGGGAGAGAGAAACAAAAGGAAAGGGGGGGGGGGAAAGGAGTGGAAAAATTACAAATAAAAAAGTAATAGGGGCCGAGGTTATGATTTGAAATTGTTGAACTTGATATTGAGTCCGGAAGGCTGCAAAGTGCCTAATCGGAAGGTGAGGTGCTGTTCCTCGAGTTTACGTTGAGCTTCCGTGGAACAATACAAGAGGCCAAGGACGGTGAGGTCCGAGTGGGAATGGAACGGTGAATTAAAATGACAGGCGACTGGAAGCTCGGGGTCACCCTTACAGACTGAACGGAGGTATTCCGCAAAGCGGTCACCCAATCTGCGTTTGGTCTCCCCAATGTAGAGGAGACCGCATCATGAGCAGCGAATACAGTATACTAGATTGCGAGAAGTACAAGTAAATCGCTGTTTCACCTGGAAGGGGTGTTTGGGGCCCTGGACAGTGGGAAGGGGGGAGGTATAGGGGCAGGTGTTACATCTCCTCCGCTTGCACGGGAAGGTGCGAGGCGAAGGGGACGGGCTGTTTGGGGTGATAGAGGAGTGGACTAGGGTGTCTCGGATGGAGCGGTCCCTACGGAATGCTTTTAGGTGATCTCCTTTTAGTCTGTTTTAAGGTTTTTTTCTTCTTTTTTTGTTTATGCACTAACTTGCACTCGGCGCTAAAATGTGGAACAAAATGTTAAATACTTACTGCCTTACACAAACCACTACAGGTGTTAAAGGCAGAAAGAAGCATCTCCTTCTCCCTCTGATTTCCTGCTCTCACCAAATTCTAAACTTCCCACTCTGTTCACGATCCACTCAGTTAATGTTGCCATCTGTGCTGCAGCTCCGAACCCCGTGATTAGATTCCAACCTGTAACTCATCTTACATGCTGCTTCTTGCTGTGCAGTCACCCAGTATCCACTGGTCAGTGTTTGCTGATAAATGTCACAGCATAATTTAAACTTCCTGAGATAGTCACACAATACTTGAAGGAGAAAATTTTGCACGGCTATGGGGAAAGGAGCAGGGAACTGCGACTAATTGGATAGCTCTTTCAAAGAGCCGGCACATTAGAATCATAGAATGGTTACAGCACAGAAGGAGGCCATTCTTCCCGTCGAGCCCGTGCCGGCTCTCTGCAAGAGCATTTCAGCTAGTCCCACTCCCCCGCCCTTGCCCCGTAGCCCTGCAAATCTTTTTCCTTCAGGTACTTATCCAATTCCCCTTTGAAAGCCACGATTGAATCTGCCTCCACCACCCTTTCAGGCCGTGCATTCCAGATCCTAACCACTCGCTGCGTAAAAAGTTTTTCCTCATGTCGCCATTAGTTCTTCTGCCAATCACTTTAAATCTGTCTCCTCTGGTTCTCGACCCTTCCGCCAATGGGAACAGTTTCTCTCTATCTACTATGTCTAGACCGCTCATGATTTTGAAGGGGTGTTTGGGGCCCTGGACAGTGGGAAGGGAGGAGGTAAAAGTGCATGTGTTGCATCTCCTGCGCTTGCACGGGAAGGTGCCAGGTGAAGGAGAAGGGCTGTTGGGGGTGATTGAGGAGTGGACCAGGGTGTCGCACAGGGAGCGGTCCCTTCGGAATGCTGAAAGTGGAGGTGAGGGGAAGATGTGTTTGGTGGTGGGATCACGTTGGAGGTGGCGGAAATGGCGGAGGATGATCCATTGAATGTGGAGGCTGGTGGGGTGAAAGGTGAGGACAAGGGGAACCCTATCATGGTTCTGGGAGGGAGGGGCAGGGGTGAGAGCAGAAGTGCGGGAAATAGAACGGACACAGTCAAAGGCCGTGTCAACCACAGTAGAGGGGAATCCTCGGTTGAGGAAAAAGGAAGACATGTCGGAAGCATTGGTATGGAAGGTGGCATCATCAGAACAGATGCGGCGGAGGCGGAGAAACTGGGAGCATGGAATAGAGTCCTTACAGGAAGCGGGGAGGGAGGAAGTGTAGTCCAGGTAGCTGTGGGAGTCGGTGGGCTTGTAGTGGATGTTAGTCGAAACCTGATCGCCAGAACTGGAGACGGAGAAGTCAAGGAAGGGAAGGGAAGAGTCAGAAATGGACCATGTGAAGGTGAGGGAAGGGTGGAAATTGGAAGTAAAGTGAATGAACTTATCTAGTTCAGGGCGAGAGCAGGAAACGGCACCAATACAGTCATCGATGTATCGGAAAAAGAGGTGAGGGAGGGGACCTGAGTAGGACTGGAACAAAGAATGTTCCACATATCCTATGAACAGGCAGGCATAGCTAGGGCCCATGCGGGTTCCCATAGCAACACCTTTAATTTGGAGGAAGTGAGTGGAGTCAAAGGAGAAGTTGTTCAATGTGAGAACAAGTTCAGCCAGGCGGAGGAGGGTGGTGGTGGATGGGGACTGGTTGGGCCTCTGTTCAAGGAAGAAACAGAGCACCCGAAGGCCGTCCTGGTGGGGGATGGAGGTGTAGAGGGATTGGACGTCCATAGTGAAAAGGAGACGGTTGGGGCCAGGAAACTGGAAACTGTTAAAGTGACGGAGGGCGTCGGAAGAGTCGCGAATGTAGGTGGGAAGAGACTGGACAAGGGGAGAAAAAATAGAGTCGAGATAGGAAGAGATAAGTTCCGTGGGGCAAGAACAGGCTGAAATGATGGGTCTACCAGGGCAGTCCTGTTTGTGGATCTTGGGAAGGAGGTAGAAGCGGGCTGTGCGGGGTTGGGGGACTATGAGGTAGGCGGCCATGGAGGGAAGATCTCCAGAGGAGATGAGGTCAGTAACACACTTGGAAACAATGGCTTGATGTTTGCTAGTGGGGTCATGGTCCAGGCGGAGGTAGGAGGAGGTGTTGGAGAGATAGCGTTCAGCTTCCGCACGGTAGAGGTCGGTTCGCCAAACAACAACAGCACCACCCTTATCAGCAGGTTTAATGATAATGTTAGGGTTGGATCGGAGAGAACGGAGTGCTGCAAGTTCAGAGGGAGTTATGTTGGAGTGAGTGAGGGGAGCAGAGAAATGGAGACGGCCGATGTCACGACGGCAGTTAGCAATGAAAAGATCTAGAGAGGGTAAGAGGCCAGAGGGAGGGGTCCAAGTAGAACGGGAATTTAGAAAGCGGGAGAAAGGATCAGCCGTGCGGGGGGAAGACTCCTGGCCAGAGAAGTGGGCACGGAGATGAAGGCGACGGAAGAAGAGCTCAGCATCGTGCCGAGCTCGAAATTCATTCAGATGGGGGCGTAAGGGGATGAAGCTCTTTTACCTCCTCCCTTCCCACTGTCTGGGGCCCCAAACACCCCTTCCAGGTGAAACAGCGATTTACTTGTACTTCTTGCAATTTAATATACTGTATTCGCGCTCACGATGCGGTCTCCTCTACATTGGGGAGACCAAACGCAGATTGGGCGACCGCTTTGTGGAACACCTCCGTTCAGTCCGTAAGGGTGACCCTGAGCTTCCAGTCGCCTGTCACTTTAATTCTCCGCTTCATTCCCACTCTGATCTCTCTGTCCTCGGCCTAATACATTGTTCTAATGAAGCTCAACGTAAGCTCGAGGAACAGCAACTCATCTTTCGATTGGGCACTTTACAGCCTGCTGGACTCAACGTAGAGTTCAACAATTCCAGATAATAATCCCTGCCCCCATTTTTCATGCTGTATGATTTTGCCATTCCCATTTGCAACATTTTCACAGGATGTTCTTTCTATTTCTTCCTCCCCTCCTAAACCCCCCCCCCTGTCTCTGCACCTGCTTAATATCTGTTACATCTCCAGCTTTTTCCAGTTCTGATGAAGGGTCCCAGACCTGAAACGTTAACTCTGTTTCTCTCTCCACGGATGCTGCCTGGCCTGCTGAGTATTTCCAGCATTTTCTGTTGTTATTTCAGATTTCCAGCATCCGCAGTATTTTGCTATTATATGATTTTCCAAATGCCCTGCTACTGCTTCCTTAATGAAGGACTCCAGCATTTTCCCAGCGACAGATGTCAGGCTAACTGGTCTATAGTTTCCTGCTTTCTGTCTCCCTCCTTTCTTAAATAGGGGTGTTACATTAGCGGTTTTCCAATCCGCTGGGACCTCTCCAGAGTCCAGGGAATTTTGGTATATTGCAACCAATGCATCCACTATCTCTGCAGCCACTTCTTTTAAGACCCTGGGATGCAGGCCACCTGGTCCAGGGGACTTGTCATCTTTTAGTCCCATTATTTTACCAAGTAATTTTTCCTCAGCGATAGTGACTGTCTTTAGTTCCCCCCTCCCTGCGGCTCCTTCATTATCCATTATTGGGATGTTGTTAGTGCCTTCTACTGTGAAGACAGATACAAAATATTTGTTCAGAGTCTCTGCCATTTCCCCGCTCCCCATTATTAATTCCCCAGTCTCATCCTCCAAGGGTCCAACGTTTACTTTAGCTGCCCTTTTCCTTTTTATATGCCTGTAGAAGCTCTTATTGTCTGTTTTAATATTTCTTGCCAGTTTACTCTCATAATTCATCTTCTCTCTCTTTATTTTTTTTTTAGTCATCCTTTGCTGGTTTTTAAAAATTTCCCAATCCTCTGGCCTCCCACCAATCTTGGCAACATTGTATGCCTTCATTTTCAATTTGATACCAACCTTTACTTCCTTAGTTAGCCACGGATGGTGCTAACTTCTCTTAAAATAGTTGAGGCTTGTAATAAGGGAACATCTATAATTATGGGGGATTTCAACTATCATATTAATTGGACAAATCAAATTGGGCAGAGCAGCCTTGAGGATGAGTTCATTGAGTGTATTAGGGATGGGTTTCTTGAGCAGTATGTAACTGAACCGACCAGGGGGCAAGCAACCTTAGATCTGGTCCTGTGTAACGAGACGGGATTAATTAAAAATGTCCTAGTAAAGGATCCCCTTGGAATGAGTGACCATAACATGGTTGAATTCCATATTCAATTAGAGGGTGAGAAGGTTGGATCTCAAACAAGCGTGCTAAGCTTGAATAAAGGAGACTATGAAGGTATGAGAGCGGAATTGAGTAGAGTGGATTGGGAAAATAGATTAAAGGGTAAGACGATACATGATCAGTGGTGTACATTCAAGGAGTTATTTTACAACTTCCAAAAAAAATATATTCCACTGAGAAGAAAAGGGTGTAAAAGAAAAGACAGCCATCCGTGGCTAAGTAAAGAAATTAAGGATAGTATTCGACTAAAAACAAGGGCATATAAGGTAGCCAAATCTAGTGGGAGGATAGAGGATTGGGAAAACTTTAAAAGACAGCAAAAAATAACAAAAAGATTGATTAAGAAAGGGAAGATAGATTATGAAAGTAAATTAGCAAAAAATATAAAAACAGATAGTAAGAGTTTTTATAGTTATATAAAAAGAAAAAGGGTGGCTAAAGTAAATGTTAGTCCCTTAGAGGATGAGACTGGGAAATTAATGGTGGGAAATATGGAGATGGCAAAAACACTGAATGAATATTTTACATCAGTCTTTACAGTAGAAGACACAAAGAATATCCCAACACTGGACAAACAGGGGGCTAAAGGGGGGGAGGAGCTAAACACGATCAAAATCACTAAGGAAGTGGTACTCGGTAAAATAATGGGACTCAAGGCGGATAAATCACCTGGACCTGATGGCTTACAACCTAGGGTCTTGAGGGAAGTGGCGGTAGGGATTGTGGATGCATTGGTAATAATTTTCCAAAACTCCCTGGACTCGGCAAAGGTCCCGGCTGACTGGAAAACTGCTAATGTAACACCCTTATTTAAAAAGGGCAGTAGACAGAAGGCTGGAAACTATAGACCGGTTAGCCTAACATCTGTGGTAGGTAAAATTTTGGAGTCCATTATTAAGGAGACAGTAACAGGACATTTGGATAATCATAATTTAATAGGACAAAGTCAGCATGGTTTTATGAAGGGGAAGTCATGTTTGACAAATTTGCTGGAGTTCTTTGAGGAAGTAACATATAGGGTGGATAAAGGGGAACCAGTGGACGTAGTGTATTTAGACTTCCAAAAGGCATTTGACAAGGTGCCACACAAAAGATTATTGCTTAAGATAAAAAATCACGGGATTGGGGGTAATATTCTGGCATGGATAGAGGATTGGCTATCTAACAGAAGGCAGAGAGTTGGGATAAATGGTTCATTCTCAGAATGGCAATCAGTAACTAGTGGTGTTCTGCAGGGGTCAGTGCTGGGTCCCCAACTTTTTACAATCTATATTAACGATTTGGAGGAGGGGACCGAGTGTAACATATTAAAGTTTGCAGATGATACTAAGATGGGAGGGAAAGTAGTGAGTGAGGAGGACATAAAAAACCTGCAAGGGGACATCGACAGGCTAAGTAAGTGGGCAGAGATTTGGCAGATGGAATACAATACTGGAAAGTGTGAGGTTATGCACTTTGGCAGGAAAAATCGTAGAGCAAGTTATTATCTTAATGGCAAGAAACTGGAAAGTACTGAAGTACAAAGGGATCTGGGGGTCCTGGTGCACGAAACTCAAAAGGTTAGTATGCAGGTGCAGCAAGTGATTAAGAAGGCCAATGGAATGTTGGCTTTCATTGCTAGGGGGATAGAATATAAAAATAGGGAGCTATTGCTTCAGTTGTACAAGGTATTGGTGAGGCCGCACCTGGAATACTGCGTACAGTTTTAGTGTCCATACTTAAGAAAGGACATTCTTGCTCTCGAGTCAGTACAAAGAAGGTTCACTCAGTTAATCCCGGGGATGAGGAGATGGACATATGAGGAGAGGTTGAGTAGATTGGGACTCTACTCATTGGAGTTCAGAAGAATGAGAGGCGATCTTATTGAAACATATAAGATTGTGAAGGGGTCGGATCGTGTGGATGCGGGGAAGATGTTCCCGATGATGGGTGAAACTAGAACTAGGGGGCATAGTCTTAGAATAAGGGGCTGCTCTTTCAAAACTGAGATGAGGAGGAACTACTTCACTCAGAGGGTGGTAGGTCCATGGAATATGCTGCCCCAAAAAGCTGTAGCAGCTACATCATTACATAAATTTAAAACAGAAATAGACAGTTTCCTAGAAGTAAAGGGAATTAAGGGTTACGGGGAGCGGGCAGGAATTTGGACATGAGTCTAGGTTCGGATCGGTCATGGCCCTGTGGATAGCGGAGCGGTCCCACGGGCCGTGTAGCCTGATCCTGCTCCTATTTCATGTGTCTAATTCTGTTAGATTCAGGAGATGGTTCTGTGATAGTGGATTGGCGGTTAGGATCAGATCAGCCATGATCTTATTGAATGGCGGAGCAGGCTCGAGGGGCCGATTGGCCTACTCCTGCTCCTATTTCTTATGTTCTTATGTTCTTATGTAAAATCTTTCTTTCTCACTGGAATATATTTTTGTTGAGAGTTATGAAATATTGCCTTAAATGTCCACCAATGCATTTCAACTGTCTTACCCTTTAATTTATTTTTCCAGTCCACTTTAGCCAGTTCTGCATTCATGCCATTGTAATTGCCTTTGTTTAAGATCAGGACACTGGTTTGAGATACAACTTTCTCACCCTCCAACTGAATTTGAAATTCAACCATGCCATGATCACTCTTTCCTAGAGGATCCTTTACTATGAGATCATTTATTAATTCTGTCTCATTACACAGTACCAGATCCAAGATAGATTGATCCCTGGTTGGTTCCATTACATACTGTTCCAGAAAACCATCAAATGTGAAGTAGGCTCTAAAATGCCAGTACAGATCAAAATTTTAAGGGTGGAGTTATTGCCCAGATGCTACTGTGAAAGGGATCACATGCCTTCCATGCATGGATCCCGCTTCAATTATTTCTAAATCTACCACTGTTGGAAAATGCACTCCTATTTATTTTACAATGTTTATTTTGCAATAAAAGTGCTCAACTGTTGCTTATGGCTGCATCTTAAACTATATCATGTCCATGTTGTAATGTCCGTGCGTAATTGAGACACGGACTGCAGAAGTTGGTTATAACAGGTGTTTACTGAATGGAGACAAAACTGGAACTACTATACAAAGTTACTTCACAGGCTTATATACTGGGGTGGTCACTACTGGTACTGCAGTATACAGGGGCTGCAGAATATAGTTCCTTCTTCAAAGTACATACACTACAATTCCTCCCCTTTTAGCTAAACAGTACATAACATTCGATTAATAATTAAATAACATATTTACAATTACAGTTGCTATATACATTAGCTGAAGTTAATCAATTATAAATTCAGTCTTTGAGGAGGCTTCCTGATTCTGTCCAGATAACGCCTCTTTGGGGTATCAGGTTCTTCTGGCAAAGTTGATTCGGGATCAACGTCGTTGTTTGGTTTGTCTGCTTCCAATATCACCGATTCTGAGGTAGATGCAATTGGTACTTCGGTTTCATCACCAGGTGTATAGGATCGTGGTGTAGATTTGACGTTTTCCAGTGACTCTAGAATCTGGTCAGCATGGCGTCTTACAATGCTCTCTCCAACGTCCACGGTATACCTTAGAGGTCCTTGCCGTGTGCAGATCGTTCCTGGCTGCCATTTCTCTGTGCGGTAGTCCCGGGCCAAAACTGGTTGACCTATCTTGAAACTCCTGGTTGGCCTTTCATTCATATTCTGAAACTGCCTGTTCTCCACATCTCTTCTGATGTTTGGCTTAACCAAATCCAAGCGGCATCTTAGTCTTCGATTGAAGAACATCATGGCTGGAGTTTGGTTGGTAACCGCATGTGTCGCATTCCGGTAGGCAAACACGAAGTTGTCCCCCCGCACAACTGACCCTTTCTCCCGCTTGCAGAATTCCCATTCTACCTGGATCCCTCCCCCTGGCCTCTTACCCTCTCTAGATCTTTTCATCGCTAACTGCCGCCGTGACATCGGCCGTCTCCATTTCTTTGCTCCCCTCACTCACTCCAACCTACCTCCCTCTGAACTTGCAGCACTCCATTCTCTTAGATCCAAACCTGACATTGTCATTAAACCCGCTGACAAGGGTGGTGCTGTTGTTGTTTGGCGTACTGACCTCTACCTAGCGGAAGCTGAACGCCAACTCTCCGACACCTGCTCCTACCTCCACCTGGACCATGACCCCACTACCGAACATCAAACCACCGTTTCCAAGACTGTCACTGACCTCATCTCCTCTGGAGATCTTCCCCCCGCTGCCACCAACCTCATAGTTCCCCAACCCCGCACAGCCCGCTTCTACCTCCTTCCCAAGATCCACAAACAGGACTGCCCTGGTAGACCCATCGTTTCAGCCTGTTCTTGCCCTACGGAACTTATCTCTTCCTATCTTGACTCTATCTTTTCTCCCCTTGTCCAGTCTCTTCCCACCTACATCCGCGACTCTTCGGACGCCCTCCGCCACTTTAACAGTTTCCAGTTTCCTGGCCCCAACCGCTTCCTTTTCACCATGGACGTACAATCCCTCTACACCTCCATCCCCCACCCGGATGGCCTGAGGGCACTCCGCTTCTTCCTTGAACAGAGGCTCGTCCAGTCCCCATCCACCACCACCCTCCTCCGCTTGGCTGAACTTGTTCTCACATTGAACAACTTCTCCTTTAACTCCACTCATTTCCTCCAAATCAAAGGTGTTGCCATGGGTACCCGCATGGGTCCTAGCTATGCCTGCCTTTTCGTGGGCTATGTGGAACAATCTTTGTTCCAGTCCTACTCGGGTCCCCTCCCTCACCTCTTTTTCCGATACATTGATGACTGTATCGGTGCCGTTTCCTGCTCTCGCCCCGAACTTGACAATTTCATTCACTTTGCCTCCAATTTCCACCCTTCCCTCACCTTCACATGGTCCATCTCTGACTCTTCCCTTCCCTTCCTCGACTTCTCCGTCTCCATCTCTGGGGATAGGTTATCGACCAATATTTACTACAAGCCCACTGACTCCCACAGCTACCTGGACTACACTTCCTCCCACCCCGCTTCCTGTAAGGACTCTATTCCATTCTCCCAGTTTCTCCGCCTCCGCCGTATCTGCTCCGGCGATGCCACCTTCCACACCAGTGCTTCAGACATGTCTTCCTTTTTCCGCAACCGAGGATTCCCCTCTACCGTGGTTGACACTGCCCTCGACCGTGTCAGTTCTATATCCCGCACCTCTGCCCTCACCCCTGCCCCTCCCTCCCGGAACAACGATAGGGTTCCCCTTGTCCTCACCTTTCACCCCACCAGCCTCCACATTCAACGGATCATCCTCCGGCATTTCCGCTACCTCCAAAGTGATCCCACCACCAAACATATCTTCCCCTCCCCTCCCCTTTCAGCATTCCGCAGGGACCGCTCTCTCCGAGACACCCTAGTCCACTCCTCTATCACCCCAAACAGCCCTTCCCCTTCGCCTGGCACCTTCCCGTGCAAGCGGAGGAGATATAACACCTGCCCCTATACCCCCCCCCTCCCCACTGTCCAGGGCCCCAAACACCCCTTCCAGGTGAAACAGCGATTTACTTGTACTTCTCGCAATCTAGTATACTGTATTCGCTGCTCACGATGCGGTCTCCTCTACATTGGGGAGACCAAACGCAGATTGGGTGACCGCTTTGCGGAACACCTCCGTTCAGTCCGTAAGGGTGACCCCGAGCTTCCGGTCGCCTGTCATTTCAATTCACCGCTCCATTCCCACTCGGACCTCACCGTCCTTGGCCTCTTGTACTGTTCCACGGAAGCTCAACGTAAACTCGAGGAACAGCACCTCATCTTCCGATTAGGCACTCTGCAGCCTTCCGGTCTCAATATCGAGTTCAACAATTTCAGATCATAACCTCGGCCCCTATTTCATTTTCACTTATATTTTTCCACTCCTTTCTTTTCCCCCCCCCCTTTCCTTTTGTTTCTCTCTCACACCTGGCAGCTATCCTTTGCCCTGCCAGTACACTTTACACCTAATCACAGCCTATTACCATCTCGTCTAGCTTCTAATCTCTTTTACTTCTTTTGGTTCTTTTATTCTTTTGTCCGATCGCAGCCCTGCCTTCGATCTAGTTCCTTTTCTCTCCAGTTTTGAAGAAGGGTCAAACCCGAAACGTCAACTCAAATTTCTCTCCACGGATGTTGCCTGACTTGCTGAGTTTTTCCAGCATTTTCTGTTGTTATTAAGAAGTTATCCACCTTGTGTTGCAGGGGTATGTCTTCATTACACATTGCCTTGATAGCCTTCTTGAATGTTTGAACGAACCTCTCAGCCAATCCATTGGTGGCTGGATGATATGGGGTGGATGTGTAATGCTTAACACCATTGTCCTTTAAGAACCTCCGGAACTCTTCAGACATAAACTGTGGTCCATTGTCGGAGCAAATCTGTTCAGGCAACCCATTTCTGGTGAATATGGTTCGTAAGACTGTGATAGTTTTTTCTGTGGTGGTTGAGGACATTTTTATTACCTCTGGCCACTTTGAATGTGCATCCACCACAATTAAAAACATCGAGTCCATAAATGGACCGGCAAAATCAATGTGCACCCTTTGCCATGGAGATGAGGGCCACTCCCATGGATGTAGAGGGGCTTGTGGTGGGGCGTTTTGACCTTCTGGCATCCTGTACAGCTCTTGGTCATCTCTTCGATTTCTCTATCGATTCCCGGCCACCACACAAACGCTCTGGCCAAGTTCTTCATTTTTACCCCTCCCAGATGACCCTCATGAAGCTCATTGAGCACTCTATCCTTCAATTTGGGTGGAATTACTACTCTGGATCCACACATCAAGGTTCCTCGGCGCACTGACAGCTGTTCTCTTCTCGGCGAGAATGCTGGCAACAGTGGTTCGCCATGTGCTGGCCATCCCTTCACCGTTAAATCATAGACCCAGGAGAATGTCGGGTCATTTCGTGTTTCCTTTACTATGTTTGCATTCGTCACAGGTAGACATTCGACTATGGTCGAGTGGAATATCTCCACAGGATCCACTGCAGGTGCTTCTTCCACCGTCAGCAACGGTAGGCACGACAATCCATCAGCATTCCCATGCTGTTTAGTTCCTTTGTACTCGATGTCATATTGGTGTGGCCCTAGGAAAAGGGACCACCTCTGTAGCCGTTGTGCTGTCATTATCGGGACGCCCTTCTTAGGGTTGAAAATGGAGACAAGAGGTTGATGATCAGTTAGTAGAGTAAATTTCTATCCGTGCAGGTAGTGATTGAACTTCTTCACCCCCCACACCAGGCTGAGGGCCTCTCTGTCAATCTGGGCGTAGTTACGCTCGGCTGAAGTTAACGAGCGTGACGCAAAAGCTATCGGCCTCTGAACCATCAAGGAATTTATGTGACAGTACCGCTCCAACGCCGTAGGGAGACCCATCACACGCCAGTCTGATCGGTAGTGATGGGTTGTAGTGAGCCAATACTTCTCTTGAAGTGATCAGGCCTTTAAACTTCTGAAAGGCCCGCTTACATTCATCGCTCCATTTCCATGCTACTCCAGTTTGTCGCAGGGCGTTCAGTGGGTGCAGAATTGTGGACAAATTCGGCAAAAACTTATGGTAGTAATTCACCAATCCGAGGAATGACCTCAGTTGCGACACATTTTCAGGCGCTGGAACATTAACTACCACTTCAATTTTGTCAGGGGACTTATGTAACCCCTCTTCATCAATCACATGGCCACAATACGATATTTGTTTCTTAAAAAACTCGCACTTGGGGCGATTGGCTCGTAGCCCATGTTCTCTTAGTCTAGTGAGCACCTGCTCTAGGTTGGCAAGGTGTTCACTGCCATTTTCACCTGTCACTTGGATGTCGTCCAAGTAACACTGAGTCCCCGGAATCCCTTGCAGGACTTGTTCCATCGCTCTTTGCCATATAGCCGGAGCTGATGCTACTCCGAATACCAGTCGATTATACTGGTAAAGACCTTTGTGAGTGTTTATCGTGAGATATTTCCTCGTGGATTCTTCAACCTCCATCTGCAAATATGCTTGCGCTAGGTCAATTTTTGTAAAACGTTTCCCTCCAAATAGTGAGGCAAAAATATCTTCTATCCTCGGAAGAGGATACTGTACTGTGTGAAGGGCTGGGTTCACAGTCACCTTGAAGTCCCCACAGATGCGAACCTTCCTTGGCTCCTCAGACTTATTGTTTAACGTTTTCTTCATGACAGGAACGATGGGTGTCACCCACTCGCTCCAGTCTACCTTAGATAACACGCCTGCATTCTCCAGATTCTCCAGCTCTGCCTCGACGGCTGGGCGAATTGCATACAGTACCGGTCTTGCTTTGAAAAACTTGGGAATTGCATTCTCTTCTATTTTTATCGAGGCGGTTACGCCTTTAAGAGTTCCCAGTCCTTGTTGAAATACCTCTTTAGCGTTAGCTAAGATTTTTGACAATCGTCCAGGTGTGATGTCGTCATCCTTTTTACCAGCCACAGTCAGTGCCTGAATAGAGTGCCAGTCTAAATTAATCTTTCTGATCCATTCACGTCCCAATAACAGTGGTCCACCATCTTGCAGTATGTACAGATACAATTTCTGTATTTCCTTGCCGTTGTATTCGACAGGCACCCTTATTTTCCCTCTGGGGTATACTTTCTGCCCCGTATATGTCTTCAAGACAATGGATGTGTCTTTCAAGGGTATGTGTGAGAATAGCCGCTCGTAGTCTTGTCGATTCATGATGGTCAGGGCTGATCCTGTATCCAATTCCATTTTGACTTGGGACCCTGCTATCGTGAGGGTGACCCAAATGGTTCAGTGATCCTCTTTTGTGATTACGTTGTGTAGTTTGAGACAGCTTAGTCTCTTGTTCCCGGATTCACTATCACTCTTCTGGTCTTCAGAACTACTGTCCGTCATCTTTTGTACTTTCCTGTACTTTTCCTTCGTAGTCTTTTTGTTGGCGTTCGTCTTCTTCCCGGACCTGCAAACTCGTGCAATGTGTCCCATCTTTCCACATTGCCTGCATGTTTTGTCCTTGAACCAGCAGTCCTTCTGGTCATGGGTTGTTCTGCTGCAGCGATAACATTTTTCAGATCCCCGTGTCATTTCATGGGTGCCGTATTCCTGTGGCTTTTGCTGTATTTCCGCAGCTCCCCTTGCTGCTGCTTCATACGATACTGCCACGCTGAAAGCCTTATCTAGCGTCAGCTCTTTCTCTGAGAGTAACCTCTTCTGGGTTCCTTCACTCAGGAGTCCACAGACAAATTTGTCCCGTAGGGTATCTGCCAGTCCTGCTCCGAACTGGCAGTGCTTTGATAGCTTGCATAGTTCCGTAAGGTAATCAGCACTGCTCTCATCTTTATGCTGATTTCTCTTGTGGAATTTAAATCTTTCTGCTATCAGCAGCGGTGTAGGATTTAGGTGTTCCTGTAGGATATCAACAATTTCGTTAAAACTCTTCTCCATCGGTTTGAGTGGAGTGATCAAGTTCCGCAATAGATCGTACGTTCTTGCGCCCATTAAGTTTAGTAGTACCGATGCCTTTTTCTCATCGGCTACTTCATTTGCCTTGCAATATACTTCGACTCTTTCCACATATGTGGTCCAGTCTTCTATTTCATTATCGAAGGCAGTGATATTGCCAGTCTTCGGCATCTTGGAGATCTAAGATGGCGCCTCCCGCGCTTTTCCTTCGTCCCCGATTGAACAAAATGGTGCCTCCCGCACTTTGCCTTCTTCCCCGATTGTACAAAATGGCGCCTCCCGCGCTTTTCCTTTTTCCCCGCTGGATTAAGATGGCGCCTCCCACGCTTTCTGTCTTTTCCGCTGCTGCCAATGCTGTTGCTGGCGTTTTTATGCCTTGATGGCGGTGCCCTATGGTCTTCGCGCGCTTCCCCCCGCGCTGCTGCCAACGCCGCTCTCCGCGGTCCCCGTGGCAAACTGCAGCTCCTCGCGGCTTTCTGCGCTTCTAATTTCTTTTTCTTTTATTTTAGTTACTGTCCCCGTCGTCAGAGCAGACCCTATGGGACACTTTCCTCCCTCTTCTCGGGTCTGTACACTGCCCGGCTTCGTAGCACCGGCTGCGCCCTGTGTGCTCCACCCTCTCTCTCTCTCTCCTCTTCCCGACAACGCTGCTCGGCCCCGTTGAAAAGCCACCCGATCGAGCTCTAGCCCGCCGCAGCCCAGGAAAGATCAGTGTACTACCTGCCACCAGCCCGATTAGCTGGAACACCATAGACTGGAGAACCAAGCCCAGCTCTCGACAGCCTCTCCTGCAAATCTTCGAATTCGATGAATCAGAGGGCGGTTGCCCACGGTCGACGCCCGTTTCTTCTGTTTGTTTGTTTTTTTCTTTTTGGATTTCTTCCTTCTGGCTTCGACCTCTAATAACTTCGCTTCAGGGATGGATCCCCGTGAGGTGGTGCAGAACTGTAGGTAAGTTCGGATCTGTTCGTCGCCAATGTAATGTCCGTGTGTAATTGAGACACGGACTGCAGAAGTTGGTTATAACAGGTGTTTACTGAATGGAGACAAAACTGGAACTACTATACAAAGTTACTTCACAGACTTATATACAGGGGTGGTCACTACTGGTACTGCAGTATACAGGGGCTGCAGAATATAGTTCCTTCTTCAAAGTACATACACTACACATGTCCCACTGCACTTTCAGTCCAACTGCTTGGCTTCATGTGTCTTATATTTTCAGGGCTGTTGTTGAGCTATGCCAGCAGTTTTGAAGCTGTTGATCAGCTTTTTGCTAGTTTTCTATATTGGCGTGTACGACTCACTCCCAGGTATTTCATCATTCTATACACAAACTATTTAAATAGATTCCAATCCATAACTTACTCCCAGGTATCCATTGCTCTCTGTATAAACCATCTGAACCTCTCGATTAGATTCCAGCCTGTAACTCATTTGCAAGTATTCATCATTGTATATAAACCACACGAGCACCTCAATTATGTCAGAAGCTGTAATACACATCCAGCCATCAATTATTCTCTTTTTGCGGGTGCCATGATGTGGAACTGCAGCTTTAGTTAACATTCTGACTGAATTCAGGTTTTCTTGTAAATGTGATTACTGGCTCATGTCAGGTATTACAGACTTGGCTGAGGCTGCCAGAGCTTATTTCAGTCCAATTAGCCAAACATTATTCGCTTACCTCTGGGGATTAATAATTGATTTGAAGACATCTATTCCTGGGCCATATTTTTCGCACTGAGGTGTGTGTTAGTGGTGCAGGAATTGCAGTACAAAGACGGGCTCAAAATAGCCATAGAACATGGACTAACGGCTGGATTCGAGTGTGAGGGGTATTCTATAAATTACATAGAGAATGCACAGTCACTGGTTACTATACAGAGATGGCAGCTGATCCACATTCTAATTTTGTGTACAATCACTTTTTAAAACCGATTGTGAAATGCAACATTTAGATTTTTATATGTTTTAAAAATGGGTAGCTTAAACTGTAAGTTGAAGCGAACATTTAGGGGGGAGAAATTCCCCTCCTTTACACCTCCCGTGGGGGAGGCACTAATGGGGCGCAAAGGCCTTTTCGCCCGGGGCGTGGCGCTGACTGGCAAATTCCATGGGAGGTTAGCGGTGCTGCTATGGGGTTGCGCCCCCGATCTCATGTGCCCGGAGATCATGACACCATCTCCGGGCGCAGCGCCCCGGCACGAAAATTGCCCTTCGCCCCCTGCAGCAGCACCGAGCGACAGCAGCGACTGCTGCAGGGGGCGCGAGCAGGGCGGCCGGCCGCTAGCGGGGCGGAAGTTAAAGGTGAGGTGGCCGGCCACCCTGAAAAAAAGTCAGAACTTTAGATAAAAACATTTTTTGGCGTTTCCGGACGTGGGTCATGAACATTCACTCCTCTTGCGCTCCAAGAAGGAAGTGGAGCACTTGGCTTGATTTCGCACTCCACTTCCCTCTTGGAGCTAAAAATGGGAATTTCAGAGAGGCTGGAAGAGGTTGGCGCTAACTTTTCCAGCTTTTCTGATTTAGCGCCCCAAACGGGGCTCGAGGGGAATTTCTCCCCCTTGGTGTGATAATTACAATATAAAATCATGCTGCAGTATAAAACGTGCTGAAGAATGCCAGATTTCAGATGTATTGGCCAGCCCTGGCGTAATCCAGCCTCCTTTCTATGTCGAATCTTTTACAAAAAATTGATAAAATAATTCTGAGGGGCAGCACTGAGTTTAAAATAATTGCCTTCTTCACACAAGAATGGAAAATCAGGCTAGATTTGGGAATAGCACAGAGTTAAGATCAGGGTGCGGGAGGGGCATTTAGCAAAAATTACTGCTGCATTTGTACTGATGGGCTGCAACTGGAGGCAGCTCCATTTCCGCAGTACAAACAAAGAGGCATGAGTGCATAGTGACCCATCTCAAGAAGTAAATTTCCCCTACTTCATACCTAGATGAGGGAACTAGATGTAATATCTCCAAGTTTGCAGACGACACAAAGCTGGGTGGGCGTGTGTGCTGTGAGGAGGATGCAGAGAAACTCCAGTATGATTTGGACAGGTTGGGTGATTGGGCAGATGCATGGCAAATGCAGTATAATGTGGGTAAATGCGAGGTTATCTACTTTGGTAGCAACAACAGGAAGACAGATTATTATCTGAACGGCAATCGATTGGGAAAAGGGGAAGTGCAACGAGACCTGGGTGTCCTTGTTCACCAGTTGCTGAAGGTAAGCATGCAGGTGCAGCAGACGGTTAAGAAGGCAAATGGTATGTTGGCCTTCATAGCGAGAGGATTCGAGTACAGGAGCAAGGATATCTTGCTGCAGTTGTACAGGGCCTTGGTGAGACCACACCTTGAGTATTGTGTGCAGTTTTGGTCACCTTATCTGAGGAAGGATGTTCTTGCCATGGAGAGAGTGCAGCGAAGATTCACCAGACTGATACCTGGGATGGCAGGAATGACGTATGAGGAGAGATTGAGTCGATTAGGCTTATATTCGCTAGAGTTTAGAAGAATGAGAGGGGATCTCATTGAAACTTATAAAATTCTAACAGACTAGATGCAGGAAGGATGTTCCCAATCGCAGGGGAGTCCAGAACCAGGGGACACAGTCTAAGGATAAGGGGTAAGCCATTTAGGACTGAGATGAGGAGGAATTTCTTCACCCAGAGAGTGGTGAACCTGTGGAATTCTCTACCAAACAAGGCAGTTGAGGCCAATTCATTAAATATATTCAAGAAGGAGTTGGATATATTTCTTAAGGCTAAAGGGATCAAGGGATATGGGGAGAAAGCAGGGACAGGGTACTGAATTTGGATGATCAGCCATGATCTCATTAATTGGCAGAACAGGCTCGAGGGGCCGAATGGCCTACTCCTGCTCCTATCTTCTATGTTTCTACAGGAGGTGCAGTACCACTGGTGGTGAACATAACATGTGCTGCTGGATGCCACAAGCTGTGAGATTGTTCTGGCCATGGGAAAGCTCAGCTGTCAATGTGGCTTTTGCATCGCTGGCCTATAAGGACTTACCAAAAATGAAACATTTTTGCCTGATTTAAACTCCTCATTAAAAGTAAAAACGCACAAGGGGTTAAATACCCAGGCCGAGAAATTTGGAGGCTTTATCACCACTCTGTTACCGCCAGATTCCGGTGAAAAAATGGCGGCTGGGCTCTTCCGTATCACTAAAATCACATGGATGATGCAGATCTTGACGTCAGTGAGCGTGCAACGCCGACTTGATGCCCGATCTGCGAGTTTGGAGTTCGCCGTTCATCTTACCGGCATGCCTTAAGTGCGACAAGCATTGAGAACCAGGAATGAGGCTCCAGCAGCGGTATTTAAAGGGATCATCAGCAACTACTTGCAGCTGACAGGTTTTTGCAGTTTGACCGGCTCTGTGCAACGTTTTGCAGCTTTATAAACTTCTTTCAATGTTCTAAGGTAACAGGGAATGTTGTTGCAAGTGGAGAACGCCTTCGTTCTTATTTAAAGGCATCTGCTCACAACACTTGCTCACAGTCATGGGGGCTCGACTGACACAGTCCCCCTCACGCTCGAGTATCTTAGGGAGAGGGAGCAGAGACTGCGATGAAGAGGAGAAGATGATCTCAGAGGGAGGAAGAGGAGGGGGTCCAGGAGGGCTCTCAACAGGAGGCCTTACCCACCTAGGATCTTCTAACAGCACTTCTCTTATATCCATATATATAAGCGAGGAGCAGTGTATTAGGAGGCTACGCTTCATCAAGGAGGTGGTCACAGAACACCTCCTGCAACCAGACCTCCAGCCTCAGACCAAGGCGACCACGGCTCTCCCAGTGGCAGTCAAGATCACCATGGCCCTCAATTTCTTCACCAGCGGCTCCTTCCAATTTGCAGCAGGAGACATAGGAACATCTCAAAATTCGCCATCCATCACTGCGTCCGTGAAGTCACTGAGGCTCTCTACACCAGGAGAAGAGGCTATGATGTCTGCTCTCTGAACAGAGAGAAGCAGGATGAGCACACATGTGGCTTTGCCAGGATAGCAGGCTTCCCCATGGTGCAGGGTGCCATTGACTGCACACACGTGGCTTTGCGGGCACCGTATAACAATCCTAAGGTCTTCCCCAACCGTAAAAGCTATCACTCACTTAATGTGTAGTTGGTGTTGTCTTGTTTTACACACTTTGTATAAAAATAATAAATTGCAGGACAACGGAGTATTACAGTTTAACTCTTTTATTAAGCATTAGGTCTGTGATCTTACTCATACAGCACCAGTGGGGAAAGCTGGCATTAAGACCCCTAGCCTGGGTCTTCAAAACAATAATAGTCCTTACAGATGCCTGCAGGCCAATGACAACTCAGCATGTGATCACATGTGAATATAATAGGTATTCCTTATAGATGCCTGCGGGCCAATGATAATTCAATATGCAAATGTTACATCCCCTTTTAAAAGAAAAATGTTATGCATTACTTTTAAACCTTTCTTCTACATAATGTTCTCGGTAGCATAAACATATAAGTAAGCTCAGCATTTAACTAGCACTGAAAACATCTCAACGTTTCAATAACGATGTACAGTTTTTTTTAGGGCAGCGATCCGCCTACACCCTTTGACAGTTCACAAGTTGTGGTAAACCACTTTTATCGTTCACTATCGTTACACTATAGTTATCACTGTTATATCGTTATCACTGTTCACACTGTTGTATCACTATACGAGGTCGCCTCTTGTCACGCTGTTATACCTGGGCTGACCACTGCTGACTCCGCCCATGGCTCCACCTACCTGTCCAGGTATAAAGGTGGTCGACTGGCTGGTATTCCTCCTTGTTGGATCCGATCACCCACGAGGGTGGGCTCTGTTATTTAGCCAATAAAAACCTATAGTTACTTTCTTAACTCGTCGCTTTTCATTGGATGAATTGATAGGTATATCAATTTTATTGGCTAAATTTTAAAATGTCGACAACTGAGCAGTCAAACGACCAGCCAAGCGACCAGCCAGACGCCCAGCTACAACAGCCACAGCAGCCGGCCTGGCTGCGAGCCCTCAGACCACCGCACCTGGATCTAAACCCACAGGCAGCAAACTCAGCCCTCGACTTCGAACACTGGCTGAGCTGCTTCGAAGCCTACCTGGGAGAATCCGGCGTGCCTCAGAAATCCATGCTAAGAGTTCTGAACGCCCAAGTGAGCCCTAAAGTATTCACACTCATCCGGGACCTTAAAACATACGAGGACGCCATCAACCGGCTGAAAAGACAGTACCAAACCCCAGTAAATTCCATGTATGCCAGACACATCCTAAGATCCCGCCCGCAACAGCCAGGAGAGCCCGTGGAGGAATTTTTACGGGTGCTACAAGCACTCGGCAGAGACTGTAACTTTAAAGCGGTAACGGCGGCAGAAAATACTGAAGACAATGTCCGCGATGCCTTCGTGAAAGGCCTGCGGTCCGACTACTCACGGCAAAGACTACTGGAAGCAAGGGACCTCAACCTGGACAAAGCTGCAGCCCTCGCTCTCTCTCTAGAGGTGGCCCATCGTGACCTCGAGGCATACTCAAGGTACTGTAACTCGCGACCCTGGGACTTGGGACCGACCCCGACCGCGATACCCCCCGCAGCAACCCCCCTGGGACCTACCTCAGCGTCGGCGTCCCGGACCCAATCGAGACCGCCACCCCCGGTACCAGCTCCGACATCGGACCCCCGCGATCGGGCGGCCGGCTGCTTCTTCTGCGGCCAGGCGAAACACCCGAGGTCGCGCTGCCCAGCCAGGAACTCTACCTGCTCAAACTGCAGGAAGAAAGGCCACTTCGCTAAGGCCTGCAGAGGTGGATCATCAGAGGCCAGCAGTGCCTCATGCGAGCTGTGGGGGCGGCCATCTTCCTTCAAGGCAACAGAGGCCAGCATCCCCACATGTGAGTCATGGGGGCGGCCATCTTTGATACAGGCAACCGACACCAGCAGTGCCTCATGTGAGTTATGGGGGCAGCCATCTTCTCCGCCATTTTGTCCAACCTCGTGGGAGACGCCATTTTACCCACCACGCCCGACCGCCACCGTGCCTCTAGACCCGACTACCGCCTCAACCGCAGACTACAACAACTCGCTCAGCTATACACTAGCCTCCGTCACACTGGACCAGGCCCGCCCGCATCACCTGTCCAAGTCGATGATGGACATCAAAGTAAACGGCCACGCCACGACCTGCCTGTTCGACAGCGGAAGCACGGAGAGCTTCATCCACCCAGACACGGTGAGCCACTACTCCCTCCCTGTCCTGCCAACGTGCAACCGGATCTCGATGGCATCGAGGTCACACGCCACAGACATCAGCGGCTACTGTGTTGTGACCCTGTCGGTTAAGGGTACGGAGTATAAAAATTTTAAACTCCTTGTCCTGCCCCAGCTATGCGCTGCCGTCCTACTAGGCCTAGACTTCCAATCCCACCTCCAAAGCATCACGCTAGCATACGGCGGACCCCTCCCCCCACTCACAGTCGACAACCAGCAGATTTTAAACCGCCCACCGCGTAACACCTGCGGCCTATCCACCCTCAAGGTCCCGCCACCTTCCCTGTTCGCTAACCTCACCCCCGACTGCAAACCCGTCGCTACCAAGAGCAGACAGTACAGCGCCGGGGACAGAGCTATCATTAGCTCTGAGGTGCAGCGTCTCCTGAAGGAGGGCATCATCGAGGGGAGCACCAGCCCCTGGCGTGCCCAGGTCGTGGTCGTTAAGACCGGCAATAAAAACCGCCTGGTCATCGACTACAGCCAGACCATAAACAGGTACACCCAGCTGGACGCATACCCCCTTCCCCGCATATCTGATATGGTCAATCAGATTGCGCAGTACCGGGTATTCTCCACCATCGACCTTAAGTCGGCCTATCACCAACTCCCTATCCGCCCTGAGGACCGCCAGTATACAACCTTCGAGGCGAACGGCCGCCTCTACCACTTCCTTAGGGTTCCCTTCGGCGTCACCAACGGGGTTTCGGTCTTCCAAAGGGAGATGGACCGGATGGTTGACCAGAACGGGCTGCATGCCACGTTCCCCTACCTAGATAACGTCACTATCTGCGGCCGCGACCGGCAGGACCATGACGTTAATCTGGAGAGATTCCTCCGTACGGCCCAACGGCTGAACCTCACCTACAATAAGGAGAAATGTGTGTTTAACACCTCGCGCCTTGCCATCCTCGGCTGTGTAGTAGAGAACGGAGTCATCGGCCCCGACCCCGAAAGAATGCGTCCCCTCATGGAGCTACCCCTCCCCCACTGTCCAAAGGCTCTGAAGAGAACCCTGGGGCTCTTCGCCTACTATGCCCAATGGGTGCCCAATTATGCAGACAAAGCCAGACCCCTCATGAAGTCCACATCCTTCCCCCTTACGGAGGAAGCGTGCGCAGCCTTCTCCCTCATTAAGGGAGACATCGCCAAGGCCACAATGCACGCAGTGGACGAGTCCATCCCCTTCCAAGTGGAGAGCGATGCATCCGACTTCGCCCTAGCCGCTACCCTTAACCAGGAGGGGAGACCAGTGGCCTTCTTCTCAAGGACCCTACAGGGCCCTGAGATCCGACACTCGTCGGTCGAGAAGGAGGCCCAAGCGATTGTGGAGGCGGTACGACGCTGGAGGCATTACCTGGCAGGCAAACGATTTACCCTCCTCACCGACCAGCGTTCGGTCGCTTTTATGTTTAATAACAAGCTGAGGGGCAAAATCAAGAATGACAAGATATTGAGGTGGAGAATCGAACTATCCACCTATGATTATGATATCTTGTACCGGCCAGGTAAGCTGAACGATCCCCCTGATGCTCTGTCACGAATTACATGCGCCAGCGCGCAAAGTGATAGACTTCAGACCCTCCACAACGACCTCTGCCACCCCGGGGTCACCAGACTTTACCACTTCATTAAGGCCCGCAACCGGCCATACTCCATCGAGGAGGTCAGGACCGTGACCAGGAACTGCCAGACCTGTGCCGAGTGCAAACCGCACTTCTTTAGGCCGGACAGAGCAAGCCTGATCAAGGCCACCCGCCCCTTCGAGCGCCTGAGCATCGACTTTAAGGGGCCCCTCCCGTCCTCTGACTGTAATGTGTACTTCCTCAACATCGTTGATGAGTACTCCCGTTTCCCCTTTGCCTTCCCCTGCCCAGACATGACCAGTACCACGGTCATCAAATGCCTGAACGACCTCTTCGCCTTGTTCGGGTTCCCAAACTATATACATAGTGACCGGGGCTCCTCCTTCATGAGCGAGGAACTCCGTCAGTTCCTACTAGCGAGAGGTATTGCTGCAAGCAGGACCACCAGCTACAACCCCCGAGGGAACGGCCAGGTAGAAAGAGAGAACGCGACGGTATGGAAGGCCGTCCTCTTAGCCTTAAAGTCTAAGGGCCTCCCAACCTCCCGCTGGCAGGAAGTCCTCCCGGCAGCCCTGCACTCCATCCGGTCACTACTTTGCACTGCCATTAACGCCACCCCCCATGAACGAATGTTTGTTTTCCCCAGGAAGTCGACTACAGGAACCACACTACCAACCTGGCTGACCTCCCCGGGGCCCGTCTTGCTGTGAAAGCACGTGAGGACCCATAAAACGGACCCCCTGGTCGAGAAGGTGAACCTCCTGCACGCCAACCCCCAGTACGCCTATGTGGCTTACCCGGACGGGCGGGAGGACACAGTCTCCTTGCGAGACCTCGCACCCTCGGGCATTCCGGAGACGCCACCTTTACCCCCCCCCACCCCCCCCCAATTCCAGCTCAGGTAGACGGCATGCCGGAACCCCACGAGCCTTCGCTGACCACGCAGACACCAGCATCAACACCGGAGAATGCAACACCGCCGCTGCGACGATCAGAAAGGCTTACGAGGCCTCCGGACAGACTGACTTACCAGAACTGGTAGTACACTTCACCCCGCCGGACTCAAATCTAAACAAGGGGTGAATGTGGTAAACCACTTTTATCGTTCACTATCGTTACACTATAGTTATCACTGTTATATCGTTATCACTGTTCACACTGTTGTATCACTATACGAGGTCGCCTCTTGTCACGCTGTTATACCTGGGCTGACCACTGCTGACTCCGCCCATGGCTCCACCTACCTGCCCAGGTATAAAGGTGGTCGACTGGCTGGTGTTCCTCCTTGTTGGATCCGATCACCCACGAGGGTGGGCTCTGTTATTTAGCCAATAAAAACCTATAGTTACTTTCTTAACTCGTCGCTTTTCATTGGATGAATTGATAGGTATATCACAAGTCAAGGATAACTCTAGGCTTGACCTCTCATCCCACCTTGTGTGGTATGAAACTGAGCATGCTCCTGAATCGGTCAGCAGTTCAGGTTCAGGTTTAGGTTCAGGTAAGTATGATGTGTTTTGTGTATTGCTCTGTTCATCACACTCTGTTGAACTGATCCTCTCGTCGGAATGACGGTGTTGTTCCTTGGTGTTCAGGAGGTGCCTGCGATTGCGGCGGTACACCTGTCCTTCTGGGGTGTGGACGTGATACGATCGCTCTGTCAGCTGGCTGGATGACGACTGCTGGCTTCCAGTAGTCATGCTCCTGGATTCTGACGGATTCTCCATTGTGCAGCGGCGGCAGTAGTCTAGCTGACCTGTCATAGTATCTCTTTTGGTGTTGCTGTCTCTGTATACGTTTTGCATGCACTTGCTTGCAGCTGACGACCTCTGGCTGCAGCTGCTGGTTGGTGCTTGGAAGGATTGAGTGAAGTCTGCGGCTCATCAACAGCTGTGCTGGTGACTTGAAGTTGTCAACCGGAGTGTTGCGGTACTCAAGGAGACTGACGTAAGGGTCTCTTTTGTCCGCTTTGGCTTTGTCCATGAGTGTTCTTGCAATCTGGACAGTTTTTTCAGCAAGGCCATTACTTTGAGGGTAATGTGGGCTTGATGTGACATGTGTGAAATCCGATGCCTTGGCAAACGACTCGAACTCTTTTGATTTGTATTGGGGGCCATTGTCTGAGACTAACGTCTCTACCATGCCATGCCTGGCAAAGGCTGCCTTTAGCTTGTGGATCACAGCTGCAGATGTGGAGTTGTGAAGCTTGTCCAGTTCAAAAAATCTGCTATAGTAATCAACAGTCACTATGTAGTCCTCGTTGTTCCATGTGAACAGATCCGTTGCCATGACCTGCCAGGGCCTGTCTGGGATACGGTGAGGTATCATGGGCTCTATGACATTTGATGGGCGGCGTTCTAGATAAATGGAACATTTTCCGACAATGTCCTCAATGTGTTTGCACATTCCGGGCCAAAACATAATGTCGCATGCTCTTTGTTTGCATTTTTCCATGCCCATATGTCCAGCATGAATTTTTGTCAACATCTCTTCTCTGAGACTGGTAGGAATGATGATTTTCTCCCCTTTGAAGACGATTCTGTTGATTTGTGACAGTTCGTCTCTGTGGTTCCAGAATTTAGCTATGCTCTGAGGGCATTTCCTCCTTTCCTCAGGCCATCCTTCATGCATGACTTTGCTCAGCAGTGTGAGTTGTGCATCTTTCTCTGTTCCTGCTCGGATCTCCTTCAGTTTTGAGTCACTCACAGGTAAGCTGTTGTACACCATGTGCACCTGCACATCCATGCCTTCACTGAGGCTGCTGTCCTGGTAGCTAAGAGACTTTCTGGAGAGCGTGTCTGCGACAGGAATGTCTTTGCCTGGATGGTGAATGATTGTGAAGTCGTACTTCTGTAGCTGAAGGATCATTCTCTGTAGCCTTGGTGGGGCTGCGGCTAGTGGTTTCCTCATGATTGACTAAAGGGGCTTGTGGTCGGATTCCACGATGACTTGTCGGCCATAGACGTACTGGTGGAAACACTTACATCCAAACAGAATTGCATATAGCTCTTTCTCAATTTGAGCACAGTTGATTTCACTGTCTGTGAGAGATCTGGAAGCGTAGCCAATGGGCTTTCCTTCTTGCAGTAATACTGCACCTAGTCCGTACTTTGACGCGTCCACTTGTAGTCTGAGCACTTTGTTGGGGTCGAAGTAGGCAAGAACTGGTCCTGGTTCTCTGGTGATTAGGTCTTTCATTTTCTGAAATGCTGTGTCATGTTGTTTGTCCCACAGGAACTTATTGGATTGTTTGAGCAACTGACGCATGGGTGCGTTGATTTTGGAGAGGCTCGGGGCAAACTTGGCTAAGTAGTTAACCATGCCTAGTACTGTCTCTAGCTCTGCGCGGTTCTTCGGCGGCTCCATCTTCTTGTTGGCGGAGATTTTCTCTGGATCTGGCTTAATGCCATCAGTTGAGAGGCGATGCCCGAAATAACTGATCTCAGTGGATCCGATCATGCTTTTCTTGGGATTGAGCTGGATACCTTTCTCCCGTGATCTTTGTAGCATCGCACGGAGGTTCCTGTCATGTTCCTCTCTATTCCTGCCATAGATGAGGATGTCATCTACGATTGCGACTACTCCGTCGGGGCCTTCATAGGTTTCATCGATCTTCCGCTGGAATTCATTCTGAGCTGAGATAAGACCAAATGGTAAACGCAGAAATCGGTAGCGTCCAAATGGTGTGTTGAACGTTGTTAGCTTAGATGACTCTTCCGTGAGCTTGATAGTCCAGTATCCTGATCGTGCATCCATTACACTGAAGTAACGTGCTCCCACTAGCTTGTGTGTGATGTCATCTAGCGTTGCTAGAGGGTAGTGAGGGTGTTTGATAGCCTTGTTCAAATCTCTGGGGTCGAGACAGGCTCTGAACTTGCCTGTACATGGTTTCTCAACCACTACTAATTCGTTGACCCACTCTGTCAGTTCTGTTTCCTGGACGATGATTTCTGTATTCTCCATGCTCTGCAGCTCCTCCTTCAGGCAACTACATAGAGCAAGGGGTATTCTTCTCGGTGGGCAAACCACAGGGGTTGCTGCTGGGTCAAGGTGAATAGTGCATTCACCTGGGAATAGTCCGATTCCTTTGAAAACGTCAGCAAACTCCTCCATGACTGTCTGCTTCTCAACTGGTGCTGTCAATGATAGCACTAGCTTGATGAGGTCCATGTCTAAACATGCCTTTAGACCTAGCACTGGAGGTGCTCGAGTGTCAACAATGTAAAAGTCCAACATCATGTCACTTTCTTTGTACTTGCATTTCATCACGCATGTGCCTTTTACAATGAGCTGCTCACCCCCATAGCTGGTCAGTCTGTGAGGTGGGCTGTAGCTCACACTCATCCTTCAAGCTGTGATACTCACTCAGAAGAATTACATTAACCCTGAGCTCCAGTGTCTAGTTTAAACTTAAGCTCTGTGCCCTGTTTTCCTATCTCAATATCGGCAAAGGCTTGCTCAGTCTCTGAAATCTGCTTTTTCTGTGACACAGAATCAATAAACAGTTCCTCTGCATTTCGCTCTCTATCTGGCATTTGGCTGTCACTCACTGTGTGTACTGCCTTCCAAAAACAGTCCTGCAAACTTTAGCAAAGTGGTTCCGTTTACCACATTTAGCACATTGCCTTCCTTTGGCAGGGCAGTGCTCCTTTTCCCCATGCACCTTGTTTCCACAATATCCACAGTTTTTGAAGCATTTTATGTCTGTGTTGCTCATTTTTTAGAACTCTCTCTGTTCTTTCTGTTCTGAAACACGCTCTCTGGGCGGTGTTCTTTGGTGTGTGTCTATTAACTGCGTGCACTGTCTGTTCACGCGAGCTGCTCGTGGCGCCGGTTATGGTTTTCAACAGTGCTTGGGCTATCTCATGCGATCTAGCTATGTCCATAACTTTGTCCAGCGTTAGCCCGGACCCAACATTCAAAAGTTTCTCTCTCGCTTCAGCTGAATGTATTCCAAACATGATGCGGTCTCTGACCATCTCATCTTTATCTGCATATTCACCATCTTTTGCCAGCAGTTTTAACTCAGTCACGAACTGTTCAAACGACTCCCTAGCTCCTTGTACTTTCTCCTGAAACTTGTACCTAGCGAATATCGTATTTGTCTTGGGCATCACATATGATTCAAAATGGTCAAAATAACTTTTCAGTACCTTTGCTTCATCCGCGGTGAGAGACCATGTGTTAAAAATGTCTCTCCCTTTTTCTCCGATCCACAGGAGTAGATAGCTGCACCTTTCTTCCTCCCCTTTGCTTTTCAGCAGACCCGAGAACATCAACTCCAAGTGTTGCTTGAACTTGCGCCATTCTCTATGTAAGTTCAAAGATTCCCAATCCATTCAAGGCAAGGGAGCTCCAATGATGTCCATTTCCAATCCCTATTCTGACACCATGTCTTGTTTTACACACTTTGTATAAAAATAATAAATTGCAGGACAACGGAGTATTACATTTTAACTCTTTTATTAAGCATTAGGTCTGTGATCTTACTCATACAGCATCATTGGAGAAAGCTGGCATTAGGACCTCTAGCCTGGGTCTTCAAAACAATAGTAGTCCTTACAGATGCCTGCAGACCAATGACAACTCAGCATGTGATCACATGTGAATATAATAGGTATTCCTTACAGATGCCTGCGGGCCAATGATAATTCAATATGCAAATGTTACAGGTGTGTGACCATTGATGTGCCTCAATAATCCCGAGACTCGATGTTAGCGGAACAAAACAAGGCTTTTATTAACTTAGAAGATAACACGCAGTGGAGAGAGGTATCTTCCATCTGGAGCTCTGCAGTACTGGATATGAGGCCAGACTGAGCTGGCTTACATAGAGGCCAGGTATGGGCGGAGCCCTACACACAACACATTCCATACATTCCAATATACAATACAATGGTGAGGAGAAACCTGAAACCAACCACAGTCACAGGCAATACAATGGTGAGGGGAAACCTGAAACCAACCACAGTCACAGGCAGTGATGAATGGAATATTTCATCACATTCACCCCTTCTATAGATTTAGTCTGTTCGGGGGTTTGGTAGTCCTCTGCGACCGACGTGGCTGTTGTGGTGTCGCGGGTGTCGGCTGGGTGTCCCCAGTGGCCTCCTGGGTCTCTGCCGGGGGTGCCGCCAGGGTTCTGGAAGGGGTAGTTGGTGGGGGTGCCGTTGGTCGATGTTCTTCCAGGGGTGATGAAAGAGTAGTGGGTGGGTAAGAGTTGCTGTGGTCGTTGTTGCTGCTATTGCCGTGGTTGTTGTCGTTACCGGCTGGGGCGACGTCTTTTATTGACACGGTGTCCTCCCTTCCTTCGGCGTGCCGGACATACGCGTATTGGGGGTTGGCGTGGAGTAGGTGCACTGGCTCCACGAGAGGGTCCGTCTTATGGCCCCTCACATGCCTTCGCACGAATACCGGACCTGGGGTGGAGAGCCATGACGGCATGGATACGCCTGAGGTGGATTTCCGGGGAAAGCTAAACATTCGTTCATGAGGCGTGGCATTAGTGGCAGTACACAATAGCGACCGTATCGAATGGAGCACATCTGAGAGGACTTCCTGCCAGCGGGAGATAGGGAGGCCCTTGGTCCTTAGAGCTAGAGTGACTGCTTTCCATACTGTCCCGTTCTCTCGCTCCACTTGACCGTTACCCCGGGGGTTGTAGCTGGTGGTACGGCTCGTGGCGATACCCCTGGACAGCATGTACTGGCGTAGCTCTTCACTCATGAAGGACGCCCCCCTATCCGTGTGGATGTAGCTCGGCATACCGAACAGGCAGAACAGGCTGTTGAGGCATTTAATGACCGTGGCGCTGGTCATGTCTGGGCAGGGGAAGGCGAATGGGAACCGGGAGTATTCGTCCACAATGTTCAGGAAGTAAACATTGCGGTCGACGGACGGGAGGGGGCCCTTGAAATCTAAGCTGAGCCGCTCAAAGGGCCGTGTAGCTTTGATTAAGTGGGCTCTATCAGGGTGGTAGAACCGAGGCTTGCACTCAGCGCAAGTGCGGCAGTTCCTGGTCAGAGACCGAACTTCCTCAATCGAGTAGGGTAAGTTGCGGGACTTTATGAAGTGGAACAGCCGCGTGACCCCTGGGTGGCAGAGGTCGTTGTGGAGGGTCTGTAGCCGATCCCCGGTGGCGCTGGCACACATCCCTCGTGAGAGGGCATCTGGGGATTCGTTAAGGGCCCCTGGCCGGTAAATGATGTCATACTCGAAGGTGGAGTGCTCGATCCGCCACCTAAGAATCTTATCATTTTTGATCTTCCCCCTCTGTTTATTATTGAACATAAACGCTACCGACCGCTGGTCGGTAAGTAGGGTGAAGCGTTTGCCGGCTAGGTAGTGGCGCCAGTGGCGCACTGCCTCCACGATGGCTTGGGCCTCCTTTTCCACGGAGGAGTGTCTGATCTCGGGCCCTTGGAGGGTCCTCGAGAAGAAAGCTACGGGCCGCCCCGCCTGGTTGAGGGTGGCCGCCAAAGCAAAGTCAGACGCATCACTTTCCACTTGAAATGGAGTGTTCTCGTCCACTGCCTGTAGCGTGGCCCGCTCAATATCCTGCTTAATGCTTTTGAAGGCGGCGTGGGCCTCAGCAGAGAGCGGAAAAGAGGATGCTTTCAAGAGGGGGCGGGCTTTGTCGGAGTAGTTGGGGACCCATTGGGAATAATAAGAAAATAACCCCAGGCACCTTTTCAGGGCTTTGGGAGTGTTGGGCAGGGGCAGCTCCCGTAGGGGGCACAATCGGTCGGGGTCTGGTCCGATTTCCCCATTCTCCACCACGCTGCCTAGTATGCAAAGGCGCGTGGTGTTGAAAACGCACTTGTCCTCGTTGTAGGTGAGGTTGAGTTTTTGTGCGGTTTTCAGGAACCTCTCGAGGTTCGAGTTGTGATCCTGCTGGTTGTGACCGCAGATGGTGACGTTGTCGAGATAGGGGAAGGTTGCCTGCAAGTGGTGGTCATCGACCATGCGATCCATCTCCCTCTGGAAGACCGAGACCCCATTCATCACCCCAAAGGGGACTCTGAGGAATTGGTAGAGGCGTCCGTTCGCCTCAAAGGCGGTGTACGGGCGGTCCTCTGGTCTGATAGGGAGCTGGTGCTACGCTGACTTGAGGTCGATGGTGGAGAACACCCGGTATTGGGCGATTTGGTTCACCATTTCTGATATGCGGGGTAGCGGGTAGGCGTCTAGTTGGGTGTACCTGTTGATCGTTTGGCTATAGTCGATCACCATCTGTTTCTTCTCGCTACCCCTTACCACCACCACTTGGGCGCGCCACGGGCTATTGCTGCATTCAATAATGCGCTCTTTCAGGAGCCTGTCTACCTCGGTCGCGATAAACCGCCTGTCCTCCCAGCTGTACCTCCTGCTTTTGGTCGCTATTGGCCGGCAGTTAGGGGTAAGGTTCGCGAATAGCGAAGGCGGCTTTACCTTCAGGGTAGCCAGGCCGCACACTGTGAGGGGCGGCTGGGACCCACCGTACTTGAGCGTGATGCTTTGGTGGTTGCACTGGAAATCCAGGCCCAAGATCACGCTCGCGCATAGATTCTTCATGATTAATACTTTAAAATTATCGTATACAGTCCCGTTAACGGACAATTGTACCGTGCAGTAACCCAGAATGGTCGATGTCTGGGTTTTATCAGCCATAGAGATGGTACCCCGAGTAGGGACCACCTTTAGGGAGAGTTGTTGTGCCAGTTCAGGGTGGATAAAACTCTCCGTGCTTCCGCTGTCAATTAAACATTTAACCCGGCACCCGTTTACCTCGATGTCCACCATTGATTTGGATAGCGGGTGGGGCCTGGTCTGGTACACTGTGACCGATGCCACTGTAGGGCCCTGATCGAGACAAGATGGCGTCCACGCTGTCTGCTCACAAGATGGCGGACCCCACGAGGTCGGGCAAGATGGCATCCAAGATGGCCGCTCCCACGGCGCACACGCGGCGGTGGCGGGTTTTGGTTTTCCGGCGGGGTTCCCTCTGCACACCTTTCCGAAGTGCCCCTTCTTACCGCACTTAAAGCAGGTGGTGCCTTTCGCCGGGCACAGGTTTCTGGTGTGCTTTGGCTGCCCGCAGAAGTAGCGGTTGGGTCCCCGACGCGTCGCGGCTGTCGTAGGGCTTCTGGGGGGAGAGCGGGGCCCCGACGGTGTCGGGCTGCCGGGCGGGGAAGATGCCTTCCAAGATGGCGGCGCCCTTGGTGCACACGTGGCGGCGTGGATGGCGCGGGCTGACGAGTAGGCGTCCGAGTTTCTCTGGGCCACATCCAGGGATCGCGCGGTGTCCGCAGCCTGTTTCAGGTCCAATCCCGTTTTTTCCAGCAGCCTTTGCCGGATGTAAGTGGAGCTGAGGCCTGTGATAAAGGCATCGCGAACAAGCTCATCGGTGTACACTGCGGCTTTTACATCTCGGCACTTGCAGTCTTTGCCAAGCATTTTCAGGGTGCCTAGGAATTCCTCCACCGATTCCCCAGGTCGCTGTGCGCGAGTGGCGAGCAGATGCGTAGCATACACCTCATTCGTAGGCTGCTGGTAATGCGCCTTTAAGATGTCGCAGGCGGCCAGGTACGTGTCGGCGTCTTGGATGGGGGGGTAAACCCGGTGGCTTACCCAATTCCGCAGAATTCCGAGTTTCATACTCGCAGCGTCCGTAGCGTCTTTGACGGCTGCGGAATTGTCCAGGAAGAATTCCATACACATAAACCAGTGTCCGAAGCGTGCTGATGCGTCCGGAGCATGCTGATCCAAATCCAAACGTTCGGGTTTCAGGAGTTGATCCATTGTGTTGAAAAATAAGTTAATAAAATTGATGTGCCTCAATAATCCCGCGACTCGATGTTAGCGGAACAAAACAAGGCTTTTATTAACTTAGAAGATAACACGCAGTGGAGAGAGGTATCTTCCATCTGGAGCTCTGCAGCACTGGATATGAGGCCAGACTGAGCTGGCTTACATAGAGGCCAGGTATGGGCGGAGCCCTACACACAACACATTCCATACATTCCAATATACAATACAATGGTGAGGAGAAACCTGAAACCAACCACAGTCACAGGCAATACAATGGTGAGGGGAAACCTGAAACCAACCACAGTCACAGGCAGTGATGAATGGAATATTTCATCACATTCACGCCCAGCGACTCCTAATGGTCAATGCCCGCTATCCTGGCAGCAGTCATGATGCCTTCATCCTGCGTCAGTTCGGTGTGCCAGCAATCTTCCAACCACCACATGGTGGCTGCTCGGAGACAAGGACTATCTGCTGTCCACCTGGCCCATGACTCCCCTCCGCAACCCCAACACTCATGACCAGTGCTCATATAATGAGAGCCATGCTGCCACCAGCAACATCATCGAGCAGACCATTGGCCTACTGAAGCAACAGTTCCGCTGCCGTGACTGCTCAGGAGGAGCCCTCCAGTACTCAGCCGAGTGGATGTCCCATTTCATGGTGGTCTGCTGCATGTTTCACAATTTGGCCATCGTGAGGGTGCAGCCCTTGCCACCAGGGATTGCGGGTCCACCTCAGGAAGAGGAGGAGACAGAGGAAGAGGTCAAGAAGGCAGGGAGGAGGAAGGCAGCCAATTGCCCTTCCAGACAGCCTGTCCGTGAACGCCTCATCAGACTCCGATTCCAATGAATAAAACCCCAGATCCCTGTTGCTCACCACGTCCCCATCATACCATCCCTCTATCGCGGAATATATCAGCATCCACCTGGTCACAAAGCTGAAATCAGAGACACCACAAAAGATTCCAAACAAAATTAATACATTTTTATCCAAAATCACTTCACGCATATTCACCCTTGTGCAATTCCTTAATGCCTATCATTCAGGTGCCTTTTCCTGATCTAGTGCTCCCCCAGTGGCTGCAGCATGGTTGGTGGAAGGCTGCTGAGTTTCCATGGGGGAGACTTCAGATGACCTTGCAGGATGACCTCGAGCAGCTCTGGCCCTTGAAGGCCCGGCTGTAAACTGCAACACCTCGGCATGGGCGGCAGTAGTCTGGGCAATGGCGGAGTGACAGTGGTGGGAGTGGGAATGCTGTCGCCCTGAGAGAGGACAGTAGGGTCGAACTCCACTGACCCACTGCCACTCCTCCGGGGCAGCACCTCAGCATTCCTCGCAACCTGTTGGAGCACAGATTGCTGGGCTGCTGCGAGAGCCTGGAAGCCCCGGTCGACACTGGTAAACCCAGCCACGATGGCAGCAGTCTGAGCTTGGGTGGCAGCAAGCTGAGACTTCATGTGAGCGGTCTGCGTTTCTGCAGCAGCACTAAGACGTTGGGTTGCTTCCGCCTGTGCTGCAATGGCAGCCATGACATCACCCATCACACACACCATCATGCCTGGGCCCACACAGCCTCTTCGGGAGTCTTCCATCATTTCCAGCGTGGAAATCCTGGGCTCCAAGTTCTGCGCAGAGGCTCTCTGGCAGGCCTGCCATTGCACCTAACAAGTGCATGGCCATCACCCTTCTTCTGAAGGCCACCCATCGAGGTCCTCATCTGAATCCTGTGCAGCAGAACTCATGAGCGAACTCACCCACCGGGGGGCTGGCCCTCGAGCGACCCTTTCCCCCTGGCCTTGTTGCAGCCCACTCGTGCCTGGTGCCTCACCCTGAGCAGATCCCACTTCTACACTAGCCTCTAAATTACGCGCAATGCCAGTTTCAGAGCAGGTGTCTGCGAGTGACAGATGCAGTGACGTTGTGTCGTCGTCTTCTTCTCACCCCTCGCTCTCGGGCATCGCCTCAGAGACAGGCTGGTCTGGTGCTTGTTCTTGATTATCTGAAAACAGAAAGACACAAGAGTTGGGTTATAGTGAGGGGGGGGATCAAGATATGCCTGCATCAGCAGCTTGAAAGTGAGAAGAGATTGTGGGATGAGGGGGAAGTGGGATGTGAGAAGAAGGATTAGGAATGAGCATACTGTTATTGTCCCCAAGGACTTCAACCTCACTGGTTGCCACGGCCTCTATGATCTGCCGTCCAAAGATCTCCAGCACTCTCTCCTCCAGCTGGCTGAGGTCATGGAGGGCAGCCTGCCCCCCGCCTGTCTGACGCTGCTCCCTCCGATTATGCGTGTCCTTGGCCTGCAAGAGAAAGGGGAGTGAGTGAGTGAGTGTGGTGCAATGTGTTTGGGTGATGTGCCTGCCATTGTAAGAACATAAGAACATAAGAACATAAGAAATAGGAGCAGGAATAGGCCATTCGGCCCTTCGAGCCTGCTCCGCCATTCAATGAGATCATGGCTGATCTTCTGCCTCAACTCCATTCACCGGCCCTATCGCCATATCCCTCGATGCCCTTACTAGTCAGAAATTTATCGACTTCTGATTTGAATATACCCAATGACTGAGCCTCCACAGCTCTCTGGGTTAGAGAATTCCAAAGATTCACCACCCTCTGTGTGAAGAAATTTCTTCTCATCTCAGTCCTGAATGGCCTACCCTTTATCTTGAGGCTGTGGACCCCTGGTTCTAGACTCCCCAGCCAAGGGAAACATTCTCCCAGCATCCATCCTATCAAGCCCTGTAATAATTTTGTATGCTTCAATGAGATCCCCTCTCATTCTTCTGAATTCAAGAGAATACAGGCCTAGTTTACTCAGTCTCTTCTCATACGACAATCCCGCCATCCCAGGAATCAATCTCGTGAACCTTCGCTACACTCCCTCTATGGCAAGTATATCCTTCCTTAGGTAAGGAGACCAACATTGTACACAGTACTCCAGTTGAATAACTGTCAGTGTGCACAAGATGTGAGATGTGGGTGTGAGTGTTGTAGCAGTGGTAAGGTTGTGAGGCTGAAGTGAAGCTCTGATCGTGAGGTGTGATATGTAGAGATTGTTGGTAGGTGAGTGCTGGGAATGTGGTGCAATGAGTACTGTGTGAGGCTTGTGGTGCAGATGGTGGGATATGGCATTTGCTGAAGCCTTCACTTACCCTGCCCACCCATGTGAGGTCACTGAACTTCTTTCGGCACTGGATGGCCGATCTTGGGACCACAGTGCTGGCCATGACATGGACGGCTATCTCCTGCCAGAGCCTTCAAGAGGTGTGTAGTGAGGGCTTCCTGCCAGTGTGTGGAAAGAGGACAGCCCGCCTCCTCTCCATAGCCACCACCGGTGCCTCAAGAACCACGTTGGAGAATCTGCGGGCTCTCTTCCTGCGCTGATGCTCCGCCATGGGTTTGGACTACCGTCTTTTTCCAGTTGCAGTTGCGAGTGGCTTGACATGAGATGCTGTAGCATCAATGCACCCCCCCTTTAAGTACTGAATAAAGCCTGTGGCAGTCATGACTGGGAATGAGACTGGATATTGGCCCTCCTGATGAGCGTTAAGCCAATGAGCAGCAGTTTTAGCACTGAAATCAAGACTACAATCATGTTAATTAGGGCTGAGCATGAACTTTGTGTGATACCTAGACCATTTTGACCTTGAGCAGCTTAATATCGTTTGTTGGCCATAGCCAATTTCTAGGCCCCAGTGTTATAAAGAAAATGACTAGGCATATTCAATACACAATAAATGAACCTAGATGGACATCAGTGGGATATGCGGATGTAAATTATTAATTCTGTAGATAGTTCCTGACAGATAATAGGGAGTTTAATATATTAAATGCGTAAATGGCCCAAGCTATTCACTTTGAACATATTGGCCTACAGGAGCTCCAGCCGTGTTCACAAGCATTGTGAGTATTCTCAAAGGCATCCTATCTATGTACTTAAAAGTGTTACAGTTAGTTAATAGTTTTTGTTTTTATCTTCACAGGGTCTTGAAACAGTTCAGTCAAGTTCTGTGATACAGATCAAAAGTGTTGAGGATGGTTTGGAGTTCGACCTCCGAGTGAGCGCAGATGCAAGCGTCATCTGCATACTGTAATTCGATGACAGAGGATGGGACGACCTTGGATCTGGACTGGAGGCGATGGAGGTTGAACAGTTTCCCGTTTGTTCTGTAAATTAGCTCCATTCTAGTGGGGAGCTTACTGAGGGTGAGATGGAGCATTGCAGCAAGGAAGATCAAGAAGAGCGTTGGTGCAATGACACAGCCTTGTTTGACCCCGGTGCGTACGTGAATTGGGTCTGTGGTGGATCCATTGGTCAGGATCATGGCTTGCATGTCGTCGTGAAGCAGGCAAAGGATAGTGACAAACTTTTGAGGGCAGCCGAATTTGAGGAGGACACTCCATAATCCCTCATGGTTGACAGTGTCGAAGGCCTTTGTGAGATCAAAAAAGGCCATGTACAGTGGTTGGTGCTGTTCCCTGCATTTCTCTTGTAATTGACGTGTGGTGAAGATCATGTCCATTGTGCCCCTTAGTGGGCGGAATTCGCATTGCGACTCTGGGAGGAGCTCTTCGGCCACTGGGAGAAGGCGATTGAGGAGGATTCTTGCGATGACTTTCCCTGTGGCAGACAGCAGGGTAACTCCTCTGTAATTACCGCAATCGGACTTGTCACCTTTCTTGAAGATGGTCACAATTACGGCGTCTCTGAGATCCCCTGGCATGCTCTCCTCATTCCAGATAAGAGAAATGAGTTCATGAATTCGCACCAGTAGTGCTTCTCCACCATGCTTTAGTGCCTCGGCGGGGATTCCATCTGCTCCTGAGGCCTTGTTGTTCTTCAGTTGTCGGATGGCCTTTTCAGCCTCATGCCAGGCTGGGGTTGTGCTGAGATGCTGGCGGGTATCATGCTGTGGGATGGAGTTCAGGACACTCGCGTCGAAGACAGAGTCGCTGTTGAGATCTTCGAAGTGCTCCTTCCAGCGGGCACTGACTGCCTCTCTGTCCTTGATGAGTACCTCTCCGTTCTTGGCCCACAGTGAAGTAGGGCATGGGTGCTTGGGCCGTAGATGGTCTTGACTGCAGTAAAGAATCTACGCACATCGTGGTTGTCGGCTAGCTGCTGGATCTCCTGCGTTTTCTCCACCCACCATCTGTTCTTCAGGTCGCGAGTTTTTTGTTGGACCTCGGCCTTCAGGGTTCTGTAAAGCTGCTTTCTTGCTTTTGAGATATGTTGCTGTTTCCAGATCAGGAATGTCTTGCGCTTGCGGCTTATTAGCTCCTGGATCTCCTGGTCGTTCTCGTCGAACCAGTCTAGGTGTTTCCTGGTCGAGTGCCCGAGCGTCTCTTCACAGGTGCTGATTATGGAGGCCTTGAGTGCAGACCAGGCGCTGTGGGCACTCCGTGTCTCTGAATCACTGGGAGTCGTCAGGTTGTTTGTGAGGCGCAGGCTGAATAGGGCTCTCTTAACGGGGTCCTTGAGTGCTCCAGCGTTGATTTTCCTGCGGCATTGTTTCTGTTGCTGCCGCTGTTTTGGGGCTACATTGATGGAGATGACAGAGCGGATTAGGCGGTGGTCTGTCCAGCAGTCATCAGCTCCTGTCATGGCGCGGGTGATGCGGACGTCCTTGCGGTCCCTCGCTCGGACGATGACGTAGTCCTTCACCGAAGTGTACGAGAGCATGGGCCTTACACTAAACATCCGTAAGACAAAGGTCCTCTACCAACCTGCCCCCGCCACACAGTGCTGCCCCCCGATTATCAAAATCCACGACAAGGCCTTGGACAACGTGGACCACTTTCCGTACCTCGGGAGCCTACTGTCAACAAGGGCAGACATCAACGACGAAGTCCAACACTGCCTTCAGTGTGCCAGTGCAGCCTTCGGTCGCCTGAGGAAGAGAGTGTTTGAAGACCAGGACCTCAAACCCAGCACTAAGCACATGGTCTACAGAGCAGCAGTGATACCCGCCCTGCTGTATGCCTCAGAGACATGGACCATGTACAGCAGGCACCTCAAAGCACTGGAGAGGTACCACCAACGCTGCCTCCGCAAGATCCTGCAAATCCATTGGCAGGATAGGCACACCAACGTCAGTGTTCTTGTTCAGGCCAACATCCCCAGCATCGAAGCTTTGACCACGCTCGACCAGCTCTGATGGATGGGTCACATTGTCCGCATGCCCGATACGAGACTCCCAAAACAAGCGCTCTACTCGGAGCTCCGGCACGTCAAGAGAGCCCCAGGTGGGCAGAGGAAATGCTTCAAGGACACCCTCAAAGGCTCCTTGAAAAAGTGTAACATCCCCACCGACACCTGGGAATCCCTGGCCCAAGACCGCACAAAGTGGAGGAGATGCATCCGGGAAGGCGCCGAACACCTCGAGTCTCTTCACCGGGAGCAAGCGGAAGCCAAGTGCAGGCAGTGGAAGGAGCGCACGTCAACCCAAACACCCCACCCACCCGCCCCTTCAACCACCGTCTGCCCCACCTGTGACAGAGACTGTAGGTCCCACATTGGATTCATCAGTCACCTGAGAACTCATTTTTAATGTGGAACAAATCATCCTCGGTTCCGAGTGACTGCCTAAGAAGAGAGAAGATCAAAGAACCAAGCAAACTGAGCTGAGCTTTTGATTGGCAGCTGTGTTTGAGACGTGCGAGGATGAATACTGACAATAATTGGCTATGATCCTTTGGGCAACTGTGTGGCTGGGATTTTGAGTGTTGACTGCTAATGCCCAGATCATCAGTCAGCCGGTAGGCAGCACAGCAACTCTGTGGCAGTGGTTCATCTATAAGAAGTGAGCATCCATTTTCAAGGTTCTGTTATATGTTAAGAAATAGCTCTGGAGAATTGTCATTATTTTTATATATTGTGAAGGATAGTGAGGCTTGAAAATTACAGTAAATATGTGGTTTGTACTGAATTCTGTTCATTTATCTGGTCTGAAATAGTGTGTGAAATAAGCTATCTGTTGATTTATAGCCTGAGTCTCTGACATTGTCTATATTCAGTCTGCGTACTGAAGACTAGGAGAATCCGTGGCTGCACAAGGTCAATTCGAAAAAGTCAGTGTGCAGTGGCAAGGGTTCTTTATTCAACCCTTGGGGTAATCTGCCTCGATATTAGGCTGGTAAAAGGCACGCTCCAGATCGTAAGGGATACAAATTTACGAGAATGGTCGGTGATGCTGAATCCGAGCAATAGTATAAAACCCAAGAACATAACGAGGACCTCTCCCACACATAAGAATGAAAGTTGAGATCAGAACTCCTGAACGAGTGCTCATGTGTGTTCATGAAATCATGGGTAATAATTTCAGTGTTATCACCAGTGCTCTGAAATCTAGGCCAAAATATAAAGAAGAGCTCTAGCGCACCAGCAACGTTGCAGGTTGTAGAGCCGCTGCCAGGGGACATAAATATGTCATATAACTTTGGATTTGGGATGTTCGAACTTTACATTCTCTGCACAAGAGGAGAGAGCCTTTATTGGATAGCCAGGAAATTCTAATGTGCCTTCCCTGTCTTACTACATTCTGCTATTGAACTGCCAAGAAATCAATGCACATCCAGCACTATACTACCAAGGAGCCAATCCATGTGCACCATTAGACTGCCAAGTACCCAATCCATACCCACCATGCGTTTGCCAAGAACTTAAGATGTATCATCGGCAGACTGCCATTTTTTAAATGGTGAGAAGCTATTAAATGTTGGTGTTCAGAGGAATTTGGGTATCCTCGTACAGGAAACACCAAAAGTTAACATGCAGATACAGCAAACAATTAGGAAGGCAAATAGTTATGTTGGCCTTTATTGCAAGGGGATTGGAGTACAAGAGGAAGGAAGTCTTGCTGCCATTGTGCAGGGCATTGGTGAGACCACAGCTGGAGTACTGTGCACTGTTTTGGTCTCCGTACCTCAGGGAGGATATACTTGCCTGAAAGGGGGTGCAACAAAGGTCACCAGATTGTTTTCTGGGATGAGAGGGTTCTCCTGCTCTTATAGGAACATAGAAGATAGGAGCAGGAGTAGGCCATTCGGCCCCTCGAGCATGTTCTGCCATTTAATGAGATCATGGCTGATCATCCAAATTCAGTACCCTGTCCCTGCTTTCTCCCCATATCCCTAGATCCCTTTAGCTTTAAGAAATATATCTAACTCCTTCTTGAATATATATTTAATGAATTGGCCTCAACTGTCTTCTGTGGTAGAGAATTCCACAGGTTCACCACTCTCTGGGTGAAGAAATTCCTCCTCATCTCAATCCTAAATGGCTTACCCCTTATCCTTAGACTGTGACCACTGGTTCTGGACTCCCCCACCATCGGAAACATTCTTCCTGCATCTAGTCTGTCTAGTCCTGTTAGAATTTTATAAGTTTCAATGAGATCCCCTCTCATTCTTCTAAACTCTAGCGAATATAAGCCTAATCGACCCAATCTCTCCTCATACGTCATTCCTGCCATCCCAGGTATCAGTCTGGTGAATCTTCGCTGCACTCTCTCCATGGCAAGAACATCCTTCCTCAGATAAGGTGACCAAAATTGCACACAATACTCAAGGTGTGGTCTCACCAAGGCCCAGTACAACTGCAGCAAGACATCCTTGCTCCTGTACTCGAATCCTCTCGCTATGAATGTCAACATACCATTTGCCTTCTTAACCGCCTGCTGCACCTGCATGCTTACCTTCAGCAACTGGTGCACAAGGACACCCAGGTCTCGTTGCACTTCCCCTTTTCCCAATCTATTGCCATTCAGATAATAATCTGTCTTCCTGTTTTTGCCACCGAAGTGGATAACCTCTTGTTGCACGAGGCCCCTTGGGTCAGAGCGATCATAATATGATAGAATTCTTCATTAAGATGGAGAATGAAGTTGTTGACTCAGAGACTAGGGTCCTGAATTTAAATAAAGGAAACTATGATGGTCTAAGGCACGCGTTGGGTAGGATTGATTGGGGAATGTCACTCAAAGGGTTGACAGTGGATAGGCAATGGCAAACATTCAAAGACTGCATGGATGAACTACAGAATTTGTTCATCCCTGTTTGGCATAAAAATAAAACAAAAAAGGTGACTCAACCGTGGCTAACAAGGGAAATTAGGGATAGCATAAGATCCAAGGAGAGGGCATATAATTTGGCCAGAAAAAGCAGTAAACCTGAGGATTGGGAGCAGTTTAGGATTCAACAAAGGAGGACAAAGAGATTAATTAAGAAGGGGAAAATAGAATATGAGAGTAAGCTTTCAGGGAACATAAAAACTGATTGTAAAAGCTTTTATAGATATGTGAAGAGAAAAAGATTGGTGAAGTTAAGTGTAGGTCCCTTGCAGTCAGAATCAGGGGAATTTATAATGGGGAACAAAGA
This sequence comes from Somniosus microcephalus, assembly GCF_052327205.1. Taxonomy (NCBI): domain Eukaryota; kingdom Metazoa; phylum Chordata; class Chondrichthyes; order Squaliformes; family Somniosidae; genus Somniosus; species Somniosus microcephalus. The sequence goes on along the minus strand of NC_140998.1, from coordinate 28,043,767 downwards.
AATGGCAGACCAATTAAATATATATTTTAGTTCTGTCTTCACAAAGGAGGACACAAATAACCTCCCAGAGATGTCGGGGAACATAGGGTCTGATGAAAGGGAGGAACTGAAAGAAATCAGTATTTGTAGGGAAATGGTGTTAAGGAAATTGATGGGATTGAAGGCTGATAAATCCCCAGGGCCTGATAATCTACATCCTAGGGTACTTAAGGAAGTGGCCCTAGAAATAGTAGATGCATTGCTGATCATCTTCCAACATTCGATGGAATCTGGAACAGTACCCATGGATTGGAGGGTAGCTAATGTTACCCCACTATTCAAAAAAGGTGGTAGAGAGAAAACGGGGAATTATAGACCGGTAAGCCTGACATCGGTAGTGGGGAAAATGCTGGAGTCCATTATAAAAGATGTAATAGCAGAGCACTTGAAAAACAGTGACAGGATCGGACAAAGTCAACATGGATTCACAAAAGGTAAATCGTGCTTGACTAATCTACTGGAATTTTTTGAGGATGTAACTAGTAAAATAGATAAGGGAGAACCAGTGGATGTGGTGTATTTGGACTTTCAGAAGGCTTTCGATAAGGTCCCGCATAAGAGATTAGCATGTAAAGTTAAGGCACATGGGATTGGGGGCAAGGTACTGACTTGGATAGAGAACTGGTTGGCAGACAGGAAGCAAAGAGTTGGAATAAATGGGTCTTTTTCCGAGTGGCAGGCAGTGACTAGTGGGGTACCGCAGGGATCGGTCCTTGGACCCCAGCTATTCACAATATATATTAATGATCTAGGCAAGGGACTGAAGTGTGCTGATGCCATAGTAATGCCCCAGCATATTGCACCTAACATCCCCTTTCGTTGCTTGGTGATTGTCCTTTCCTTAATCTCCTTTTTGTCTCGACTTTTGAAAGCTGGGAAAGGAAACCTTTCAATTCGCAGGTCCTGTGGTGCTGTACAACAGCTTTCTTAGCTGCTACTTTGTTGTTCCGGAGCCTTAGGGACTCATAGGCAAGGTGAAGATAAGAACCTCCAATAAAACCTATAAACATACAACTGTAAATTATTATTCAGATATAATGCATAAGCTTATTTTTCCACTGGGCATCTTGCTCGCACTCGTTCTTTCTCCTATCGCTCATCGGTTTGACAATTGAACTGTAATTGAATTAAAATGTGGTGTGGAGAATAAAAGGTTGTTTTACATCTAACGTCTATTGTGGGGACGTTACTAGAATCTGTTATTAGTTCAGAGTGACTGAGCACTTGGACAAACATGAACTGATCAGAGAGAGCCAGCATGGATTTGTAATGGGGAAGTCATATCTAATGAAGCTCGTTGAATTATTTGAGGAGGTAACTAACATGGTAGATATGGGAGTGTTTATGAATGCTAGTTATGTGGACTTCCAGAAGGCACTTGATAGGTTCCACATAAGGAACTGTTAGCAAAATTGCGAGCACATGAAATTAGAGGCACCGTATTGATATGTGTAGGGAATTGGTTAGGAGGTAGGAGACAGAGAGCAGGGATAATGGGTATGTACTCCAATTGGAAGGATGTAACTACTGGTGTCCCAAGGATCTGTAGTGGGGTCTCAGCTTTTCATTATTATATTTATAAATGACTTCCAACAAGTTAGTGTTTAACCACCGCCCCTTGACATTCAACGGCATTACCATCGTCGAATCCCCCACCATCAACATCCTGGGGGTCACCATTGACCAGAAACTTAACTGGACCAGCCACATAAATACTGTGGCAACAAGAGCAGGTCAGAGGCTGGATATTCTGCTGCGAGTGACTCACCTCCTGACTCCCCAAAGCCTTTCCACCATCTACAAGGCACAAGTCAGGAGTGTGATGGAATACTCTCCACTTGCCTGGACAAGTGCAGCTCCAACAACATTCAAGAAGTTCGACACCATCCAGGACAAAGCAGCCCTCTTGATTGGCACCCCATCCACCACCTTAAACATTCACTCCCTCCACCACCGGCACACCGTGGCTGCAGTGTGTACCATCTACCAGATGCACTACAGCAACTCGCCAAGGCTTCTTCGGCAGCACCTTGTATGCGCCTGTAGGGGCCGCAAATTACGGCCCGATAAGTTAGGTGACGCAGTAAATAGTGCAGATGGAAGCAGGAAGTTTCAAAGGGACGTGAGTGGGCAAAACCGTGGCAGATGGAGTTCAATATGGAGGAAATGTGAGGTCATCCACTTTGGACCCAAGAAAGCTCGATCAGAGCATCTTCTAAATGGCAAGAAGCTAAGAGCTGTGGAGGAGCAGAGAGATTTAGGGAGCCAAGTATAGAAATCACTAAGAGACGTGTACAAAAAATAATTTAAAAGGCTAATGGACTTTTGGCCTTTATCGCAAGGGGTCTGGGATACAAAGAGGGGAAGTGATGTTACAGTTACAGAGAGCAAAAGCATTGCGATGCTGGAAATCTGAAATAAAAACAGAAAATGCTAGAAATACTCAGCAGGTCAGGCAGCATCTGTGGAGAGAGAAACAGAGTTAACGTTTCAGGTCGATGACCTTTCGTCAGAACTAGAAAAAGTTAGAGATGCAACAGGTTTTAAGCAAGTACAGAGGCAGGGAAAGAAAGAACAAAGCTTTTTCTGTTTTTATTACAGTTACATAAAGCTCTGGTTCGACCTCATTTAGAGCACTGCTTTCAATTCTGGGAACCGCACCTCGGAGGGGGTGCAGCGCAGATTCACCAGAATGATACCGGGGCTAAAAGGATTAAATTATAAGGACAGGTTGCATAGACTGGGTCTGTATTTCCTTGAGTATAGAAGATCAAAGGGTGATCTAATTGAGGTATTTAAGATGATTAAAGGAGTTGATCGGTAGATAGAGATAAACTATTTCCTCTGATAGGGGAGTCCAGAACAAGAGGGCATCATCTTAAAATTAGAGCTAGGCCGCTCAGGGGTGAGGCCAGGAAGCACTCCTTCACACAAAGGGTAGTGGAACGCTGGAACTCTCTGCCCCAAAAAGCTGTTGAGGCTGCGGGTCAATTGAACAGTTCAAAACTGAGATTGTTAGATTTTTGTTAGGCAAGGGTAATAAGAATTACGAAACCAATGCGGGTAGAAAGAGTTAAGGTACAGATCAGCTATGATCTAACTGAATGACGGAACAGCTCAAGCGACTGAATGGCGTTCTCCTGTTCCTATATTACAGCAATCCACAATCTGGACTAGGAGGCCTGAATTTGAATCCTTGCGCCTGCGCACTTGCACTCTGGGAATATCCTAGTGCAGACTCCTCTAATTGACCCTCAAGGCAAGGTCTGAGCTGGTCCTTGCAAGGGTAAGCTCGAGTGACGGTGCTTCTTCGAGACAATCGTCCTTCTCTTTCTCTGCTCTGACTGAGATTGTGACTTGTGATGACTGGAAAGAGAAGAGAGTTGACAAGGGTTAGCAGAAACTATCATGCAGAGCTGTCATGCAGAGGGTGTGAGCGGAGAGCTGTGCAACGTAACCTTTGGCCCCGTCACTTGCCCCGACCTTGGCCTCCCCTCTGCCCATTGCATCAGTGCCGGCCTCTTCCATCGGGGACAGCACAAAACGGTGGTGGCTCACCTCCTGTGCGTGTCTGCTCCCTCTGGTGTGCAAACTTGCCTTGGAAGAAGAAAGGGAGTGTGTTAGCGGGTGGCCCATTGAAAGGCTGTGAAGATGCGCATCTCACGGGAGAATAGTGTGGATGGTGTGTGAAAGGTGCCACGGGTGTGGGGAAGTGAGGGGAATAATAGTGAGGACAGTAGCAGGTGCAGAAGGAGGTACATTGAAGTGCGCTGCTGTGACTGGAGGAGAGTGCTGGGAAGCAAGGAAGGTACGGTGGGGGGTGGTGGGGGGGGCGAGATTTCTGAGTACTGGGGCTACAAATGGTGCAGAGCTAAGCAGAGAATAGGAGAGATGCGAGTAGGAATCTTAAATTAGCAACTCGAGTCAGAATTTTGTTTGACGTTGCCACCAGATTCTGCTCACTATGCTAAAGGCATTCACCTGCTCAGCCACCTCTGACCACTGTTGCTGTGCAGTTTGTCTTGACACCCTTCTATTGGCTAGCTCCCTCAAAGAGCTGGTATATGCACGATGGGCTGAATGGCCTCTTTCTGGGCTGTAAGATTCTATGATTCCAGGTTATGTTTATTTTAATTAATTCTGTCTCTTCTCAAGCTGCTGAAAATCTAAATGCAGCGTTGCTGCTTCTTTATTTTTGTATATATTTGTATTTTCTGTTTGAGGTTAACATTTATCCTCAGTTTTTGTACATAGATTTTGGAGGTATTCCCTTGGTTCTCAATTATTGTGGAAGTAATTTATTTAGTTTCTTTCTCTCTCTTTACATCTTTTAAAATATTTTCAACAGTATTGGCTGTTCCTGTCCTCGCTGCCTGCATTGAACTTCATTTTGAGTCCCTGGTGATCTTGCTGTAATAGTTTGAATCGATTCAGTTTTGACATTCTACTGAAAACCCCACAATACTGCCCAAAAAAAGCTGCCAACATTTTTTTTTTAAGTCTGGAGAACGGGACTTTTTCATGCCTGATGCACATTTTTAAAAAAAACGACTGCCTGGACAAAAGAACAAGTCGAGTGATAACATTACAGGAAAACATTTTTTATCCGGCACCAACAGGACCGACGTGGTGCCGGTTCATCAACAATTCCGGATAACCGAAAGCTATAGTAAAAGATACGGAGCTGAGAGCTCCGTATAAAGCAACAAACCCTATTGCTTAGCAACAGGTTCAGAACAATGGCCACAAGTTCCAAGCGTCTCTGTAGCTTAGCAACAGCTGCAGCCACACCCTTGCACAGCAACAGATCGAGGAAGGTAATAAAACTTACCTGAACCTACTCCTGAATTTTGCCGGTTAACCGAGATTTCCGGTTATTTAGGTGCTGGTAAATCAAAAGTTTCCTGTATCAAGGATGCTACAATTATACACAACCTACCACAGCAGGACAGCGCCTCTTATAGACTAGCACCCTTATCCTCTCTTTCGTACATGACTTGTGTTTTGTCTCACCCTGAATCTCAGGTCTAGAAGCACGCTTGTATGCGAGGAGGTTCTACTTTGGGGTTTTGCTGCTGATCACCTTCCAACCTAACCTTTCCCCCTTCCCAGCCCAGCCCACCACCAAACTCAGCACAGAATCTTCTTGGTCTGTAGGGATCCCTGGCACAACTGGCAGTGTATTGCATAGAATTTACAGCACAGAAACAGGCCATTCGGCCCGATAGGTCCATGCCGGTGTTTATGCTCCACATGAGCCTCCTCCCCACCCCTCTTCATCTCACCCTATCAACATATCCTTCTATTCCTTTCTCCCTAATCTGTTTATCTAACTTCCTCTTAAATGCCTCTATACTATTCGCCTCAACCACTCTCTGCGGTAGCGAGTTCCACATTCTCACCACTCTCTGGGTAAAGAAGTTTCTCCTGAATTCCCTATTGGATTTATTTGTGACCATCTTATATTTTATGGTCCCTAGTTTTAGACTCCACCCCCACCCTGACCCCACCCCCCCACCCCAACCGCACAACTGCACTACTGGGGCACTGGGACTTTTGGCTGCGCCTATGGATGTTGTGAAGTTATGGAACAAGGTGATTTTGACACCAAAAAATATACTTAAAAACGTTATCAATAAATTAATTGACTGATACAAGGGTTGTAAAGCTGCAATACATGTGCCAGAAGCACCTCAGGAAAAGAATGCATGAAACAGCACAGACTCCACCATTTCATTGCTGTATTATTATCCTAGTTTGAAATGGTAACTATGCCAGGCTTTGAAGAAACAGGAACCTGTGCGAAGAAGTCATGAAGAAAACTCTTAACAAGTCTTAAAGAAGGAAAGGCAGGTCAAAGTATGAGATTGGCTCAGTGGATGACATAGCGATAAAATAGACCGGATTTTGCGACCCCCCCACGGGTGCGTGCGAGGTGCGTAAGTGCTCAAGGGGGCCGCGCAAGTGCCGGGTTTCAGGAGTGCAAAGCCCAGGCGCTGAAACCCGGCACTTGCGATCTGTCGAGAATTCTCTTGACAGATCGCACCCATGCCCGGGAAAAGTGCCTCTGCGGGTGGAGAGTTGTGATTTTTACACAACTTCCGCCCGCTGAATGACTGTCAAATTCTTACACCTGGTAAAAGCAGGCATGAGGCCTGCTTTTACCAGCTTAAGAGTTGAAAAAAATAGAAAAATGAAATTTGATAATCATTTATGAATTAAAAACACTTCAAAAAGGTAAGCCCCATAAAAACATTTAATTTTTTCCCCAAAAATTACATTTTTGTTTCAAATATTAAATGTTAATTAATTTTAAATATGTAATTAAAAAAAATGATTTAATGTTTTAGTGTATTTTTAAATGTGATCCCCATTCATACTTTTGATAGTTCCGTGTGTACAGAACTGTCAAAAGTATGAAGGGGGATTCCCTTCTTCCATTGGTTGGGCCAGCCCACGTGATCCCAGGGGCGCTTGTGAACCGCCTGCACCCCTGGGATACGCGGGGCCTCTGCGCATTTCCAAGAGGAGAGGCCCAGGATTGCAAGCCTCGGGATCTACGGAACCAGCAGGTAGGTTCGTAGAATTTTTCCGATCGGTGGCATCCACCCGCAGGAAGCCTCCGATCGGAAATTCAGGGCCAATAAAATGAAACAGGATTTAAACAGCAATTATAATCAACCGATTGTGGCGGAGACCACATAGGGACAATAACACAATTCACAATGTATAGCCAATGTTGTTATATGTACCTAAACACAATTCACAATGTATAGCCAATGTTGTTATATGTACGTACTTGGTTGGGTTATCGGGGCAGGGTCCCTTTAAGAGCGTCGGTAGCGTGATGACGTCATGTGTCGGTAGCGTGATGACGTCATAGCCCTGCAACGAGGCTGAGACCCTCAGTCCTCATGGAGAGTGAATAAAGAAACACGCGTTTTGCCTTTGCTGCAACAGAAGTCTCAGAACCTGTTGATTTCTAGCGATTCCAACATTGGTGACCCCGCTGCTCTTTTGGACGATTCCAAAGACCGCATCCGAAATGGCGACGAACGCCGTTTCCATCAAATTACCCGAGTTTTGGGAACGACAGGCTGCCGCTTGGTTCGCCCAGGCCGAGGCTCAATTTGCACTCCGGGACATCACCGCGGACGACACGAGGTACTACTACGTCGTCTCTGCTCTCGGCAGCTCCACCGCGGCCAGAGTCGTGAGCCTGCTCGAGAACCCACCGGAGCTCAACAAATTCGAAACGCTGAAAATGCACCTCTTAGAAACTTTTGGACTCACCGAAGCCGAGCGCGCATGCCGGCTTCTCTCTCTACCCGGGCTTGGCGACTCCAAGCCCTCGGAGCTGATGGACCACATGCTGGCCCTCCTGGGCACACACAGGCCATGCTTCCTCTTCAAGGAACTGTTCCTTCAACAGCTGCCAGGTTAGGTATGGTCGGCTTTAGCCAACTCTTCCAGTACCGATTTCCGCGACCTGGCCAAGGAGCCGACAAATTTTTCTCCGCCGGGCAACAGTACTGTGTGGCCACGTGGAGCCCTGCCCCCACTGATACAGCCCAACGGCGGCAGCCCCCAAGCCTCTGCTTCTACCACGCGCAGTTCGGCCCCAAGGCCAGGAAGTGCTGGCCCCCATGCAGTTTTCCCGCATCGAAACAAACGAAAGACCACTCGTCGGCTGCTATGGCTGTCAGCCGTTCAGGCAGTTTGTTATTTATTACGGACACCGACTCCGGACGTCGTTTTCTTTGCGACACGGGTGCCCAGGTGAGCGTCCTGCCCGCGTCAACCATAGACATGCAAGGGGGGAGCCATGGCCCCGTCCTCGAAGCCGCCAACGGCAGTTCCATCTGCACCTTCGGGAAATGGAGCATGGTGCTTTGTTTTGTCGGGCAGCGGTTCACCTGGGACTTTGTCACGGCAAAAGTGTCCACCCCCCTTCTCGGCGCTGGCTTCCTCTGCGCCAATAGCCTTTTGGTGGACGTCAAGAACCGACGTCTCATCAACGTTGAGACTTTCAGCTCGCTCCCGTGTTCCCTCAGCGGGTCCAGCACGACGAAGTTGTCCAGCGCACTCTCGGCCTCCGACGTGTTTTCCCGCCTCCTCGCCGAGTTCCCGGACCTCACGAAGCCCACGTTCTCGTCCACCGCCACCAAACACGGGGTAGAACACCACATCTCGACCACCGGTCCGCCCGTCTACGCCCGCGCTTGGCACCTCGACCCGGGGAAACTCGCCATCGCTAAAACCGAGTTCGACACCATGGAGCACCTCAGCATCATCCGCCAGTCGAACAGTCCATGGGCCTTGCCCCTCCACATCGCTCCGAAACCAGGCAGCGGGTGGCACCCGTGCGGCGATTACCGGCGCCTCAACGACGCTACGACCCCCGACCGCTACCCGATTCTACACATCCAGGATTTTTCCGCCCGCCTGGCCGGGAAAGTGGTATTCTCGAAAGTGGACCTCATCCGGGGTTATCACCAGGTCCCCGTCCGGCCGCAGGACGTCCCGAAAACCGCGGTGGTCACCCCGTTCGGGCTGTTCGAATTCCTCCGCATGCCACTCGGCCTCAAAAACGCCGCCCAGGCTTTTCAACGCCTAATGGACACCGTGTTACGGGACCTGACATTCCTGTTCGTATACCTGGATGACATCCTCATCGCCTGCACCTCCAGGACGGAGCATGTGTCGCACCTTCGGACTCTCTTCCAACGTCTCAGCCAGCACGGCCTAATCGTCAACCCGGCCAAGTGCCAGTTCGGGCTGTCCTCGATCGACTTTCTCGGGCACCGCATCACGAAGGACGGGGCGGTGCCACTGCCATCGAAAGTGGAGGCCGTGATGGACTTCCCGCGGCCCCTCACCGTGAAGGCCCTGCAGGAGTTTTTGGGCATGGTGAACTTTTACCATCGCTTCATCCCCCAAACAGCCCAGCTTATGTGGCCCCTTTACGAGGCCCTCAAAGGCAAGCCCGACAAGCTCGCCGTCGACTGGTCCGAGGAGATGGCCAATTCTTTCACGGACATGAAAAGGGCCCTGGCTAACGCGACCATGCTGGCGCATCCGTTACCTGATGCGCCGATCGCTCTCACCACCAACGCCTCGGACTATGCGGTCGGCGCCGTCCACGAACAGTGGGTCAACGGCACCTGGCAGCCGCTGGCCTTCTTCAGCCGGCAGCTCCGCCCCAATGAGCGGAAGTACAGCACCTTCGATCGCGAGCTTCTCGGCCTCTACCTCGCCGTCTGACACTTCCGTTTCCTGCTGGAGGCTCGCCCGTTCACAGCGTTCGTGGACCACAAACTGTTGACCTTCGCCATGGCCAAAGCTTCCGAGTCGTGGTCGGCCCGTCAGCAACGCCAGCTGGCCTTCATCTCAGAGTTCGCAACAGACATCCAGCATGTGGCTGGGAAAGACAGCCCTGTCGCCGACTGTCTCTCCCAAGCCATCGCCAGCACCGTACACCTCAGCATCGACTACACCCGCATGGCGGCCGACCAGGCCTCCGACCCAGACGTCCAGGCCTACAGGACGGCGGTCACGGGCCTTCAACTAGCGGACGTCGCGTTCGACGATGCCGGCACCACGCTCCTGTGCGACGTCTCCATTGGGCAGCCACGTCCCGTCATGCCCGACGGGTGGAGACGGCAAGTTTTCGACGCCGTCCATAATCTTTCCCACCCGGGCCGGAAGCCGTCACAGAAGCTGGTGACGGCTATGTTCGTCTGGCACGGGCTCAGGAAAGATGTTCACGACTGGGCCAGCACCTGCGTGGTATGCCAACGCTCGAAAGTGCATCGCCATACGAAGGCCCCGTTGGCGCCTTTCGCGGTGCCCAAGAGGCGGTTCGACCATGTTAACGTGGACCTGGTGGGGCCCCTGCCGCCCTCCCGCGGGGTCACTCACCTCCTCACAATGATTGACAGAACCACCCGATGGCCGGAAGCCATCCCGCTGTCATCAACAACGTCCGCCGATGTGGCTCAGGCATTCATCAACACTTGGGTTGCCCAGTTCGACGCCCCCATCTGACATTTCCTCCGACCGGGGGCCCCAGTTCACGTCAGAGCTCTGGAACGCTGTCGCCCGAGGCCTCGGGTTGAAACTCCACCGCACCACAGCATACCACCCTCAGGCTAACGGACTGTGCGAATGGTTTCATCGCTCCATGAAGGCCGCGCTCCGGGCCAGCCTCCTGGACGACGGTTGGATTGACAGACTCCTGTGGGTCATGCTGGGACTCAGGACCACCCCCAAGGAGGACCTCCAGTCCTCGTCCGCCGAGCTCATCTAGGGACAGCCGCTGCGGGTTCCCGGGGGATTTCGTCCCCAACGCAACGGAACCTTGGTCCGCAGCCCATCAGCGGTCCGACCTTCTGGACAACGCCAAGGTTTTCACGCCGGTGCCCACGTCGCAGCACGGCCTCCCGCAGTCCCACGTTCCACTCGACCTTCGTGCGGCAGAGTACGTTTTCATCCGCCACGACGCCCACCGGGGACCTCTTCAGCCACCCTACAATGGACCATTCCGCGTCCTGGAAACCGGGAACAAGACCTTCGTAGTGGATGTCGGCGGTAAGCCGGACTGCATTTCCGTGGACCGTCTTAAGCCGGCACACCTGGATCTGGACCAACCCGTTGAGTTGGCACAGCCCCCGAGGCAGGGCCGACCTCCGGTTTCTGCACCCTCAGTCCACCACCGAGCACCCGAGGTCCCTCCGACGAACCCCCCGGTCCCCGCCCCGGAATTGCGGAGCCGTTCCGACCGTGTGATCCGGCCCCCCCAACGACTGACATTGCCAGTGTTAGTGAATTCTGGGGGGATGTATGTGGCGGAGACCACATAGGGACAATAACACAATTCACTATGTATAGCCAATGTTGTTATATGTACGTACTTGGTTGGGTTATCGGGGCAGGGTCCCTTTAAGAGCGTCGGTAACGTGATGACGTCATGCGTCGGTAGCGTGATGATGTCATAGCCCTGCAACGAGGCTGAGACCCTCAGTCCTCATGGAGAGTGAATAAAGTAACACGCGTTTTGCCTTTGCTGCAACAAAAGTCTCAGAGCCTGTTGATTTCTAGCGACTCCAACACGATCATTATTAGAACAGTAAAAGAATGAAAACATAGAAACATAGAAGATAGGAGCAGGAGTAGGCCATTTGGCCCCTCGAGCCTGCTCCGCCATTTAATGAGATCATGGCTGATCATCTAAATTCAGTACCCTGTCCCTGCCTTCTCCAGATATCCCTTGATCCCTTTAGCCTTAAGAAATATATCCAACTCCTTCTTGGATATGTTTAATGAATTGGCCTCAACTGCCTTGTGTGGTAGAGAATTCCACAGGTTCACCACTCTCTGGGTGAAGGAATTCCTCCTCATCTCTGTCCTAAATGGCTTACCCCTTATCCTTAGACTGTGACCCCTGGTTCTGGACTCCCCGACCATCGGGAACATCCTTCCTGCATCTAGTCTGTCTAGTCTCTAGTTTCAATGAGATCCCCTCGTTTCAATGAGATCCCCTCTCATTCTTCTAAACTCCAGCGAGTATAAGCCCAATCGACCCAATCTCTCCTCATACGTCATTCCTGCCATCCCAGGTATCAGTCTGGTGAATCTTCGCTGCACTCCCTCCATGGCAAGAACATCCTTCCTCCGATAAGGTGACCAAAACTGCACACAATACTCAAGGTGTGGTCTCAGCAAGGCCCTGTACAACTGCAGCAAGACATCCTTGTTCCTGTACTCAAACTCTCTCGCTACGAAGGCCAACATACCATTTGCCTTCTTAACCACCTGCTGCACCTGCATGCTTACCTTCAGCGACTGGTACACAAGGACACCCAGGTCTCGTTGCACTTCCCCTTCTCCCAATCTATTGCCGTTCAGATAATAATCTGCCTTCCTGTTTTTGCCACCAAAGTGGATAACCATGCATTTATCCACATTTTACTGCATCTGCCATACATCTGCCCAATCACCCAAGCTGTCCAAATCATACTGGCCCAGACAAAGTGGAGGACAGCAACTCAAAACAACTGTTGGTTTTCAAGGGGAATGAGAATGGGCCTTAGACCCTCTTTTGAGAAATAATGGAATGCCAGTTATTTGTTAAAAAGGTGAAAGCATCATCTCCGCACTCTTTTCAATGTCTTTAGTGCATAGAACACCGTGAAAACGTAAAGCTAGCTTCCCTCGTTTTACACTGCAATAAAGTTTTGATCTTAATACTAGCCAGATTCATTTAGTTTGTTATCCTTAAGAGCCCTCTGAGACAGAAGGCTGTTCCACCTAGACTGAATTTCAAGTGTGTCGCAGCGGTGAAAGTGCACTTTCAGAATTCTAACACTCTGTTGCATAAATATAGTTCAATTGATTATTCTTCAACAAATCAATGCATAGAAACAGTGTTCACTAGGAAACCCAGTGCCATTCTTCGGAGATACAACATTCCCCATTTCACAGAGGTAATTGGACGTAACCGATCAATTTCTGCTCTGTCAGCAATGTTTGTACCAGCAACCAGAACGCAGATGGGAAAAATAACAAGCCATTTATGGTCATGGAGTGGTGCGGAGAGTAAGAACATTGTATTTTTTTTAAATCTCCGGGGCTGGAGTCCGAATCCAGCTCCAGCTGATGATATGCAAACCTTCTCTTCCTCCTTCGAGCTGAGGTTGGGGCAGACTCAAACCCGGTCGGTGGCTGTGGGTGTGAGGCCACACAGCACAAGCTGGCAGTCTCATCCCAGAGAGACCACAAGGTATGGGAAGTGGGAACGTCATGTTCGTGCTTTTCAAGGTTGAAGTAAGGGTGCATTGTTTGGGCAAGGCAAAGGGAGTTTCCCTGTGTGTTTCACATGTGTGATGAATCTGAAGATGCCAAAAGTATTCTGTTCCCCAGCAATGCCATCCCTTACATTGGAGAGCACAAAATGCTCAATTTTTTTTTTACAGGAATTCCCCATCCTGTGTATCCATGTAGTTGTTGTCCTCGTTGCCTGTGCCTCTTCATCTCTCTGTCCCCTGTCTCGTTATTTAAGTGTGCTCCCTTACAGCCTGACTTCCAACACGCTCCCTCACTCCCAGCCTCAATCCGTGTGATATTTTTTCTTCATCTCGCTACTCTCTCTTCATGGTCAGTCTCTCTTCAGCTCAGTGCCTCTCTTTATCTCACAGCTCTGCCTTCAGCCCTGTGCTTCCAGTTTCCACCATCTCTTGACTGGTGAGATGAAAGGTTTCTCTTTCGACGGGCTGTGTGAAATAACTTTGAGGTAGTCTCAGTCCAGCTGTTGGTCCCTACTGATCTCTTACTCTCCACCATGATGAGTTCTCAATCATCCTGTCTGACTGCTCTCCTCAGCTGCTAAGACAATCCTGCTGCCTGCATCTGTATCGATTATAGCATTGCATCAACATCGTGGAAAGAAAGAAAATGCATTTGTATAGTACTTTATCACATGCTCAGCACTCCTCAAAGCCCTTCACATCTAGTGGAATTACTTTTCAAGTTCCATCACTTATGTGGGTAAACTTACTGTTGCTCTGCATTCCTTCCTCCTTCAGCCTGAAACTATGCAAATATTTCTTGACAACTTCATTTAAAAGCTGTAGATCTAACAAGACCAAATTTGCTCTCCCGGTCTTTGCTGCATGCCCAACAGTTGCAGCATACCGGAGGTGCAGCATCCTGCGAGGGGACGGGTGCCCACAATTTTCCTAGCTTGGGTCAGTTGAATGACCTGCTTGCGATCCTGGAGTAGGCCCAGCCTCTGGAAGGGTCTTACATTGGGAAAGAAGAGGCTAAAACAGGAGAGGCCTTGTAGGCACAATGCCCTGAAAATTATCTCAAACTGGAGTCTGAAGTCAGACCGAACTATGCGAGTGCCTGTGAGAACAAGACATTTTGGTAGAACAGTGAGAAGCATAACATCAGGGCCACATAACAGAGATAGCTCAGAATAAGGAGATAAATGTGCAATTCCTTAACTGACAAATGAACACCAGTCCTTTGCTCTGTTGGAGATGGAGAAGTTAAGGGAGTGGATTACCACCTGACATGTCTGGTCCTGAGACTACCAGCATCCGGGTGACTCGGAGGACACCAACATAAGAGCATAAGAACATAAGAAATAGGAGCTGGAGTAGGCCATTTGGCCCTTCGAGTCTGCTCCGCCATTCAATGAGATCATGGCTGATCTTCTACCTCATCTCCACCTTCCCACACTATCCCCATATCAATTAATTCCCTTCGTTCCCAAAAATCTATTGATCTCTGTCTTGAATATACTCAATGACTGAGCATCCACAGCCCTCTGGCGTAGAGAACTCCAAAGATTCACAACCATTTGAGTGAAGAAATTTCTCCTCATCTCAGTCCTAAATGGCCGACCCCTTATTCTGTGACTGTGACCCTGTGTTCTGGACTCCCAGCCAGGGGAAATATTTTCCCAGCATTAACCCTGTCAAGCCCCTTAAGAATTTTATATGTTTTATAGGTCACCACTCATTCTTCTAAACTCTAAGGAATATAGGCCTAATCTACTCAATCTCTCCTCATAGGGCAATCCCCTCATCCCAGGAACCAGTCTAGTGAACCTTCATTGCACTCCCTCTATGGCAAGTATATCCTTCTTTAGGTAAGGAGACCAGAACTGTACACAATACGCCAGGTGTGGCCTCACCAAGGCACTATATAATTGTAATAAGACTTCTTTACTCTTATACTCTAATCCCTTTGCAATAAAGGCCAACATACCATTTGCTTTCCTAATTGTTTGCTGTACCTGCATGTGAACTTTATGTGATTCATGTACAAGGACACCCAGGTCCCTCTGAATGCAAACATTTCCCAGTCTCTCACCATTCAAAAGATATTCTGCTTTTTTGTTTTCCTACCAAAGTGGATAACTTCACACTTCCCCACATTGTATTCCATTCGCCATGTTCTTGCCCACTCAGTCAACCTGTCTATATCTCTCTGCAGCCTCTTTGCATCCTCCTCACAGCTTACTTTCCTACCTAACTTTGTATCATCAGCAAACTTGGATACGTTACACTCAGTCCCTTCATCTAAGTCATTAATATAGGTTGTAAATAACTGAGGCCCAAGCACTGATCCTTGCGGTACCCTGCTAGTTACAGCCTGCCATCCCGAAAAAGTCCTGTTTATTCCTACTCTCTGTTTTCTGTCCATTAACCAATCCTCAATCCATGCTAATATATTACCCCCAATACCATGAGTCCTAATTTTGTGTAATAACCACTTGTGTGGCACCTTATCAAATGATTTGTGAAAATCCAAATAAACCATATCTACTGGTTTCCTCTTATCCAGATTGAAAGGCTGACTGGCTGTCAGGCGGGCAGCAGGGAGGTGGGAGGGAAGAATCAGAGGCTGGAGGGTGGGTGGGTAGGAAGGCTGGTATTGGAGGGGGCCGGCGATTGGGGGGTGGGTGGGTAAGTAAGGCTGGTATTGGAGGGGGCCGGAGATTGGGCAGTGGGTGGGTAAGTAAGGCTGGTATTGGAGGGGGCCGGCGATTGGGGGGTGGGTGGGTAAGTAAGGCTGGTATTGGAGGGGGCCGGAGATCAGAGGCCGGACAGGGGACTGGGGATCGAGGATCGGGGGCTGGACAGAGGACTGGGGGCCGAGGATCGGGGGCTGGACAGGGGACTGGGGATCGAGGATCGGGGGCTGGACAGGGGACTGGGGGCTGAGGATCGGGGGCTGGACAGGGGACTGGGGATCGAGGATCGGAGGCCGGACAGGGGACTGGGGGCTGAGGATCGGGGGCTGGACAGGGGACTGGGGATCGAGGATCGGGGGCTGGACAGGGGACTGGGGGCTGAGGATCGGGGGCTGGACAGGGGACTGGGGATCGAGGATCGGGGGCCGGACAGGGGACTGGGGGCCGAGGATCGGGGGCTGGACAGGGGACTGGGGATCGAGGATCGGGGGCTGGACAGGGGACTGGGGGCCGAGGATCGGGGGCTGGACAGGGGACTGGGGGCCGAGGATCGGGGGCTGGACAGGGGACTGGGGATCGAGGATCGGGGGCTGGACAGGGGACTGGGGATCGAGGATCGGGGGCTGGACAGGGGACTGGGGGCCGAGGATCGGGGACCGGACAGGGGACTGGGGATCGAGGATCGGGGGCTGGACCGGGAACTGGGGGCCAAGGATCAGGGACCGGACAGGGGACTGGGGATCGAGGATTGGGGGCTGGACCGGGGACTGGAGGCCGAGGATCGGGGGCTGGACAGGGGACTGGGGATCGAGGATCGGGGGCTGGACCAGGGACTGGCGATTGGGGGCTGGACAGGGGACTGGGGATCGGGGGCTGGACAGGGGACTGGGGATCGAGGATCGGGGGCTGGACAGGGGACTGGGGGCCAAGGATCGGGGGCTGGACAGGGGACTGGGGGCTGAGGATCGGGGGCTGGACAGGGGACTGGGGATCGAGGATCGGGGGCTGGACAGGGGACTGGGGGCCGAGGATCAGGGACTGGACAGGGGACTGGGGATCGAAGATCGGGGGCTGGACCGGGGACTGGCGATCGGGGGCTGGACAGGGGACTGGGGATCGAGGATCGGGGTTCGGCGATCGGGGGCCGGACAGGGGACTGGGGATCGAGGATCGCAGGCTGGACAGGGCGCCAGGGGCCAAGGATTGGAGGCTGGAGAGGGCGTTGTAGGTCGAGGATCGGAGGCCGGAGAAGGGATCGGGGGCCAGGGTTTGGAGGCCGGAGGGCTGATTGGAGGCCGGGTGGTGTCGGAAGGCCGGAGAGGGGATCGGAGATTGGAGGATTCGTTGGCGGGGCGATCGGAGGCCTCAGGAGGAGGTTCTGGGAGATCGGAAGGGTTGCGGCGGTGGGGGAGGGGCGGTGGTGTCTGATCGTGGGATGTTGACAAGGCAGGAATGCTGGATTCAGCAGGTAAGTGGAAAGGCACTTCATCCTGGATCCAGCAGTCAAAAAAAAGGAAAGTCTTGGGTTTAGAAAGCGCCTTTCAGTAACTCAGGACGTCCCAAAGTGCTTCACAGCCAATGACGTGCAGTCACTGTAACCCTTTCAGTAGTGTTGATTGAGGATTAAATGTTGGCCAGGACATTGGGGAGAACTCCCCTTGCTCTTCTTTGAATAGTATCATGGGATCTTTTACATCCACCTTAAAAAGTAGACAGGGTCTCGGTTTAACTTCTCATCCCAAAGACGGCACCTCTGACAGTGCAGCACTCCCTCAGCACTGCACTGGAGTGTCAGCCTAGATTTCTGTACTTCAAGTCTCTGAAGCAGGACTTGAACCCACAACCTTCTGATGTAGAGGCGAGAGTGCTACCCACTTTTTTTTAATATATTATACTTTATTGAACATTAGGAACATTTACAACATCGTGATCATTACATTGTATGATACAAATCAATTCCACCGCTCTGCACAGCCATTCCGCCACCACATTTTAACATCAAAACCTGAAGTTTAATTTGTCTCCTGTAACATATATTAATCGATTGTACTTTAAAAATTGGTTGTAAAATACTGTCCTTAAATTCCTTTCTGAATAAAACATCCACAGAGCCTTATAATGATCTTTTAGCTTATATTTAAAAAACTCTTTTAGATTGATTCTCCTCCCCTTAAAAAACAGAGCATTCCTTCTTTGCACAATCACGAATCTAGCCAAATTGAACATTAAATTAATTGCCGCTCTGCTAGACTCAGGCAGACTCTCCTGCAATCCCCATCTCAAAATTGAGTCCCACGGGATTCCCATTCTCGCTCTTCGGTCCCCACCCAGCAAAAAAGCTTCACACAACTGTCGAACATAGTACTTAAAGTCATTTAACTGCGGACATAACACCAGTAAATGGGACAGAGTCTCATCCCATGTCCCACACATTGGGCAAGTTGCCGCCTCCACTCATCCAATCTTGCACAAGACCGTCATGGTAAAAATCCGGTTATGAGCCAATTTGAAATCCAGTTCAATCCATTCTGGGCATTTAAAATTCGCCCACACTCCCTTCCAAATCCTGTTGAAGTCCAGCTGTGGGTATATACTCTGCCAAAACTCCTGACCAGCAGGTGTCTTGAATCTCCATTCTCTGAATACCTCATAGAAATCTCGAGTATTACAGTTGTCAAATTGGACCAACTCTCCCCCTTTCTCCAGTACAAAGCTTGGAAAAGCAGGATGCATTTTACCTCCTTTGGAGATTTCCGCATTTATTTCTTCCATCCAATCCTGTGGCATTGCCCTCACAATCTTCTCATACATGATTCCTATTGCTTTTCCTTCTACCTCCTCCCACACCATGCCCCTCACTATCGCTTCCGGCAACCAACCTGGAATTACCTCGTATAATACATCTTTCACAGATATAATCCCAGCTTTTATAAAAGCTTGATTAAATAAAACCTCTCCTTCGATGTTGACCTACCTGTTCAAAAATAAGGGCTGTTCTAAAAATTCCTCAGCCCCCTTGGGCATAAACTGCACACTCTTTAAAATTGGGCCCAAGTCTCTACAACCCCCTTATAAAACCGAGGGAGAAGTTTAATCGATTTCAAAAACATATTATTGTATTCCATATACAATATCCCCTGCCCTCCTATCCCACTTGGTTTTAAAAAATGCTCAAAACAACTCTTCCAAAAACTTGTATTTGACTTCTGAAGAAATCTCTTCACCCATTTGATTCTAAAGGACTTCTTCAAATCAATATCTGGAAAATTGAGTCCTCCCTGATTTCTCCGTCCAATGATGGTATTGTATGCCACCAAGGCTGGTTTCCCTTCCCATAAAAACCTCACACAAGCCTCTTGGATGGACTTTTCCGCCCACTCAGGAATATCCTCCACCGTCAATAAGTACCATAGCTTAGATAGCAGGAGAGCAGACACCACTGTCGCTCTTTCTTGCACTTTCAACCACCTTCTTTCCCATCTTCCCAAAATCTTTTTAATTTTCATAACCTTCGGTTCCCAATTTAATCGATCCACTTCATCCCTGTCTTTCTTGCACCCCATATGCACCCCCAGAACTTCCAAAACCTCCACCACCTTAAAGGGACATTCCCCCAACCATTCCCCCCTACCCCTCCCTGCAACCAGGCATTGGGACATACTATAATTCACTCTGGCTCCTGAAGCCCTACAATATTCCTCCACTACCTCCATAGCTTTCCTCACTGACTCCCCATTTCTCAATGTTAAGGTTGTGTCATCTGCATATTGGTGTATCACCAACACCAGCCCAGAACTGGACCATGTAACCTAATGGTTCTGCTACCTATGTGTACAACAATGGGGACAGGGGACAACTCTGTCTCACTGATCTCTGTATCGGAAAATACTTGGATAAAAAACCATTACATTTAACGCAGCTAAATATATTTGAATAAAAAATCCTTATCCACTGAATTAAATTTTCCTTGAAACCAAATGCTTCCAAAACCTTCAAAAAAAACTCATGAGAGACCCTATCAAAGGCTTTCTCTTGATCTATCTTTAATACATAAGCCTCCCTCCCACTCTCTTCCATGAGCTCTATCGCATCTCGGATTGCTCTATCGCATCTCGAGTTGAGACCACAGAGTCTGCGATGTCCCGGCCTATGACTCCATAGGACTGAGAGGGACAAACTATCTCCGGTAACACCTCCTTCAAACGATTTGCCATAACCCACGCCAAGATCTTATAATCCACATTTAATAATGTGATGGGCCTCCAATTCTTCAGATCCCGTCTATCCCCTTTATTTTTATATAAGCTAAGCTTATGATACCTCTCCTCATAGATGCGGCCAGGCTTCCCTCAATTTTAATTTCCTTAAAAACTTCTAAGAGCAATGGACTTAAAATCTCGAAAAATTCTTTATAAAATTCTGCACTTAGTCCATCGGACCCTGGGCTTTTCCCCCCCTTCATTCCACTTATTGCTACTTTTATTTCCGCTAATCCTACTTCTTTGTCACACATGCTTCTCTCATCCTCCTTTAAACCCTCTTCAATAAAAGCAGTAACCTTCTGCATCGCCAATTTGGAAATGTCTTCTTTATATATAACTCTTGATAAAAGCTGCTAGCCGCCTCTAAAATTTCCCCACTTTCATGAATGATCTTCTCCCCAACCTTCAACTCTTCAATTAATGATAATCTCTGTCGCAGCTTCTCTTGCTCTAGAAAATATCTAGTGCATCTTTCGCCCTCCAATGCATCTCTAGCCTTTGCACGGAGAATGGCCCCCTTGCATTTTTCAGCTTGCAATAATTCCCACTCATCCTTTAGCACCCGGAACTTAGTCTCAACTCCCTTATCCCCTCCGTCAACTGCTTTACAGACATCCATAAACCTTTTGTTTATATTCTCTTCTCAATGCCGGTTAGCTGCCGCCCTCTTTTTCCCATAATGTACCGAAAAAACTTTTACCTCATATTTGAAATTGTCCCACCAAACTCTTCTTTCTTTCAAGAACAAAGGTTCCTTCCGAGCATTCTTTATTATATTTATAATCCCTTCTTTATAAGCAATTTTTTTCAGGTATTGATTGTTTAAAATCCACACCCCTGAACCGATCTTAACTCTGCTGTTCCTAATTCTAAGAACCAAAGCCGAGTGATCACTAAAAAATACGTTTTTATAATAAATCTCCATCACCTCCGAACTTAACCCATCCCGCATTAACACAAAATCTATTTGGCTCTGTTTTAAAACATCACCCACCCAACCTGCTCTGGAGAACTCCCTTTTTATGGGGTTCCGGTCCCTCCATAAGTCTCTCAAATTTAAATTTGCCATAATTTTTACAATCATCCCTCTGGAGTTATCATCCTTAAAGGTCATCTGGGCTGAAATGTCCATCCGGGATAAAAATACATTAAAATCCCCCACTATACAAGGATTTTCCACCTCTGCCGCTTCAGTGAATAACCCCCGAAAAAACTCGTGACGCTTGCAATGGTCGTTCGGTGCATAGATATTAAAGAGATCGCAATTAAATCCCTCCATTTTTACCCTCAGCTGTAAAAATCTCCCCTCGGTGTCCTTGTCCACCAAGGCAACGTTCTCTTTTATGGACGGACTCACCAAAACAGCCACCCCTCTACGGTTATTGTTTGCACAACTTGCAAACACCTCTCCCTTCCAAACCTTCTGAACTCTTTCTAGGATATCCTCATCCCAAAAGGTTTCTTGCAGACACAACGGGGTAGATTTTGCCGAACCTGTCGGGAAGAAGGCGGGACTTCCCCTTTCGGGTTTTAGACCCGCCTACTTCGACGTCCGGCCAATCCGCGCGATTTTCCCTTGATTGATCTTGTTCAGCTCGCCCAGCGGGCTCAGCAGGCCAATTAAGGGCCACCCGGCAACAGGTGATGTCACAGACTGAAATTTCATCTGTCAAGAGTTCTTGACAGCTGAAATATCAGTGTCTCACAGCTGTTTGAAGCTGTGAAACACTGACACTCTGAGTTCTAAGCTGAGTCATTCTGCACAGACTCAGTTAGAACTCTCACCAGCACTCAAAACTGAAGGCTGTCACTTTTGACAGATCACAGCCATTCAGCTTTCAGTTCCGGCTGAGTGATGCGCTCCAGACGGCTACAGGAAGAAAGTAAGTACAGGTAAGTAAAAGTTCTTTACACACTTTAGGCACACCAAGCACACTTACCTTTGCACTCATGCACCCATCACTCACCTGAGCACCGACATCGCGACCCCTCCAACTCCTTCAACCCGACGGCTGGCGTGGTTTGGAGCTGTCGGAAAACCCACACGAAACCCCTCAAAATAGGGATTAGGCTAAAAACTGCCTGCTAAATACCTGTTAACAGGCAGTTAATTGGCACTAATCCCTTCCCGCCTGGTTTCAGCGGGTCCCAGTGCGGGGCGGGTACCCGCCGCCCCTGAAACTTACGTGGGGCAGGGTTTTGGGCGGGATGGTGGCGGGACCCCCAAATTCGGGATTTCCCCCCCCCCCCGCCGACACGCCTGAAATCCCGCCTGATGGCTCCCCGAAAATCTAGCCCAACAAGTCTGTGCCTTTAAAACCCTGCAACAACTGCTGCAATTTCTTCTCACCCCTCAGTCCGTTCACATTAATCGAGACCAATGTAATCATGGCTCCAAAGAAGGGAAGTATGCCTGATAATCTCCCCATCATTTAATCTCTGGCTCTTCCCTCCTCTCATGCTCCTTCTCAACTTTTCGGGCAGCTGTTGCTTTTTCCTGCAGCCTCCGGCTCTTTTTCACCTCCTGTTTGACCCCTCCCTGCTGTTTTAGCCTCTTCCTTGCATTAAGTTTGGGCCCAGGAGCTGCCCTTTCTCCCTCCTTCTGCTCCTCACTAACCTTTCCCTTGCCACATGATGCCACCCTACCCCCGACTTCCATGTCTCTGTCACCCTCTAATTCCTCACACTCAAGCTCTTCTGCAACCCCCTGTGCCTGCTCCCTGTCAGATACATAATCCTGCTCCCCGTCAAATACTTCATCTCCCATAGAGAGTCTTCCTGCTATCGCAGTTTCTCCCACTGTGCCGCTCCCTTCGACCACATCTCCACCTCTGACCCTTGCACCCTGTTCCCTCACTCCATGTGACAATGGCACACCTAAATTGTTCCCTTCTGATGTCTCTATCTCACCGATTCCATCCTGCTGTCCCTTTAAGGCTCCTGCCTCTTGCACCCTCTCTCCGTCCTGCCCCCTCCCGCTCACCAAGATATCCGACTCCCCGCCTAGAGAGCAAATAATAAAAATGACAACAGAGAAGGTCATAGACTTAGGTAGCAGTGGGGAAATTAAAAACCAGAGCATGTCAGGAAGGGGCAGAAGATATGGAGTAAAAGGTAAAGTAATAAAAAAGGCAAAAGCAGGAACTAAGTGTCACAAAACATATTTGAAAGTTCTCTATCTGAATGCACGTAGCATTCGTAACAAAATAGACGAGTTAATGGCACAAATAACTACATATGGGTATGATCTTGTGGCCATTACAGAAACATGGCTGCAGGGTGACAATGCCTGGGAACTAAACATACCAGGTTATTTAACGATCAGGAAGGACAGGCAGGAAGGAAGGGGAGGTGGCGTGGCTATGTTAATAAAGGAAGGAATCACTGTAATACAGAGAAATGATATTGGGTCAAAAGATCAGGATAATGAAACAGTTTGGGTGGAGATAAGGAATAATAAGGGGAAAAAAACACTAGTGGGCATAGTCTATAGGCCTCCGAACAGTTGCAACTCTGTTGGACGGAGTATCAATCAGGAAATAGTTGAGGCTTGTAATAACGGAACATCTATAATTATGGGGGATTTTAACTATCATATTAATTGGACAAATCAAATTGGGCAGGGCTGCCTTGAGGATGAGTTCATTGAGTGTATTAGGGATGGGTTTTTTGAGCAGTATGTAACTGAACCGACCAGGGGGCAAGCAACCTTAGATCTGGGCCTGTGTAACGAGACAGGATTAATTAAAAATTGCCTAGCAAAGGATCCTCTTGGAATGAGTGACCATAATGTGGTTGAATTCCATATTCAATTAGAGGGTGAGAAGGTTGGATCTCAAACAAGTGTGCTAAGCTTGAATAAAGGAGACTATGAAGGTATGAGAGCGGAAATGAGTAGAGTGGATTGGGAAAATAGATTAAAGGGTAAGACGATACATGATCAGTGGTGTACATTTAAGGAGTTATTTTACAACTTCCAAAAAATATATATTCCACTGAGAAGAAAAGGGTGTAAACGAAAAGACAGCCATCCGTGGCTAAGTAAAGAAATTAAGGATAGTATTCGACTAAAAACAAGGGCATATAAGGTAGCCAAATCTAGTGGGAGGATAGAGGATTGGGAAAACTTTAAAAGACAGCAAAAAATAACAAAAAGATTGATTAAGAAAGGGAAGATACATTATGAAAGTAAATTAGCAAAAAATATAAAAACAGATAGTAAGAGGTTTTATAGTTATATAAAAAGAAAAATGGTGGCTAAAGTAAATGTTGGTCCCTTAGAGGATGAGACCGGGAAATTAATGGTGGGAAATATGGAGATGGCAAAAACACTGAATGAATATTTTGTAACAGTCTTTACAGTAGAGGACACTAAGAATATCTCAACACTGGACAAACAGGGGGCTATGGGGGGGAGGAGCTAAACACGATCAAAATCACTAAGGAAGTGGTACTCGGTAAAATAATGGGACTCAAGGCGGCTAAATCACCTGGACCTGATGGCTTACAACCTAGGGTCTTGAGGGAAGTGGCGGTAGGGATTGTGGATGCATTAGTAATAATTTTCCAAAACTCCCTGGACTCAGCAAAGGTCCCGGCTGACTGGAAAACTGCTAATGTAACACCCTTATTTAAAAAGGGCAGTAGACAGAAGGCTGGAAACTATAGACCGGTTAGCCTAACATCTGTGGTAGGTAAAATTTTGGAGTCCATTATTAAGGAGACAGTAACAGGACATTTGGATAATCATAATTTAATAGGACAAAGTCAGCATGGTTTTATGAAGGGGAAGTCATGTTTGACAAATTTGCTGGAGTTCTTTGAGGAAGTAACATATAGGGTGGATAAAGGGGAACCAGTGGACGTAGTGTATTTAGACTTCCAAAAGGCATTTGACAAGGTGCCACACAAAAGATTACTGCTTAAGATAAAAAATCACGGGATTGGGGGTAATATTCTGGCATGGATAGAGGATTGGCTATCTAACAGAAGGCAGAGAGTTGGGATAAATGGTTCATTCTCAGACTGGCAATCAGTAACTAGTGGTGTTCCGCAGGGGTCAGTGCTGGGTCCCCAACTCTTTACAATCTATATTAACGATTTGGAGGAGGGGACCGAGTGTAACATATCAAAGTTTGCAGATGATACTAAGATGGGAGGGAAAGTAGTGAGGGAGGAGGACATTAAAAACCTGCAAGGGGACATAGACAGGCTAAGTAAGTGGGCAGAGAATTGGCAGATGGAATACAATACTGGAAAGTGTGAGGTTATGCACTTTGGCAGGAAAAATCATAGAGCAAGTTATTATCTTAATGGCAAGAAACATGAAAGTACTGAAGTACAAAGGGATCTGGGGGTCCTGGTGCACGAAACTCAAAAGGTTAGTATGCAGGTGCAGCAAGTGATTAAGAAGGCCAATGGAATGTTGGCTTTCATTGCTAGGGGGATAGAATATAAAAATAGGGAGGTATTGCTTCCGTTGTACAAGGTATTGGTGAGACTGCACCTGGAATACTGCATACAGTTTTGGTGTCCATACTTAAGAAAAGACACACTTGCTCTCGAGTCAGTACAAAGAAGGTTCACTCAGTTAATCCCGGGGATGAGGGGATGGACATATGAGGAGAGGTTGAGTAGATTGGGACTCTACTCATTGGAGTTCAGAAGAATGAGAGGCGATCTTATTGAAACATATAAGATTGTGAAGGGGTTGGATCGGGTGGATGCGGGGAGGATGTTCCCGATGATGGGTGAAACTAGAACGAGGGGGCATAGTCTTAGAATAAGGGGCTGCTCTTTCAAAACTGAGATGAGGAGGAACTACTTCACTCAGAAGGTGGTAGGTCCATGGAATATGCTGCCCCCAAAAGCTGTAGAAGCTACATCATTACATAAATTTAAAACAGAAATAGACAGTTTCCTAGAAGTAAAGGGAATTAAGGGTTACGGGGAGCGGGCAGGAATTTGGACATGAGTCTAGGTTCGGATCGGACATGGCCCTGTGGGTAGCGGAGCGGGCCCAGGGGCCATGTAGCCTGATCCTGCTCCTATTTCGTGTGTCTAATTCTGTTAGATTCAGGAGATGGTTCTGTGATAGTAGATTGGCGGTTAGGATCAGATCAGCCATGATCTTATTGAATGGCGGAGCAGGCTCGAGGGGCCAATTGGCCTACTCCTGCTCCTATTTCTTATATTCCTCGGAGCACCCACATCCACCATACACCCCGCTCCCACCACCTCTCCCCCTGCAGACACCACACTCCCCAGGGGGAGCCGAACCGCACTAAGGCTCGAGTCTGCACTCGATCCTCGCTGCCCGCTGCTGTCTTTGTTCCCCTCCACAGCACTCGGCAAGTTTTCCACCATCTCCATCCCGTTCTCCGCTCCGCCATCCTCTGCCTCTTCCTGTGCTCCTTTCTCCTTCATTTTACCGGCTGTGTCCTCCGACTGCACCGCTCCTCCGGCCATTCCACTCTCATCTCCTGCTCCTTCTCCCATCTCCTCATCACTCATATCGCTCCCTTCTGCCACACACTCACAACGGGTGGGGCCTTTGTGACACACCCCACAGCTCTCCGCCTTGCAGCTCCGAGCAATGTGTCCCGACTCACCGCAATTGTAACAATACAGGTCTGGACAGTTTCTTACGAGATGGTCATGTCCAAGACAATAATAGCACACCTTTACTTGGTTATCATGCAGCACACGAAAGTACTGCACTCCTTCCAGTGTCTCGAATTTCATACTGTACGGCAATGACCTTACCCCCTCTGGGAACCGCACCTTTACATACCGGGTTCTGTCTGCTACCCGTGTTCCCGGATAGTACCTCCTTTTTATTGCAGAACAGATTTTAATGTCCCACGACTCCAACTTCTTGCTTCGCACTTCATCCTCGATG
Organism: Somniosus microcephalus; assembly: GCF_052327205.1. Lineage (NCBI taxonomy): Eukaryota > Metazoa > Chordata > Chondrichthyes > Squaliformes > Somniosidae > Somniosus > Somniosus microcephalus. The sequence continues at coordinate 28,017,081 of NC_140998.1, read as the reverse complement.
TAAACTGGCTAGTTTAAAAATGAAACCACCACCTCCTCTGAATATAACAGAGTCACCTCCAAGGATTTCTCACCAACTTTCAGACTGAGTAACAGTCTTTCCACCTCCTCATGACCACTGACCGTCACCTAGAATCCCACATTCGGCTTTGGTCGGCAGGCAAAGCAGCTTCCCTTGCCACAGTCCTCATGAACCGCCTGGACGCTTTGTTGTTTTTTCTTTAGTGGGTGGGTTCCCCGAAGCCTGGGAAACCCTGCCAGCCAGAGTTGAATTTAAAATGGAGCTTCAATTGACACGCGGCCTCATTATAATATTTAAAGTGCCAATGCGCCTCCTGGGAGCAAGTTGGCTGCCCGCCGCCCCGCCGTCCCAGCTCCGTTAAAACCAGAAGTGGGTTGGGTTGGAGGTGAGCTGGGGTCGGGATTCAAACTTTTAACACTTTAACCTCCCATCTGACCGGGGTTACAATTCCCCTCACAGACTCTAATCTATCCAGTCGACTGGGTATCTAATGCTGTTTACCTGTCAGCTAACTTATCCTAAATAATCTCACCAATTTATATCAATCTCAGACACTGATCTCTACTATAATTTGATAATTAGCGATCCAGTTATTGCTGCATTACTGTGATACCCTGTACTGCTTTCATAACCTCCTATTTATTTTGTTAGTTAACCCTATCTATTAATTATTTACATACTCAATGTTTAAGTGCAAGTATTACTCATCATGATTTTGAAATTAATGAGCATGACATGATGTTTGACTTCTTTTATGATTTGGCAAGGAAGAATTAATTCATTGGCTCAGTAGCCTGTGGGTATCCCAAGTGGAAGCTGGTTGGGGTAAACTAGAATTTAATCCGAAGGTTCGGTGAGCCAAACATTGGCATCATTCACTCTTAGACGTAAGCTGGGCAGTAAACCCCAGATGGTTGCTTAGCGAGGAGTTAAAGTGAAGAGGTTAATGATTTATCTCATTCCTTTGTCGACCCCAGCGCTCTTACAGTCTCTTGCTGCCAGAATTTGGACCTGTGCGGTAGAGATTTGTCACAATATGTATCTTCCCCCCGTTTTTCCTTAATTGTGTCTGGGAACTGAGTAATCTCCCATAGCAGGTGCACAATGTGTAGTGTAATTAAAATACATGAATCAGTATTGGTGACATATGAAGAAATAAATGCTACTCAGTGCCAGGTTTGTGGTTCAAAAAGCGCACTGCGAAATAATGGTTTTCTTTCTGGGCAACCGCTGTTCCAAGTTCACAACCATCATATTTCAAGAAGGTGGCACTAATTGTATCAGGTGTCAAAATCTGCCGCTCCTTAACCTGAATAGCATACTGGTACAGGGCACCATGTTGCGCGGGTATGAGGATTCATGCCCGAGATCCTCCATGGGCTGAGTTACAGATCTCACTAACTGAGAAGCAACTGGTAAGTCCCAAGCTCTGAGGAATTTTCCCGCAGGAGGAAGGCAAAATCCCTCAGGTACTGCATTGACAGCAATCCCAGCATCCCCATAGTGGGTGCCAAAAAATATGATGCTAATTTGGCAGTGGCGGGGGGTGGGGGGGAACTATAGACTGCTGTGTGTAGTCCTCCCACACCCCTCAAAATCGTACTTCAGCCACCAGCCATGCCACAAAAACCAACAAGAGCTATAAAATTAAGCTCCATGCTTCAACTTATCCAAGTTTCCATGTTTCTTTAAAAATAAAGTGGAATACACTGTGCTGGACTGCAGTTGGAGAACATGCCAGTTGTCTGCAATATTAAGATGTGCAGTGCTTCATTCCTTCAGCTCTGCTTCCATTGATCACTCTGTCCTCTTTCATTCTCTTCAGTGATTATCACTGCCTGCATCTGTACAAGCCTGATTAATCAATTGCAGCCTGGAAGCTTTGTGCTGAACACAAACAGGAAGATAAGGGACAAAGGATTGAGAGTAAATAGGAAGCTAATATTCTCTCACCACTGGTGAATAATGAGTGACTCGGTAGATTGAATTCCGCACTTTCTTTCTCTCAGAGGAACAATACAATGAACAGCCAGTAAACGAGCTTAAAAGTAAAAAAGTGCAAATCACAGAATCCTCCAGTCCTGCATTGTTAAAGAGGAATTGTCTTCATGAAAACGTGTTTTGACAAATCTTTCTTCAGTCAGAGGCAGAGAAAGATCAGAGATAGTTTCCAGAAGAGGTAATTCTCATCTCAGGGCAACCCAGACGTACCTGCCGGGTACACCTAGTGTCAGCCTTGGGTAGCACCCTCGCCTCTGAGTCAGAAGGTTGTGGGTTCATAGTCCCACTCCAGGAGACTTGAGCACAAAAATCTAGGCTGATTCTCCAGTGCAGTGCTGAGGGAGTGCTGCACTGTTGGCGGTGCCGTCTTTCGGATGAGACGTTAAAACGAGGCCCCGTCTGCTCTCTCAGGTGGAGGTAAAAGATCCCACGGCCACTATTTTGAAGAAGAGCAGGGGAGTTATCCCCGGTGTCCTGGCCAATATTTATCCCTCAATCAACATCACTAAAACAGATACGATAGCAAAATACTGCAGATGCTGGAAATCCGAAATAACAACAGAGGGTTTTGACCCAAAACATTGACTCTATTTTCTCTCCACGGATGTTGCCTGACCTGCTGAGTTTTTCCAGCATTTTCTTTTGTTATTTCACTAAAACAGATGATCTGGCCATTATCACATTGCTGTTTGTGGGAGCTTGCTGTGCGCAAATTGGCTGCCGCGTTTCCTACATTACAACAGTGACTCCACTTCAAAAGTACTTCAGTGGCTGTAAAGCGCTTTGGGACGTCTGGTGGTCATGAAAGGCGCTATAGAAATGCAAAATAACAACAGAAAATGCTGGAAAAACTCAGCAGGTCAGGCAACATATTGCCTGACCTGCTGAGTTTTTCCAGCATTTTCTGTTGTTATTTCGGATTTCCAACATCTGCAGTATTTTGCTATCGCTATAGAAATGCAAGTCTTTCTATTTTTTTTCTTTTGCTGCAGGTTGCGTATTGTCTGCTGCTGTAAGGATTGCCTGACCCTGGCTACTTCCTGCCCCATGTGCAGGCACCGGAGGGGCTGATGAGAGGGTGCGTACATTGCACAATCTCAGAGAAATAGGGTTGCCAACCCTCCAGGATTGTCCTGGATTCTCCAGGAATTAAAGAATAATCTCTGGGAAACTGCTACGAGCAAAACCCGGGAGAAAAATCACAGGGGCATTGAAAAAAAATGTGAGATTTCTTTTTCATTTTCTCCGAACATTTATTAATTATAAAAATATTGGAGATGGGATCAAAAGGCTGACAGTCAAGCACCATCCACTCGGATAATTAAGAGTCTGTTTGCTTTCCAGTTGTTGCGGGAAGGCGGGCCGCTGTGAGGATGGGGTGTCGGGCAACCAATGGGGGGGGGGGAGTTGGGGGCTTGGGGAAAGGAGGTCATGTGATGAAACCTCCAGGAATCCGTCCTGCCAGAGTTGGCAACCCCATGGATCGACTAGCTTTCAGGCCGTCAATGCTTGGCTTGGCTCAAAATGGCCACCGAGCAGCAGGAAACCTGCCAAATTGTACCAATCAGAACATCGAAGCCCTGAGAGATACATACTGTATTCTAGCCCCAGTCGCTTAGATGCCAGAACAACCAGCCTTCTTCACTCCACAACCCAAGATGTTTATGGCAGAAGATGTTTTTTTTAATTTGTTTATGGGATGTGGGCATCGCTGGTAAGGCCAGCATTTATTGCCCATCCCTAGTTGCCCTTGAGAAGGTGGTGGTGAGCCGCCTTCTTGAACCGCTGCAGACCGTGTGGTGAAGGTACTCCCACAGTGCTGTTAGGGAGGGAGTTCCAGGATTTTGACCCAGCGGCGACGAAGGATCGGTGATATACTTCTACATCAGGATGGTGTGTGACTTGGAGGGGAACTTGGAGGTGATGGCGTTGCCATGCGCCTGCTGCCCTTGTCCTTCTAGGTGGAAGAGGTCGTGGGAATGGGAGGTGCTGCCGAAGAAGCCTTGGCGAGTTGCTGCAGTGCATCTTGTAGATGGTACACACTGCAGCCACGGTACGCCGGTGGTGGAGGGAGTGAATGTTTAAGGTGGTGGATGGGGTGCCAATCAAGCGGGCTCCTTGACTGCCTTATGTCCATTGTTGCTGGGTGGGTGGGAGGTGGCGGGGAGGGGTGGCAGATCATTTTGCCAGAGTTGACTGCAGTGCTGAACACACATTCACCATAGTATGAAAGATAAGGGTCACCTCCAACTCAACCATCATTTGCAGCACCTCCTGGGGCTTCATCTCCAGTGCCTGCACAAAATCTTGTTGTTCTTTAAACATCCTTTTTTTTAAAGTAGAACCCCCTCAGATCTGGGTCCTGAGGCTCCTCAGCTGAGTACCTACGTTCCCCTGACACTGATCAACACTGGGTGCCTCAACTTCCATCCCCAGCTCCTCCTGGCCACTCGTGATCCATGCCTCACCCTGTGCACTGCCCTCTGTCTCACTATACTCCCCCCGCCCCCCCCAACCCCGAGGTGGGTATCTCTGGGCTGGTGCTTGGCAGGCAGAGAGTGCCTAGCAGTATGTGTAAAATGAGATTGGTGAACCTGAAGCAGAGGAATTGGGTTCCTCTAGCAGCTCTTCCTCTGCTTGTGTGGCACACCTAGGAGAAAATAACTTTCATTTATAAAGCACCTATCAAGGTCTTATGATACCTCACAGCAAATTAAGTATTTTTGAAGTTGAGTCACTGTAGTGATCATCAATTTGCGCACAGCGAGGTCCCACTAATCATTTTTTTTTAAAGAGATAATTTGGTCGAGGGATAAGTGTTAGCCAGGATACCAGGAGAACTTTTCTGCTGTTAGTGCCATGGGATGTTTTACGTCCAACTGAGGGAGCCGCTGAGATGAGGACACCTCTGACAGTGCAGCACTCCCTCTGCGCTGCACTGAAATGTCAGCCTAGATTATGTGTTCATCTCTGGGAGTGGGGCTCGGAATATAGAAACATAGAAACATAGAAGATAGGAGCAGGAGTAGGCCATTCGGCCCCTCGAGCCTGCTCCGCCATTTAATGAGATCATGGCTGATCATCCAAATTCAGTACCCTGTCCCTGCTTTCTCCCCATATCCCTTGATCCCTTTAGCCTTAAGAAATATATCTAACTCCTTCTTGAATATATTTAATGAATTGGCCTCAACTGCCTTCTGTGGTAGAGAATTCCACAGGTTCACCACTCTCTGGGTGAAGAAATTCCTCCTCATCTCTGTCCTAAATGGCTTACCCCTTATCCTTAGACCGTGATCCCTGGTTCAGGACTCCCCCGCCATCAGGAACATCCTTCCTGCATCCAGTCTGTCTAGTCCTGTTAGAATTTTATACGTTTCAATGAGATCCCCTCTCATTCTTCTATACCCCAGCGAGTATAAGCCCAATCGACCCAAACTCTCCTCATATGTCATTCCTGCCATCCCAGGTATCAGTCTGGTGAATCTTCGCTGCACTCTCTCCATGGCAAGAACATCTTTCCTCAGATAAGGCGACCAAAACTGCACACAATACTCAAGGTGTGGTCTCACCAATGCCCTGTACAGCTGCAGCAAGACATCCTTGTTCCTGTACTCAAACCCTCTCGTTACGAAGGCCAACATACCATTTGCCTTCTTAACCACCTGCTGCACCTGCATGCTTACCTTCAGTGACTGGTGCACAAGGACACCCAGGTCTCGTTGCACTTCCCCTTCTCCCAATCTATTGCCGTTCAGATAATAATCTGCCTTCCTGTTTTTGCCACCAAAGTGGATAACCTCGCATTTATCCACATTATACTGCATCTGCCATGCATCTGCCCAATCACCCAACCTGTCCAAATCATACTGGAGTTTTTCGGCATTCTCCTCACAGCACACACGCACACCCAGCTTTGTGTCATCTGCAAACTTGGAGATATTACATCTAGTCCCCTCGTCTAGATCATTAATATATATTGTGAATAGCTGGGGTCCTAGCACCGATCCCTGCGGTACCCCACTAGCCACTGCCTGCCACTCGGAAAAAGAGCCATTTATTCCAACTCTTTGCTTCCTGTCTGCCAGCCAGTTCTCTATCCAAGTCAGTACCTTGCCCCCAATCCCATGTGCTTTAACTTTACATGCTAATCTCTTATGCGGGACCTTATCGAAAGCCTTCTGAAAGTCCAAATACACCACATCCACTGGTTCTCCCTTATCTATTCTACCAGTTACATCCTCAAAAAATTCCAGTAGGTTAGTCAAGCACGATTTACCTTTTGTAAATCCATGTTGACTTTGTCCGATCCTGTCACTGTTTTCCAAGTGCTCTGCTATTACATCTTTTATAATGGACTCTAGCATTTTCCCCACTACCGATGTCAGGCTTACCGGTCTATAATACCCCGTTTTCTCACTACTACCTTTTTTGAATAGTGGGGTAACATTAGCTACCCTCCAATCCATGGGAACTGTTCCAGAATCTATAGAATTTTGGAAGATGACTAGCAATGCATCTACTATTTCTAGGGCCACTTCCTTAAGTACCCTAGGATGTAGCTTATGAAGCCCTGGGGATTTATCGGCCTTCAATCCCGTCAATTTCCCTAACACCATTTCCCTACAAATACTGATTTCATTCAGTTCCTCCCTCTCATTAGACCCTATGTTCCCCGACATCTCTGGGAGGTTATTTGTGTCTTCCTTTGTGAAGACAGAACCAAAGTATGTATTTAATTGGTCAGCCATTTCTTTGTTCCCCATTATAAATCCCCCTGATTCTGACTGCAAGGGACCTACACTTGACTTCACCAATCTTTTTCTCTTCACATATCTATAGAAGCTTTTACAGTCAATTTTTATGTTCCCTGCAAGCTTACTCTCATACTCTATTTTCCCCCTCTTAATTAATCCCTTTGTCCTCTGCTGAATCCTAAACTGTTCCCAATCCTCAGGTTTGCTGCTTTTTCTGACCAATTTATATATCCTCTCCTTGGATCTTATGCTATCCCTAATTTCCCTTGTTAGCCATGGTTGAGTCACCTTTTTTGTTTTATTTTTATGTCAAACAGGGATGAACAAATTCTGTAGTTCATCCATGCAATCTTTAAATGTTTGCCACTGCCTATCCACCGTCAACCCTTTAAGTAACATTCCCCAATCCATCCTACCCAACTCGCGCCTCATAACATCGTAGATTCCTTTATTTAAATTCAGGACCCTAGTCTCTGAGTCAAATACTTCACTCTCCATCTTAATGAAGAATTCTATCATATTATGATCGCTCCGCCCCAAGGGGCCTCGCACAAGATTGCTAATTAATCCTTTCTCATTACATAATACCCAGTCTGAGATGGCCTGATCTCTAGTTGGTTCCTCGACATATTGGTCCAGGAAACCATCCCGTATACACTCCAGGAATTCCTCCTCCACAGTATTGTTACTAATTTGGTTAGCCCGATCTATATGTAGATTAATGTCACCCATGACCTTGTGAGCTAAAGCTGCTCAGAAAGGCACAAAAATATGATAGGTAAGCATGAGTAATGAGCAGCAACGTGGTCATAGTATTTTCAGTACAAGGTACAACCTTAATGTATTGTGAGGACTGACATATGTGAGCTGCAGGAGCTGAAGAGACATTAGAAGATGGATGTTAGGACGAAACTGCACCTCCTTCCCTTCTACTCCTCCATCACCCACTGCTTTTTTCAGTGTGCCTGTTTAGGATATCCAGGTCTTCATCCTTGTATGGGATAAGAGGCTGGAGGCTGGGGATACCATGAACTGTAGCTGTTTCTGGGATTGTGTATGGATCACTTTGTCCTTTAAGAAGTAGAGGGTACGAAGGCCCACTACTTGTATAATGGGGAATACAACCCAGGTGTCAGTAAGCATTCTTTAATGAGGATGATAAGAGGTATAGGAAAGCATGCTGCTATATGTTATTTGAGGTTTTCACTGCTTCCCTTCATGTTAGGCTGTGAGTGGGGGGGGGGGGGGGCGGTGGGGTGGTGTGGAGGAAGAGAGTGTGAAAGGTCTTATGGTACCTTATACACATTTCTGGTAAGTTATAAATGGTGTTCAACATAGTAAGGGTAAGGTTACTACAAATGTGAAACATGACTATTATCTTGCATTCTTACAAGGTGTGATTGTCTCCTCTTACCTTGGCTAGCCTGGTGAGATCATTGAGTTTCTTCTGGAACTGAGTTGCTTTACTGGGGCTGGTGGAGGCCACACTGACTACCAATAACAACTTCTCCTACTCAGCCTGGACCATTCCTTTGGCTGGTTCCTTCCCTCGATTGCAAATAACTGCTTCTGCCTTTCCCTAATTTAGGCCAATAAAATCTCTACGGAGGGGTCCGAAAACTTGGCAGCACTGGGCCCAGCTGCAGCATCTTCAAATATGCTCCTTGCAGGCGGTCTTCAAAATCCTTGTTCCCGGTGGTGTCCTGCCCTTTACACTTCCGCAGCCAGTTATGTTTCCCATGCCCCCCACACCCCTGCAGGTGTCACCTTCCAATAGAGAATGCTAATAGAGCTGGGAACCCACCCTGAATAAGAGAATGAACCTGAGGAAGGAAGATAAGGGAGGGCCCGTGTGGGCAGAATTCTTGTTCTGATACACTTCTGGCGGAAACACTACCCTGGAGGTAAATTTAGGTCTAAATTGTAATCGGCAGCAAATGGGGCTGATTTTCCTTCACCTTAAATGGACGCCAGTCAGGAGCACCTGAGGTGCGTCCACCCATGGGGCCTGAACCCGTATTTACAAGGCCAGATCATTGTCGTGACCTTGAACTTCATGGCATGAGAGACCTGCAGCAGCGGTAATGGCCGCCAGCTTGTGGCCTTTTGGCTGCTGTCCAAATAAGACACCCAAAAGCCTCAAGTCCTGATCATCCTCCTGTGAGCTCTGCCGAACAATACTTGCCCGATGGGAGGTTTAAGGAGGTTGTTGGCAGTCCCTTCTTGGGTCCACCAATCTAGGGAGGAAATTTCAGTGGGAAATGTGTTTATGTCGCTCCTGCCTCATTAGCGCACACTGCAGCGAGTGGTGAGGACCTGGAACTCGCTGCCAACGGAAGTGGTGGAAGCGGAGACACTCAATGTTTTCAAGGGGAGACTGGATAGGCACTTGAGCGAAATAAACTTGCAGGGCTACGGGGTTAGAGCGGGGGAATGGGGCTGACTGGATTGCTCTACAGAGAGCTGGCAAGGACTTGATGGGCCGAATGGCCTCCTTCTGTGCCGTTATGACTTTATGACTCTATGACCTACATGTTTTCATGTGCTCTAGGTGGAAGCTTTACACTCCTACCTTTGGAAAACCTCCAGAATGCACATGAAGCAGTAGAGGAGCAGAAATCTGATATTGTACAATGAGGGTTTCTGGCCTCTTTGGCCGGAATTTTTCCTTCTGAGTTGGGTCGGGTGCGTGCGGGCCACGTAATGGGTCGGGAATGTGATGTCTTGATCTGCCCGCTTTTCAGAGCGACTTTAACATAATGGCACCAATTAAACCAGCCATGTGCGTTTCCCGGCCCTATTATAGGGTGCAGGTCTGATGAAGTCATCGATGACTCATTTTGAATGCCCATATTTAAAGCAGCCTTGCACACAATACATTTGAAGGTTGGTAAAGGAGTGTGAAAGGAGCATTGGAAAGGTTGGAGTTATTGTGGAAAGTGAGAACTATGAATACCCAAAGGCAGAGGGCTGCACCCCGCTTTACAGATGCCTCGCTGCATATTCTGGCCGAGGCAGTAAGAGCACGTAGGGAGGTCCTCTTCCCAGCAGACGGATGCAGGAGACCTCCCCAAGAGACTAAAAGGGCCTGGCTGGAAATAGCAGAGGAGGTCAGCAACAGGGAGGTCGTGAGGAGGGCCTGGATCCAGTGCAGGAAGAGATTCAATGATCTGATGATGTCAGGAAAGGTGAGTGCAATGCCACACTCACCTTCATCCTGAGGTGCTTGTCACCACATCCCCATCACTCTGCCTTCCCAAGATTACTCCTGCATATCCTTACTCACGCCAACTTAACTTCCAGGTCCACCCATCCCTCTCTCTCTATGTACATATACTCACATCCCCATCTGACTAAACACACCTCACACTCACACTCATCCTAGTGCAATCATACCAACTAACACACAAGGGGGCCACTTGGCATTGGCACCCCACTCCTTCATAGTCACTCACTACAGATGTAAGCCATGCGTTACTTATACTCATTCCACCACTCTCACTCAAACTTCTTTTCTTTCGCTCCTTACAGGAGAAAAGAGCCCACAACAATGGAGAGAGGGAGAGAACCAAAGGTGGCCCTCCAGTCTTTGCACACCTAACAGCAGCAGAGGAGGGTGCTCTGGAGATCTCGGGCGCTCGAGAGACGTTGGTGGTGAGAGACGGAGAGAGGGGGACATCCCAGCAACCTGGTGACAGAATCACATCTCATAAAGCCACATGGCATACAATAGTCACTCATATGGTGACTGATGTCAGCAGCCAGTGAAATGTCATCATGTGCATAATGGTAACGTTACCCATTCTTATTATAACACTTCCAATTCATCTCTTTATTCTCACACAGGTCCATCGACTGCTCCCTCCATTGTCCAGCCGGAGGAGGAAGATGACACCTCAGAGCAGCCTCCAGCCTCTGAGGGTGCAGCGTCAGCAGACCCAAGCACAGCCAGCACCAGCGCAGAGACGCACACCTCGGTGGGTCCTTTGCGCCATAGAGTTGAGTTGTCACCTGGTGTCTCACAATTCACAAGTGAGAAAGAGCAGGTGGTGTTGACAGGGACGGCAGTGGAGACTCTGGCATCTTTTGCAGCCACGATGTCTGCAAATGTGCAGAGAATGGAGGAGTCCATCTCCAACATGAGCACCATCATGTCGCAGGCGATGGTGACAATGTGCTGTTCCATGGAAAGGATGGCCACCTACATGGAGCAGCACATACGCCTCACATGAGCACATGCTAGCTGTGGACAACAGATGGCCAGCGCTCATAGACCTCCTCTCAAAGAGGGATGTAAACGTAGACCTGGGCCTTCATCGCCCCACTGCTGTGTATGCATAATTATCTTTATTTGGTTGCAGATGAGCTGCACATTGAGGAAGTGGAAGCCTTTGTGGTTCACAAACACTCCTGGGTGATGTGGGGTGCCTTCATGGCCACATAACGCCCTGCATCTGTGGGAAGCCAGCCAGAGTCGCAAAGCCGAGCGCCCGCTCAGTAACACTGGCTTCATCAGTGGCAAAATTGATATCATTGGCTGACTTGTGAAACATGGCATCGGTCACCTGGGAGTTCCCGCAAATGTCTGCTGCAGATCCCTGGAAGGAGCCTGAGGTGAAGAAGTTGAGGGCGGTGGTGACTTTGACAGCCAATGGTAAGGTGTGTCCACCAGGACCTCTGGGCAGCAGGTCTTGTTCCAGCAAGCTACAAATGTCTGCGATGACCTGGCGCGATAGCCCTCGTCTCCAAGCAACCAGCTGGTAAGTGTGTTTGGAGGTACAAATAGCTGAGGGAGGCTGGTGCGATAGCCTGAAGCACTGCTGCTCAGTCATGTTGAGGAAGCTCGTCTTCTGCCTGTATGCCCTGTGGGGCTATCTCTTCCGGCGCACTGCAGCCCTGTGGTCTCCCCCCCCCCGCCACCCCCACTCTCCTGTGGAGCATCAGGTTGTTGAGGAGAAGGCTGCTGTTGTGGTTGCTGCTGCTGTTGTGGTTGCTGCTGCTTGTGTGGCTGCTGGTGGTGGTGGGGCTGATCTTGGTCCGATTCTGAGGACCAAGGTGAGACAGCATAAGCGGCACCCATGCTGACATAGTAGATGGCAGGTAAAGTGGAGATCAGAGGGCCAATCCCTCAATGTTGTGACAGTGAGTAGCAATGTGGTGAGAGTGGCTTCCGAGGTTTCAGAAATGACCTGCAAACTGCTGACTTTGAAATCTGTGGACAAAATGGAGTGAGCTGGAGCCTTTCCATGAGGAAGTAATGAGGTGTAATGTTGCAATATTTATGTGCTTTTCCCAGCTATCAATCAATGGACTCGCCAGTGGCCACTGAGCTTCTGCCTCCCCTTCACTGGCGACGCATCTGACCTCCGTGAATCTTGAGCTCTTGCAGTAAAACTCAGAAGCTGGCATTAAAATCTCTGTTAAGGGTCTGTAAACAAGCATTTAATGATTTCAATGTGTTCCCCAGGGGTCAGTAGTAGGACCATTGCTTTTCTTGATATATATTAATGACTTGGACTTGGGTGTACAGGGCACAATTTCAAAATTTGCAGATGACACAAAACTTGGAAGTATAGTGAACAGTGAGGATGATAGTGATAGACTTCAAGAAGACATAGATAGGCTGGTGAAATGGGCGGACACGTGGCAGATGAAATTTAACGCAAAAAAAGTGCAAAGTGATACATTTTGGTAGGAAGAACGAGGAGAGGCAACATAAACTAAAGGGTACAATCCTAAAGGGGGTGCATGAACAGAGAGACCTGGGGGTATATGTGCACAAATCATTGAAGGTGGCAGGGCAGGTTGAGAAAGCAGTTAAAAAAGCATACAGGATCCTGGGTTTCATAAATAGAGGCATAGGGGGCGATTTTCTGATGCAGGAGGAGGCGGATTTGGAGTCAGGAAAGGCGGGAAAATTCAAATTACTGAGGTCGGGTCAGAAACCCGACTCCAACCCGCCTCCGTGGGATTTTGCCGGTGCGGGTATTGGCGGTCGGGAAATGCTCCCGCCTCCAGCTGGCCATAGCATTAATTAACCACTGCAAATGCTTGTTAAGGGCCTCTCTACTCCTATTTTGACAGGCCCCCTTGAATTTACCATCATTTCAGCGTGCTTCACACAACTTCTGAACCATGCCAGGTAACCCTGGCGGGTTGACTCGTGGGTGGCCTCCTCACTGCTGCAGGTCTAACAAGACCTCGTTCATTGCAGCAAGGATTACTTGCAGGTGCCAGACCTTGGCTTTAAAAGGTCTCTGAGCACTTTTAGAAGGCCTTCTGAAGTCGGAGGTGCTGCAGCTTGACTCCATCAACTGTGGGGCCTCCTGGGAAGAACCTCGTCCCGCTTACAATGAGCGCTTCCCCAGAGGAGGCATCTGCAAGCAGAATGGGAAACATTCCTTTCCTTTCACCTTGAACCTCAGATGAGGATGTGGATGAGGAGGAGGAGGAGGCTGAGGAGGAGAAGGATGATCTGAAGGAGGAGGAGCAGGAGGAGGAGCAGCAGGAGGTCAGAGCGCTGGTGTTTCGACCAGCGGCAGTGGCAGCACACGAGCACATGGCTGCCAGGGATGCAAGGGATTAACTTATCATTGCCAAATTTGTATAGGTTGGCCAAGTTGGCACATGTGCTTGGCTCCATGCCAGGACTTCATTGAAATGGACATGACTCTCTGGCCTCCTTTCAGTCAGGCCACCAACCTGAAAACACGAGTGTGGCGGTGCCTGCAATGTGGAGCTGCCTAAGGCTAAGTAACAGATGGCATAACGCCAACATTTTGGCATCAAATCATGTTAATGCTTTCCAACAGGGATGATATTTCATCAATACACAGAAACAGTCTCCCAATCTGCACACATATCTGGAGGTTATATCCCTTGCCAGCTGTACCCACACAGCCTTGGTTTCTTTGGCGGGCCTCTTCCTCTGAGATGAGTGGATGAGCACCCCCATGCTAGCTGTCACCCCCTCCAACAACATTTGCAGCGCCTCATCCGAGAGCCTCGGGGAGGCCCTTGCCTTGGAATTGGACATAGTGGTTTCTCAAAAGATGTTGGAGGTGGTGCAGGAGATGCAGTAATGCTGTGGAATGAACCAAGGGAGCAAGAAGCCATAAAATCAGACTGGAAAAGTGCTGTCAACAGAGGCGAGTTTCAGTCTCAAAACACTAATTGAGCAAGGGCATCCCACACCTCTGAGATCAAGTGGCCAATCATGGGAAAATCTCAATTTTTTTTAAACTATCAGTGGAGGCGAGTTTCTGACACACCCAAGCCGATACCCGCCTCCATCTCGCCTCCAGTGAGAAAACCACCCCCATAGAGTACAAAAGCAAGGAAGTTATGATGAACCTTTATAAAACACTAGTTCGGCCTCAACTGGAGTATTGTGTCCAGTTCAGGGCACCGCAATTTAGGAAGGATGTGAAGGCCTTAGAGAGGGTGCAGAAAAGATTTACAAGAATGGCTCCAGGGATGAGGGACATCAGTTATGTGGATAGACTGGGGAAGCTGGGGTTGTTCTCCTTGGAGCAGAGAAGGTTGAGAGGAGATTTGATAGAGGTGTTCAAAATCATGAGGGGTCTAGACAGAGTAGATAGACACTGTTCCCATTGGCAGAAGGGTCAAGAACCAGAGGACACATGAGGGAAAACTTTTTTTACGCAGCGAGTGGTTATGATCTGGAATGCACTGCCTGAAAGGGTGGTGGAGGCAGACTCAATCACGGCTTTCAAAAGGGGATTGGATAAGTACTGTAACGAAAAATATTTGCTGGGCAACAGAGAAAAGGCGGGGGAGTGGAACTAGCTGAAGTGTTCTTGCAGAGAGCCAGCATGGGCTCGATGGGCCGAATGGCCTCCTTTTGTGCTGTAACCATTCTATGATTCCATGATTCTATAATGGAAGAAGTTGTTAATAGCGCTAACAAGCGGCACTTACTCACCAACAACCTGTTCACCGATGCTCAGTTTGGTTTCTGCCAGGGCCACTCGGCTCCAGACGTCATTACAGTCTTGGTCCAAACATGGACACAAGACCTAAATTCCAGAGGTGAGACGATAGTGATTGCCCTTGACGACAAGGCAGAATTCGACCAAGTGTAGCACCAAGGAGCCCCTAATAAAACTGAAGTCAATGGGGATCGGGGGGGGAAACTCTTCAGTGGCTGAAGCCATACGCTGATGATTGCGCAGTGTTCAGCTCCATTTACAATCCCTCAGATAATGAAGCAGTGCATGCCTGCATTCAACAAAACCTGGACAACATTCGGACTTGGGTTGATAAGTGGCAAGTAACATTTGCGCCACACAAGTGCCAAGCAATGATCCATCTCCAACAAGAGAGAGCCTAAGCACCTCCTCTTGACATTCAATGGCATTACCATTGCCAAGTCCCCCACCATCAACATCTTGGGAGTGTGATGGAATACTCTCCACTTGCCTGGATGGGTGCAGCTGCAACAACACTCAAGAAGCTCAGCACCATCCAGGACAAAGTAGTCCACTTGATCAGCACCTCATCCACTAGACCATTTGGGCCGGAGAGCCAGTTAACAAGTTTTGGTGAGCTGTTGAGGGTCGCACACCAATGTCCCCCCTAAGGTGCGCGGTCGCACGATTGTGCACCAATCCCGAGGTCACATGAAGGCCGCTCACCAGCTTCTGCCGCTGGAAGAGATACAGCAAGTTTAAAGGGACCACGCACAAAAAAAAATTTAGAGGGAACATTGCTGCACGCATAAAATGAATTGTGTTAACAACAGCTACCATTAATATTTGTGATGGCACTTATTGTATAAAGAACCTTGCGTGTCATTTCCACACTTAATATAAATAGCAACACTTATTAACAGGCTAACGAACATGGTGCAGGTTCATAAATCACATTGAAAAGTGCTCGGTCTGTTTATTCCAAATGGTCTAATTTCATTCTTAGAGTAGAAAATGAGAGGTCGACTCTGCTTCCACTGGCAATTATAACCATGGTATAAGGCACAATCAAGGATATAATCATTGATACAACCTTTAAAAATTGTGCATGAAAGTGCTACTTTGATGCACTTGAAACCTCGCTAAGGAATAATTAGGTGACTCGGAAAATGATTTAATCTGCAAATTGCCCCCCAGGTCAGCCATCAAATTGGGCTTGTTCATTTTCAACGTGCGATCAGTCCTGAGAATAGCCAGGACGCCGATAGAGTTTGTGGACTTTCACTTGAGAATGGTCACAAGTAATGCACCATTATAATGCACATTTCATCCCCAAGTGCTATTTATTACTGGGACTGGCCAACAGCATTCATCTCTACAACCCACTTCCAGTCATGAAAATAAACTTAAATTGTTCATGGTATGGGGATATGGACATTTAGTTATGCCTCCACTATGATAATTCAGTGTGATCATGTTAAAATATTATAATATTAAAATGAGTGAATAATTGTGCAAGAATTAATAACCCCACTAACAGTCATTGGTGAGAGCAAAGTGTTAAATTGGTCAGTTTGAAACAGGTCAACTCATAGTGTTGATCTTCACTCTCACTTTTACCCTCCCAATAATTTATAAACAAATTCAGAGAGCAGTCAGATACTATCTTAAATACGCAAAATGAATGAAATGATTGATGAATCGATTATATGTTGTACTGCAAGTCTATGCGGCTGTTTGCCAGAGCGGCTCGACTCTGTGGGGCCTCCGACGCGAGAGGTGGTCTCTTTTTAGTGTGCTGAGTATCCTCCAGATAATATTGCTATATTGGTTCTGAAATGGGTGCATTGCAGGGCTTAGAGGGTGTAATTATAAGGACAGAAAATGCTGGAAAAACTCAGCAGGCCAGGCAACATCCATGGAGAGAAAACAGAGTCAACGTTTCTGGTGAAAACCCCTTTGTCAAGACTAAAGAAGCACAGGAAATGAAATGGATTAAGAGACGCGAAACGTTGACTCTATTTTCTCTCCACGGATGTTGCCTGGCCTGCTGAGTTTTTCCAGCATTTTCTGTTGTTATTTCGGATTTCCAGCATCTGCAGTATTTTGCTATGGTAATTATAAGGACAGCTTGCATAAACTTGGCTTATATTCCCTTGAGTTTAGAAGATTGAGGGTTGATCTGATCGAGGTGTTTAAAATGTTAAAAGGATTGGATAGGGTAGATACAGAGAAACTATTTCCGCTGGTGGGAGGAATCAAGAACAAGGGACGTAATCTTAAAACTAGAGCTGGACCATTTAGGAGGGAAATCAGGATGCACTTTTTTTACACAAAGTGTAGTGAAAATCTGGAATTCTTTCCCCCACAAGGTTGTGGTTCCTGGGACAACAGGGGCCTTCAAGACTGAGATCGATAGATTTTCGCTCGGTAAGGGTATCAAGAGATAGGGAGCTAACACAAGTAAATGAGGTTGCAGTACAGATCAGCCATGATCGAATTGAAAGGCAGAGCAGGCTCGAGGGGCTGAATGGCCTTCTCCTGTTCCTATGTCTCGGTGTCTCCATAAACAAATTAATCCTTAATGCCTAAATTTATCCTTATAGCCTTCAATCTCATTTCTAGCCAGCTGATCGCACATCGTTTTAAAGGAGTTGATTGCTTTAACACAAACTATCTTTGACGGAAGCATATCAACTCTGCGGGAAAAGAGAATCTACAAATCTCTAGCGTTTGGTGAAGCTTCGTAAATATTTCCATATTGTATAACTTTGGATTTGGATTCCTGAACTTAAAGAAAGAACGTGCATCTTAATAGTGCTTTCAGGATGTCCCAAAGCGCTTCATCGTCAATGAATTGCTTACTCCAAATTGGCAGCAAGCCTGCTTATTTGGCACCCTGGGCATTCGTCTGTGGCGATTCTCGGGCACATCCATCTTCATCAGAAGGCTTCGCAGTTATAATCCTATCTCTTGTCACAAAACTAACGGCCAACTTTTCCGTCTTGCTGTTTACGTTGTGGGACTTCACTCCCAGAGCCCACCTCATTATAACGCACCGAACGATTGGTTCCTGACACTTCATGTTCCAGCGAGAGCAGCGGGCAGCTTGTTCTCCCTCTAACAACGACCGGGAAGGACCCAGCACGCGATGTACTAATTGGCCAGTAGAGATTTCCTAAATTGCGCAGAGTTGTATTGTCCACAGTGTGAGAGAATGTAATGAGTAAGTGATATATATACCAAAACCTGCTAAGTGTTCTATAGTGGCGAACCTGCGGAATTCTCTGGTGGAGGCCAGTTCATTAAATATATTCAAGAAAGAGTTGGATATGTTTCTTGAGGCTAAAGGGATCAAGGGATATGGGGAAAAGGCAGGGACAGGGTACTGAGTTTGGATGATCAGCCATGATCTCATTAAATGGCGGAGCAGGCTCGAGGGGCCGAATGGCCTACTCCTGCTCCTATCTTCTATGTTTCTATGTTTCTATGTTCTTATGCCTGTGGCTGGAAATCTTAATAGCAGTGGCCTGACAGACATAATTCAGTATAAAATTATACCCGTACATTACTGTAGCTGTGGAATGCTAGGCGAATGAATACTGGCTATTCCGGCACTAACACAGATTGTTCTGCTCTCAATTATCATCCTGCTATGATTCCTTAATCTACAGGTTTATGTACTGTCGCTTCCATAATTATTTTAAAAATAGCTGGCGTACAGAAAGAACATTACACTTCAAAGGTCATTGTATTTCGGTGTGTGTGTATATGTATTCCCTCCCCCTGCCCTTTGTTGTGTTCCTTTTTAGTTCACTTGTAATATATTCCAGCTTTGACAAAGAGTCCGAATCGTCACAGCTGCCGCCTCCTTGCTGCGAAGTGTTTCCAGCATTCTCTGCCTTTGCTGGAGATGTTCAGCGCCTGCCGCAAGCATTATGCTTTGCGCTTTTGTGCAAAGTTGGTTTCATCAAGGCCAGTCCAGCGCTGCCAGCTAGAATATCAAACGGCTGATTGTTTGGAAAGTTGGCGTTTTCACAGGGAAAACAAACCGTCAAACTTAAAAATTCCACATCTGGGAAAGTGTGGAATTTTGGTGGAGTGCCCAGACATTGGAGCCACTGGGATTTTGCCCCGTTCACAAAGATGGAGGAATTCCCAACTGGGCAGAAGAAGGGACGTGGGCTCTAACTTTGTTTGCCCCACTTATATCCCAGTAGCAGTTTGCCGGGTATCTGGAGACATCTCCAGGCGAGCCCAAGAATCCTGCCAGATGCATCCCTGATAGGCCCCATTATACTTCCAAATTGCTACGCTATAAAATCTACATTTAATCGACCTATGTTTACATAGCCTAAAGCACAGGAACCAGTTGCGACGCACTCGGGACAGCTGGGCTGGGAAGCGCTCAGGGTGTGCAGCTATGCGAGCAAAGAGGTTGGTAAGTACTTGGGTTGGGTGAGTGGAGCAGCAAGCACTCAGGACGAACAGCGGGCCAGGTGAGCTGAGAAACACTCAAACCACACGGGGCAGGAAGCACTGAATGCAGGCAGGCCTGGGAACACCTGGGTGGATCCGGAAACACCCGGGATGGGGCAAGCAAGCAAGTAAATGGACCAGCAGGCCCTCAGAACAGGTAAGCAATCCATTTACACCCCCTTCATTGCTACCTGCTTCCCCTGTTTAATTAGCAGCGCGTTCTTCCCTTTCGTTGCTGGAGAGGGGAATGGATGGCAATGAGTAGGAGAAGGAAGAGGGGAACGGATGGTTATGAAACGGCAGGAGGAGGGGCAGAAGCTGGGAGTGGTGCTTTGGGGTGGGTGGCGAAGGAAGCTACCAGTATTAGTTGAGAGGGATTGGGGAGCAAGAGTACAAGCAGGAACCGGAGTGTGTGGGCTGGAGTGGGGGTGGTGCGGTGCGGGGAGAGTGCCAGTTTCAACTGGGGTAGTGGAAGAACATCGCCAGCTTAACTGAGTTGAAGATGAGGAAGAGTAAGAAGTTGAATTGAGGGAGTTAGAACATAAGAACATAAGAAATAGGAGCAGGAGTAGGCCAATCGGCCCCTCAAGCCTGCTCCGCCATTTAATAAGATCATGGCTGATCTGATCCTAACCGCCAATCTACTATCACAGAACCATCTCCTGAATCTAACAGAATTAGACACACGAAATAGGAGCAGGATCAGGCTACACGGCCCCTGGGCCCGCTCCGCTACCCACAGGGCCATGTCCGATCCGAACCTAGACTCATGTCCAAATTCCTGCCCGCTCCCCGTAACCCTTAATTCCCTTTACTTCTAGGAAACTGTCTATTTCTGTTTTAAATTTATGTAATGATGTAGCTTCTACAGCTTTTTGGGGCAGCATATTCCATGGACCTACCACCCTCTGAGTGAAGTAGTTCCTCCTCATCTCAGTTTTGAAAGAGCAGCCCCTGATTCTAAGACTATGCCCCCTAGTTCTAGTTTCACCCATCATCAGGAACATCTTCCCCGCATCCACCCGATGCAACCCCTTCACAATCTTATATGTTTCAATAAGATCGCCTCTCATTCTTCTGAACTCCAATGAGTAGAGTCCCAATCTACTCAACCTCTCCTCATATGTCCATCCCCTCATCCCCGGGATTAACCGAGTGAACCTTCTTTGTACTGACTCGAGAGCAAGTATGTCTTTTCTTAAGTATGGACACCAAAACTGTACGCAGTATTCCAGGTGCGGTCTCACCAATACCTTGTACAACTGAAGCAATAGCTCCCTATTTTTGTATTCTATCCCCCTAGCAATGAAAGCCAACATTCCATTGGCCTTCTTAATCACTTGCTGCACCTGCATACTAACCTTTTGAGTTTTGTGCACCAGGACCCCCAGATCCCTTTGTACTTCAGTACTTTCCAGTTTCTTGCCATTAAGATAATAGCATGCTGTACGATTTTTCCTGCCAAAGTGCATAACCTCACACTTTCCAGTATTGTATTCCATCTGCCAAATCTCTGCCCACTTACTTAGCCTGTCTATGTCCCCTTGCAGGTTTTTTATGTCCTCCTCACTCATTACTTTCCCTCCCATCTTAGTATCATCTGCAAACTTTGATATGTTACACTCGGTCCCCTCCTCCAAATCGTTAATATAGATTGTAAAGAGTTGGGGACCCAGCACCGACACCTGCGGAACACCACTAGTTACTGATTGCCATTCTGAGAATGAACCATTTATCCCAACTCTCTGCCTTCTGTTAGATAGCCAATCCTCTATCCATGCCAGAATATTACCCCCAATCCCGTGATTTTTTATCTTAAGCAATAATCTTTTGTGTGGCACCTTGTCAAATGCCTTTTGGAAGTCTAAATACACTACGTCCACTGGTTCCCCTTTATCCACCCTATATGTTACTTCCTCAAAGAACTCCAGCAAATTTGTCAAACATGACTTCCCCTTCATAAAACCATGCTGACTTTGTCCTATTAAATTATGATTATCCAAATGTCCTGTTACTGTCTCCTTAATAATGGACTCCAAAATTTTACCTACCACAGATGTTAGGCTAACCGGTCTATAGTTTCCAGCCTTCTGTCTACTGCCCTTTTTAAATAAGGGTGTTACATTAGCAGTTTTCCAGTCAGCCGGGACCTTTGCTGAGTCCAGGGAGTTTTGGAAAATTATTACCAATGCATCCACAATCCCTACCGCCACTTCCCTCAAGACCCTAGGATGTAAGCCATCAGGTCCAGGTGATTTATCCGCCTTGAGTCCCATTATTTTACCGAGTACCACTTCCTTAGTGATTTTGATCATGTTTAGCTCCTCCCCCCCTATAGCCCCCTGTTTGTCCAGTGTTGGGATATTCTTAGTGTCTTCTATTGTAAAGACTGATACAAAATATTCATTCAGTGTTTTTGCCATCTCCATATTTCCCACCATTAATTTCCCGGTCTCATCCTCTAAGGGACCAACATTTACTTTAGCCACCCTTTTTCTTTTTATATAACTATAAAAACTCTTACTATCTGTTTTTATATTTTTTGCTAATTTACTTTCATAATCTATCTTCCCTTTCTTAATCAATCTTTTTGTTATTTTTTGCTGTCTTTTAAAGTTTTCCCAATCCTCTATCCTCCCACTAGATTTGGCTACTGTGGTAAACCACGTTCACTATCGTATCACTGTTAGTAGTTAGCACTGTTCACCACTGTTCGTTATAACTGTATCACTGACCACTATTGTATCACGGTACGAGGTCGCCTCTTGCCACACTGCTATACCTGGGATGACCACTGCCGACTCCGCCTTGGCTCCACCCACCAGGCCAGGTATAAAGGTGAGCGACTGGCTGGTATTCCTCCTGCTTGGATCGGATCACCCACGAGAGTGGGCTCTGTTATTTAGTCAATAAAAACCTTTAGTCACCTTCGTAACTCTTCGCCTTTTATTGGAGGAATTGATAGGTATATCAATTTTATTGACTAAATTTAATGATGTCCGACAACGAGTCACAACCGGCGGAGGAGCCACCAGCGCAGCTCCCAGGAGCACAGCCACACCAGCCAGCTTGGCTGCGAGCCCTCAGACCGCCGTACCTGGACCTGAACCCACGAGCAGCAAACTCAGCCGCAGACTTTAAACACTGGCTGGTCTGCTTCGAATCATACCTGAGAGAATCCAGCGTCCCTCAGGCATCCAAACTAAGTGTCCTGCAGGCACAACTGAGCCCGAGAGTATACACTCTCATCGAGGACATGACTACCTACGAGACCGCCATCAACCTGCTGAAACAGAAGTACCGGACCCCGGTAAACTACATGTACGCTAGGCACCTCCTAAGATCACGGCCGCAACAGCCAGGAGAATCAGTAGCCGAATTCTCACAGGCGCTATATGCACTCGCCAGGAACTGTGACTTTAAATCGGTGTCGGCAGCCGAAAATACTGAAGATAATATCCGCGACGCATTCCTGAAAGGCCTACGGTCCGAGTACTCACGGCAAAGACTGCTGGAAGCTAAAGACCTCAGCATGGAAAAAGCTGAAGCCCTCGCTATCTCCCTGGAAGTGGCCCACCAAGATCAGGAAGCATTCACCAGGTACTGCTTGCGACCCTGGGACTCGGGCCCGACCCCTACCACAGCAACCTTCCCAGCGCCGCCCCCGGGACCTACCTCTGCGTCGGCGTCCCGGACCCGACCGGCCCCGCCACCCCCGGCACCGGCCCCGACATCGGGCATCCGCGATCGGGCCGCCGGCTGTTTTTTTTGTGGCCAGAAGCACCCGAGGTCGCGCTGCCCAGCCAAGAACTCCATATGCAAAACCTGCCTGAAGAAAGGCCACTTCTCCAAGGCCTGCAGGAGCGGATCCTCAGAGGCCAGCAGTGCCGCATGCGAACTATGGGGGCGGCCATCTTCGTTTAGGGCAACTGAGGCCAGCATCCCCACACATGAGTCATGGGGGCGGCCATCTTTGATTAAGGCAACCGACCCCAATAGTGCCTCATGGGGCCCTACCTCGTGGGAGACGCCATTTTACTCACCACGCCCGACCGCCTCGCCCGCAGATGACAACGACTCGCTCAGCTACACACTAGCTTCCGTCACCCTGGACCAAGCCCGCCCGCACCATCTGTCCAAGTCAATGATGGACATCAATGTGAACGGCCACGCCACGACCTGCCTGTTCGACAGCGGAAGCACGGAGAGCTTCATCCACCCAGACACGGTGAGCCACTACTCCCTCTCTGTCCTACCAACGTGCAGCCGAATCTCGATGGCATCGAGGTCCCACGCCACGGACATCAGCGGCTACTGTGTCGTGACCCTGTCGGTTAAGGGCACGGAGTATAAAAACTTTAAACTCCTCGTCCTCCCCCATCTCTGCGCTGCCATCCTACTAGGGCTGGACTTCCAATCCCACCTCCAAAGCGTAACCCTAGCATACGGTGGACCCCTCCCCCCACTCACAGTCAACAACCAGCAAACGTTAAACCGCCCACCGCGTA
Organism: Somniosus microcephalus; assembly: GCF_052327205.1. Lineage (NCBI taxonomy): Eukaryota > Metazoa > Chordata > Chondrichthyes > Squaliformes > Somniosidae > Somniosus > Somniosus microcephalus. The sequence continues at coordinate 27,993,387 of NC_140998.1, read as the reverse complement.
ACACCTGCAGCCTCTCCACCCTCAAGGTCCCGCCACCCTCTCTGTTTGCTAACCTTACCCCTGACTGCAAACCCGTCGCTACCAAGAGCAGGCGGTATAGCGCCGGGGACAGAGCCTTCATTAGCTCTGAGGTGCGGCGCCTCCTGAAAGAGGGCATTATCGAGGGGAGCAGCAGCCCCTGGCGTGCCCAGGTCGTAGTCGTAAAGACCGGCGATAAAAACCGCCTGGTCATCGACTACAGCCAGACCATAAACAGATATACCCAGCTGGACGCATACCCCCTCCCCCGCATATCTGACATGGTCAATCAGATTGCACAGTATAAAGTATTCTCGACCATCGACCTGAAGTCGGCCTACCACCAACTCCCTATCCACCCTGAGGACCGCCAGTATACCGCCTTCGAGGCGAATGGGCGCCTATACCACTTCCTTAGGGTCCCCTTCGGTGTCACTAATGGGGTCTCGGTCTTCCAAAGGGAGATGGACCAGATGGTTGACCAGAACGAACTGCAGGCTACATTCCCCTACCTAGATAACGTCACTATCTGCGGCCGCGACCGGCAGGAACATGACGCGAATCTGGAGAAATTCCTCCGTACGGCCCAACGGCTGAACCTCACCTACAATAAGGAGAAATGCGTGTTTAACACCACGCGCCTTGCCATCCTCGGCTGCGTAGTGGAGAACGGAATCATCGGCCCCGACCCAGAAAGAATGCGCCCCCTCATGGAGCTACCCCTCCCCCACTGCCCTAAAGCACTTAGGAGAACCCTGGGGCTTTTCGCCTACTATGCCCAATGGGTACCCAATTACGCGGACAAAGCCAGACCCCTCCTGAAAGCCACTTCCTTCCCCCTCACGGAGGAGGCGTGTGCGGCCTTCTCCCTCATTAAGGGAGACATAGCCAAGGCCACGATGCACGCAGTGGACGAGTCCATCCCCTTTCAGGTGGAGAGCGACGCATCCGACTTCGCCTTAGCCGCCACCCTAAACCAGGAGGGGAGGCCAGTGGCCTTCTTCTCAAGGACCCTACAGGGCCCCGAGATCCGACATTCGTCGGTCGAGAAAGAGGCCCAGGCGATCGTGGAGGCAGTACGGCGCTGGAGGCACTACCTGGCAGGCAAACGATTTACCCTCCTCACTGACCAGCGTTCGGTGGCTTTCATGTTTAATAACAAGCTGAAGGGCAAAATCAAGAATGACAAGATTTTGAGATGGAGAATCGAGCTCTCCACCTACGATTATGAGATCTTGTACCGGCCAGGCAAGCTGAACGAATCCCCTGATGCCCTTTCACGAATGACATGCGCCAGCGCGCATATCGATAGGCTTCAGACCCTCCACGACCAGCTCTGCCACCCCGGAGTCACCAGACTCTACCATTTCATTAAGGCCCGCAACCTGACCTACTCCATCGAGGAGGTCAGGACCATGACCAGGAACTGCCAGACCTGTGCGGAGTGCAAACCGCACTTCTATAGGCCGGACCGAGCAAGCCTGATCAAGGCCACCCGCCCCTTCGAGCGCCTGAGCATCGACTTTAAGGGGCCCCTCCCATCCTCTGACCGTAATGTGTACTTCCTCAACATCGTTGATGAGTACTCCCGTTTCCCCTTTGCCTTCCCCTGCCCCGACATGACCAGTAGCACGGTCATTAAGTGCCTGAATGCCCTCTTCGCCTTGTTCGGGTTCCCGAACTATATACACAGCGACCGGGGCTCCTCCTTCATGAGCGAGGAACTCCGGCAATTCCTCCTAGAGAGAGGTATTGCAGCAAGCAGGACCACCAGCTACAACCCCAGAGGTAACGGTCAGGTGGAAAGAGAGAACGCGACGGTATGGAAGGCCGTCCTCTTAGCCATAAAGTCTAAGGGCCTCCCAACCTCCCGCTGGCAAGAAGTCCTCCCGACAGCGCTGCACTCCATCCGGTCATTACTTTGCACGGCCACTAACACCACCCCCCATGAACGAATGTTCATTTTCCCCAGGAAGTCGACTACGGGAACCACTCTACCAACCTGGCTGACCGCCCCGGGGCCGGTCTGGCTGCGGAAACACGTGAGGACCCATAAAACGGACCCCCTGGTCGAGAGGGTGAACCTCCTGCACGCCAACCCCCAGTACGCCTACGTGGCGTACCCAGACGGGCGGGAGGACACTGTCTCCCTACGAGACCTCGCACCCTCAGCCGATCCGGAAATACCGCCACCACCCCCCCCAACCTCAGTCCAGGTAGACGGCATGCCAGAACCCCACGAGCCCTCGCCGACCACGCAAACACCAGCATCAACACCGGATAAGGCACCAGCACCGGATAAGGCAACACCACCGCTGCGGCGATCGGAGAGGCTTACGAAGCCTCCGGACAGACTGACCTACCAGAATTGGTAGTACACTTCACCCCGCCGGACTTAATTCTAAACAAGGGGTGAATGTGGTAAACCACGTTCACTATCGTATCACTGTTAGTAGTTAGCACTGTTCACCACTGTTCGTTATAACTGTATCACTGACCACTATTGTATCACGGTACGAGGTCGCCTCTTGCCACACTGCTATACCTGGGATGACCACTGCCGACTCCGCCTTGGCTCCACCCACCAGGCCAGGTATAAAGGTGAGCGACTGGCTGGTATTCCTCCTGCTTGGATCGGATCACCCACGAGAGTGGGCTCTGTTATTTAGTCAATAAAAACCTTTAGTCACCTTCGTAACTCTTCGCCTTTTATTGGAGGAATTGATAGGTATATCAGCTACCTTATATGCCCTTGTTTTTAGTCGAATACTATCCTTAATTTCTTTACTTAGCCACGGATGGCTGTCTTTTCCTTTACACCCTTTTCTTCTCAGTGGAATATATATTTTTTGGAAGTTGTAAAATAACTCCTTAAATGTACACCACTGATCATGTATCGTCTTACCCTTTAATCTATTTTCCCAATCCACTCTACTCAATTCCGCTCTCATACCTTCATAGTCTCCTTTATTCAAGCTTAGCACGCTTGTTTGAGATCCAACCTTCTCACCCTCTAATTGAATATGGAATTCAACCATGTTATGGTCACTCATTCCAAGGGGATCCTTTACTAGGACATTTTTAATTAATCCTGTCTCGTTACACAGGACCAGATCTAAGGTTGCTTGGCCCCTGGTCGGTTCAGTTACATACTGCTCAAGAAACCCATCCCTAATACACTCAATGAACTCATCCTCAAGGCAGCCCTGCCCAATTTGATTTGTCCAATTAATATGATAGTTAAAATCCCCCATAATTATAGATGTTCCCTTATTGCAAGCCTCAACTATTTCCTGATTGATACTCTGTCCAACATAGTTGCAACTGTTTGGAGGCCTATAGACTACGCCCACTAGTGTTTTTTTCCCCTTATTATTCCTTACCTCCACCCAAACTGTTTCATTATCCTGATCTTTTGACCCAATATAATTTCTCTGTATTACAGTGATTCCTTCCTTTATTAACATAGCCACCCCACCTCCCCTTCCTTCCTGCCTGTCCTTCCTGATCGTTAAATAACCTGGTATGTTTAATTCCCAGGCATTGTCGCCCTGCAGCCATGTTTCTGTAATGGCCACAAGATCATACCCATATGTAGTTATTTGTGCCATTAACTCATCTATTTTGTTACGAATGCTACGTGCATTCAGATAGAGAACTTTCAAATATGTTTTGTGACACTTAGTTCCTGCTTTTGCCCTTTTTATTACTTTACCTTTTACTCCATACCTTCTGCCCCTTCCTGACACGCTCTGGTTTTTAATTTCCCCACTGCTACCTAATTCTATGACCTTCTCTGTTGTCATTTTTATTATTTGCTCTCCAGGAACCTCCCCCTCACTAGTTAGTTTAAAGCCCTCTCTACAGCCCTAGTTATATGATCCGCCAGGACTCTTGTCCCAGCACTGGCCAAGTGAAGCCCGTCCCAACAGAACAGCTCCCTCCTGCCCCAGTACTGGTGCCAGTGTCCCAGGAAGCAAAACCCATTTCTCCCACACCAGTCTTTGAGCCACACATTTAACTCTCTAATTTTATTTGTCCTAGCCAAATTCACTCGTGACTCAGGTAATAATCGAGAGATTATTACCCTTGAGGTTCTGTTTTTTAATTTGACGAGAAGAGAAGAGAATATCTCTGTGAAAGGGGAAGGAGCTGGATGGGGTACAGTGTCTCTGTGAACTAGAGGGGCTGTAAAATGCCTTTCATAAGAACATAAGCAGGAGTAGGCCAATCGGCCCCTCGAGCCTGCTCCGCTATTCAACAAGACCATGGCTGATCCAATCTTGGCCTCAACACCACCTTCCCACTCTCTCCCCATACCCCTTGACTTCCTTTCTGAACTGGGATGGTGAGGTGGAAGAAGGATTGTTGAAATAACTGTTGGGTGATTGATGGTCGAATTGGTCCAAATGTTATTGGCCCGGGCCCGACAAGAACTGGACATTCGTGGGGCTTACAATCGGAGCAATGTCCTCCTCACCGGACCCATATCCACTTCGCACCACGCACCACTTTTACAGCCTGCAAGGCCTTTGCCCCAGACAGGCAATGGCCTTATTGAATTGCAAAAGTCGGGATCATTCAGGTCTCGATAAGATTTTAATTGTTCGCTCGGCGCCTGGTGCCAACATCGCCAGGAATTACGTGACGCTGCACAGGAGCAGGCCCAGAAGGTAAGCAAATTCCTTTTTTTTAATTGCTCCTCTCGGCCCCACAAGGAAACCTTGGGCCTCCCCTGCCGGGGGCTCCCCCCCCCCCCACTGCAGACGCGATCACCTGCCGACCCCGCCAGGCGCACACCGCCGACTGCCAGAGACCGTTGCCTTGGGTCCCCATCAGTAGCCTGCTGCCACATGATTTCTCTCTCATGCCCGCCTCCTCATTATTCCCCGCTGGCCTTTGGGCAGGAGTCAGTCCCGGATTATTGTAACGAGGCCTGGGAGGGTTAAAATGGCCCGGCCTCACTGCCGGACTAGCCATGTGAGCTTGACATCCTGCCCGCGCCTCCCGCCCCCTCATGACGCACTTGAGCCTGGAGTTAAAATCGAGCCTTTAGCCTTTCCTTTTTTTTGATTGGAAATCTATCATTTCTGAAGTATAACTGTGCTTAAAATTAATCAGAATGCATGGTTTTTATTGTAAAAATTCAACATTTTTCAAAGAATGCATCATCAATTTTGTGTCTTTACTTGGATTTCCCCTTCAGGTATTCATGTATTTATCTTATATCCTCAAATACACATGGAGGAATGTGGAGTATGCCCACCGCCAAAGCCTATGTAACTACTTGCTTTCACGTGTCAAGGCTGAGTGTGAGCTGCCAACTTTTCTTTTGAAGCTCTTGGTCAGCACTTGCTGGTTTTCAAGGTTGTTGGCTGACGGGAAGCAGGTCGAATGGGCCACTGAAAGGAGCATTGGAAAGTCGTCGGAATTTCATCTAAGGCAGTCGGTCGCAAATGGCCGCACTGCTGGTGAAGTTATGGCGGCAGAGCGGGAGCAGCTTTGAGCAAATTGCAGCCCATGGTCTCTGCTTCAGTTACTAACTCCAGCACAGCATTTGACGCCCACATAACTGTAAAAGAGTTTCTCCTACTCTCTGTCCTAAATTTCTTACATTTGGGGTAAAAATTGGGTATCGCCCATTTTGGGGCGCTAATATCGGCCGGGCGCAAATTTTAGCGCCCGGAGCTAATTATCACCTCTGACTGCAAAATTCGCCTCTATCGCCCCCTGGAGGTCATTTGATTGCTAAATCAGGCGCTACACAACTCTCTCAAGGCGCTAACGTCGGGGAGCGAGGCGCTACCTCAGAACGCTACTGAAGCTCAGGCGATGTCCGTTACCATGGAAGCCAGACAGACTGGCGCCATCCAGTTCTTAAAGGGGAGGGACCATCTTGCTGGCCAGCCACTCCCTGCTCATTGCAGCCTTGAGTCTCGGCCTGGAGAGACCTCAAAAGCAATTGTGTTGGAATCACTAATGGATAGGCCCAGGGAAAGAGCTCGGCGCTTAGGAACCTCAAAAGTGGTGCTGAGGGCCAAAACTCCTCAGGACAGCGTTAAAACCAAAAACTTTGCTGACAAGAAAAGGCAGGAAGCGCCCGCCTTTAAATAGTGCTCCCCCAGCCCCTTCCCAATTTGAAAACATTCCCCTCTACCTGTCATTCCTAGCAGCAGGCGCTAAGGCAGGGGGTGCAACTCAATATCCGGTCTGGGGCGCTACCAGGGCATTGCACGCTTGACTGACGTCATGATCTGTGGGCGCAGGAGATCATGGCGGTAGTGTTTAGCGCCACTGCAAAATGACTGGTCAATTTCGCGAGCGGTGCTAAAATCGCCGCGCTTGGGCGCTAACTTCCTAGCGCCCCCTGGAGGCGTTAACGGGAGGCGCTAACCAACCGAATTTTCCCCCCTTAATCTTACATCTAAGCCCTGTCGTTCCAGACCACTCAATTCCTAGAAACACTGGCCTAGAAATTTGATGTGGCCCGAATACAGCGGTGCCACCGCGGGCCAAGGTTACTGGCCGCCCGCAACAAGGCGCAGGCAGCAGCGGTATTTTGGTGCTGCCTGCTGATTTAAATGAGCGCAGTGCAGAAGCTCCTGTGCAATGTGCTCTTTCCGGCGATAACATCAGCAGGAGGCCAAAGGTCAGGTCTGAAGGATCGCTGATTCTCAGGCAGTCATCTTATTAACGGTTACACCCACCCCTCCCCCTCCTGCCCCGCCTCCTCCCAATTCCCCAGATAATACAAATTGCGATTTCCCGTCTTTATGAGATATGGGGCTAGTTGAGAAGTTAAGATTTTCAATAAAAACAAAAAAAACCTCTGTAAATCTTAATATTTCTTTGTTTAGCAGGTTTATCAGCATTTTCTTGATGTAAACTGGATCTTGATGATAAGATCAAAAAATATTCATTAAATTAAGCAACAACGGAAAAAAAGCCAGCTTGATCGGGATCACACTAAAGAATCATAGAATCATAGAAAGTTACAGCACGGAAGGAGGCCATTTCGGCCCATCGTGTCCGCGCCAGCCAACAAAGAGCTCTCCAGCCTAATCCCACTTCCCAGCTCTTGGTCCGTAGCCCTGCAGGTTACAGCATCCCAAGTGCACATCCAAGTACTTTTTAAATGTGGTTAGGGTTCCTGCCTCTACCACCCTTTCAGGCAGTGAGTTCCAGACCCCCACAACCCTCTGGGTGAAGAAATTTCCCCTCAAATCCCCTCTAAACCTTCCAACAATTACTTTAAATCTGTGCCACCTGGTTTTTGACCCCTCTGCTAAAGGAAAATAGGTCCTTTCTATCCACTTTATCTATGCCCCTCATAATTTTATACACCTCAATAAGGTCTCTCCTCAGCCTCCTCTGTTCCAAGGAAAACAGACCCAGCCTATCCAGTCTTTCCTCATAGCTAAGATTCTCTACTCCCGGCAACATCCCTGTAAATCTCCTCTGTACCCTCTCTAGTGCAGTCACATCTTTCCTGTGATGTGGTGACCAGAACTGCACGCAGTACTCTAGCTGAGGCCTAACTAGTGTTTTATACAGTTGAAGCATAACCCCCTGCTCTTGTATTCTATGCCACAGCTAATAAAGGCAAGCATTCCGTATGCCTTCTTAACCACTTTATCTACCTGGCCTGCAACCTTCAGGGATCTGTGGACACACACTCCAAGGTCCCTTTGTTCCTCTACAATACTCAGTGTCCTACCATTTAACGTGTATTCCCTTTCCTTGTTAGCCCTCCCCAAATGCATTACCTCACACTTCTCCGGATTGAATTCCATTTGCCACTGTTCTGACCAATTTATTGATATCTTCCTGCAGTCTACAGCTTCCTTCTTCAGTATCAACCACACAGCCGATTTTAGTATCATCTGCAAACTTCTTAATCATACCCCCTATATTCAAGTCTAGATCATTGATATATACCACAAAAGTCAAGGGACCTAGTACTGAGCCCTGCGGAACCCAACTGGGAACAGCCTTCCAGTCACAAAAACACCCAGCAACCATTACCCTCTGCTTCCTGTCTCCGAGCCAGTTTTGAATCCAACTTGACACTTTGCCCTGGATCCCATGGACTTTTAACTTCGTGACCAGTCTGCCATGTGGAACCTTATCTAAAGCCTTGCTAAAGTTCATATACACTGCATCAAACGCACTACCCTCATCTACCCTCCTTGTTACCTCCTCAAAAAATTCAATCAAGTTTATCAGACACGACCTTCCCTTAACAAATCCGTGCTGACTATCCTTCATTAATCCGTGTCTTTCTAAATGAAGATTTATCCTGTCCTTCAGAATTCTTTTCAATAATTTTTCCACCACTGAGGTTAGGCTGACTGGCCTGTAATTACTCGGTCTATCCTTTTCTCCCTTTTTAAACAAGGGTACCACATTAGCAGTCCTTCAGTCCTCCGGTACCACACCTGAAGCCAGAGAGGATTGAAAAATGATGGTCAGGGCCTCTGCTATTTCCTGTTTTGCTTCGCTTAACAGCCTGGGATACATTTCATCCGGGCCTGGGGATTTATCCACTTTTAAAGCTGCTAAACCCCTTAATACTTAAGAATTTTTGCAATAAACTGAAAGACAATTGAAGTCAGTTATTTGGGTGTAACTTATTTAAAAGTGGCACGGTAAATGTGAATTGTACAGAATGTTGACTATAAGTAAGTTTATAGCTCACCGCCACTTTCTCCCGGCCTGATACGCTGTCAGTGGCTGCACGCATGGGCGTGCTTTGTAGAGGGTTGTAAGAGGAGCGGCAACATCCAAAATCGACGAGCATGCGTCAACTCGATGTTGCACGCCGATTGACATCACGCTCCCGGTAATTAAAATACTTGCGGCGGGCACAGGCTACGGCAGCGCTGCCGACAGGCCCAACATGGCAGCTGCCACGTTACGCGCCGGAAGTGGGCGGAAGCGAAGCGGCCGCCATTTTTCCTTCAAAACCGGCCTCAACGGCCAGCGCTAAAGGTTCCTATTGCTAGGCCATGCTGTTTGATTCTACTCTGTCCCATCTGTGGATAATTTTAAACACCTCTATCAATTCTCTTTTAACAAAACATGCTTCAATTTTTCAAGCCTTTTCATATTTGTATTTCCTCAAAGCAGGCAGCATCCCAGTGAATACTGCACCTTAGCCTCTCTATTGTCTCAACATCCTTCTTATAGTGTGGAGTCCAAAACTGCACGCAGTACTCCAACTATGGTCTTACTAAGGTTTTATATAGACTTTTATATTCTATACCATTACCATAAAACCCCGTATCCCTTTAGCTTTTTGGGGGGCCTTATCCACTTGAGGTGCTACTTTTAATGTCTTGTGAACTTGAACCCCCCCCAATTCCAGCTGCTCTTCCACATCACCCAGCTGTTCCCCATTCAAAGTATAATTGTTACTTTTTTTTATAACAAGACGTACCACCTCACATTTACTGCTATTAAATTGCATCCGCTGCTCCTTTTGGCCATTCCACCATCTTATCAATATTCCCTTGCAGGTTCCTTCGGTCCTCAGAATTATTTATTATCCCTCCTACTTTCGTATTGAGTACAGATTTGGTCACCATTCCCTCTGGTCCTATATCCAATTCACGATGCACACAGTGACCAGAAGCAGCCCCAGAACAGAACCCTGTGAGATACCACTACACACTGCCAACCAATCTGAGAAACTGCCTCTTAACTCCTAATCTGTTTACTCCCCTCGAACCAATTTTTAATTCAATTTGCTGCCCTTCCCCTACTTCCATCCCCCTTAATCTTCTCCAGTAATCTCCTGGGTAGTACCTTGTCAAAGGCTTTCTAAAAGCCCATATGCACCACATCTACTGAATTAGGTTCGTCAAGCACCTTTTGTCAAGCACCTTTTGAATGGTTGTCATTCAAATAATTGAAAAGTAGAGTAATTAACCCTTCTTCAAAAATAAAAGAAAATATGGTCCCTAGTCACCACAGGACGATGGAAGAGCATTAGATTCAAGATTCAAGATAATTTTATTGCCATATGTAACTAGTACAATGGAATGCTTACTCCCCACTCACTCCCACAATACAAGCATATAAATATAAAAGCAAAAATAAAAACAAGTATAAATAAAAACAATAAGCAAATAAGCAGAAAGTATAGCAATAACAGTCCAAGTTGCAGGATATGATGAATAGTGCAAAAAAGCCTTGATTACCACTGGAAATAATAGTAATGCAATATGATAAATATATGGTAATATAAGTATAATATATATATTTACATAAACATATAACTATAATATATGGCGCAGTGCGGTCAGCAGTTCAGTAGGCGCACTGCCTGTGGATAGAAACTGTTCTTAAACCTGCTGGTCCTGGTTCGGATGCTGCGGTACCGACGTCCGGACCGCAGGAGGGAGAACAGTTTGTGCCCAGGGTGATTGGGGTCCTGGATGATGGAGCGGGCCTTGTTCCAGCACCTGGTCTGGAAGATCACCTCGATGGACGGAAGTGCACACCCGATGATCTTTTCTGCCGTATTCACAACTCTCTGGATGGCTTTCTTGTTCTGTGCAGTGGTGTTACCATACCACACATTGACACCACTCATCAGGACACTCTCTATGGTGCCGCGGTATAAGTTCACAAGCCACTGTGTGCTTATGCCGCATTTCCTCAGGCACCGTAGAGGATAGAGGCGCTGGTATGCCTTCTTCAGCATAGCCTCAGTATTATGGTTCCAGGCCAGGTCATCAGAGATCTGCAGTCCCAGGAATCGGAAGCAACTGACAACTTCCACTGGTGTCCCGTCTATGCTGATGGGGCGATGGTTCCCTCGGTGGCTTCTGAAGTCCACGATGAGCTCCTTAGTCTTGCCAACGTTCAGGGCAAGGTTGTTGTCATTGCACCATCTCATCAGCTGGACTATCTCATCTCTGTACTCCGTCTCATCATCGTTGCTTATCAGGCCAATTACTGTGGTGTCGTCGGCAGTCTACGAGTGCCTGGTGAGGACGGTGGCCTAGACATGTTGTAAATGGTACAATGGTATAAGGGAAGAAACATTGCAAAATATTATGGAATGAAAAAGTCGAAGTTACAAGAAACAAAAAATATTGCAAACTAGCTGAGAGTTATTTCAGCCCTAACCCCTGGAATAGGCTATTAAATGTCTGGGGTCCTGTGGTGAACAATGGGACTGAGAAGCTAGTTAATGACTAGCTCCAGGATGACTACAAACTGGATAGGCTACATTAGGGGTAATAAAAACATTTAATGGGTTATCCTGGTCGAGTTTGATTGACAACTTAGTCACACAGCACAGCCTGAAGTAGAAATATTGTTGCAGCCTCTGGCTCAGCCCTTCTCATATTTCTCAAATGCTGAGCTCAGTTTCTCTCTAGCAACTCCTTAAAGAGTGGATTGCCTTGCCTGGTGCATTCAAAACAAAGTAGTTGATTTTACTTAAAAAAAAAAAAATCTTATTTAACCCTGTTTGCAAACTATGCAAAGTAGGGTCTTGGTATTTCCCCAATCGCAGGCTGTTAAGTCTGTGTGTTCTAGTTGTAATTACTAACACAGACTACAAGATTAAAGTTCAACAGGTCTTTACTGGTTGGAGGTCAGGACTATACTAAATACAATATTACTACACAGTGCTTATATACCGGTGGTCACCACCGGTATTACGTATACAGCAGCCAGAGAAAGTAGTACATCTCTTAAGGTGGAACAGGCTTAAGTTCTCTTAAGGTGGAACAGGTTACATACACCACAATCCTCCCTTTTTAGCTTAACAGTCATATCCCCATTTAACATAACATAATAACATATATAACTTCAGGTATAAACAGTTCAAAGGTTCAGTCTCTCAGGAGGCCTTCTGATTCGGTTTGGATAACGCCTTTCAGTGGTCTCTGATTCCTGTTGCTGAGGTGACTCCTCTAGTTGGTCTCCCATGCATTGGGTGTTATCATCATCAGGTACATTCCCTGCCGAGGTAGATGCTTCAGGTTCATTAACGTCTTCCACAGTTGTCTCTGTCGCAACCATGGGTTCGACCCTTGCTCTCGATTCTACCAGTTGATCCGCATGACGCCTTATCACATTGTTACCAATATCTACTGTGTACATCAGAGGTCCTTGTCTGGCCCGAATTGTTCCGGACTGCCATTTTTCGTTTCCATAGCCCCTTGCCAACACTGGTTGTCCTACGTCGAAACTTCGAGTGGTCTTGTTATTAATATGCCGGAACTGTTTGTTTTCCACTTCCCTCCGCACATTTGGTTTTAACAAGTCCAACCTGGACCGCAACCTCCTGTTATAAAACATCATGGCAGGACTTTGGTTAGTCACTGCATGAGCGGCGTTTCGATATGCCATTAGGAAATTGTCCACCTTGTGCTGTAGCGGAATCTGATCATCGTTCATGGCCTTTATTGCCTTTTTGAATGTTTGGACAAATCTCTCGGCCAACCCGTTTGTCGCCAGATGATATGGGGCAGAGGTATAATGTTTCACCCCATTCTTCTTTAAGAATTTTTGGAATTCTTCCGACACGAACTGTGGTCCGTTGTCCGAACAGATCTGTTCTGGCAATCCGTTCCTTGCGAATATTGTTCTTAACACCGCAATTGTCTTTTCTGAAGTAGTGGTATTCATCTTGATCACTTCTGGCCATTTGGAATGTGCGTCCACCGCAATTAGGAACATGGAGCCCATGAATGGACCAGCAAAGTCAATATGTACGCATTGCCATGGGGCTGAAGGCCATTCCCATGGGTGTAGTGGTGCGATCGGAGGTGCATTTTGCACTTTTTGGCACCCAGCGCAGCTTTTCGTCAACTCCTCTATCTGTTGGTCAATACCCGGCCACCATACATAAGCTCTAGCAAGACTTTTCATCTTAAATCCCCCCAGATGACCTTCATGCAGTTCTTTTAGAACTCTTTCCCTTAACTTGGGAGGAATAATCACTCTTGTCCCGTACATCAAAGTACCATGGCAGACGGACAGCTGGTCTCGCCTTGCCGAGAATGCCGGTAACAGAGGATCACCACGTGTTGGCCATCCTTTCACTGTCACCTCGTAGACTCTGGACAGTGTCGGGTCGTTCCTGGTTTCTCTTTCAATATTTGCATTGGTGACTGGTAAACACTCGATGATGGTCGAATGAAATAACTCAACGGGGTCAACTTTCGTCGTTTCTTCTTCAGGTAGTGGCAGGCGCGACAGCCCATCAGCATTGCCATGCTGCTTCGTACCGTTGAATTCTATTTGATATTGATGTACCCCTAGGAAAAGGGACCATCTCTGGAGACGCTGTGCTGTCATCACTGAAACACCCTTCTTAGGGTTAAAAATGGATACCAACGGCTGATGGTCTGTCAGAAGTGTGAATTTTTGGCCCTGCAGGTAATGATTAAACTTCTTCACTCCCCATACAAGGCAGAGAGCCTCCCTATCGATCTGCGCATAGTTGCGCTCAGCGGAGGTCAATGATCTGGATGCAAACGCGACTGGCCTTTCCGTGCCATTTGGCAACTTGTGTGAGAGTACTGCCCCAATACCATATGGAGAAGCATCACAAGCCAACCGAATAGGCAGTGTCGGGTTGAAGTGAGCCAACACTTCCTCTGAGGTGATCAATTCTTTGCTTTTGCGAAATGCCTTCTTACAGTTTTCGCTCCATTCCCATGGTACCCCCTTCTGTAAAAGAGCGTTTAGCGGGTGCAGTACCGTGGATAGATTTGGTAGAAATTTATGGTAATAGTTAATCAATCCTAGAAACGACCTCAACTGAGAGACATTATCCGGAGCGAGAGCCTTTACAACTGCCTCTATCTTGTCAGGAGACTTATGAAGCCCCTCCCGGTCAATGACATGACCACAGTACGAGATCCGCTTCTGGAAGAACTCACATTTCTGCCGATTAACTCTAAGTCCATACTCTTTCAGTCTGTTGAGCACCAGTTCAAAGTTTGTGAGGTGTTCTTCATCACCATCACCTGTAATCAGAATATCGTCCAGGTAACATTGTGTGCCTGGAATTCCCTGTAATACCTGCTCCATGGCCCTCTGCCAAATTGCTGGAGCCGATGCCACTCCAAAAACCAGCCTATTGTACCGGTACAAACCTCGATGCGTGTTGATCGTGAGGTATTGGCGTGACTCTTCTTCAACCTCCATCTGCAAGTATGCCTGCGCCAGGTCTATCTTAGTGAAGTGTTTCCCGCCAGACAACGAAGCAAAAATATCCTCAATCCGCGGAAGCGGATACTGCACCGTGTGAAGCACCGGATTAACGGTGATTTTGAAATCTCCACAGATGCGAACCTTCCCTGGTTCTCCTGGCTTGTTGCTCGAAGGGTGTTTCATAATGGGAACAATGGGCGTAGCCCACTCACTCCAATCTACCTTAGACAGTACACCTGAACGTTCTAGCGCTTCCAGTTCCGCTTCTACAGTAGGTCGTATTGCATAGGGTACCGGTCTGGCTTTAAAAAATTTTGGGTGTGCATGTTCATCAATCTTGATGTTTGCCGTAATTCCTCTCAGTGTTCCCAGTCCCTGCTGGAACACCTCTTTAGCATCATCCAATATTTTGGACAATCGTTCAGGTTTGACATCTGTTTCCCTGGAATCTACCGTTAGTGCCTTCAAGGAGTGCCAGTCCATATTCATTTTCCTAATCCACTCCCGTCCCAGTAGTGGTGGACCTCCTTCAGGTAGCACATATAAGTCCATTACTTGGCTTTCTTCGCCCTTGTGGACCACTTTTACCTCTATCTTTCCGATGGGGTACACTCTTTGCCCGGTGTATGTTTTCAATATAATCTCCGTATCCCATAGGGGAATATGTTGGAATAACCTTTTGTAATCTTTCTTATTCATGACCGTCAATGCCGATCCAGTGTCCAATTCCATCTTTACTTGGACTCCTGCTATCTGGAGAGTGACCCAAATTGTCTGGAGATCTGCATCCTTACCAACGTTGTGTACTCTTAAGCTACCCAGTTCATTACTGCTAGCATCTGAATCTGACTTCTGTTCATTCGAACTGGTCTTTGTCACCTTGTGCACCTTTATGTATTTTCCTTGCGGTGACTTTTTGTTGCTGGTCTTCTTTCCTGACCGGCATACTTTAGCTATGTGGCCAAGCCTGCCACACATTCTGCATTCTTGGTTTTTAAACCAACACTGGTTCTGATCGTGTGTTGTCTTTCCACAACGATAACATTTTACAGTACTCAAACCCAATTTATTTGTACTGAGTTCTGGTGACCGTAGCTGCATTACTGCCGTGCCTCTCGCTGCGGCTTTGTGTGCTGCTGCCATAGTGACCGCTTTCTCAAGCGTCAGCTCATTCTCCTCGAGCAGTCGCTTTTGTGTATCTTCTTTTAATAAACCACACACAAATTTATCTCGTAGCACCTCTGTCAGTCTCGTTCCAAACTGACAGTACTTTGCTAGCTTACGCAATTCCATTAAATATTCAGCATTGCTTTCATCCTTCAGCTGCCTTCTGCTGTAAAATTTAAATCATTCCGCTAGCATCAGCGGCGTGGGGTTTAAATGAATTTTCAGGACAGTAACAATCTCCTCGAACGTCTTATCCGCCGGTTCATCTGGTGATAAAAGGTGTTTCAATTGCCCGTATGTCTTCACACCCATTAAGTTTAATAATGTTAGTGCTTTCTCTTCATCTGGGATTTTATTTGCTTTACAATAATTTTGTATGCGTTCTACATACATGGCCCAATCTTCGATGTCGCTATCAAAGGTATTAATGTTCCCATGTTTAGGCATCGTTGCAATTTAATTTATTTTTATTTTTATCCAAGATGGCAGCTTCCCGCTCTTGTCTTCGTCCTCCGCCTACAAAATGGCGGTTTTCCCATGCTTGGCGGTCTTCACCCGTCCCCCGACGCTGTCTCCGCTTCACCGCGGCTCTCGCGCCTTCAGTTGCCCCAGACGCTGCGCCTTTTTAGCCCGAATGCGGCCCGGCCCTTATCACCAGCCGCGATCGATGTCCCCGCGCTGCGCCTTTCGGCCCGAATGCGGCCCGGCCCTTATCTCCGGTCACGATCGATCTCACCGCCCTTATTCCTCCGTCTTCCCTCCCCGTCTGTACAGCCAACGCGGCCGACTTTCTGGTCGCGTCGCTGCCCGGCTTACCCACCACCGAGGTAGAAAGAAGATAGCTGACAGCCGCTGATGGAGGCTTCGAGTTCAGGATGTCTTCTACACTCTGGTTTCTCGATGTCTGCCGCGCGACTTGTCTTCCAGCAGGGTGATGAGGGTGGAAGCCTCTCTTCGACGTCCGTTCTGTGGACGAAGCCGCCGTGGATATAAACTGCCGCAGGGTAAGAATCGGACTCGTCGCCACTGTTAAGTCTGTGTGTTCTAGTTGTAATTACTAACACAGACTACAAGATTAAAGTTCAACAGGTCTTTACTGGTTGGAGGTCAGGACTATACTAAATACAATATTACTACACAGTGCTTATATACCGGTGGTCACCACCGGTATTACGTATACAGCAGCCAGAGAAAGTAGTACATCTCTTAAGGTGGAACAGGCTTAAGTTCTCTTAAGGTGGAACAGGCTTAAGTTCTCTTAAGGTGGATCAGGTTACATACACCACACAGGCAAAGGCTGAATTTATGGGATATGTCTTATAGGTGACCCAGCCATAGATTGTTGGGGGGCAGGCAGCACTCTGCCACACTGGAGAGATTGATTTTCTGGAAGCTAGCAATGAGCGCTCGCTAGCCCTTTCTAAGTGTTAGACTGCTTTTGTTTTTGCGCAACCATCTACGGCACTCTGTCTGAACCTAATCATTAAAAAAGGGGCTTGAGTGAGTTGGATGTTGAGGCTCGGGGATCTCAGTCATAGTAGGGAATACAATGAAAAAGGGATCAGCCTTAAACTGCATGAGGCCTGAATCTCTGAGAGGGTTATTTGACTGTATAAGCTTAACTGTCAATCTGCTGTAGTGGCTATCTTTAAAATAAAAATTTGTGTTTGATTCTGTTTATCCTGTGCCTTTCCTTTGAATGTGCTGAGGAGCTCACGAAGACGAAGGGTTAGAAACTCACAACAAGAAAAATCTGGTTTTGTTAGGGCCACTTCCACCGTAAACTGAGCTGAAATGTAGTACCTATTGGCCCAGAAGTTTGGGTCGGAGGCTTCCCGCGGGTGCAAGCCTCCAACCTGCACTTACCTTGCGCGCCGGCCGTTGAGCTGTGGGCCCGCGTGGGATTCTGATCCTGGGCCTCCTCCAACTGCCGGCGCGCAGTGCTTGCGTATCCCAGGGGCGCAGTTAGTTCGATGCGTCCCCTGGGATCATGTGGGCCATGGAGAACCAATGGTAGCAGTGAATGCCATTCATAAAATTGACAGAAGAGCTGTCAAAACTATAAATACTATAAGCCCCAAAACATCACTAAAACTTCAAATAATTTTTTTTTTAATCACATTTTTAAAATAACTATAAATTACATAAAATAACTATTTTAAACAATAATTAAAATTTTTGAAAAAATTAATTACATTTTCTAACGGGGCTAAAAATAAACTTACCTTTCTTTAAAGTATTTAAAAATAATAAACCTGTGGAAAAAATGTTTTAATTTTAATTAATTCACCACTTACCTTGTTAAAAGCAGGCCTTGCGCCTGCTTTTTACATGTGTAACTCCTGGAGACTTACCCTCCCGGAGAAACCTGCAAACAAAACGTAAGTTCAATGCGCACGCGCTGCCTCTCCGGCGCACGCGGTCCACCTCTGAACCCCTTCTTTCAAGGGAACGGAAGTTCCGGTTTCCCGCGCATGCGCAGTGCATACACGAAACCGGCACTTTCGTTGGGCCTACGCGTGAGTACTCAGCGCATACTCACCTGTAGAGACCCGAATTTCTGGGCCATTATCTGTAGACAGGGTTTTTCTTTGGTTAGTCAGGTGTCTGACATACGTGGAAACCATTACTATGTTTAACATTCTCCAAATCAAGCTACTGAATAACTACACCCATCTATAGGTTTTTTGTATGCCCAATACTATGTTTCAGCCTTGGCTCAGTGGTAGCACTCTCGCCTCTATGGAATCAGAAGGTTGTGGATTCATAGGCCCACTCCCGGGATTTGAGCACATAATCCAGGCTGATACTTCATTGCAGTGGTGAAAGAGTGCTGCACTGTCAGTGGTGCCTTCATTTGGATGAGATGTTAAACCGAGGCCCCGTCTGCCCTCTTAGATGTAAAATATCCCATTGCACTATTTTGATGAGGAGCATGGGAGTTCTCCCCAGCGTCCTGCCCAATATTTGCTGGTTTTCTTTTTCACAGAAGTAAGTGTCATCAAGTTGTGTAAATATCTACAATGAACCTTTGCAATCTCTATTACTTTTAGCTGGCTGTGAAAGTGTTGGTATTTGTTAATTGTGCATTGCCAAATAATCAGTGCATATTTCAATAGCTATAGTTCAGGATCTTCAAAAGAAAATATTACAAAGAGAAAATCATATATGTTTGAACACACATATATTTACACTTCTTATGAATACACACAAAGAAATTCCATTTTACTGGCTGAAATATTCATATTGCTAAATATCAACCTTCTCTGTTTCATACTCTGTCACATATTAAGGTTTCATCTGTTCAATCCATTTTCAGTCAAAGTAACTTGGAATTTCTGAAATAGCTACACTGAATTCCCCTCTCATTATCAATTTTGACCCAAATTGGTAATCTTGGTAATGTGCCTTTTCTTAAAGGACATGGCTGTGTAATAATCTATACAAAGACTAAGGATGAAAGCGTTAACAATGGGTAAGGGGTGAAATAGAGAAGGGACAATTCTCTCTATTGCAACTCCGCCCCTCATGATGTGATAAGAAACGGGCACAAATCATTATTAGAATATTCAGATACTGCCTCATGCTGAAATGCAAAATAAACTTTGACCTTTACCATAAAGCTCAAAATAACAAGATCCCTTGAAAACTGGAGCCAATTTGTGCGCTCACAATTGGATTCATCTTCAAAGGGTTGTCCAAAGGCCACCCTGATTAATGGCTGCCTTCACCCATGTCAGGTATTCCATTACATTGCTGAGTTGGCGTAGAATTGAAAGTGCCTCTGAAATTATTTCCTCGACAGGCCTCAAAGCCTTTTTCTTCTATAATCAATATGAAGAATGTCAGGTCTATTCTATTACTGGAAACAGCCTGATCCAAAAAGAATTGAGTTCTGTACTGACTAATGAATTCTTTACAGAAGCGTTTCAAATGCTGCAGGATCATTATGTTTGTGTCCTAATATATACTTTTTTGTGGTCATCAAGGTGAGGGATAGCAGCACTATCGAACAGACATGTTTGACTTCACAAGCAGTGTCAGTACTAAGCAGCCTTGGTGCAGGTCACTTGCATGTGTTAAGCTCCTCTTACCCCAGTGATGCACCTGCACCTGCAGCTCCAGGAAGGCATTGCTCTGCTTCATTAATGCAACACTTCTGTTCTCCAGAGTCTCAATAATGGAACTTTGTGGAGGGTGACTGATGAATAATTGTCCAATTGCACCAATTTTGCACAGCGAGCTCCACAGAGAATTGAACCAAGACAGCAAGGAATCATTCACTCACAATCCTCAACAGCTTGTCAAGACATATAGTGTGAGATAAATGGTGTTCAGTGAACCCTCTTCCCTTGGCATCAGTTAGGCAACCAGACATTAGGGTGGAAGGGCAGAGGGTTATTTCTCAAATAAGCACAGCTTCTTAAAACAAAAGTGCCCTTGAGGAATATATAACTAAATAAATATAGGTCCTGCCCCATATACATGTAAGAAGGATTCATAAAGTGGTTAATCTTATATTTACCAGTCATTCTCACTGTAAGGTGCCCATATCAATCCTCAAGGTTGACAGCTAGTAGGTTAGAAATGGTATTGAACATTAGTCTCCCTTCTCCCTGGAGAAATTCAGCAATCACATTGCAATTGTTAGATTATGCTGCCACTATAAGGCAACAGATGAGCAGCTAAAGCCCCAGGACACTCCTCAGCCCAAGCATTACTCACTGTTGCAATTAGATTTGCATACATTTTTGGTGGCATGACCCCATGGAACACCCAAAAGTGGCTTAATATAAGAACAGACTGTAGGAGCCAAGGCACCAAGCAATTATTTTCCTTTCCAGTACCAAATATTCCAATCCTTTGAATTATGGCCATTAGGCTAATCACTATTGGCAACATATTTTTTTAATTGTTCTCGGGATGTTGGTGGCAAGTGGTGTTGGGCCTTCTTCTTGAGCCACTGCAGTTCTCGTGGTAATGGTGCTCCTATGATGGTGTTAGGTAGAGAATTCCAGGATATTGACCCAGTGAAGATAAAGGAGCGGCCATTGCTGTCTGAGTCAGGATGGTGTGTGACTTGGAGAGGAACTTGGAAGTGATGGTGTTCCCACAACATTGCTGCTCTTGTTCTTCTCTGTTATGGAGGTCATAGGGGAGGGAGGTTCCAAAACCTTGGCGAGTTGCTGCGGTGGATCTGGTTTGTCATACATACTGAAGCCACAGGATGCCAGTGATTGAGAGTATGAATACTGAGCCTGGGGATAGGGGCACTAATGAAGCAAAGTGATCCATCCTGCAGGGTGTCAAGCTTCTTGAATGTTGTTGAGGCTGTACCCATCAGACTCCTAACTTAAGCTTTATAAATGGTAGGTTTTGAAGGGTCAGGAGATGAGTCACTCAGTTGCAGAGTCTCTGCCCTGCTCTTATAACCACGGTGCTGATATGGCGGGTCCTGTTAAGCTTCTGGTCAATGGTGATCCCCAGCATATAATTAGTGGGGAGCTTGGTGACAGTGGTGCCATTGAAAATCAGGGAGAGGTGACTGGCTTTCTCTTGTTCGAGCTGGTCATTACCTGGTACTTAGGTGGCATGAATATTACCTGTCACTTGTTAGCCCAAGTCTGGATGTTATTCAGGTCCTGCTGTGGGCCTTCATGGGCCGCTTCATTATTGGAGCAGTTGTAAATGGACCTGAACACTGTGGAATCATCCGCAAACAACCCCATGCCTGCCCTTATGAGGACAGAAGGTCATTGATGAAGCAGCTGATGGTGGTTGGGCTGAGAATGCTTTCCTGAGGAACTCCTATAGTGATGCCCTGCACTGCAATGATTAGCCTCCAACAAACACAACCAACTAACAGTGTGTCAAGTATGACGTCTGTTCAGTGAAGGGTTTTCCCTTTGGCCCCCATTGACCTCAGTTTTGCCAGGGCTCCTTGGTGCATCACAGCTAACTGCTCCACTGTTAGCTATAATGCTCCAAGGAGCCATAATTGGTGGCCTGCTGCCTTTATGTCAAGGGCAACTACTCTGAACTCTCCTCTGGCATTCAGTCCTTGGGCCCATGAGGCTGTACCCATCAGACTCCTAACTTAAGCTTTATAAATGGTAGGTTTTGAAGGGTCAGGAGATGAGTCACTCAGTTGCAGGAGTAGGCCATTCGGCCCCTCGAGCCTGTTCCGACATTTAATGAGATCATGGCTGATCATCCAAATTCAGTACCCTGTCCCTGCTTTCTCCCCATTATCCCTTGATCCCTTTAGCCTTAAGAAATACATCTAACTCCTTCTTGAATATATTTAATAAGTTGGCCTCAACTGCCTTCTGTGGTAGAGAATTCCACAGGTTCACCACTCTCTGGGTGAAGAAATTCCTCCTCATCTCAGTCCTAAATGGCTTGCCACTTATCCTTAGACTGTGACCCCTGGTTCTGGACACCCCCGTCATCGGGAACATCCTTCCTGCATCTAGTCTGCCTAGTCCTGTCAGAATTTTATAAGTTTCAATGAGACACAGGTATTCAGCACAAAAGCCTGGACGTTGTCAGGGCCCAGAGGTGCTTTTCAATGCCTTTACAGTCCAGTGATAGAAATATTGTTACCCTGTTTGAGCTACAGAGAAAACCCATTTCTTGCTCCTGAAGCCATTGCAGACCAGGGACGTCACTGCTGTTACTGGATGGAATTACTCCAAAGCCAGCCTTCCGAACTGGCTGGAATCTCAGTCCTAGAAGGTCATAACCACAGTACTGTACCACTAACAGTCATTGGCAACTCAACCAAACTTCCATGTTTTTGCCAGGAACATAAGAGTTTCTGCAGCTACACCTCAACATTCTGTGTTAATCCAAACCGTTTGCCCTGATTGCTAGTGAGGTGTTTCTCCTCTGTGTCTATGGAACTCTCTTCTAGGTCATGTTATCTAGAACGCTCTTTACAGAAACTCAAATACTGAGTTAACCAACACCAGATGGATTCGGGTAATTCAGCTGCATTAGGTCCTACTCCCTCTTAGGGAAGGCTCTACTGTACCCCATAGGATCCCAGCATAAATTCTCAAGAGCATCTTTGCACTCTCAGCAACCACCAAGGTCAGTTTAATAAGACAGTGTTATGGTTGCCTCCGGCTATGCTACTTATTATACAAGAATAATTATACGTCTAACCACCTACCACCTGCTGTTAGATACAACTCACTGCCCATTAAATAAAGATTGTTTAATTAATTCCTCCAATAATCACCATTGTGCCGAGTATTCCCTTTGACTGGGTCATTAATGAAAACAAGATAATTTCTCTCGGTGGATCCAGTGGTACAGACATTTCATTATAATTTGGCCATTTTACTATAATTATGACATTCTGTTGAGTTTCACGTTTCTTTCCCATTACAAGTATTATCAAATCATTTCTTCTATAAAGGTTACATGGCAACTAGGCACAAGGCAAACATTGGCAAGCACGGAAAATAATTACAAAAACATGCTAATTAAATACAGTAGAGTAATTAACTAGTTTCTTTTAAATTGCCCTTTAAATGTTAATATTGTGCATTATGCACTAGTGAAGTCAGGGAGACCATGGGGGGGCGGGGGGGGGAGAGAGTTGATTTTTTTTAACCTTTCAGAAAATTGCCCACTCGCAGGACCAAGTCAATTGGTGTATTTGCATTCAATACAACACCTTAAATAAACACTTAATTGCATGGAAAGGTCAGAGCTGTTTGTTTCACTGAGGTGCATTATTCCTTGCATGCTCTCCGTAATATTGAATTAGGAGTGCAAAGTAAGGTTGACCACATTGTTTATTTGGAAACAGGTAATGCTGGTCAGCTGGCACTGGGAGTGAGAATCTGATGCTGGCACTCAGCTCAAGTTCCAGTGCAGTTCTCTGTACTTCAGTTAAATCTTCTAAATTCATCCACATCTCTGAAGCCATTGTTCAAAAGCTGAACCTTGTTGCAGTGTATTAGACTTTCATAAGTGCTGTCATGGACAATAAGAAGCTACAATTACATTCCCCCCTCCCCTCCCAACACCCCCACCCCAACCCCCCCACCTCCCACCCACTTCCAGAACCCGCCCCCCACCCACGTCCACCACCCGCGCCCCCCCTCACCCACTTCCACCCCCATCCCCCACCCACTTCCAGAACCCGCCCCCCCCGCCCGCCACACCCCACGCAGCTGGAACTCAGATCTCAGGCCAAGAACTTTCCTTTGTGGGGGAGGGGGAGAAACTTTCAGGTTGAGTCATCTTCCCACATAACTTCGAATGGACAGTTCCTGGAGACACATTACCTGCCTGCCTGCTCTCTCAGCTGCAGCCATTACATGGGGTATTGAGTGCCAAGCAGTCTGTATGTTCTGATGAAAACTATCCAAGCTAAAAGTTCAGACTAATGTGTATTTCCTGACAGCTTTAACCAGGAGATGTACACTATTTGTACAGAGAACGGATATTACTCATACAGCTGCTGCTCCCATCTGACATGTTAGGCAAATATGTAGCAGCTCCTCCATCTCCAAGACAACTTACCCTGCTTTCAAATATTGGCTCTTCTGCTGTGGTGCATCTCTGACTCATCCAGTGCTTGTTACAGAATTTGACATAAGATATATAACAAGTGAGTGTTAACTGTTGTCAGCTTTTAGCTGGATGTACTGCAGGGAAAATTGAATGTAAAAAGTTGGGAATTGACGTTTTGTCGCCATATAATGGAGGTAGTGTTATAGCTGAGAGCCTTATAATGAGAAGAGAGTGTATAACAGAGGTGGTGTCATAACTGCAGACCTTATAATGAAGATAGTGTGTATACCAGAGATAGTTTTACATTTGAATCATTCTGAAATAGTTTTGTGTTATGAGCTGCGCTCACTAGAAACTGAATTGAGATGACACCAAACTCATTCGATTTTGGATAATCAGAGGAGAGTTTCATTAACTCAGTCTGATGTGGTTTCAAACCCAGATCCCGAGTGAAAGGTCAACACGCTGACTGACCACTTTACCAACAACCCGTTGTCCTTCTGAAGTCACTTATAGTCCTCTTCACAGTTATCATAGAATCTTGCAGCATAGAAGGAGGCCATTCGGCCCGTCGTGCCTGTGCCGGCTCTTTGAAAGTGTTGTCCAATTTGATCCCACGCCCCAGCTTTTTCTCCATAACCCTGCAAATGAATCTTCTTCAAGTGCATGCCTCATTGCCTTTTGAAAGTTAACCATACTACCTATTTTTGTGCCATTTAATAACATCCCCCCCCCCACACACCTCCCCCACCCATGCCCCAAAGGTTTATTGAGTTCATGCAGTGAGTAGCTGAGTGATAAGGACCAGAAGAACTCATCTGGAAGGTGGTAGGTGAGTGTTAAAACTGTCTGAGCTAGGGAGGTGAAATTCAGTTGGGGTACCTGTAAGAACACACTATTTGCTATA
Organism: Somniosus microcephalus; assembly: GCF_052327205.1. Taxonomy (NCBI): domain Eukaryota; kingdom Metazoa; phylum Chordata; class Chondrichthyes; order Squaliformes; family Somniosidae; genus Somniosus; species Somniosus microcephalus. The sequence continues at coordinate 27,968,582 of NC_140998.1, read as the reverse complement.
ACTTCTGCCGTAACATGACCAAAACTTAAAAGTTGACCACATTTTATGTACCATCATGCCTCGCGAGGCCAAGAGACTGGTTGCTGAGAGGACTTTTACAAAATTAAAAGATGCTACGGTTGTAAGCTGTGAAGGCTGCCAACTGTCTTTCAACAGAATAAGGAAAACAGACCTTGAAAGGTCTGTGGGAACAGGCTGTTGGACTGTTGAATCATTGCAAAAACAGAAACATCTTCAGACTATGGAATGTAACCGGCCTTGAAGCCCATGGATGCTTACGGACTACTGATAAGAGGAACTGAAAAACAACTAATGATCATTATCCATATAGTTAGAGACACGTACACAGTGGGAGGGTTGCCAAGTTTGACGGTATAAAAGATGCTGTTAAAAGACACTCGGGGCTGCTGCAGTCAGGGGGCAAATTGGTCAGTTGCCCGTTAAAGTGGTACATCTAGTCATCACTAAATTGACCACTTGCTGGTGTTAGTACGTATGTAGTGTTGGCTTATTATGGCTTGATCTTAAAGTAAGGGAATAAACTGTCCGGGAAGTATTCTCCAATGGAATAAACCTGTATATGCTTAGATATAATTGGGAGTATTATATGCAGCAGTTTTGTGTGAGCTTACTTGTAACCTCTTGCTGATTTTAAGTAAAGGAATTTATTCCTGAATCCTTGGGTTTTGTGTTGTCTGTTTGACGGGTCTGGACTTTGGAAACTGTTGGACGAGTTAAAGGACAAGGGTGAATTTAAACATCTTACATACCCATTCCTGATCATCACCCAATACATGTCCACTGCTGGGAGTGCACGTGTATATTGGGTGAGGGCAGAGTTGGCCTCAGCTGTCTCCTGATGGTTCAAATTCTACTCCAATCTGTAATCTAGGCTGATAGCTCAGTGTAGAATTGAGGAAGTGCTGCATTGTCGGAGGTGCCTGAGGTCCCATCGGTCTGTTCAGGTGAATGCAAAAGATCCTATGGTGCCATTAAGGGCAGGGAGTTCTCAGGAAGTCCTGGTCAACATTCTTCCCTCAACCAACAACACCGAAAATAGATTAGCTGGTCTTTCATCTCCCCTTGTTGTTTGTGGGGATTTGCAATGTTAAAGATGCTATGTAAAGGCAAGTTGTTGTTTAAGGGGCTTAAGTGGATCATTATTGTAGGTGCATTGTTATTAACTGCTTGATTTTGATAACACTAATGAAATCACATTCCCAGGAGGCACATTTCCAAGCCACGCATTTTGTTGGTGGTTTGATTGTTATAATGAGATACGGGCATATCTCCTGTTTCTCAATACAAGAGGAATGTTGGCCCCACAGAGATTGTTATGTGATTCAAAAGTTATTGTGAAATCAAAGGCAGGGGTGGGGTGGGGGGCAGGTGGGGGTGGGGGTGGGTGGTGGTGGTTGGGCACGAGGTTAACGTGTTAAAGCAACTGTTAGTGTGGGTGGGGCGAGAGAGAGAGTGGAATGGTGACAGAGCAAGAACCCCGTGGTGATATTGGCCCATATTTTCCGATCGCACGCCTCCCGCGTGTGGAGGCCTGCGATTTGGAAAAATCTACACCCTTACCTGAAGGCTCCTGGGACGCACACACTTCCGATCCTGGGCCTCTCCAAACTCCAAGTGCGCGGGGCCCACGTATCCCAGAGGCGCATGCAGTTCGCAGCGTCCCTGGGATCACGTGGGCCATGGGGAGCCAATCAGAGAAGGGAATCTCCCTTCATACACTTGACAGGAAGACCTGTCAAATATATGAATGAAGATCACCCCAAAAACATAGTAAAACTTTAAATACATTTTTAAAAAAACATCACATTTTTAAAATGGCTTGAAATTACAATAAATTAAATATTTTACACAAAAACTTTAAATTTTTGAAAAAAAAATTAAAGTTTTTAAACAGGGCTAAAAATGAACGTACCTTTTTTAAAAGTATTTTTAAATGATAAATCAGTGAATTAAAAAAAAAAATGTTTAACTTTTTTTCAACTCTTATCCTGGTAAAAGCAGGCCTTATGCCTGCTTTTACCAGGTGTAACAATTGTAAGTGTTTTCTGCAGGCAGAGGGTCTCCAAAAAGCGGAACTATCCGCCTGCAGAGGCCCTTCTCCAGGGCAGCTGGAGGATCTGTCAAGAGCTTTCTTGACAGATCGGGAATGCCGGTTTTCAGCGTATGCACTATGCATGCCTGAAACCGGCATTTCCGATGTCCCTACGGGTGGGTTCACAGCGCGTACCCACCCGTAGGGATTGGAATATCTGGGCCAATGTGTATTGAACGTGGACCTATTAAATAGATTGTGTAGAATTCTGAACAGGGGGTAGTCACAATTTGTGAAGATTTAGTAGATATAAAACGTAGGTAAGTAGGTACAGATTCATTGATGCATTGGACGATAAGAGAAACAAAAAATTCCATTAGTCATGCTTTATCACTATCACTATGGGTTTTATTGATATTTATAGAGCAGTTAGAAAGATCCATAAAACACTTTCAACAGCAGAGAATCCATTGAAAGTACTGGAGAGGTTAGTCTGTCAGATATACCCCTGACCTGAAACAGGGTTTATAACACCATAGCTCAGGCCCAACTCCAGCTGCTTTGCCATTTGACAGGTAGATTACCTTGGATAATCTGTACTAATTACACAGTGATAGCTATTATTACATTCCAATTTACAAGTACAGCCTTGCTAATTGCGCTTTTTTTTTGTTTTCTCTCGCTCAGCTAATTTGTTCCCCCCCCTCTGTGCCTTTCCAGAAGGCACTTACTCCTCGATGCAATGGAGGTACATGCGCGCCAATTGTGCTCAAGTAAGTGACCCAAGTGGCCTTCATTGATGTGTGAGGCTTGACAGTGAGCGTCAGCAGGCTACTTGACCTCAATGTTGAATCTAATTGCAACTTCATCCAAAGTCACATGGGCACTTCCAGTAGCAGGAACTAGCTAGCAGTCAGGAGCAGGAAGCCTGATTGCTGTTTCCCCCTCCTTAGCCCAATGGACCTTGTGGTCGATTGTAGCGCACCTAATACCACTTTGGTTGAGGTCAGACAACTTGGTACATGCCAGGGATCGAACCTGGAGCCCGATGGTCTGTATGGCTCAGCTACTTGCTGAACTATCAGAATCATAAAAATTTACGGCACAGAAGGAGACCATTCGGCCCATTGTGTCAGCCAGAAACGACCTATCCAGCCTAAACCCACTTTCCAGCTCTTGGTCTGTAGCCTTGTAGGTTACGGCACTTCAAGTGCATATCCAAGTACTTTTTAACTGCAATGAAGGCTTCGGCCTCTACCACCCTTTCAGTCAGTGAGTTCCAGACCCCACCACCATTTGGGTGAAAAAAGTTCTCCTCAACTCCCCTCTAAACCTTCTACCAATTATTTTAAATCTATGCCCCCTGGTTATTGACCTCTTTGCTAAGGGAAATAGGACCTTCCTATCCACTCTATCTAGGCCCCTCATAATTTTATACACCTTAATTAAATTTCCCCTCAGCCTCCTGTGTTCCAAAGAAAACAACCTCAGCCTATCCAGTCCTTCCTCAGAGCTAAAATTCTCCAGTCCTGGCAACATCCTCGTAAATCTCCTCTGTACCCTCTCTAGTGCAATCACATCTTTCCTGTAACGTGGTGACCAGAGCTGTAGGCAATACTCTAGCTGTGGCATAATTAGTGTTTTATACAGTTCAAGCAGAACCTCCCTGCTCTTATATTCTATGCCTCGGCTAATATAGGTGGATGGGTATGTGACATTTTGTAAAACAAAAAATGTTTTTTTTGATTTGCTGTCAGGAGATTCTAAAAGTAGTGGATTGGGTGGAAGAGGAGAAAAACAAGATAAATGGCAATAATTTAAAATTTGATAGCAGTGAACACCCAGCATATAATTTATAACAGAAAGCCTGATCTAAAGGATCCAAGGCACAAACTCCTTGGTACATAATCCAGAATATCCTCCTTTATTATTATCCAATCATCATTTATGGACACTACTTTTCAGTGAGTAATGTTAAAGAACAATACCCTTCAGTGAGTGATGTCAGCGGTTAATACCCTTCAGTGAGTGATGTCAGAGGATAATACCCTTCAGTGAGTGATGTCAGCAGATAATACCCTTCACTGAGTGATGTCAGATGATAATACCCTTCAGTGAGTGATGTCAGAGGATAAAACCCTTCACTGAGTGATGTCAGATGATAATACCCTTCAGTGAGTGATGTCAGAGGATAACACCCATCAGTGAGTGATGTCAGAGGATAGAACCCTTCAGTGAGTGATGTCAGAGGATAATACCCTTCAGTGAGTGATGTCAGAGGAAAATACGCTTCAGTGAGTGATGTCAGAGGATAATACCCTTCAGTGAGTGATGTCAGAGGATAATACCCTTCAGTGAGTGATGTCAGAGGATAATACCCTTCGCTGAGTGATGTCAGAGGATAATACCCTTCAGTGAGTGATGTCAGAGTATAATACCCTTCAGAGAGTGATGTCAGAGGATAATACCCTTCAGTGAGTGATGTCAGAGGTTAATACCCTTCAGTGAGTGAGGTCAGAGCATTATACCCTTCAGTGAGTGATGTCAGAGGTTAATACCCTTCAGTGAGTGAGGTCAGAGCATTATACCCTTCAGTGTGTGATGTCAGAGGATAGCAGTACTCCTCCTCAAGTGATATTAGCGCACAGATGCATTTGGTGACTGATGTCAGAAGTAATTTTCCTTCAGTGATGTCCGAGGTCAGTATCCTTCGAATAGTGCTGTCAGTAGAAAATAGTCTGCATTTAAATATGTCAGATGACCACTCTCTTCAGTGAATGGAGTCATAGAACAAAATCTTTGATGAATTGTTTCATTAGCTCTACACTTTGGTGAGTAATTTCAGGAGAATACCCTTCAGTGAATAGAATTAAAGGACAATACTGATGATTAGCTTCAGAGGGCAATACTCAGTGTTGTAAATCCACAGGGGCAGAGTGAAAATCATCCCCATGTTACATTTTTCACTCTGTCTCTCTCTTTCACACAAACACAAAGAGTGAGAATTGATCAACAGCAGCTTCAAATACCAGCACTCAGGTCAAGGTAAAATGAAAGGCCTAAAAATTCAGTTGCTTTGTGCCTTCCGTTAGCTCCCTAAAAGAGGCGCAAAGCAATTAGCAACTGGGCGCGGCACCGCCAACGCCTCCCGCGAAATTCAGCGGGAGGTTAACGGCAGCAGCAACCGTTAGCGCCCTGCTGTGCTGCGCTGCTGGCGATGACATCATCGCCATGCCCAGCGCCCCGCTCGCGCCCCGGCTGTGATCTTTGGTAGCGCCCCCTGACTTACCGCCGGATGCTATTTCCGATGGGGTCAGGGGGGCCTACCTGCGGCCGGGACGGCTCAAATTAAAGGGGCGGTGTCGGGCGGCCATTTTTGTTGCTGGCCACCTGCCAGCACCTGCCCCCTCTGCCGTCCCCGGCCTCCTCTGCAGCCCCCCCACGGGGTGCCAGCTACGCTCCATGAGCCCAGCACTCCTATCCCTGCTGGCCCAGCTGGGCCCTGGGTCATGCTGCGCTAGATCCTTCCCCTTTAATAAGGGGAGGAAGGCCTGCAGTACCGTGGCGGATAAGGTATCTGTCAACCTGTTTAAGGTGGTGGACAAGTTGGCATCCAAGGTCTGCACGGCTGTGGTCATGGACTCATCTGAGAGCTTGTTTGAAGCTCCACGGAGGTGGACTCTCCATAGCAGACATCCCTGTGCCACCAATCCACTAGCGATCGAGTTGAACTCCTCCATCCTCTCCACTATTGTAGAATGTGAGTGGATCGTCTGTCAGTTAGTGGTGAAATTGCTTATGCACCTCTAGCATTTTACATAAGTACATAAGTAGGAGTAGGCCATTTGGCCCTTCGAGCCTGCTCCGCCATTCAATAAGATCATGGCTGATCTTCTACCTCATCTCCACTTTCCTGCACTATCCCCATATCCCTTGATTCCCTTAATATTCAAAAATCTATCGATCTCTGTCTTGAATATACTCAATGATTGAGCCACCACAGCCCTCTGGGGTAGAGAATTCCAAATATTTACCACCCTCTGAGTGAAGAAATTTCTCCTCGTCTCAGTCCTAATTGGCCAAACCCTTATTCTGAGACTATGCCCCCTAGTACTAGACTCTCCAGACAGGGGAAACATCCTCCCTGCATCTACCCTGTAAGAATTTTGTATGTCTTGACCTGAAACGTTGACTCTATTTCTCTTTCCACAGATGTTGCCTGGCCTGCTGAGTTTTTCCAGCATTTTCTGTTGTTATTGAGGCATCCTTGAATCTGGGTGCTGGCCTTGCTCTAGGCCCACCATCCATTCTCAACACCTTCATTTTCCATTTGTGGACTGTCCCTTTAAATACAGCTGCGATTGCGCCATGCAGGTGCGCATCACGCCCGCTGTGCTGCCTGCGGACGCGAAGCCCGGAAGTCAAAATTAATTGATTTAATGGAGTTGCGATCGCAGATTCCAACCCGCTCATTTGACTTACGGGTCTCCCCCACGCAATTCAGGCCCCAGCACAGAAGCCGCCTTCAGATTGATATGGGGCCACTGTTTGTGAATTGAACTGTGGTAATTGTCTTAAATATCATGGGGGGGGAAATTACATCGCGTCCCCTTTGGGGCGCTAACTTTGCCGGGGCGCTACTTTCAGCGCCTCGAAAAAATTAGCACCCCGTGGCCAAAATTGAGAGGTAGCACCCCAAGAGGGAAGCGGGGTGCTACTGGAAGCACCCCAACTCCCTCTTGGGTTGCTGCAAGGGAATATTGCGGCGCTACGTGCCGCAGCACCGCGGTATTGCAGGCCTTCCTCCCCTTCTTAAAGGAGAGGGGCCTTGCACAACGTGACCCAGGGCCCAGCCGGGCCACCGGGGTCGGAGTGCTGGCAAAAGAGCCTGGCACTCAAGAGAAGTGCCGGGCTCATGGAGCGCAGCCGGCACTCCGCGGGGGTAGGGGTGCTCAGGAGGCCGGGGACGGTTCGAGGGGGCAGGTGCTGGCAGGCGGCCAGCAACAAAAATGGCCGCCAGGCATCTCGCCTTTAAATAGCGCTGCCCCATCCGCAAGTAGGCCCCTCTCACCCCGTCGGACATAACGTCTGGCGGTAAGTCAGGGGCGCGAGTGGGGAGTTGCACATGGCGATGATGTCATCGCCGGTGGCGCAGCACCACAGGGTGCTAACAGTTACCGCCATCACTAACCTCCCGCTGAATTTCACGGGAGGCGTTGGTGGCGCCGCGCCCAGGTGCTAGTTGCTTAGCGCCCCATTAGCGCTCTCTTTAACGCTAACAGGAGGCGCAAAGCAACCGAAGTTTTCCCCCCCATGTCCATTAATTTAACAGATAGGAACAGCTTTCATTCAAACCCAGAAACTAGCACAAAAACAACCAATCAAGCTGCTCAAACAATTTTTTCCAAGCTATTTGAGCAGCCTTGGTTATTGAAGAACCTCACTATATCAAGGTAAACATTTATAAAACAAAATATCACAAGAATTACCCATTAATTTACTCAAGAATTTATCCACACTCATAAATCTCTTCTGCAAATTTTCCCCTCCGTGTTGTCAAGTTTCTGTTGTGCCTCCATATGTACAAGAACCTTTGCCTCCAGCACCTCTTTTGGGGTCTCGTCACCTGCAAGGCTTGACAGTATGGTTGACAACCCTCATCCATGCCTTTGTTACCTCTAGACTTGACTATTCCAACGCACTCCTGGCTGGCCTCCCACATTCTACCCTACGTAAACTTGAGGTGATCCAGAACTCGGCTGCCCGTGTCCTAACTCGCACCAAGTCCCGTTCACCCATCTCCCCTGTGCTCGCTGACCTACATTGGCTCCCGGTTAAGCAACGCCTCGATTTCAAAATTCTCATCCTTGTTTTCAAATCCCTCCATGGCCTCGCCCCTATCTCTGTAATCTCCTCCAGCCCCACAACCCCCCGAGATATCTGTGCTCCTCTAATTCTGCCCTCTTGAGCATCCCTGATTATAATCGCTCAACCATTGGTGGCCGCGTCTTCTGTTGCCTGTTATGTATTGTGTGTTCTCCTCCCACCTGTGGTGGCGCTGTCACAGGAGATAAATGGTTGGGTGTTCTCGGTTAGGTTTAGCTCTCTTTGTTCGGAACTTTCCAGAACTTCCTTCCCTTCCAATAAAGCACTTCATGTTTGAATCTCTGAGTTCTGAGTCCTAAATTGTGTCTAGGTAGAAAGGTACCGACACAACAAGTGGCGACGAGGATCGGATGAATCTGTGTTGTGGGAACTTTCTTGTTTTCGACTACAAAACACTCGGAACAGAGATGGGTGCAGTGAGTAAAAAGAAATTTTAATTTGAAACGTGAAATGGCTACTATATTAGGAAACATCGGTGATTTTGATGAAAATGTAGAGCAATGGAGCGCATATACAGAACGTTTTGACTATTTTGTATTGGCGAATGCGATGGCAAATGAAAAGGTCGTGCCTACCTTTTTGAGTGTAATCAGGCCGAAGACAATTCAATTTACTTCACAGCCTCGTGCAACCAGATAAGCCAGGAACTAAAACATATAAGCAACTAGTGGAAATTCTTGGAGCACATTTTTCACCAAAACCTCTGGTTATTGCTGAGAGATTTAGATTTCACGAACGGAATCAAGAGGAGGAGGAATCAGTGACGATGTTTATTGCTGCTTTAAAAAGGTTATCAGAACACTGCGAGTTCAAGGAGGTGCTGAAGGACACCATTAGAGACAGACTCATGTGTGGTCTGCAAAATGCAGCCACACAGAAGCGCCTTCTTACTGAGGACAACCTTACTCTTGAAAAGGCCATTGAAGTTAGAGTCTCCATGGAGATGGCGGAAAAGGAGGCTCACCAGTTGAGTTCAACAGGGAGAGTTCACAAGGTGTCGTCTGAGCCTAAAGGTGCGCGGAACGGCACATGTTACCGTTGTGGGAAAACGGGCCATCACGTTAATGACTGCTGGTGTACGGAGCTGGAATGCCAAAATTGTGGCAAAAAGGGTCACATTGAATGCGCCTGTAGAGGTAAAAAAAGAACAGACAGAGCTGGGAAGCATGGAAGCAAAATGTCTGTATTTGGACAAGAGAGGAAAAAGAGTGTTCATTCAGTGCAGTATGATGGAACAAGCAAAACAGAGGGGAGCGACACCTCTGAGGAGGAAGAGGTGCACATACTGACGGTTGCAGGTGATTCAAATGGCTACTGGGTGTCACCACTGGTGGAGGGACAATCAGTGCGGATGGAGGTGGACACAGGCGTGGCTGTGTCCCTTGTTTCAGACACTGTCTACAACAAAATGCTAAAGCATCTTACCCTTCAGCCAACAAACATTGTGCTAAAGACGTATACCAGCGAACCTGTGGCCATGAGAGGCGTCATTGAGGTGACAGTTAAATTGAACGGACAGACCGAAAAACTGCCACTATATGTGGTAAAGGGAAATTACCCATCGCTACTGGGACGTGCGTGGCTAGAGAAAATCATGCAGGACTGGCCTGCAGTCCGCATGATGTCAAAAGGGGAGTCAGGTCTGACTGCAGTGTTAAAACAAACATGCAGAACTCTTCAATGGGGAACTTGGGAGCATGAAAAAGATCAGCGTGAGACTGGACATTAAACCTGACAGCAAGCCGAAGTTTCACAAAGCCCGACCTGTACCCTATGCAATTAGGCCAAAAGTTGAGGCTAACTTGGAGGCCTTAGTCGAGAATGGAGTCCTTGAGCCTGTGAGCGTGAGCAAATGGGCCACACCCATTGTTCCTGTCCTGAAAAAGGATGGATCTGTTCGAATCTGCGGGGATTTTAAAGTGACTATTAACCCGGTGCTGTCTGCGGAACAGTACCCTCTTCCCCTCATTGAGGATCTTTTTACGGGCCTGGCCGGAGGGCAAAAGTTCAGCAAAATAGACTTATGCCAGGCTTATCTACAAATGCATGCCGATGACAAATCAAAGGAGCTGCTGACAATTGTGACACACAAGGGGCTATACAGGTAATGCCACCTTCCATTTGGAATTACGTCGGCCCCTGCTCTATTCCAAAGGGCAATGGATCAGATTTTGAGTGGACTGCCAGGAGCCCAGTGCTACCTGGACGACATCCTTGTCACTGGGACAAATGAGGAGAATCATCTTCTGAACTTGGATGCGACACTACAACGACTGAAAGAGTACGGACTCAGAGTTCGTAAAGACAAATGTGAATTCTTTCAGTCTTCAGTTGAGTACCTGGGGCATGTGATTGACGCTACTGGCCTGCATAAGGCGCCGTCAAAGGTCAAGGTGATCGTGGAGGCCCCAGCACCCCACAATGTGAGCCAGTTACGTTCATTTCTGGGGCTACTTAACTACTATGGGAAGTTTATTCCAGACTTAGCAACATTGCTGAAGTCGTTGCATCAGTTGCTATGTCAAGGCAAAACATGGAAATGGACTGAACTGTGCAACGAAGCTTTCGCCCAAGCAAAGAAAGCATTGCTGAAATCGGAGGTCCTGACACACTTCGACCCAAAGCTACCCGTGCAGCTAGCATGTGATGCATCACCATATGGTGTGGGAGCAGTCATATCCTACATCATGCCTTCGGGTGAAGAGAAACCTATCGCCTTCGCATCACGCACCTTAAACAAGGCCGAGAGTAACTATGCGCAGATTGAGCACGAGGCCTTGGGAATCGTTTTTTGGAATTCGAAAATTTCATCAGTACCTGTTTGGGAGAAGGTTCACACTCCTGACGGACCACCGTCCATTGACTTCAATCTTTGGGCCCCACACCGGAATTCCGTCTCTCGCTGCAAGCAGGATGCAAAGGTGGGCTTTACTGTTGTCAGGACACACATACGACATCAAATATCGCAAATCAGACTTGCACGGCAACGCAGACGGTCTCTCGAGGCTACCCTTGCCTGTTACTCCCCCAGAGCCTCGTCAGATAGACATCTTCTACTTTAGACAAGTGGAGGGAGCACCTGTCACTGCAGTTCAGGTGCGAAGGTACACCCGCAACGATCCAGTCCTGTCTGAGGTAATGGACGATGTCATTCGAGGGAGAGCTATAGGAGATTCTCCTAGTTTGAAACCTTACGTTTCAAAAAGAAATGAGCTCTCCGTCCAGGCAGGTTGTCTTCTTTGGGGATGCCGTGTCATCACTCCGCCACCTCTGAGGGAACCTATACTGCAACAACTTCATACAGGCCACAGTGGGATGGTTCGGATGAAGGAAATGGCAAGAAGCTACTTCTGGTGGCCAGGTATCGATGGGAATATTGAGGAGAAAGCCAAAACATGTTCCCCATGTCAAAGGGTCCGGAATGTTCCACAGCTGGCAACCCTACACCCCTGGGATTGGCCTGCAGAAGTGTGGCAGCGAGTACATGTGGACTTCGCCGGTCCTTTCGAAGAGAAGATGTTTATGGTGGTTGTAGATGCTCGTAGCAAGTGGCCGGAAGTCGCTGTGATGAGGTCTACCATGGCGGAGAAAACAATTGAGAAACTTGGTGAGATGTTCAGCCGTTATGGCTCACCGTAACAACTCGTGAGTGACAACGGTCCACAATTTGTATCACGGGAGTTTGCAACCTTCCTGCATGTGAATGGTGTCCAACACATCAGGTCTGCGTCCTATCATCCCTCTACTAATGGCCAGGCAGAAAGGTTCGTGCAAACTTTGAAGCACGCCTTGAAGGCATCGCAAGGTCAGGGCTCAATCCACCAACGTCTGAACAGCTTCCTGTTGTCCTACAGGAACGAGCCGCATGCCACAACCAAAACTTCCCCCGCTTCGCTCATGATGAAGAGGCAGTTGCGGACAAGTTTTGACTTACTCAAACCTCCAAGGGCAGAGCAGGTTGTCCATCGTCAACAACAAGCTCAAGTTGAAAAGAGAGAGAAAAGAGCCAAGGAGAGACAGTTTCATCCGGGAGAGCACGTCCTAGCTCGAAACTACAACACTGGACCGAAATAGGTTCCTGCTACGGTGATCGCGCAGACGGGCCCTGTGTCTTACACGGTTGAGACGGCTGAGGACGTCGTCTGGAGAAGACACACAGATCAACTGTTGCTAGGAGCAGAGACAGCCACAGAGGCTCCAACGGCTGGTTGGCCTGAACTGTTTCCGGATGATACCGCAAACCAGCATCCCTTGCCACAGTGCTCTTCTCCAACACAGGAAGTCAAAGAGACTGTTCCACCTGTGCAAACTCCTGACTTTCAACTGACACAGGCACCTTCTCCATCTAGGCCTGTGTCAATGCCTACTGCTGTGGAAGCCAGCGATGACCACCGGTATCCTGTCAGAGAGCGGCAGCCTCCAAGACGCTTGGATCTGTAGGCTTAGCGACTTACCTACAAGACTGGGGCAGAATAAACCCCAGGGTAAAGTCAGGGTTTGAGGCAGTCTACCTCTACCCTTGGTTAGTTGAGTGCATTGAAAGTAACTTATCTGTTGAGGAATAATGTGGACCTTCCATTTAAGAGGGGAGGAAATGTTATGTATTGTGTGTTCTCCTCCCACCTGTGGTGGCGCTGTCACAGGAGATAAATGGTTGGGTATTCTCGGTTAAGTTTAGCTCTCTTTGTTCGGAACTTTCCAGAACTTCCTTCCCTTCCAATAAAGCACTTCATGTTTGAATCTCTGAGTTCTGAGTCCTAAATTGTGTCTAGGTAGAAAGGTACCGACACAACATTGCCTAGGCCCTAAGCTCTGGAATTCCCTGCCTAAACCTTTCGGCCTCGCTACCTCTCTTTCCTCCTTTAAGACGCTCCTTAAAATCTACCTCTTTGACCAAGCTTTTGGTCGTCTGTCCTAATTTCTCCTTATGTGGCTCTGTGTCAAATTTTTTGTCTTATAATACTCCTGTGAAGTGCCTTGGGACCTTTTACTACGTTAAAGGCGCTATATAAATACAAGTTGTTGTTGAATGTATTCTTGGAGGTTTCGTCACATGACCTCCTGATCCAAATGCCCCGCCCCCGCGCTCTTGCCCTGATGATTTTTCTCCGGGGTTTGCGCGCAGCCGTGTCCTGAAGATTAATCTTCAATTTCAGGAGACTCAAGGCCAACCCTACTGGACAGTATCCCTCAGTTCCTCTTTGTGAATGTATGACTTAAGCCCCAGGCTTCTTCCTTGCTCTCCTAATCCTGTTTTGCTTCACTTCATAAGCCAGACTGCTAGGCCCGAGTCAGCTCTGCCTCACTCCCTCTCCAGCTCCACGATTCACCACAGGCCTGTCACTTTCAGGCCTGCTCCCTGTCATCAGGTTCCAAGGCTGTACTCTGCCATTGTCTCCTGGGCTTCGACTTTGCTGAAAGAAAGAAAGGGATACAGTCAGCAAATTGTGCATTTATTTATTTCTGAAATCCCTGTTGTCAAAATAAATAAAGTTGAGCTGAACAAACCCTTGTCTTTATTTAGTCGGCACTCTGATTTGGCCAGCATTGCATTAATAGAAGTGCAAGGAACAAAGGGCTAGAAATTCGGTGCATTTGCGCCTCTCCTTAGCGCCCCCGGGAGGTGCTAACGGGGGGCAAACGACTTTTTGCCCGGGCGCGACGCCGCTAACGACTCCCGCTAAATTCTGCGGGAGTTTAGCGACGGCAGTAACCGGTAGCGCCTCGCTCCGCTGCGCAGGTGATGATCACCGTGTGTAGCGCCCGTTTTCGCCCAACCTGCAAAATTGGCCTGCGCCCCCTGAATCAGCGCTGGGCAAAGACAGCGTCCGTCTCAGGGGGCGGGAACGGAGCGGCAGGAGGCTCACGGGGCGCTAACTAAAGGGGAGGTGGTGGGCGGGGGGGGAAAAAACCGGCCGACTTACTCGTCGCGGCCCGTTGCATCTTTGAACACGGGGTCTGTACCACAATCTGGCAGCCCGGCTCTCCTCTTGAGTCCAGACAGGGCCGATTTGTGCACTTGGACCCTCCCCTTTATTGAGGGAAGAGCCTTTCCATGCAGCAGCGCTACGTGGCCCAGTGTGTAGCGCTGCAGAACGCACCGCCCCGATATTCAGGGTTAGCACTCTAAGGAGGAAGTGTAGTGCTTGATTTACCGCTCCACCTCCCTCTTGGGGCGCTAAAACTGAATTTCGCGGTCGCCGGCGCTACAGTTAGCGCCCAGGCGATGTTAGCGCCCCAAAGTGGTCGATATCGAATTTTCCCCCCTGGCCAAAGACTCTAGTCATTTCCGCCCACACCCATACCCGCCACAGTGCTGCCAGATCACACTGTTGCCAGGCCCACCACAGTGCTGCCAGATCACACTGTTGCCAGGCTCCAGACCCCCCCACCCAAGTAATATAGGGACCAATCACTCTCCGAGACCCCCAATATTCAATGCTGCCACATCTTCCTTTCCCTGAGTACTCCAAGACTCAAGCCTTTCAATACTATCGGACTCCTTCAATGCTGCAATGGAGTGTCAGCCTACATGATATGCTCTATGAAGAGAGCCACCTTCTTTTGTCCATGAGTAATGCCAGGAGAGATCCAACTGTATCATAAAATACATACAACACTTGGGGTTACCTAACAGAATGCTCCTGTCATTATAAAGCTTGCGGCAATTAGTATCTTTGCAAATGTGTTTTCCTTGCTCTTTCTCATCCTCCCACCCTCTTCCTTCTCCCGTCTTGCTGTCTTTCCCCTTCCTTTTTCCTGTTATTGCTCTGTCGTTTCTTCCATTTTTCTTCTCTTCCTCTCCCTCTTTTCGTCTCTTCCCCTCCTTCTTTGTTTATCATTCCTTTCTCTTCCCTTCTTTCCTTCATTAGAAAAGTCTTATCCTAGAAAAGCCTGAAGATCTATTCCTACGTGAATCAAACGTCCAATTTTGCTCAAGCTTACAGCAATCAGAAAGTTTTTGAAGGAGAATGCTTGGGAATGCTCAGGACAGTCCCCAGTGATGCTAAATATTTCATGCTAGAAAATGGCTTTTGACTTTGCAAGACACGGATGTGATCTTCCAGGATCATGCTGGCAATATATCACTGTGGAGCCTCGCAGAGCGGAGCTGGTGACAGCTTGCTGATAGAACACGCAGCCCAAGAGTTGCAATAAAAATGATTTGCGAGTCAGAAAGCATGAAAAAATATATATATGTATGAGGTGCTGGCTGTATATTGTAATGCACAGAGGAGCCCTCTGGCACTAATGCTCCTGGATAAGCCTTGATGATTTATAAAACCTATGGGTCCACTGTAATACAAAGCTGAATAAGGGAGAAGATGGATTATTTGGTCGTGGTAATAACATGGCCAGATCTCAGCTGGCAATCTAGTTTTATTGCAAAAAGGTCGCATAGCGTTATCTTTTGTTGTTGTGATTTCTGTGACTGATGATAGGGTTCACCACCTATGTGCCCCAGCACTGCACCTGTGAATCAACAGCATCAGTGAAGAGGTGAACGGCTGTGTGACTTCCGAAATAACCCAGCTCGTCCTCTGACAGCAACTTGGAGGGTCAATCAGAGGAGAGGTCAAGGGGGGAGGGGGGAAGAGCTCGCAGCCCCTCAGCTCCACATCACAGACGGTGCAGGAAGAGTGATGCAAGTTGCAGCGGACTACGTTCACTCTTAAATAACAACAGAAGATGCTGGAAAAACTCAGCAGGCCAGGCAACATCCGTGGAGAGAGAAACCGAGTCAACGTTTCAGGTCGAAACCCTTCTTCAGGTGAGTCCTGACGAAGGGTTTCGACCTGAAACGTTGACTCTATTTCTCTCTCCACAGGTGTTGCCTGGCCTGCTGGGTTTTTCCAGCATCTTCTGTTGTTATTTTGGATTTCCAGCATCCGCAGTATTTTGCTATCGTACGTTCACTCTTATCGTGTTATGTAACAGTAACCCAGTCAAGGGGGTTGAGGTGATTGTAGAGAACACTGCAGTGAGATTTAGGCTGTAATATAATAATAGGGTTCAGATGGTTAATAGACAGAGTAATGGATAAGTAATGAGTTACAGTCTGTAATCTAATCGGGCAATTCAGATGATTTATATAAGTGGTCAAATTCAGCAAGCTCGCATTCCCGGAGTCACGTCTTGCTAGACGAGGTCGAGGAATTGGGGCGATAGTTTTATCTTCTGCCTCATAAAAGGATCACATGGGATATACAGCACAGAAACAGGCCATTCGGCCCCACCAGTCCATGCCGGCGTTTATGCTCCATTCGAGCCTCCTCCCATCTTTCCTCATCTAAATCTATCAGCGTAACCCTCTATTCCCTTCTCCATCATAAAAATCTGCCTCTATCTGCTCTGTCTGCAACCTGCACTCCCATCAAGCAAAGCTCTGCTCAGGGAGGGCCTCGCTCGTTGCATTTGCGCTATGGAGAAATGGGGGGTAATATTAACCCCCAGAAACGGGTGGGTTGGAGTCGGGTGGGAGGTTAAAGAGTTAAAAATGTGAATCCTGACCTCAACCCGCATCAAACCCGCCCTGTTCCGGTTATAGTGGAGGTGGGATGTGGGCCGGGCAGCCAGCCCACTCACAGGAGGTGGGTTGGCACCTTAAATATTATAATGAGGCTCCATGCCTCATGGTGATCCACCATTTTAAATTTAACTGTGGGTGGGCGGGTTTCCCGGGCCTTGGAGAACCTGCCAGCTAAAGGGAGGCGAGGACTGCTGGATCCAGGAGGTAAGTGCCTTTCTACTTACCTGCTGGACCCAGCGTTCCTGCCTCGCCAACCCCCCATGATCGGACATCCCACAGACCCTTCCGATCTGCCCTGGAGGTCTCCAAACCCCCCTCTCTCCGAGGTCTCTGATCCTCCCCGAGGTCTCTGATTCCACCCCGCCCCCATCCCCAGCCTCCAATATGCCCTGCTTCCAATCTCCCTCTTGGACCAATCTCCGACCCCCCCATCCCGATCTCCGCCCCCCTGCCCCCCGACCCCAGCCTTCTGACCTTCCGACAGCACCCCTCCACCCCCACCCATGATCCCGGCACCCAACCCCCTCCGAAGATCCCGGCCTTCCGTCGATGACAATGATCCCAGCCTTCCTCCTCTTCCGACATTCCAGGCCTTCCTCCTCACTGCTCCCCAGGCCTACCGGCCCGACAGCTAGCAAGCCTCCCAATCTGGCTGGCCGCGGGCGGGAAACAGATAAAATAAATGCTAATCGGGCCCTGCCGTTAAGTTCTGCGGGGCCAGAGGCAAACCCGTTCTCCCGGGTTTTCCGTTCGCCTCCCGTCTAGCCCCTCTGCTCCCTACCTGCCTCCAAGTTAAAATCCTGGCCATGGAGGTGATTGGCAAAAGAACCAGAGGCAACATGAGGAAACATATTTTTACACAGCGAGTTGTGATCTGGAATGCACTGCCTGAAAGGGCAGTGGAAGCAGATTCAATAGAAACATTCAAAAGAGAATTGGATAAATACCTGACGGAAAAAATTGCAGGGCTACAGGGAAAGAGCAGGGGAGTGGGACTAATTGAGAAGCTCTATCAAAATGCTGGCACAGGCACGATGGGTTGCGTGGCCTCTTCCTGTGCTGTATCATTCTATGATCCTATGATATGCAGAAATGAATTACAGGCTAGAATTTAATTCAGATAGTTTATATAGAGGCTGCTGTGAGTATCAGTGGACTATATTACTTTAATCCAATTGAGAGGTCTCAATGATAGCCTGAACTGTGAGGGAAGCTTTTACAATTTGTACAACATCTGAATGCTAAGACTAGGTTATTGCCTGTCATTCACTCGCTGCTATCTTACACTGTTTATGAACATATGAAAAAGACAGACAGAAAAATCAGCTGGCTCATTGAGTCAGCTCCATTCAGCCATGTTGCAATTAAACGACATGACCCCCAATATTTCTCATCCACCAGCTGCCATATAATGTCCTGGGAGAGACAGATATATATATATATATCTATATTTTAAATAAAATCTAGGCCAATTCAGGGAAAGAAGGTTTTGGGAAATTCCTGAAGGTGATCAAAACAAGATCCAGGCGATAACAATGACCATGTGGTACATTACCCAACATCCCACCTGTAGTGTATGTACTTTGAAGAAGGAACTATATTCTGCAGCCCCTGTATACTGCAGTACCAGTAGTGACCACCCCTGTATATAAGCCTGTGTAGTAACTTTGTATAGTAGTTCCAGTTTTGTCTCCACTCAGTAAACACCTGTTATAACCAACTCCTGCAGTCCGTGTCTCAATTACACACGGACGTAACACTGGCGACGAACAGATCTGAACTTACCTACAGTTCTGCACCACCTCATGGGGATCCATCCCTGAAGTGAAATTGTTAGAGGTCGAGGCCAGAAGGAAGAAAAGAAAAAAAAAAAATGAAGAAACGGGCGTCGACCGTGGGCAACCGCCTCTGATTCAGCGAATTCGAAGATCTGCAGGAGAGGCGGTCGAGAGCGGGGCTTGGTTATCCTGTCTATGGTGTTCCAGCTAATCGGGCTGGTGGCAGGTAGTACACTGATCCTTCCTGGGCTGCGGCGGGCTAGAGCTCGATCGGGTGGCTTTTCAATGGGGCCGAGCAGCGTTGTCAGGAAGAGGGGAGAGAGAGAGAGAGGGTGGAGCACACAGGGCGCGGCCGGTGCTACGAAGCCGGGCAGCGTACAGACCCGAGAAGAGGGAGGAAAGTGTCCCGTAGGGTTTGCTCTGACGACGGGAACAGTAATTAAAATAAAAGAAATTAGAAGCGCAGAAAGCCGCGAGGAGCTGCAGTTGCCACGGGGACCGCGGAGAGCGGCGTTAGCAGCAGCGCGGGGGGGAAGTGCGCGAAGACCATAGAGCATTGCCATCAAGGCATAAAAACGCCAGCAACAGCGCTAGCAGCAGCGGAGAAGACAGAAAGCGCGGGAGGCGCCATCTTAATCCAGCGGGGAAGAAGGCAAAGCGCGGGAGGCGCCATCTCAGATCTCCAAGATGCCGAAGACTGGCAATATCACTGCCTTCGATAATGCAATAGAAGACTGGACCACGTATGTGGAAAGCGTCGAAGTATATTACAAGGCAAATGAAGTAGCCGATGAGAAAAAGGCATCGGTACTACTAAATTTAATGGGCGCAAGAACGTACGGCCTATTGCGGAACCTGATCACTCCAGCCAAACCGATGGCGAAGAGTTTTAACGAAATTGTTGATATCCTACAGGAACACCTAAATCCTACACCGCTGCTGATAGCAGAAAGATTTAAATTCCACAAGAGAAATCAGCATAAAGATGAGAGCAATGCTGATTACCTTACGGAACTACGCAAGCTATCAAAGCACTGCCAGTTCGGAGCAGGACTGGCAGATACCCTATGGGACAAATTTGTCTGTGGACTCCTGAGTGAAGGAACCCAGAAGAGGTTACTCTCAGAGAAAGAGCTGACGCTAGATAAGGCTTTCAGCGTGGCGGTATCGTACGAAGCAGCAGCAAGGGGAGCTGCGGAAATACAGCAAAAGCCACAGGAATACGGCACCCATGAAATGACATGGGGATTTGAAAAATCTTATCGCTGCGGCAGAACAACCCATGACCAGAAGGACTGCTGGTCCAAGGACAAAATATGCAGGCAATGCGGAAAGATGGGACACATTGCACGAGTTTGCAGGTCCGGGAAGAAGACTAACGACAACAAAAAGGCTACTAAGGAACAGTACAGGAAAGTACAAAAGATGACGGACAGTAGTTCCGAAGACCAGAAGAGTGATAGTGAATCCGGGAACAAGAGACTAAGCTGTCTCAAACTTCACAACGTAATCGCAAAAGAGGATCACCAAACCATTTGGGTCACCCTCACGATAGCAGGGTCCCAAGTCAAAATGGAATTGGATACAGGATCAGCCCTGACCGTCATGAATCGACGAGACTATGAGCAGCTATTCTCACACATGCCCTTGAAAGACACATCCATTGCCTTGAAGACATATACGGGGCAGAAAGTATACCCCAGAGGGAAAATAAGGATGCCTGTCGAATACAACGGCGAGGAAATACAGAAATTGTATCTGTACATACTGCAAGATGGTGGACCACCGTTATTGGGACGTGAATGGATCAGAAAGATAAGTTTAGACTGGCACTCTATTCAGGCACTGACTGTGGCTGGTAAAAAGGATGACGACGTCACACCTGGACGATTGTCAAAAATCTTAGCTAACGCTAAAGAGGTATTTCAACAAGGACTGGGAACTCTTAAAGGCGTAACCGCCTCGATAAAAATAGAAGAGAATGCAATTCCCAAGTTTTTCAAAGCAAGACCGGTACCGTATGCAATTCGCCCAGCCGTCGAGGCAGAGCTGGAGATCCTGGAGAATGCAGGCGTGTTATCTAAGGTAGACTGGAGCGAGTGGGCGACACCCATCGTTCCTGTCATGAAGAAAACGTTAAACAATAAGTCTGAGGAGCCAAGGAAGGTTCGCATCTGTGGGGACTTCAAGGTGACGGTGAACCCAGTCCTTCACACAGTACAGTATCCTCTCCCGAGGATAGAAGATATTTTCGCCTCACTATCTGGAGGGAAGCATTTTACAAAAATTGACCTAGCACAAGCATATTTGCAGATGGAGGTTGAAGAATCCTCTAGGAAGTATCTCACGATAAACACTCACAAAGGTCTTTACCAGTATAATCGACTGGTATTCGGAGTAGCATCAGCTCCGGCGATATGGCAAAGAGCGATGGAACAAGTCCTGCAAGGGATTCCGGGGACTCAGTGTTACTTAGACGACATCCTAGTGACAGGTGAAAATTACAGTGAACACCTTGCCAACCTAGAGCAGGTGCTTGCTAGAGTAAGAGAACATGGGCTACGAGCCAATCACCCCAAGTGCGAGTTTTTTAAGAAACAGATACCGTATTGTGGCCACGTGATTGATGAAGAGTGGTTACATAAGTCCCCTGACAAAATTGAAGCGGTAGTTAAGGCTGCAGCACCTGAAAATGTGTCGCAACTGAGGTCATTCCTCGGATTGGTGAATTACTACCATAAGTTTTTGCCGAATTTGTCCACAATTCTGCACCCACTGAACGCCCTACTACAAACTGAAGTAGCATGGAAATGGAGCGATGAATGTAAGCGGGCCTTTCAGAAGAGTAAAGACCTAATCACTTCAAGAGAAGTATTGGCTCACTACAACCCATCACTACCGATAAGACTGGCGTGTGATGCGTCTCCCTACGGCATTGGAGCGGTACTGTTACGTAAATTCCTTGATGGTTCAGAGAGGCCGATAGCTTTTGCGTCACGCTCGTTAACTTCAGCCGAGTGTAACTACACCCAGATTGACAGAGAGGCCCTCAGCCTGGTGTGGGGGGTGAAGAAGTTCAATCACTACCTGCACGGTCAGAAATTTACTCTACTAACTGATCATCAACCTCTTGTCTCCATTTTCAACCCTCAGAAGGGCATCCCGATAATGACAGCACAATGGCTACAGAGGTGGTCCCTTTTCCTAGGGGCACACCAATATGACATCGAGTACAAAGGAACTAAACAGCATGGGAATGCTGATGGATTGTCGCGCCTACCGTTGCCGATGGTGGAAGAAGCACCTGCAGTGGATTCTGTGGAGATATTCCACTCGACCATAGTCGAATGTCTACCTGTGACGAATGCAAACATAGAAAAGGAAACACAAAATGACCCGACACTCTCCAGGGTCTATGATTTAACGGTGAAGGGATGGCCAGCACATGGCGAACCACTGTTGCCAGCATTCTCGCTGAGAAGAGAACAGCTGTCAGTGTGCCGAGGAACCTTGATGTGTGGATCCAGAATAGTAATTCCACCCAAATTGAAGGATAGAGTGCTCAATGAGCTTCATGAGGGTCATCTGGGAGGGGTAAAAATGAAGAACTTAGCCAGAGCATTTGTGTGGTGGCCGGGAATCGATAGAGAAATCGAAGAGATGACCAAGAGCTGTACAGGATGCCAGAAGGTCCAAAACGCCCCACCACAAGCCCCTCTACATCCATGGGAGTGGCCCTCATCTCCATGGCAAAGGGTGCACATTGATTTTGCTGGTCCATTTATGGACTCGATGTTTTTAATTGCGGTGGATGCACATTCAAAGTGGCCAGAGGTAATAAAAATGTCCTCAACCACCACAGAAAAAACTATCACAGTCTTACGAACCATATTCGCCAGAAATGGGCTGCCTGAACAGATTTGCTCCGACAATGGACCACAGTTTGTGTCTGAAGAGTTCTGGAGGTTCTTAAAGAACAATGGTGTTAAGCATTACACATCCGCCCCATATCATCCAGCCACCAATGGATTGGCTGAGAGGTTCGTTCAAACATTCAAGAAAGCTATCAAGGCAATGTGTAATGAAGACATACCCCTACAACGCCTGGCACCTTCCCGTGCAAGCGGAGGAGATGTAACACCTGCCCCTATACCTCCCCCCTTCCCACTGTCCAGGGCCCCAAACACCCCTTCCAGGTGAAACAGCGATTTACTTGTACTTCTCGCAATCTAGTATACTGTATTCGCTGGTCACGATGCGGTCTCCTCTACATTGGGGAGACCAAACGCAGATTGGGTGACCACTTTGCGGAACACCTCCGCTCAGTCCGTAAGGGTGACCCCGAGCTTCCGGTCGCCTGTCATTTTAATTCACCGCTCCATTCCCACTCGGACCTCACCGTCCTTGGCCTCTTGTATTGTTCCACGGAAGCTCAACGTAAACTCGAGGAACAGCACCTCATCTTCCGATTAGGCAGTCTGCAGCCTTCCGGACTCAATATCGAGTTCAACAATTTCAGATCATAAGCTCGGCCCCCATTTCATTTTCTCTTGTAATTGTTCCACTCCTTTCCCCCCCCCCCCTTTCCTTTTGTTTCTCTCTCACACCTGGCAGCTATCTTTTGCCCTGCCAGTACACTTTACACCTAATCCCAGCCTATTACCATCTCGTCCAGCTTCTAATCTCTTTTACTTCTTTTGTTTCTTTTATTCTTTTGTCTGATCGCAGCCCTGCCTTCGATCTAGTTTCTTTCCTTTCCAGTTTTGAAGAAGGGTCCAACCCGAAACGTCAACTCAAATTTCTCTCCACGGATGTTGCCTGACCTGCTGAGTTTTTCCAGCATTTTCTGTTGTTATTCCCCTACAACACAAGGTGGATAACTTCTTGTTTGCCTACCGGAATGCGACACATGCGGTTACCAACCAAACTCCAGCCATGCTGTTCTTCAATCGAAGACTAAGATGCCGCTTGGATTTGGTTAAGCCAAACATCAGAAGAGATGTGGAGAACAGGCAGTTTCAGAATATGAATGAAAGGCCGACCAGGAGTTTTAAGATAGGTCAACCAGTTTTGGCCCGGGACTACCGCACTGAGAAATGGCAGCCAGGAACGATCTGCACACGGCAAGGACCTCTAATGTATACTGTGGACGTTGGAGAGAGCATTGTAAGACGCCATGCTAACCAGATTCTAGAGTCACTGGAAAACGTCAAATCCGCACCACGTTCCGATGCACCTGGTGATGAAACCAAAGTACCAATTGCATCTACCTCAGAATCGGTGATATTGGAAGCAGACAAACCAAACAACGACGTTGATCCCGAATCAACTTTGCCAGAAGAACCTGATACCCCAAAGAGGCGTTATCCAGACAGAATCAGGAAGCCTCCTCAAAGACTGAATTTATAATTGCTTAACTTCAGCTAATGTATATAGCAACTGTAATTGTAAATATGTTATTTAATTATTAATCGAATGTTATGTACTGTTTAGCTAAAAGGGGAGGAATTGTAGTGTATGTACTTTGAAGAAGGAACTATATTCTGCAGCCCCTGTATACTGCAGTACCAGTAGTGACCACCCCTGTATATAAGCCTGTGAAGTAACTTTGTATAGTAGTTCCAGTTTTGTCTCCACTCAGTAAACACCTGTTATAACCAACTCCTGCAGTCCGTGTCTCAATTACACACGGACGTAACACCACCCACATCTACATCCACATCCACATCCACTGCACGAGCCGGCAACCTATTCCAAAGGTCAATAATCCTCTGGGAAAAGAAGAAGTTCCCGATCTAGTTCTATGTTTACATAGCTTGTACGCAAGTCCCCTTGTTCGTCTTAAGTTATCTAATTCAAATAATCTATCTACGTGTACACAGTCTAGCCCCTTCATCATTCTAGATGCTTTAGTCAAGTCTCCCCCAAGTCTATGCTTTTCAATAATATAAAGACCCAGTTCTCCAAGCCTATAGTGATAGCTAAAGTTTTTTAAACTAGGTATAAATCTAGTGGCCCGCCTCTGAATGTTTTCATAGAGTCATAGGGGGGGAAATGGAGTCGCGCCCCCTTTGGGGCACTAACTTCGCCAGGGTGCACCCCGAAAAAATTAGCACCCCACGGCCAAAATTTATCGGTAGCACCCCAAGAGGGAAGTGGGGTGCTACTGGAAGCACCCCACCTCCGTCTTGGGGCACTGTGAGGGAATATCGTGGCGCTACGTGCCGCAGCGCCACGGTACTGCAGGCCTTCCTCCCCTTCTTAAAGGGAACTGGCCTTGTGTAGCATGACCCGGGGCCAAACTGGGCCACCAGGGATCGGAGTGCTGGCAAAAGAGCCCGGCACTCAAGAGAAGTGCCGGGCTCACGGAGCGCAGCCGGTACTCTGCGGTGGGTGAGCTGAAGAGGAGGCCGGGGACGGTTTGAGGGGGCAGGTGCTGGCAGGTGGCCAGCAACAAAAATGGCCGCCTGGCACCTTGCTTTTAATTAGCACCATCCTGGCCACAGCTAGGCACCCCCTGACCCCATCAGACATAGCGTCCGGCGGTAAGTTAAGGGGCGCGACCGAAGATCGCGGCCGGGGCGCGAGCAGGGCGCTGCGCACGGCGATGATGTCATTGTTGGTGGCGCAGTGCCGTGGGGCACTAACAGTTACCGCCGCTGCTAACCCCCTGCTGAATTTCACGAGAGGCGTTGGCGGCGGCGCGCCCAGGCGCAAAGCAACTAGCGCCCGGGTGCAACGCCGCCAACGCCTCCCGTGAAATTCAGCGCTAGTTGCTTTACGCCCCGTTAATGCCCTCTATGGGGCAAATCAACCGAACTTAGTCCCCTAAATGTCATCAACCAGCTGTGGGCCCATTTCCCTATCACATCTAGATCTGATTGTAATCTTTTCTTCTCCTCAAGGGTTCTGACAACAGGACAGATCTTGGTATAGGAACATGGCAGCCAATTTGCACCTAGCCAGGTCCCACAAGCAGAAATGAGACAAATTACCAGATAATCTGTTTTGGTGGTTGAGGGATAAATATTGGCCAGAACACCATGAGAATTCAATGCTCTTCTTTGAATAGTGCCATGGGCTCTTTTACGTCTGCCTGAGAGGGTAGACAGGACTTCGGTTTAAAGTCTCATCTGAAAGATGATACCTACGACGGTGCAGCACTCCCTCAGTACTGCACTAGAGTGTCAGCCTAGATTATGTGCTGAAGGCCTGAAGTGGGGCTTGAACCCATAACTTTCTGACTCTGACACAAGAGTGCTCCCATTGAACGAATGCTGACACATGAGTGGTTTAGGGAGAGAATTCCAGAGAATGGGACTTAGGTGGCTGAAGGAAAGGTCACGAATGGTGGGATGAAGGAGATGCTGCCTCTCCACAGATGCTGCCTGACCTGCTGAGTATTTCCAGCATTTTCTGTTTCTCTCAGATTTCCAGCATTCCCGCAGTATTTTGCTTTTTATGTGTATACAGTACCATGCTTGGCTCTGAATGGATGAAGGAAAGGGGGGGGGGGGATGCACAAGAGGGTAGAGTCAGAGGAATGGAGAGTTTGTAGGAAGATGTATGGCTGGAGGGGGTTACAGAGATAGCAAGGGGAGAGGCTTAGAAGGAAGATAAACACAAGCCATGAAGCTTTGAAATTTGAGGCATTAGGGTACCAAAAGCCAATGGAAATCAGCGCGGACTAAGGTGCTGAGAAAATGGGACTTGGTGCGGGGTAGGAGAGTTTTGGAAAAGTTGAAGGTGGAGTATGGGAAGATAGCCAGGAAGCATTGGAGTAATTCAGCTTTGGTGAGAGTGCAACATGAACGGTAGCAAATCAGCTGGCCGTTATACTCCCCACCTGAATTTCCTTTCTATTGAAGTCAATCGGGTGGAGTGTACAATGGGGGGCCCATTCATTACCATCTGCCTTGTCCCCCTGCCAAAATTAAATTTCACCCCCCCCGCCCCCCCCTGCTGAGTCGGGAAATGACAAAGGCATGAGGCAGGGCCTGGGTAATAGATGGACTGAGGCAGAAGTGGAGACGGGCGATGTTATGGAGGTGGAAGTATGAGGGATTACAGTAACGTGGATAGACTGGAGAAGCTGGGGTTGTTCTCCTTAAAGCAGAGAAGGCTAAGAGGAGATTTGATAGCGGTGTTCAAAATCATGACGGGTTTAGATAGAGTAAATAAAGAGAAACTGTTTCCAATGGCTGAAGGGTCGATAATGAGAGGGCACAGATATAAGGTGATTGGCAAAAGAACCAGAGGCAACATAAGGAAAAACGTCTTTACGCAACGAGTGGTTAGGATTTGGAATGCACTGACTGATAGGGTGGTGGATACAGATTCAATAGTGGCCTTCAAAAGGGAATTGGATAAATACTTGAAAGAGAAAAAAATACAGGGATATGGGGGAAGAGCGAGGGAGTGGGACTAACTGGATTGCTCTTCGAAAGAGCCGGCGCAGACTTGATGGGCTGAATGGCCTCCTCCTGTGCTGTACTATGCTATGCTTTTATGATTCTAAGTAGGCGGCCTTTGTGATGGAGATTAAATTGTAGTTTAAGGATCTTTGTATCTAATAGTACACCTGGTAGCTCAATGACCTTTGTTTCTCCAAGTATACCCAGTAGTTCAGTGATTTTGCTCGCTGATGGTTGTTGTGCCCATGGTTACCCATCATCTGAACGCATCTGTCATCATTATGATGAGTTCCTCCGCAGTCTGGTTAGGTTACTTCAATCAACCTTTTAACCTTGGCGTAGAAACCAACCCAATATCAGCACTCTGAGCATTACAATTAACTTATTGATGCCCTGAGGTAAGAGAGTCGTTTTATCCCACTGGTGACAAATGAAGCAATTTTTCAAATCAGTTTTTTAAGTGAAATTCATAGAAGCATAGGTTTAATAATAATGATTGATGACAATTTTTTTAAGTTACTACTGAATATCAATAAATATAATGATAGCTGGCAGTGCAG
The DNA here is from genome assembly GCF_052327205.1 of Somniosus microcephalus. Taxonomy (NCBI): domain Eukaryota; kingdom Metazoa; phylum Chordata; class Chondrichthyes; order Squaliformes; family Somniosidae; genus Somniosus; species Somniosus microcephalus. The sequence goes on along the minus strand of NC_140998.1, from coordinate 27,941,361 downwards.
CAAGCAATAATAATAACAGTAAATGCCACATCAGGAATGCTGCTCCAGTATAAGTCAGAGATGTTTATCTTTGACAGTAAATCAGGAAGTAGTTTAGAATGCAAGGTTCGCCAGCTGGTTTGGTGGCTAAATGCACCGCCCTGGATTGTACTAAGCCTTACAGAATAGCAGGCCTCAGGATCAATCCCTGGTCTGTGATGAGCTGGTTGACCCAATATAAAGGTGCTACAATTGACCTTCAGCAGAGTATCCGTTCTCCGTCGCTATCTCGTGTCGCCTGCTGGAAGTATAGAATCATAGAATGATACAGCACGAAAGGAGGCCATTCGGCCCATGGTGCCTGTGCCGGCTCTATGGTAGTGCTATCCAATTAATCCCACTCCCCTGCTCTTTCCCTGTCGCCCTGTACATTTTTTCTCTTCAAAGTATTTATCCAATTTCCTTTTGAAAGTTCCTATTGAATCTGCTTCCACCGCCCTTTCAGACAGTGCATTCCAGATCACAACAACTCACTGTGCAGAAAAATGTTTCCTCATGTTGCTTCTGGATCTGTTACCAATTACCTTAAATCTGTGTCCTCTCGTTACCAACCTTCCTGGCACTGGCGCTAAAATGGCAGCCGCCGCTCTTTCGCCAGCTGCAGGCGGTTCCCACGGCGGCCGCCGTTTGCGTCCTTCCCTTTGCGCTGCCGGAAACTGGCAGCGCCACGCTGGACAAAATGGCAGCATTGTGACGTAAATCGGCGTGCAACGCCGACTTTACGTCACAAGCGCGAACTTCGACCCTAGCGCTGAATTCAGCGCTGGGTCCTAAGCACGCCAGCTGTGCAAGCAGGCTGACAGTGGCGATGTCTGGACCTCTTAAAGGTACACACACATCATTCAGGTAAGTTTGAATTTAAGGGTTTGAGCTGTTTTTTTTAAATTTTATTGAAGTGGTGGCTTGATGCATTAGATGTGAAAAGTTTTTTAAGTGTGTAGGGAGTGCTGCTAGAAGCTTGCAAGAGCTTGGATAGAAAATGATGGCCTTTGAGAAGACAGAACATCCTGCGAATACTCAGCAAGTCATGCAACATCCGTGGAGAGAAAAACAGAGTTCACGTCTCAGGTTGGCATACTGCCTGACCAACTGAGTATTTCCAGCATTTTATGCTGTCATTTCACATTTACAGCATCTGCTTGCAGAGGGAAGAGGAAGACGCAGAAGAAGAGGAGAACTCAGACGGAAGGAAGCATCCCAGACAGCCCCTTTCTGGCCGGGATACCCAGGATGGAATCATCTGCCTGCAGTCCCAGTGACCACAAGCCCAGTTCCCCTTTCAACATTAGTCCCACACCTTACCTTCCCTCTGTTACTGACCATCACAGCATCCTCTTGGCCATGATGCTGAAATAAAAGGCACCACAAAGCAAACTTTCCAATCCACCTATGTACATCTAGCCATCCAATGTGACATCAAGAAATCAACTCATCACCCTTATGCATTCTCCGAGTGACTGTCTTGTGTGTGCCTTTGCCTATCCTACTGATGTCACGCAGTGCTGCCCCAGTGGCTGCAGCATGGCTGGTGGAAGGCTGCTGACTTTCAGTGGGGGACACTCCAAATGGCCTTGCCGGTCGGCCTTGAGGAGCTGGTGGCCGGGAGTGTCAAATCAATCATCTTCTGTTCTTGTTCTTCTTCACTCTCCCTCTTCTTGTTGACCCACTGGCTGGGAAGGCTGAATTTCTTGGGTGTGCGAAATGAGTAAGGCACAAGGGAGGAGTTGTGGTGACAGGAGGGCGGGAAAGCAAGAGGTGCATGCCAGAAGGACGATATCGTATGAGGATACCAGCATCTTGTATTCTTTCAGCCCCGCCGCTGGCCAAGGGCTCAGCCATACCCCTGCCAAGAATGGCCAGCACCATCTCCTCCAAGGGGGTGAGGTAAGGCTAGGATTGGGAAATGTGCCTCGTAATTGATGCAGATTATTGGTAGGTGAGTGATTGGTGGCGGGGGGTGGGGGGGGTGGGGGTCATGCATTGAGCAGTTGGTAGGAGACGGCTTTTGAAGATGCAGTCACTGACATTGACCAGTGGTCTGAGGTCATGAAGCTTCTTTGGGCACTGGAGCCAGGTGGTGGGGGCGACAGTGCTGGCAATGACGGCCTCGGTGATGTGGTCCCACATCATTCTTTCTGGAGGGTCTCCTGACCCCTATGGGTGGAGGACCTCTCTTGCAGTGTTGACACCCTGCACAAAGCTGGAGTGCTGCATGCGAAACCCTCGGTGCCCCTTCCCTGGCTTGCTGAGCCATTTGTGTTAGTGCTGAACACTTATTGAGGCTAGAAAGGTAATTCAGCTTTAAGAGCTGACTATTCACATTTGAACTTCTTTTAAATGATGCATATTTTTTAAAAGGCAGGAAAGGCTGAAAAATGTATTGATTCACTTCATTTTATTTTGTATTGCTTCAGTGTGCATGGCCCCTTTAATTCTCAGACCTCTTCATTGCCCTCAATTCCCTGCGAGCTCTACAGCTTCGCTCACAGAGGCTGTGGGAAGCTGCAACGCCGGACCTGGACACAAACTTCGCCCTGGATCCCACCAGCAATGCCACCAGGACGACGTTGCACGGAAGGTGAGTGCTGCGCCACCTATCTCCAGACTAATTTCACTCGGTTAGCGTTGCGGCCATTTCCAGCGGCCATTAACTGCAGTTGCCGGTGACACCGGCAACTGTGCTGGTGAACACGAATTTTCCCCCTAGTTTCTCCTTATTTACTCTATGAACACCTCTATCAAATCTCATCTTAACCTTCTCTGCTCTAAGGAGAACAACCACAGCTTCCCCAGTCTCTCCATATAACTGAATTCCCTCATCCCTGGTACCATTCTAGTAAATCTCTTCCATACCCTCTCCAAGGCCTTGACATCCTTCCTAAAGTGTGGTGCCCAGAATTGGACACAATACTCCAGCTGAGGCTTAACCAGTGTTTTATAAAGGTTTAGCATAACTTCCTTGTTTTTGTACTCTGTTCCTCTATTAATAAAGCCAAGGATCCCACATGCTTTATTAACAGCCTTCTCAACTTGTCCTTCCACCTTCAAATATTTGTGTACATACACCCCATGTCTCTCTGTTCTTCCACCACCTTTAAAATTGTACCATTTAGTTTATATTGCCTCTCCTCATTCTTCCTACCAAAATGTATCGCTTCATACTTCTCTGCATTAAATTTCATTTTACCAGTCTGTCTATGTCCTCCAGAGTATGTGTGTGGATGTTCTCCCATCAAAAAACTCGCGACCTAAAGAACAGATGGTGGGTGGAGAAAGCGCGGGAGATCCAGCAGCTAGCCGACAACCACGACGTGCGTGGATTCTTTAGCGCAGTCAAGACCATCTACGGCCCAAGCACCCAAGGCCCTTCCTCACTGCGGGCCAAGAACGGAGAGGTACTCATCAAGGACAGAGAGGCAGTCAGTGCCCACTGGAAGGAGCACTTCGAAGATCTCCTTAACCATGACTCTGTCTTCGACATGAGTGTCCTCAACTCCATCCCACAGCATGCAACCCACCACCATCTCAGCATAACCCCAGCCCAGCATGAGGTTGAATAGGCCATCCGACAACTGAAGAACAACAAGGCCTCAGGAGCAGATGGAATTCCTGCCGAGGCACTAAAGCATAGCGGAGAAGCACTACTGGTGAGAATTCATGAACTAATTTCTCTTATCTGGAAGGAGGAGAGCATGCCAGGGGATCTCAGAGATGCCGTAATTGTGACCATCTTCAAGAAAGGTGACAAGTCCAATTGCAGTAATTACAGAGGAGTTTCCCTGCTGTCTGCCACAGGGAAAGTCATCGCAAGAATCCTCCTCAATCGCCTTCTCCCAGTGGCCGAAGAGCTCCTCCCAGAGTCGCAATGTGGATTCCGTCCCACTAAGGGGCACAATGGACATGATCTTCACCGCACGTCAATTACAAGAGAAATGCAGAGAACAGCACCAACTGCTGTACATGGCCTTCTTTGATCTCACAAAGGCCTTCAACACTGTCAACCGTGAAGGATTATGGAGTGTCCTCCTCAAATTCGGCTGCCCTCAAAAGTTTGTCACTATCCTCTGCCTGCTTCACGACAACATGCAAGCCGTGATCCTGACAAACGGTTCCACCACAGACCCAATTCACGTACGAACCGGGGTCAAGCAAGGCTGTGTCATCGCACCAACGCTCTTCTCGATCTTACTTGCTGCAATGCTCCATCTCACCCTCAGTAAGGACTGGAGTGGAGCTAATTTACAGAACAAACAGGAAACTGTTCAACCTCCGTCGCCTCCAGTCCAGATCCAAGGTCATCCCATCCTCTGTCATCGAATTACACTATGCAGATGACGCTTGCGTCTGTGCTCACTCGGAGGTCGAACTCCAAACCATTGTCAACACCTTCACTGAAGTGTACGAGAGCATGGGCCTTACACTAAACATCTGTAAGATAAAGGTCCTCTACCAACCTGCCCCCGCCACACAGTACTGCCCCCCCGATTATCAAAATCCACGACAAGGCCTTGGACAACGTGGACCACTTTCCATACCTCGGGAGCCTACTGTTAACAAGGGCAGACGTCGACGACGAAGTCCAACACCGCCTTCAGTGTGCCAGTGCAGCCTTCGGTCGCCTGAGGAAGAGAGTGTTTGAAGACCAGGACCTCAAACCCGGCACTAAGCTCATGGTCTACAGAGCAGCAGTGATACCCGCCCTGCTGTATGCCTCAGAGACATGGACCATGTAGAGCAGGCACCTCAAAGCACTGGAGAGGTACCACCAACGATGCCTCCGCAAGATCCTTCAAATCCATTGGCAGGATAGGCGCACCAACGTCAGTGTTCTTGCTCAGGCTAACGTCCCCAACATCGAAGCTTTGACCACGCTTGATCAGCTCCGATGGACGGGTCACATCGTCCGCATGCCCGATACGAGAGTCCCAAAACAAGCGCTCTACTCGGAGCTCCGGCACGCAAGAGAGCCCCAGTTGGGCAGAGGAAACCCTTCAAGGACACCCTCAAAGCCTCCTTGAAAAAGTGTAACATCCCCACCGACACCTGGGAATCCCTGGCCCAAGACCGCACAAAGTGGAGGAGAAGCATCTGGGAAGGCGCCGAACACCTCGAGCCTCTTCGCCGGGAACAAGCAGAAGCCAAGCGCAGGTAGCGCAAGGAGCGCACGTCAACCCAAGCACCCCACCCACCCGCCCCTTCAACCGCCGTCTGCCTCACCTGTGACAGAGACTGTAGGTCCCGCATTGGACTCATCAGTCACCTGAGAACTCATTTTTAATGTGGAAGCAAGTCATCATCAGTTCTGAGGGACTGCCTAAGAAGAAGAAGAATGGATGTTGGATGAGGATTGGATGGGGAAGGACTTGACCTCAATCACTCCCCAACTGTAGGACAGTTGAGAATGAGAATTCGCTTTGTGTGAGGAATGGCCTGCATTCCAGCGCGCTGTGATTCCAGCATCATGTGGCACTGTGCTGTCCATGTACCATGACATGACCTCCCTATCACGTTGCCCGTGTACCACTCCATGGCTCCACCACCATTGTGCCTGTGAGGACAGGTTTCATAAACTTGGCTTGTGTTGCCTTGCGTTTAAAAGGTTCAGGGGTGATCTAATTGAGGTGTTTAAAATGATAAAGGGATTCGATAGGGTAGGTATAGAGAAACGACTTCCTCTGATGGAATAGTTCGGAACAACAAGGCACAATCTTAAAATTAGAGCCACGGTAGTGAGGAGTGAAATTGGGAAGCATTGTTTGCACAAGGGGTAGTGGAAATCTGGAACTTTCTTCCCCAAAAGGATGTGGATGCTGGGTCGATTGAAATTTTTAAGTATGAGATCGCTAAATTTTTGTTCGGTAAGGATATCAAGGGATATGAAGCAAACGTGGGTAATTAGAGTTGAGGTACAGATCAGCCATGATCTAATTGAATGGCACAAGAGGCTCGAGGATCTGAATGGCCGATTTCTGTTCTTATGCTGGCATGGTGATACAATGCTACTCCATAACTCTGCCACCATGCTGCCATATAAACCACACCTGGAGTACTGCGTACAGTTCTGGTCGCCATATTATAAAACAGATATGGAGGCACTGGAGAGGGTTCAGAGAAGATTTACAAGGTTGATACCAGAAATGTGAGGGTATACATATCAGGAAAGGATGAACAGGCTGGGTCTCTTTTCTCTTGAAAAAGAAGGTTGAGGGGTGACCTAATTTTGATGGAGTGGGTACAGAGAGAATGTTTCCACTTGTGGGGAAGAGCATAACTAGAGGCCATCAATATAAGATGGTCACCAAGAAATCCAATAGGGAATTCAGAAGAAACTTCTTTACCCAAAGAGTGGTGAGAATGTGGAACTCGCTACCACAGAGAGTGGTTGAAGCAAATAGTATAGATGCATTTAAGGGGAGGCTGGACAAGCAGATGAGGGAGAAGGGAATAGAGGGTTATACTGTTAGATTTAAATGAGCAAAGATGGGAGGAGGCTCGAGTGGAGCATAAATGCCGGCATGGACTTGTTGGGCCGAATGGCCTGCTACTGTGCCGTATATCCCATGTAATGTACTACTAGGTGACTCTGCCACCATGCTTCCCATCTATTTCTTGTGTGCGGTGTTGCCACAATGCTGTGCCCATCACCACTCCGTGGCTGTGCTGCCAAGTTGCTCTTGTGCTGGCAGATCCTTAAAGAGTGTAGAAAGACATCCCGAGGGTGGGGGGGAGGGAAGTGTGATTGGTCTGAGATCCTTCAAAGCCTCCTGGGCAAAAGAAAATGTGTGGACGGCGAGCTTGGACTCTCGCACCATTCCGATCAGAGAGCTGCACCCTTTTGCCAGCTGTTGTCAGTTTGTTAAGTGCTCTCAAAACCAGCTTTGGCTGTGCCAAATATCACAGAAGTGTTTTATAAGTATATTAAGGGCAAGAGGATAACCAGGGAAAGGGTAGGGCCCATTAGGGACCAAAGTGGCAATCTGTGTGTAGAGCCAGATGATGTAGGCGGGGTTTTAAATGAATTTTTTGCATCTGTGTTCACTATGGAGAAAGACGATGCAGACATAGAAATCGGGCAAGGGGACTGTGACATACTTGAACATATTAGCATCGAGAGGGAGGAGGTGCTAGCGGTTTTAGCAGGCCAAAAAGTGGATAAGTCCCCTGGCCCGGACGAGATGTATCCCAGGCTGCTGTGGGAGGCAAAGGAGGAGATTGCAGGGGCTCTGACACAAATTTTCAGAACCTCTCTGGCCACAGGGGATGTACCAGAAGACTGGAGAACAGCTAATGTAGTACCATTATTCAAGAAGGGTAGCAGGGATAAACCAGGGAATTACAGGCCAGTGAGCCTAACATCAGTGGTAGGGAAATTATTGGAAAAAATTCTGAGGGACAAAATTAGTCTCCACTTGGAGAGGCAAGGATTAATCGGGGATAGTCAGCATGGCTTTGTCAAGGGTAAATCATGTCTGACAAATCTGATTGAATTTTTCGAGGGGGTGACTAGGGGGGTGGATGAGGGAAATGCTGTGGATGTGGTTTACATGGACTTCAGTAAAGCTTTTGACAAAGTCCCGCATAGGAGACTGGTCAAGAAGGTAAGAGCCCATGGGATCCAGGGTGCCTTGGCGCGTTGGATCCTAAACTGGCTGAGTGGCAGGAGGCAGAGGGTGATGGTCGAAGGTTGCTTTTGTGACTGGAAGCCTGTGTCCAGTGGGATACCTCAGGGATCGGTGCTGGGTCCCTTGCTGTTTGTGATCTACATAAATGATTTGGATGAGAATGTAAAAGGTATGATCAGTAAGTTCGCAGATGACACGAAAATTGGTGGGGTGGTAAATTGTGAGGAGGAAAGCCTCAGGCTACAGGACGATATAAACGGGTTGGTCAGATGGGCGGAAAAGTGGCAAATGGAATTTAACCCTGAAAAGTGCGAGGTGATGCATTTTGGACGGACAAATAAGGCAAGGGAATACACAATGAGTGGTAGGACCCTAGGAAGTACAGAGGGTCAGAGGGACCTTGGTGTACATGTACATAGATCCCTGAAGGCAGCGGAACAGGTAGATAAGGTGGTTAAAAAGGCATATGGGATACTTGCCTTCATTAGCCGAGGCATAGAATATAAGAGCAGGGAGGTTATGATGGAGCTGTACAAAACGCTGGTGAGGCCACAGCTGGAGTATTGTGTGCAGTTCTGGTCGCCTCACTATAGGAAGGATGTGATTGCTTTGGAGAGGGTGCAGAGAAGATTCACCAGGATGTTGATGTGCCTCAATAATTCCGAGACTCGATGTTAGCGAAACAAAACAAGGCTTTTATTAACTTAGAAGGTAACACGCAGTGGAGAGAGGTATCTTCCATCTGGAGGTCTGCAGTACTGGATATGAGGCCAGACTGAGCTTGCTTACATAGGGGCCAGGTATGGGCGGAGCCCTACACACAATACATTACAATATACAATACAATGGTGAGGAGACGGAACTGAGGTAAGGGAACTGAAACCTGAAACCAACCACAGTCACAGGCAGTGATGAATCGAATATTTCATCACATTCACCCCTTCTATAGATTTAGTCTGCTCGGGGGTTTGATAGTCCTCTGCGACCGACGTGGCTGTTGTGGTGTCGCGGGAGTCAGCTGGGTGTCCCCGGTGGCCTCCTGGGTCTCTGCCAGGGGTGCCGCCAGGGTTGTTGAAGGGGTAGTTGGTGGGGGTGCCGTTGGTCGATGTTCTTCCGGGGGTGATGAAAAAGTAGTGGGTGGGTGAGAGTTGCTGTGATCGTTGTTGTTGCTATTGCCATGGTTGTTGTCGTTACCGGCTGGGGCGACGTCTTTTATGGACACGGTGTCCTCCCTTCTGTCGGCGTGCCGGACATACGCGTATTGGGGGTTGGCATGGAGTAGGTGCACTGGCTCCACGAGAGGGTCCGTCTTGTGGCCCCTCACATGCCTTCGCACGAATACCGGACCTGGGGTGGAGAGCCATGACGGCATGGATACGCCTGAGGTGGATTTCCAGGGAAAGACAAACATTCGTTCATGAGGCGTGGCATTAGTGGCAGTACACAATAGCGACCGTATCGAATGGAGCACATCTGAGAGGACTTCCTGCCAGCGGGAGATAGGGAGGCCCTTGGTCCTTAGAGCTAGAGTGACTGCTTTCCATACTGTCCCGTTCTCTCGCTCCACTTGACCGTTACCCCGGGGGTTGTAGCTGGTGGTACGGCTCGTGGCGATCCCCCTGGACAGCATGTACTGGCGTAGCTCTTCACTCATGAAGGACGCCCCCCTATCCGTATGGATGTAGCTCGGCATACCGAACAGGCAGAACAGGCTGTTGAGGCATTTAATGACCGTGGCGCTGGTCATGTCTGGGCAGGGGAAGGCGAATGGGAAACGGGAGTATTCGTCCACGATGTTCAGGAAGTAAACATTGCGGTCGACTGACGGGAGGGGGCCCTTGAAATCTAAGCTGAGCCGCTCAAAGGGCCGTGTAGCTTTGATTAAGTGGGCTCTATCTGGGCGGTAGAACCGAGGCTTGCACTCAGCGCAAGTGCGGCAGTTCCTGGTCAGAGACCGAACTTCCTCAATCGAGTAGGGTAAGTTACGGGACTTTATGAAGTGGAACAGCCGCGTGACCCCTGGGTGGCAGAGGTCGCTGTGGAGGGTCTGTAGCCGATCCCCGGTGGCGCTGGCACACATCCCTCGTGAGAGGGCGTCAGGGGATTCGTTAAGGGCCCCTGGCCGGTAAATGATGTCATACTCGAAGGTGGAGAGCTCGATCCGCCACCTAAGAATCTTATCATTTTTAATCTTCCCCCTCTGTTTATTATTGAACATAAACGCTACCGACCGCTGGTCGGTAAGTAGGGTGAAGCGTTTGCCGGCTAGGTAGTGGCGCCAGTGGCGCACTGCCTCCACGATGGCTTGGGCCTCCTTTTCTACGGAGGAGTGTCTGATCTCGGGCCCTTGGAGGGTCCTCGAGAAGAAAGCTACGGGCTGCCCCGCCTGGTTGAGGGTGGCCGCCAAGGCAAAGTCAGACGCATCACTTTCCACTTGAAAGGGAGTGTTCTCGTCCACTGCCTGTAGCGTGGCCCGCTCAATATCCTGCTTAATGCTTTTGAAGGCGGCGTGGGCCTCAGCAGAGAGCGGAAAAGAGGATGCTTTCAAGAGGGGGCGGGCTTTGTCGGAGTAGTTGGGGACCCATTGGGAATAATAAGAAAATAACCCCAGGCACCTTTTCAGGGCTTTGGGAGTGTTGGGCAGGGGCAGCTCCCGTAGGGGGCGCAATCGGTCGGGGTCTGGTCCGATTTCCCCATTCTCCACCACGCTGCCTAGTATGCAGAGACGCGTGGTGTTGAAAACGCACTTGTCCTCGTTGTAGGTGAGGTTGAGTTTTTGTGCGGTTTTCAGGAACCTCTCGAGGTTCGAGTCGTGATCCTGCTGGTTGTGACCGCAGATGGTGACGTTGTCGAGGTAGGGGAAGGTTGCCTGCAAGTGGTGGTCATCGACCATGCGGTCCATCTCCCTCTGGAAGACCGAGACCCCATTCGTCACCCCAAAGGGGACTCTGAGGAATTGGTAGAGGCGTCCGTTCGCCTCGAAGGCGGTGTACGGGCGGTCCTCTGGTCTGATAGGGAGCTGGTGGTACGCTGACTTGAGGTCGATGGTGGAGAACACCCGGTATTGGGCGATTTGGTTCACCATTTCTGATATGCGGGGTAGCGGGTAGGCGTCTAGTTGGGTGTACCTGTTGATCGTTTGGCTATAGTCGATCACCATCCATTTCTTCTCGCTACCCCTTACCACTACCACTTGGGCGCGCCACGGGCTGTTGCTGCGTTCAATAATGCGCTCTTTCAGGAGCCTGTCTACCTCGGTCGCGATAAACCGCCTGTCCTCCCAGCTGTACCTCCTGCTTTTGGTCGCTATTGGCCGGCAGTTAGGGGTAAGGTTCGCGAATAGCGAAGGCGGCTTTACCTTCAGGGTAGCCAGACCGCACACTGTGAGGGGCGGCTGGGACCCACCGTACTTGAGCGTGATGCTTTGGTGGTTGCACTGGAAATCCAGGCCCAAGATCACACTCGCACATAGATTCTTCATGATTAATACTTTAAAATTATCATAAACAGTTCCGTTAACGGACAATTGTACCGTGCAGTAACCCAGAATGGTCGATGTCTGGGTTTTATCAGCCATAGAGATGGTACCCTGAGTAGGGACCACCTTTAGGGAGAGTTGTTGTGCCAGTTCAGGGTGGATAAAACTCTCCGTGCTTCCACAGTCAATTAAACATTTAACCCGGCACCCGTTTACCTCAATGTCCACCATTGATTTGGATAGCGGGTGCGGCCTGGTCTGGTCCACTGTGACCGATGCCACTGTAGGGCCCTGATCGAGACAAGATGGCATCCATGCTGTCTGCTCATGAGATGGCGGACCCCACGAGGTCGGGCAAGATGGCGTCCAAGATGGCCGCTCCCACGGCGCACACGCGGCGGTGGCGGGTTTTCCGGCGGGGTTCCCTCTGCACACCTTCCCGAAGTGCCCCTTCTTACCGCACTTAAAGCAGGTGGTGCCTTTCGCCGGGCACAGGTTTCTGGTGTGCTTTGGCTGCCCGCAGAAGTAGCAGTTGGGTCCCCGACGCGTCGCGGCTGTCGTAGGGCTTCTGGGGGGAGAGCGGGGCCCCGACGGTGTCGGGCTGCCGGGCGGGGAAGATGCCTTCCAAGATGGCGGCGCCCTTGGTGCACACGTGGCGGCGTGGACGGCGCGGGCTGAAGAGTAGGCGTCCGAGTTTCTCTGGGCCACATCCAGGGATCGCGCGGTGTCCACAGCCTGTTTCAGGTCCAATCCCGTTTTTTTCCAGCAGTCTCTGCCGGATGTAAGTGGAGCTGAGGCCTGTGATAAAGGCATCGCGAACAAGCTCGTCAGTGTACACTGCGGCTTTTACATCTTGGCACTTGCAGTCTTTGCCAAGCATTTTCAGGGTGCCTAGGAACTCCTCCACCGATTACCCAGGTCGCTGTGCGCGAGTAGCGAGCAGATGCCTAGCATACACCTCATTCGTAGGCTGCTGGTAATGCGCCTTTAAGATGTCGCAGGTGGCCAGGTACGTGTCGGCGTCTTGGATGAGGGGGTAAACCCGGTGGCTTACCCAATTCCGCAGAATTCCGAGTTTCATACTCGCAGCGTCTGTAGCGTCTTTGACGGCTGCGGAATTGTCCAGGAAGAATTCCATACACATAAACCAGTGTCCGAAGCGTGCCGATGCATCCGAAGCATGCTGGTCCAAATCCAAACGTTCGGGTTTTAGGAGTTGATCCATTGTGTTGAAAAATAAGTTAATAAAATTGATGTGCCTCAATAATTCCGAGACTCGATGTTAGCGAAACAAAACAAGGCTTTTATTAACTTAGAAGGTAACACGCAGTGGAGAGAGGTATCTTCCATCTGGAGGTCTGCAGTACTGGATATGAGGCCAGACTGAGCTTGCTTACATAGGGGCCAGGTATGGGCGGAGCGCTACACACAATACATTACAATATACAATACAATGGTGAGGAGACGGAACTGAGGTAAGGGAACTGAAACCTGAAACCAACCACAGTCACAGGCAGTGATGAATCGAATATGCATACAAGGCTATGGACCAAATGCTGGAAAATGGGATTAGACTGGACAGGGATGGATGGGCGGCGCAGACACGATGGGCCGAAGGGCCTCTTTCTGTGCTGTAAAACTCCATGACTCTATGACTCTAAGTGCACTGCTGGCCTGCTGCCTGTGAGGTAATGAAACTTTAATGTTTCTCAAAAAAAGTGAGTTGCCCTGGTCACCTGTTCATCTACAAAAACCTGTCAAAAGGTCTCGTCACTCTGTCCGTGAGCATCCGATGGACATCGATGGTGCAACACAAATATTAGAAACAATCTTCCCGCTGATTTTTTTTTGGGTGCGCGGCCCCTTTAACGGGCTGTGCGTCCCATTCAAATTTCCGCGCATGTGCGGTTTTTCCATTTAAAAGCCGGCTGAACGGCCTGCGCGGGACCTCCAGACGACTGAACGGCCCGCGCGGCCACGCAACTTAACAGGAACATTGGTTAGAAAGTAACTCCGCGGAACACACCCTGAGAAGTAAATGCGTTTCTAATCTCAGAGTCAGTGGGGAGCACAATGTTAGCCTCCAAGGGGTAGAAATCTGTCTTGGGCTGTAGCGGAAAGCAAGCGGTATCGCATCAGCTGCCCGGTGTTTATACCAGCCTGATACTGACTTCAACAGAATTGACTATCGGGCCGGGTGTATAACAGACAGCCCAGTGATAAAGCCTGGTCTGTGCTACCACCCAACTCGAATTTCTACCCTTCAGAGGACAGTCTGTCAATCTCCCTGAGATATGAGGAAACTCAGGGATGAGAGAAGGCCTTTCAGCCCACTGTAGTTCACCTTCACAAGTCCCAAATGTCAGTCTGGCTCATCAATCAACAGTGCCCTTGAGTCACCAGACTGATACCTGGGATGGCAGGAATGACATATGAGGAGAGATTGGGTCGATTGGGCTTATATTCGCTGGAATTTAGAAGAATGAGAGGGGATCTCATTGAAACTTATAAAATTCTAACAGGACTAGACAGACTAGATGCAGGAAGGATGTTCCCGATGGCGGGGGAGTCCAGAACCAGGGATCACAGTCTAAGGATAAGGGGTAAGCCATTTAGGACTGAGATGAGGAGGAATTTCTTCACCCAGAGAGTGGTGAACCTGTGGAATTCTCTACCACAGAAGGTCATAGAGTCATAGAGTTATACAGCACAGAAAGAGGCCCTTCGGCCCATCGTGTCTGCGCCGTCCATCAATCCCTGTCCAGTCTAATCCCATTTTCCAGCATTTGGTCCATAGCCTTGTATGCAGTGGCATTTCAAGTGCTCATCCAAATGCTTCTTGAATGTTGTGAGGGTTCCTGCCTCTGCCACCCTTTCAGGCAGTGAGTTCCAGATTCCAACCACCCTCTGGGTGAAAAAGTTCCTCCTCAAATCCCCTCTAAATCTCCTGCCCCTTACCCTGAATCTATGCCCCCTTGTTATTGACCCCCCTACTAAGGGGAAAAGTTCCTCTTTATCTACCCTATCTATGCCCCTCATCATTTTGTACACCTCAATCAGGTCCCCCCTCAGCCTTCTTTGCTCCAAGGAAAACAACCCCAGCCTGTCTAGTCTTTCTTCATAGCTGAGGCGCTCTGCCTCACACCGCCAGGGACCCGGGTTCGAATCCGGCCTCGGGTGACTGTCTGTGTGGAGTTTGCACATTCTCCCCGTGTTTGCGTGGGTTTCCTCCGGGTGCTCCGGTTTCCTCCCACAGTCCAAAGATGTGTGGGTTAGGATGATTGACTATGATAAATTGACCCTTAGTGTTAGGGGGATTAAATACGTGGGGTTACGGGGCTAGGGTGGGATATGTGTTGGTGTAGGGGTTACGGGGATCGGGTGGGATATGTGTCGGTGCAGGCTCGATGGGCCGAAATGGCCTCTATCTGCACTGTGGGGTTTCTGTGATTCTGTGATCCCAGGTAACATCCTGGTGAATCTTCTCTGCACCCTCTCCAAAGCAATCACATCCTTCCTATAGTGAGGCGACCAGAACTGCACACAGTACTCCAGCTGTGGCCTCACCAGCGTTTTGTACAACTCCATCATAACCTCCCTGCTCTTATATTCTATGCCTCAGCTAATGAAGGCAAGTATCCCATATGCCTTTTTAACCACCTTATCTACCTGTTCCGCTGCCTTCAGGGATCTATGTACATGTACACCAAGGTCCCTCTGACCCTCTGTACTTCCTAGGGTCCTACCACTCATTGTGTATTCCCTTGCCTTATTTGTCCGTCCAAAATGCATCACCTCGCACTTTTCAGGGTTAAATTCCATTTGCCACTTTTCCGCCCATCTGACCAACCCGTTTATATCGTCCTGTAGCCTGAGGCTTTCCTCCTCGCAATTTACCACCCCACCAATTTTTGTGTCATCCGCGAACTTACTGATCATACCTTTTACATTCTCATCCAAATCATTTATGTAGATCACAAACAGCAAGGGACCCAGCACCGATCCCTGAGGTACCCCACTGGACACAGGCTTCCAGTCACAAAAGCAACCTTCGACCATCACCCTCTGCCTCCTGCCACTCAGCCAGTTTAGGATCCAACGCGCCAAGGCACCCTGGATCCCATGGGCTCTTACCTTCTTGACCAGTCTCCTATGTGGGACTTTGTCAAAAGCTTTGGTGAAGTCCATGTAAACCACATCCACAGCATTTCCCTCATCCACACACCTAGTCACCCCCTCGAAAAATTCAATCAGATTTGTCAGACATGATTTACCCTTGACAAAGCCATGCTGACTATCCCCGATTAATATTTGCCTCTCCAAGTGGAGACTAATTTTGTCCCTCAGAATTTTTTCCAATAATTTCCCTACCACAGATGTTAGGCTCACTGGCCTGTAATTCCCTGGTTTATCCCTGCTACCCTTCTTGTATAATGGTACTACGTTAGCTGTTCTCCAGTCCTCTGGTACATCCCCTGTGGCCAGAGAGGTTCTGAAAATTTGTGTCAGTGCCCCTGCAATCTCCTCCTTTGCCTCATACAACAGCCTGGGATACATCTCGTCCGGGCCTGGGGATTTATCCACTTTTTGGCCTGCTAAAACCGCTAGTACCTCCTCCCTCTCGATGCTAATATGTTCAAGTATGTCACAGTCCCCTTGCCCGATTTCTATGTCTACATCGTCTTTCTCCATAGTGAACACAGATGCAAAAAATTCATTTAAAACCCCGCCTACATCATCTGGCTCTACACACAGATTGCCACTTTGGTCCTTAATGGGCCCTACCCTTTCCCTGGTTATCCTCTTGCCCTTAATATACTTATAAAACATCTTAGGATTTTCCTTTATTTTGCTCGCCAGTGTTATTTCATGGCCCCTCCTCGCCCTCCTAATTTCTTTTTTAAGTATGCCCCTGCACTTTTTATACTCCTCTAGGGCTTCCTCCGTCTTTAGTCTTTTGTGATATACCTATCAATTCGTCCAATAAAAAGCGACGAGTTAGGAACGTAACTAAAGGTTTTTATTGACTAAATAACAGAGCCCACCCTCGTGGGTGATCGGGTCCAACAAGGAGGAATACCAGCCAGTCGACTACCTTTATACCTGGGCAGGTAGGTGGAGCCATGGGCAGAGTCGGAGGTGGTCAGCCCAGGTATAACAGCGCGACAAGAGGCGACCTCGTATAGTGATACAACAGTGAGAACAGTGATAACAATACAACAGTGATAACTATAGTGTAACGATAGTGAACGATAAAAGTGGTTTACCACATTCACCCCTTGTTTAGATTTGAGTCCGGCGGGGTGAAGTGTACTACCAGTTTTGGTATGTCAGTCTGTCCGGAGGCCTCGTAAGCCTCTCCGATCGTCGCAGCGGCGGTGCTGCGTTATCCGGTGTTAATGCTGGTGTCTGCGTGGTCGGCGAAGGCTCGTGGGGTTCCGGCATGCCGTCTACCTGGGCTGGAATTGGGGGGGTGGTGGGGGGGGGGGGTAAAGGTGGTGTCTCCGGAGTGCCCGAGGGTGCGAGGTCTCGTAAGGAGACAGTGTCCTCCCGCCCGTCTGGGTAAGCCACGTAGGCGTACTGGGGGTTGGCGTGCAGGAGGTTCACCCTCTCGACCAGGGGGTCCGTTTTATGGGCCCTCACGTGCTTTCGCAGCAAGACGGGCCCCGGAGAGGTCAGCCAGGTTGGTAGAGTGGTTCCCGTAGTCGACTTCCTGGGGAAAACAAACATTCGTTCATGGGGGGTGGCGTTAACGGCAGTGCAAAGTAGTGACCGGATGGAGTGCAGCGCTGTCGGGAGGACTTTCTGCCAGCGGGAGGTTGGGAGGCCCTTAGACTTTAAGGCTAAGAGGACGGCCTTCCATACCGTCGCGTTCTCTCTTTCCACCTGGCCGTTCCCTCGGGGGTTGTAGCTGGTGGTCCTACTTGCTGCAATACCTCTCGCTAGTAGGAACTGACGGAGTTCCTCGCTCATGAAGGAGGAGCCCCGGTCACTATGTATATAGTTCGGGAACCCGAACAAGGCGAAGAGGTCGTTCAGGCACTTGATGACCGTGGTACTGGTCATGTCTGGGCAGGGGAAGGCAAAAGGGAAACGGGAGTACTCATCAACGATGTTGAGGAAGTACACATTGCGATCAGATGACGGTGGAGGCCCCTTAAAGTCGATGCTCAGGCGCTCGAAGGGGCGGGTGACCTTGATCAGGCTTGCTCTGTCCGGCCTATAGAAGTGCGGTTTGCACTCGGCGCAGGTCTGGCAGTTCCTGGTCATGGTCCTGACCTCCTCGATGGAGTAGGTCAGGTTGCGGGCCTTAATGAAATGGTAAAGTCTGGTGACCCCGGGGTGGCAGAGGTCATTGTGGAGGGTCTGAAGTCTATCAATATGCGCGCTGGCGCATGTAATTCGTGAAAGAACATCAGGGGGTTCGTTCAGCTTACCTGGCCGGTACAAGATATCATAATCGTAGGTGGATAGCTCGATTCTCCACCTCAAGATCTTGTCATTCTTGATTTTGCCCCTCAGCTTGTTATTAAACATGAAAGCAACCGAACGTTGGTCGGTGAGGAGGGTAAATCGTTTGCCTGCCAGGTAATGCCTCCAGCGCCGTACCGCCTCCACAATTGCCTGGGCTTCCTTCTCGACCGACGAGTGTCGGATCTCGGGGCCCTGTAGGGTCCTTGAGAAGAAGGCCACCGGCCTCCCCTCCTGGTTAAGGGTAGCGGCTAGGGCGAAGTCGGATGCATCGCTCTCCACTTGGAAGGGGATGGACTCATCCACTGCGTGCATTGTGGCCTTGGCTATGTCTCCCTTGATGAGGCAGAAGGCCGCGCACGCTTCCTCCGTGAGGGGGAAGGATGTGGACTTCATGAGGGGTCTGGCTTTGTCCGCATAATTGGGCACCCATTGGGCATAGTAGGCGAAGAGCCCCAGGGTTCTCTTAAGTGCCTTAGGGCAGTGGGGGAGGGGTAGCTCCATGAGGGGGCGCATTCTTTCGGGGTCGGGGCCGATGAGTCCGTTCTCTACTACACAGCCAAGGATGGCAAGGTGCGAGGTGTTAAACACACATTTCTCCTTATTGTAGGTGAGGTTCAGCCGTTGGGCCGTACGGAGGAATTTCTCCAGATTCACGTCATGGTCCTGCCGGTCGCGGCCGCAGATGGTGACGTTATCTAGATAGGGGAATGTGGCCTGCAGTCCGTTCTGGTCAACCATCCGGTCCATCTCTCTTTGGAAGACCGAGACCCCGTTGGTGACACCGAAGGGGACCCTAAGGAAGTGGTATAGGCGCCCATTCGCCTCGAAGGCGGTGTACTGGCGGTCCTCGGGGTGGATAGGGAGTTGGTGGTAGGCCGACTTAAGGTCGATGGTCGAGAATACGCGGTATTGTGCAATCTGATTGACCATGTCAGATATGCGGGGAAGCGGGTATGCGTCCAGCTGGGTGTATCTGTTTATGGTCTGGCTGTAGTCGATGACCAGGCGATTTTTATCGCCGGTCTTAACGACCACGACCTGGGCACGCCAGGGGCTGTTGCTCCCCTCGATAATGCCCTCTTTTAGGAGGCGCCGCACCTCAGAGCTAATGAAGGCTCTGTCCCCAGCGCTGTACCGCCTGCTCTTGGTAGCGACGGGTTTGCAGTCGGGGGTGAGGTTAGCGAACAGGGAAGGTGTCGGCACCTTGAGGGTGGATAGGCTGCAGGTGTTACGCGGTGGGCGGTTTAACATTCGCTGGTTGTCGACTGTGAGTGGGGGGAGGGGTCCACCGTATGCTAGGGTTACACTTTGGAGGTGGGATTGGAAGTCCAGCCCTAGTAGGACGGCAGCGCAGAGCTGGGGGAGGACGAGGAGTTTAAAATTTTTATACTCCGTACCCTTAACCGACAAGGTCACAACGCAGTAGCCGCTAATGTCCGTGGCGTGGGACCTCGATGCCATCGAGATTCGGTTGCGCGTTGGCAGGACAGGGAGGGAGTAGTGGCTCACCGTGTCTGGGTGGATGAAGCTCTCCGTGCTTCCGCTATCGAACAGGCAGGTCGTGGCGTGGCCATTTACTTTGATGTCCATCATCGACTTGGACAGGTGGTGTGGGCGGGCTTGATCCAGAGTGACGGAGGCTAGTGTGTAGGTAAGCGAGTCGTTGTCGTCTGCGGGCGAGGCGGTCGTCGGGTCCGGGGGCCCGGTGGCAGTCGGGCGTGGTGGGTAAAATGGCATCTCCCACGAGGTAGGACAAAATGGCGGAGAAGATGGCTGCCCCCATAACTCACATGAGGCACTATTGGGGTCGGTTGCCTTGATCAAAGATGGCCGTCCCCATGACTCACGTGTGGGGATGCTGGCCTCAGTTGCCTTGAAAGAAGATGGCCGCCCCCACAGTTCGCATGAGGCACTGCTGGCCTCTGAAGATCCGCTCCTGCAGGCCTTAGAGAAGTGGCCTTTCTTCCTGCAGGTTGAGCAGGTAGAGTTCCTGGCTGGGCAGCGCGACCTCGGGTGCTTCTCCTGGCCGCAAAAGAAGCAGCCGGCGGCCCGATCGCGGGTGCCCGATGTCGGAGCCGGTACCGGGGGTGGCGGTCCCGGTCGGGTCCGGGACGCCGACGCTGAGGTAGGTCCCGGGGGCGGCGCTGCGAAGGGTATTGCGGTAGGGGTCAGGCCCGAGTCCCAGGGTCGCGAGCAGTACCTGGAAAACGCCTCCTGGTCCTGATGGGCCACCTCTAGGGAGAGAGCGAGGGCTTCAGCTTTGTCCAGGTCGAGGTCTTTAGCTTCAAGCAGTCTTTGCCGTGAGTAGTCGGACCGTAGGCCTTTCACAAAGGCATCGCGGATATTATCTTCCGTATTTTCAACAGCCGTCACCGCTTTAAAGTCACAGTTCCTGCCGAGTGCTCTTAGCGCCCGTAAAAATTCAGCTACAGACTCTCCTGGCTGTTGCGGGCGGGATCTTAGGAGGTGCCTGGTGTACATGTAATTTACCGGGCTCCGGTACTGCTGTTTCAGTAGGTTGATAGCGGCCTCGTATGTAGTCGTGTCCTGGATGAGTGCGTATACTCTCGGGCTCGCTTGGGCTTTCAGAACTCTTAGTTTGGATCTCTGAGGGACGCCGGATTCTTCCAGGTAGGATTCGAAGCAGTCCAGCCAGTGTTTGAAGTTGAGGGCTGAGTTTGCTGCCTGTGGGTTTAGATCCAGGTACGGTGGTTTGAGGGCTTGCAGCCAAGCCGGCTGGTGTGGCTGGCGTAGCCCGGTGTCTGAAAGCTGCTGTGGCTGTGCTTCTGGGAGGGCTTCTGGCTGGCCAGTAGTAGACATCTTTAAAATTTAGTCAATAAAATTGATATACCTATCAATTCGTCCAATAAAAAGCGACGAGTTAGGAACGTAACTAAAGGTTTTTATTGACTAAATAACAGAGCCCACCCTCGTGGGTGATCGGGTCCAACAAGGAGGAATACCAGCCAGTCGACTACCTTTATACCTGGGCAGGTAGGTGGAGCCATGGGCGGAGTCGGAGGTGGTCAGCCCAGGTATAACAGCGCGACAAGAGGCGACCTCGTATAGTGATACAACAGTGAGAACAGTGAGAACAATACAACAGTGATAACTATAGTGTAACGATAGTGAACGATAAAAGTGGTTTACCACATTTTGTAACTGCCAAAAGCCCCCCTTTTTTTCCTAATGCATTTTTGTATATCCCTTGTCATCCAAGGTTCCCTTTGCTTGTTGGTCCCACCCTTGACCTTTGCAGGAACATGTTGGCGTTGTACTCTCTCTATTTCCCTTCTGAAAGTCTCCCACTGTTTTGATGTGGATTTTCCTATAAGTAGCTGCCTCCAGTCCACTTTGGCCAGATCCTGCCTTATCATATTAAAATCGGCCTTCCCCCAATTTAGAACCCTTATTTCCGGGCCGTCTTTGTCTTTTTCCATGACCACCTTAAATCTCACCGAATTATGGTCACTGTCGCCAAAATGCTCTCCTACTGACACTTCCACCACTTGCCCGGCTACATTCCCTAGAATTAGGTCCAGTACCGCCCCCTCTCTTGTAGGACTTTCTACATGTTGGCTCAAAAAGCTCTCCTGGATGCACTTTAAGAATTCTGCACCCTCTAAGCCTTTCACACTCTGACTATCCCAATTAATATTGGGGAAGTTGAAATCCCCCACTATTATTACCCTATTATTTTTGCACTTCTCTGAGATTTGCCTACATATCTGTTCCTCTATCTCCTCCTGACTGTTTGGGGGCCTATCGTACACTCCCAGCAAAGTGCTTGCCCCCTTTTTGTTTTTAAGTTCTACCCATATGGCCTCATTAGAGGAACCCGCTAATATATCATCCCTCCTTACAGCAGTAATTGACTCCTTAATTAATATTGCAACACCCCCTCCCCTTTTACACCCCCCTCTGTCTCGCCTGAAGATTCTATACCCCAGAATATTGAGCTGCCAGTCCTGACCCTCCCTCAACCATGTCTCCGTGATAGCAACAATATCGTACTCCCATGTGTTCAACAACAACTTCAGTTCATCCACCTTGTTTGCAAGACTCCTTGCATTAAAATAAATGCCTTCCAGCCTTGCCATATTCCCTTTTGCCTTCACATATTTGCTCTGCCTTCCCAGCTGACTTGTTTTTTCCTCCGTATTTGGCTGTAAATCACCCCCTACTATAGCTCCACTCTGTATCCCATCCCCCTGCCAAGTTAGTTTAAACCCCCCCCAGCAGGTAGTCGAGGCCAATTAATTAAATATATTCAAGAAGGAGTTAGATATATTTCTTAAGGCTAAAGGGATCAAGAGATATGGGGAGAAGGCAGGGACAGGGTACTGAGTTTGGATGATCAGCCATGATCTCATTAAATGGTGGAACAGGCTCGAGGGGCCAAATGGCCTACTCCTGCTCCTATCTTCCATGTTTCTATGTTTCTATTGCAGTCCTTGCCTGGCTCAGGCACTGGATTAGGCATCTTGGAGCCATCTCAGACCCCAAAGAGACTCTGCTTACTCCCCCTCTGGGGAGGGTCACTCGGGTGAGGCAAATCATCAGGACTCAGGCTTTGAGTAACTCCAAAGATGCTTATATATTGGGTTAGGTGCCATTGCTGGGACTGCCAGTCTCTGAGGCCTGGGTCTCGCACAGCCCATTAACACCCCTAAAGTAACCATGTTGTGTTCGCCGAGGCCGGCGACGGAGAAGATCAAGGTCCCCGAAGTCCCACTCAGGACGTCCCACTGCCAAGTGAGTGCGGGGCAGACTCCTAAGTTCACCCGAGCGGAGAGTCCCAGACCTCACCCCATATTACGTTCGGTGGGGGGAGAAGCATCATTTACATACACTGGGCAGGAGCATCACGTTAGTACGGGCGCATCAGTGGCACCTGCCCCGAACTGCCAGCTGGCACGTTGGGGCTATGCCATGCTGCGACGATGGATCAGAGAAGGTCCAGGAAGAACCCAAACTCTTCAGCTCCTCGGGGAGTTATGGGAGCAAATTATGGGAATGTAATCAATCTCTTCCAGGATCAATTAATTACCTGTAGCATCAACAGTTGTGGGGCCTTTTTCTGGGGCCTCAGGGGAACTAGCAGCGTCTCTCAGCTGGCATCAGTTCTCTAGAGTCCTTATATGGGTATGCTGGGCAGAATTCCAGAAGAAGCCATGGATGCCCTCTTGACGGGGGTAGGGGTGGGGAATACAGGAGGGAATTCTGATGGAAACAGGCTCCGCCCCATTTTCCGGCCACGGGTCTCGGAGTTCTGCTGGGATTGTGCCTTGGACGCAATCGATATTTCGAGGCCTCAGTTTTGGGCCTCACATTAGGTTTGCCCCCCACCCCCAGCTGCAATGAGACCTGTGCGTCGGAAGGCAGCAGCCCCAGCCTGGTTCTCATGCAATATCAAACACAGCTAACGTTGCTGCTGGAAGAGACCAGGCTTTGCATTGACTAACAAAAAGGGTCTACCCGGCAGCCAGCTTCAGCAGGTTTTAGCAGGCCCCAGCGATCCAGATCAGGAAAGAACGTCAATGTTTATTTAAAGAGTGAGTGCGAACGAACTAGCTGTGAGATGTTCCCCCCCCACCCCCCCGCCGTGCTGGAACAAGAGACTGTAGAGCTAATTGTTCAACTTCACACTCCCGACAAGAAATCCTCACTCGCTGAGCACGCATATCAGAAACTGTGCACGTGCTTGTGCGTGATTTTCTAAGCGGTACTTTAAAAGCAGGTGCCACGTGAGCCCAAATCTCTGATCTGCGCTCCCAGTGAACAGATTCCCAGCACAGCGTGGGAAAATGTCCCCGTATAGAATCATAGAATCAACAGCAACAACAACTTGCATTTATATAGCACATTTAACATCCCGAGGCACTTCACAGGAGCGTCGTCAAACAAAACTCGGCACCAACCCACACAAGGAGTTATTGGCCCAGAAATTCGGGTCAGGGGCTTCCTGTGGGTGCAAGCCCCCGACCTACACTTACCTAGCGCGTCGGCAGTTGACCTCTTGGCCTGCGTGGAATTCCTCTCCGAGGCCTGTCCCAGAGGCCGGCGCGCTATGCTGGCGTGTCCCAGGGGCGTAGTTAGTGCGAAGCGTCCCCTGGGATCACGTGAGCAACAGGCAGCCAATCGGAGCAGGGAATGCTCCATTCATAAGTCTTGACAGATAGACCTGTCAAAACGTATAAATGCTGAGGCTGTAAAACTGTACTTTACCTTCAAATAAATTTTTTAAAAACATCACACTTTGTAAATAAACTATAAATGACATTAAATAACTATTTTAAACAAAAATTTAAATTTTTGAAAAAAATAATTTTATAAAAAAACGGGGCTAAAAATAAACTTACCTTGCTTTAAAGTATTTAAAAGTAAAAAACCTGTGGAAAAAATGTTTTAATTTTAAATAATTGACCACTTACCTTTGAAAATGAAGTCCTTACGGCTGCTTTTTACATTTCTAAAATGTACAGACTTACCCGCACGTTAAAACCTGAAAAAAAAGGAAGTTCAACGCGCGCCCGCAGACTCCCGCGCGCACGCGTTCGACCTCTGAACCCCTTGGTTCAGAGGATCGGAAGTGCCGGTTTCCCGCGCATGTGTAGTGCATGCAAGATTCCGGCACTTCCATCGGGTCCACGCGTGAGTACTCCGTCCGTACTCACGTGTTGGGACCCGAATTTCTGGGCCATTAGGACAGGTGAGGTCGGTTTTAAGGAGCGTCTTAAGGGAGGAGGGGGAGGTGGAAAGGCGGAGAAGTTTAGGGAGGGAATTCTAAAGCTAAGGGCTCTTGGCAGCTGAAGGCAGGGCCGCCAATGGTGGAGCGCTGAAAAATCAGGAATGCGCAGAAAAAGGCCATTCGGCCCAACGTGTTTGTTCCGGCTCTTTGAGAGAGCTCTCTAATTAGTCCGACTGCCCTGCTTTTTCCCCACAGCCCTGTAAATTTTTCCTTTTCAAGTAATACATCCAATTCCTTTTTGAAAGTTACTATTGAATCTGCTTCCACCCCACCCCCCCTCCCCTTTTTCAAGCAGCGCATTTCTGATCATAGCAACTCGCTGTAAAAATACTTCTCATCATTTCCCTGCTGGATTTTTATTATCTTAAATCTGTGTCCTCTGGTTAGCGACCCCCCCCTCCCCCCCTTGCCCTTGGAAACAGTCTCTCCCTATCTACTTTATCAAAACTCCTCTTATGAATTGGATTAGAGTCACAGCGCCATTAATCTGATCAATACAACCAAATCGCACTAATCAGAAACAGGGACATATGGGCTGGAGCCTTGGCGAGAATAGATTGAGCATTACAGGAAG
Organism: Somniosus microcephalus; assembly: GCF_052327205.1. Classification (NCBI taxonomy): domain Eukaryota; kingdom Metazoa; phylum Chordata; class Chondrichthyes; order Squaliformes; family Somniosidae; genus Somniosus; species Somniosus microcephalus. Next base: position 27,916,423 of record NC_140998.1, on the reverse strand, counting down.
ATGATTACTATAAATGATGATCACTATAAATGATGATCACTAAACCAAATTACGCCGTGTAATGTTTTGTTACATTTCCGATACTGTGACAATTCAACAGAGTGCAGTTCCCCTTAATCAAAGTCAGTTTTAATAAACATAAGTTTTTAATGGCTGTATCTGATTGTATTTGGCAGTGGTGCCTCTCACCGTGCACAAAGCAATATTTACCATTCCAGTCCAGCAGAGGGTGCAGACTTTATAACCTCGCAATGACTGGTGCTGATATTAGCATACAAACGCCTAATCCACTTTCATGGCAAGCCTTTCTCTGAATCCTAGCCTGATCATTGGTAATGGGACGGGGGATCTTAGCTGCAAGGACAGGTTGAAGAAGCTGGATCTGTTTTAGAGCATTAGAGCAAAGGAGGCTGAGGGGTGATTTGATCGAGGTGTACCAGATTATGACGGGTTTGGATAGGCTAGACAGGGAAAGGCTGTTCCCACTAGTTGATGGTACAAGGTCTAGGGGACACAGATTTAAGGTTTTGGGCAAGAGATACAGGGGGGGATGTGAGGAAAAACCTTTTTACACAGCGAGTGGTGAGGACCTGGAACTCGCTGCCGACGGAAGTGGTGGAAGCGGAGACACTCAATGTTTTCAAGGGGAGATAGGATAGGTACTTGAGGGAAATAAACTTGCAGGGCTACGGGGATAGAGCGGGAGAATGGGACTGACTGGATGGCTCTACAGAGAGCCGACATGGAGTCGATGGGCCGAATGGCCGCCTCCTGTGCCGTTATGACTCTATGACAAAGGGCATTCGTCACTCTGACTTGGCCACCACCCTGAGTTTGTGTTGAGGTCCCATTAGAGTGCCTCACAATGACTGCCATGATCAGATCCCTGACCTTTGACCCAATGGGAATCACTTTTTAAATTAATTTGCAGAATGTGGGCGTCGCTGGCCAGGCCAGCATTTATTGCCCATCCCTAATTGCCCTTGAGAAGGTGGCGGTGAGCCTGCCCACTCAGGAGGAGCCGAGTGACACTCTCCAACTTGGCCTTTCTCCAACAGCAGCCCATCTGCCTACAGAAGTAGGAGTCTCAGGCCCACATTTATCTGAAAACCTGTTGCTCCCGAGTCGGTGCATTCACCGACAGGCTTGTCACTGAAACCCCCAGGGCGGGGCTGCCTCCGACCACTGTACTCTCAGAATGGAGCTGACTGGTAGGGGCCAGGGCACCTTAGCAAGGAGCAACTTTAGCTGTCTCATCGCTTCCACCATTGGTGGCCGTGCCTAGGATGGAATTCCCTCCCTTAACATTTCTGCCTCTCTACCTCTCTCTCTCTCCTCCTTTAAGAGGCTCCTTAAAACCTACCTCTTTGACAAAGCTTTTGGTCACCTGTCCAATATCCCCTTACGGGGCTCGGTCATAGAATCATAGAAATTTACAGCACGGAAGGAGGCCATTCGGCCCATCTTGTCCGTGCCGGCCGACAAGGAGCTATCCAGCCTAGTGCCATATGAATGCAAGTTGTTGTTGTTGTTGTCTCAACCTAACTCTTGGTTTCTCTCTGTAGCACAAACATTGACTCACCACATACTTGATTTTACGGTCGAAGTATACGGTTGCCCTGGACTCAATTATTATGTTTAGTAAGTGGGGCCCCTCCATTACACACAGACACTACCAGCTGCATTGAGAGGCGTTGTAAAAATGCAGTTGCATTTACCAGTATAAGGTCCATGCTCCACTGCCTTTTGCTGGGTTACCAGCAGGACCCAGAGGAACACCCTTGAGTCAAGCTGAACACTCGGGGCTTTACCCACGCACCTCACTGTGAGTGAAGCTGCTCTGCAATCACTTTCTCTTCAGTTTACCAGGGAAGGACTGTAAGCTCGCTGCCCCCACTCTCCCTCCCGGCTAATTGCGAAATCTAATTTGCCAGAAGTAAGTTAAAATGCTGTGACAAGTGCTGCATAGAATACAATTGTAATGTTTGGACGGAGGTGGTTTTACTGATGGGTAAACATAGCCTGCCCCTCAGGGCTGCTGCAAAGTAAACTGGCAGCTATTCTCCATCTGTGGTATTTCCATTTATGCTGAAGTTCCTCAGACAGGACTGGTGAGTGCTTGTCTTAAAAACAACGATCATTATGCACAGCACTTAAGAGACCAGGTAACTGCAATATCAATTGGGAATGAGATAAATATTAACATTCACTGGCCATGGAGATGCTTGGCAATCAGTGGCTAATTATTTGCTGCTGTCGATGCTTTAGTCATGAATGTCACCAATAATTAATGACAGGTGTTGTCAGCGCTGTGAGTGGTGAGGGCCCTGAACCGGAACACCGTCTAATTATTATTTATATGTCCTGGAGGCTCTCACCTTCATGAAGAAGTGTTACATAGATACATAGATACATAGAAGATAGGAGCAGGAGTAGGCCATTCGGCCCTTCGTGCCTGCTCCGCCATTCGATGAGATCATGGCTGATCCTTTAATTCAGTATCCCGTCCCCGCCTTCTCTCCGTAACCCTTAACCCCTTTTGCCCGTAGAAATATATCTAATTCCCTCTTAAATATATTTAATGAGCTGGCGTACACTGCCCTCTGTGGCAATGAGTTCCACAGGTTCACCACTCTCTGAGTGAAGAAATTCCCCCTCATCTCTGTCCTAAATGGTTTAGCCCTTATCCTTAAATTATGTCCTCTAGTTCTGTTCTCACCCGCCAAGGGAAACATTCCTTCTGCATCCAGTCTGTCTAGACCTGTCAGAATTTTATACACTTCTATGAGGTCCCCTCTCAATCTTCTAAACTCCAGTGTGTACATCCCTAAACTACATAGTCTCTCCTCATAGGTCATTCCCGCCATTCCTGGTATCAGCCTGGTGAATCGCCGCTGCACCCCCTCCATGGCAAGAACATCCTTCCTCAGATGAGGCGACCAAAACTGTACACAGTACTCGAGGTGTGGTCTCACCAGTGCCCTGTACAGCTGCAGCAAGGTATCCCTGTTCCTGTATTCTAACCCTTTTGCTATGAAGGCCAGCATACCGTTTGCCTTCTTGACCGCCTGTTGCACCTGCATGCTCGCCTTCAGTGACTGGTGTACAAGAACACCCAGGTCTCTCTGTACTTCCCCCTCTCCCAATCTATTGCCATTTAAATAATAATTTGCCCTCCCGTTCCTGCACCCAAGGTGGATAACTTCGCACTTGTCCACATTATAGTGCATCTGCCATTTATCCGCCCAATCGCCCAGTCTGTCCAAATCGCTCTGGAGCTTCCTGGTCTCTTCCTCTGAGCCCACCCCCCCTCCTAGTTTAGTGTCGTCTGCAAATTTGGAAATGCTGCATCCGACTCCCTGATCCAGGTCATTAATGTAAATTGTGAACAGCTGGGGGCCCAGGACAGATCCCTGTGGTACCCCACTTGTTACTGCCTGCCATTCAGAAAATGAGCCGTTTATTCCAACTCTCTGTTTTCTATCTGACAGCCAGTTCCCTATCCACGCCAAAACTTTCCCCTTTATCCCATGAGCCTCAATTTTCCATGCTAATCTTTTATGTGGGACCTTATCGAAGGCCTTTTGGAAGTCCAGGTACACCACATCTACTGGCTCTCCCCCATCTATTCTACCAGTTACTCCCTCAAAAAATTCCAATAGATTAGTCAAGCACGATTTACCCTTTGTAAATCCATGTTGACTCTGTCCTATCCTGTCCCCATTTGCTAAGTGCTCCGCTATTTCATCCTTAATGATGGACTCCAGCATTTTGCCCACAACTGATGTAAGGCTTACAGGTCTGTAATTACCTGCTTTTTCCCTACCCCCCTTTTTGAATAGTGGGGTAACGTTAGCTACCCTCCAATCCATCGGCACTGTTCCCGAGTCTAATGAATTCTGAAAAATCATCCTTAGTGCATCCGCTATCTCTAGGGCCACCTCCTTCAGTACCCTAGGATGCATGTTATCAGGCCCTGGGGATTTGTCCACCTTCAATCCCTTTAGCTTCCTTAACACCATATCCTTAGAGATATTGATTTGCGTCAGTTCCTCCTTTGCCAATGTCCCTATTTTTCCCGATATCCCAGGGAGGTTTTTTGTGTCTTCCTTCGTAAAGACTGACCCAAAGTATGCATTTAGTTGATCTGCCATTTCCTTATTTCCCATTATATATTCCCCCGTATCTGACTGCAATGGACCAACTTTGGTTTTCACCAGTCTTTTCCTTTTGATATATTTATAAAAGCTTTTGGAGTTAGTTTTTATATTTTCCGCCAGCTTGTTTTCGTAAGCTATTTTGCCCCTCTTGATCATGCCCTTTGCCCTCCTTTGCTCTATCTTAAACTGTTCCCAATCTTCCGCTCTGGCGCTTTTTTTGGCTATTTTATACGCCCTATCTTTGGATTTTATGCTGTCTCTAATTTCCCCTGTTATCCACGGTTGAGTCACCCTTTTAGATTTCCTTTTATGCCAGATTGGTATAAACAATTTTTGCAATTTTGTCATTCTATCTTTAAATGTTTGCCATTGTTTATCTACCTCCAGTCCTCCCAGGAACGTTGTCCAATCAGACCTACTCAGTTCCCGTCTCATGGCATCATAATTCCCCTTGTTTAAATTCAGGACCTTAGTCTCTGAGTCAATTTCTTCGCTCTCCATTTCGAGTGAGAAATCGATCATGTTATGATCGCTCTGACCCAAGGGTCCCCGTACAACAAGATTACTGATTAGTCCCTTCTCATTGCACAGTACCCAGTCCAATATAGCCTGTTCCCGAGTTGGTTCCTCGACATATTGATCCAGATAACCATCCCTTAAACACTCAAGGAATTCCTCCTCCTCATTATTTTTACTGATTAGGCTAGTCCAATCTATATGTAAGTTAAAGTCACCTATGATGACAGCTGTGCTCTTATTGCACGCTTCTCTAATTTCCCTCGTGATGCCCTCCCTAACCTCTATTTTACTATTTGGAGGCCTATATACCACTCCTATTAATGTTTTTCGCCCCTCGCTATTTCTTAGCTCCACCCATATAGATTCTGTATTAACTGAGTTAATATCCTTCTTTTCAATTGCATTTATCCCCTCTTTTACTAGCAATGCTACCCCTCCTCCCTTTCTTTTTTGTCGATCCTTCCTAAATACTGAATACCCCTGTATGTTAAGCTCCCAGCCCCGCTCACCCTGCAACCATGTTTCCGTAATCCCAATTAGATCATAATTATTAACCTCTATTTCCACAGCTAATTCATCTACCTTGTTCCTGATGCTTCTCGCATTAAGGTATAAAACCCTCAGGCTTTTTTTATGCTCACATTTTTTATGAATTAGTTTGGCCCTTTGTTTTTTGTTCCTCACCCTTTTACCATTTATTTCTGTCTGCCTTTCACTTTCCTCTATTTCACTACATAGGTTTCTAGCCCCCTGCCATACTAGTTTAAATGCTCCCGAACTGCTTTATCAAAAATTACCCCGAGTGTTCTGGCAAGCCTTTCTTTGTGGTCCCAGCAAACAGGTGTGAATTGTACTGAAGCACGTCATTGCGGCACTCACGCTTGATGTCACACGATGAAGATGATGTCCTGGCTCGTCAGGCTTTTAACACTGGGGCCAGGGGGCGAGGAGACAAACGGGCCCTCGGGCTCTAAATGAGCTGTCCGGCTGGGACCTGGAGTTTGAGCCTTGATTTTAGGCTTGGATGGAGCTTCACCCGGAGGAGTGGCCTTAGAGTGGGAATGGAATCTGGAGCCTGGAGTCAGGCTCACAGGGGGCAGGGTTGACAACTCTAGTTGGGGCATGTTGCGGGAAGTTTCATCACATGACCTGCCGCCTCTAACCACCCCACCCCCACACTCCCTCCATTGGTGGCCCAACATGTCCATCCTCGTGGTGCACTGCTGTAAGGCTCGCAAAATTACACAATTTCCCCCAAAGTAAGAAAGAAGAGATATTGGACTGTTTGAATTAATATTGGGCCAAAGGGGCTTAAAAATCAAAACCCCAGGAAGATTTGGCTAGTTTTAAAAGGCATGTTCAGGCCTGTGGAAAAGCTGCAACAGGAATGTGGGATTGACCTCTGCAGAGGAACAGTTTGTGTATTCGAAAGTAGCCAGACTGTCTGGGAGGAACAATAAACGAAACTCAGCCCCTATCTGGGAATTTGCATTCAATCAATAAATCAATGAAAACCCCAGCCTCACCTAAAGCCCAAAGCCCATTAAAACCCATGCATAAAAGAACCTGCACAGAATTTGAAGGCCTTACAGGAAATCTAAGATTAAAAGACAATCGAACAACAGTTTGAGACATCCAAAACCACTTCACACCTTCTTCAACTACTCAGGAAGCTATCCCGAAACCAGTTAACTAAATGGGACCAATCAAGTGGCCCTTAATGAGCCAGCCAAAAATCTAACAAGATTAGCAGGCTTCGTTTAGTATAAACAAAAGACCTGTCTCCACAAGAAGGCAGTTAGTTCGATGAGTTCGATCAGTACAGTTCAGTCAGAGAATTGAAACAGCAGTCAGTGAATTGAAGTCAGCAGTACAGTTCGGACAGACACAGAAAGAGGCACAGCTCATTCGAAAGACATCAGCCTCGGGACAATCAATCGACAGAAGGACAACGGAAAGGAATCGCGGCAACCAAGGGCCCCAGGAAACCAACAACTAACAATATTACCACCAACTAGGTAATACTGGGCCACCGCGACCAACAAGAAACCAACTCGGAAGAAACCGAAGATCTGCAAGTTTTTCCCACTCTACAAACTATTCCTGCGTTTGGTGAGCATTTTCCCTGATCCTTTTAGAGTCCAACTTAGTTAGTAAGGTGGGACTGGTAGGGGTGAAGTATTTTGTCTATTGTCATTCTCCCTCGTATATTCCGAAGTGTTCCCCCTTTTAGAGTGATAAGATTTATTGTGTTGTGTATATTTTCTTGTCTCAAATAAATTCCAAGTTCTTTTCACCAACTCAGTTGTCTGCGGCAATTTCATTATAACCCTCAAATAAGTCCAGGTCTAGAACCAAGGGAGTGGGAGCGATTCGAACCGCTCATAAGTCAGAGGTGAAGCTGACCCACACACCACCCCTTACACTGCCTTCCCACGGCCAATTGAAAAGTGAACTCTCTTACCCAGTTAGATGTTTCTTGACTATCAGTCAAACACCCTTTTTCCCATCGGCAAGATTTTTATAACTAATAAACAAAAGTTTTCAAAGAAATGTTAAAAACACTTTTTTTTAATGCCCCGATAAATTTTCTCCCCGGGGTTTGCTCTCAGCAGTTTAATCTTTAATTCCTGGAGACTCCAGGATAATCCTGGAGGTTTGGCAATCCTAAGGGAGACTGGGCGTTAGAGGCTTTCTCTTGGAGGATGAGGGGTCTGGGGAAGGGGTGAAATGGAGCAGGAGGCTGAATTCAGGCCCTGGACTGATTTTCAGACTGGGAGTCGGTCAATTGGTCTCTAGTAATCATGTGAACAACACGGCATGAGTGGACACACATGGGGGAGAAATTGGGTCGCGTCCCCCTTTGGGGCACTAACTTCGCCGGGGCGCTACTTTTAGAGGAGTGGAGTGCTGGGCTGACCAGTTGCAGCCGGCACCCTGCAGGAGGAGGCGAAAGGGAGGCAGGTGCTGGCAGGCGGCCGAAAAAAAAATGACCGTCCGGCACCTGCCCTTTAATTTGCAGCGCCCCAGGCCACAAACACGGCACCCTGAACCTGTCGGACATAGCGTCTGGCGGTGAGTCAGGGGTCACGAGCAAAGTTTACGGCCGGGTCGCGAGCAGGGCGCTGCGCACGGTGATCGCGTCATCGCCGGAGCGCAGCGCCGCAGGGCACTACCGGCTACCGCCGCCGCTAACCTCCCGCTGAATTTTGCAGGAGGCGTCAGCGGCACCATGCCTGGGCACTAGGGGATTAACACCCCCTCAGGCCCGATTTTTTTTCCCCCATGTTTTGCAGTGACCAATCAAATCTCGGACTCAACAGTGAACTATGGGCAATATTTTTTTATTCATGTAGATACTGTAGAGGAAGATTTCCCTCTGCCATTCCTCGTCATACAGAACAGAACGGACTATTGCAAAGAAGTATACCGACAACTGGACAACCAGGAACACTACAGACAGTTACCCGCAGATCCGACCAAAGAACACACCCGCCAACTCAACAGACTGATCAAAACCTTCGATCCAGACCTTCAAAGCATCCTACATGCTCTCATCCCACGCACTCCCCGCGTGGGAGACTTCTACTGCCTCACAAAGATACACAAAGCCAACACACCTGGACGTCCTATCGCATCAGGCAACGGAACCCTGTGTGAGAACCTCTCTGGATATGTCGAGGGCATCCTGAAACCCATCGTACAGGGAACCCCCAGCTTCTGTCGCGACACTACAGACTTCTTACAGAAACTCAGCACCCACGGACCAGTTGAACCAGGAACACTCCTCGCCACGATGGACGTCTCGGCACTCTACACCAGTATCCCCCATGATGACGGCATCGCTGCGACAGCCTCAGTACTCAACACCAACAACAGCCAATCTCCAGACGCCATCCTACAACTCATCCGCTTCATCCTTGACCACAATGTCTTCACCTTCGACAACCAGTTCTTTACCCAAACACACGGAACAGCCATGGGGACCAAATTCGCACCCCAATACGCAAACATCTTCATGCACAAGTTCGAGCAAGACTTCTTCGCTGCACAGGATCTCCAACCAACGCTATACACCAGATACATCGACGACATTTTCTTCCTATGGACCCACGGCGAAGAATCACTGAAAAGACTACACGATAACATCAACAAGTTCCATCCCACCATCAAACTCACCATGGACTACTCCTCAGAATCGGTCTCATTCCTGGACACACGAATCTCCATCAAAGACGGACACCTCAGCACTTCACTCTACCGCAAGCCCACGGACAACCTCACGATGCTTCACTTCTCCAGCTTCCACCCTAACCACGTTAAAGAAGCCATCCCCTATGGACAAGCCCTGCGAATACACAGGATCTGCTCAGACGAGGAGGAACGCGATGGACACCTACAGACACTGAAAGACGCCCTTGTAAGAACGGGATATGACGCTCGACTCGTCGATCGACAGTTCCGATGGGCCACAGCGAAAAATCGCATAGACCTCCTCAGAAGACAAACACGGGACACAACCAACAGAATACCCTTCGTCGTCCAGTACTTCCCCGGAGCGGAGAAACTACGCCATGTTCTTCGCAGCCTTCAACATGTCATCGATGACGACGAACACCTCGTTAAGGCCATCCCCACGCCTCCACTACTCGCTTTCAAACAGCCGCCTAACCTCAAACAGACCATCGTTCGCAGCAAATTACCCAGCTTTCAGGAGAACAGCGACCACGACACCACACAACCCTGCCACAGCAACCTCTGCAAGACATGCCAGATCATCAACACAGATACCATCATCACACATGAGGACACCACCCACCAGGTACATGGTACATACTCATGTGACTCGGCCAACGTTGTCTACCTCATACGTTGCAGGAAAGGATGCCCCGGAGCATGGTACATCGGCGAGACCATGCAGACACTGCGACAACGGATGAACGGACACCGCGCAACAATCACCAGGCAGGAGTGTTCCCTCCCAGTCGGGGAACACTTCAGCAGTCAAGGACATTCAGCCTCCGATCTTCGGGTAAGCATTCTCCAAGGCGGCCTTCGAGACACACGACAACGCAAAATCGTCGAGCAGAAACTGATAGCCAAGTTCCGCACCCATGAGGATGGCCTCAACAGAGATCTTGGGTTCATGTCACGCTACATGTAACCCCACCTGACGCAGGGTCATCCAGACTCGAGTCGACATTGGCTTGTTCTCTCGACACAGATGCGGCCTGACCTGCTGTGATTTCCAGCCAAAAAAAAATGTTTTTTGTCTTTTTTTGTTTTTCATACAGACCCCAGCATCTGCAATAGTTGACCCCTTGTGACCCCACCTCATTGTTCTTTGATGTAATGTTTCCCTGACTGACCTGTTTGGACACCATTCACACCTTTGATTGCTGTGATTATCTCTCTGCCGAGGTGTGATAAATGGCAGTTGGAAAGGTTACCTGTAAACATCTGACATGATTCTCTGACTATATAAGCTGTGTCTTTATGCATTTCTCCACTTCACCTGAAGAAGGAGCAGCGCTCCGAAAGCTTGTGATTTCAAATAAAGCTGTTGGACTATAACCTGGTGTTGTGTGACTTCTTACATTTATTCCTCCTAAAGCATAATCTGCCCAGCAACAGGCTCCCTGCCATCCAGTACCACTTCTGGGACTCTCCTACAGACATGACGTCAGCCATTTTATTACAAGTGGCAAATACTACAGGTCAAGTTCTGGGTGAATTCCATTCTACAGCATCCCATCAAGCACTCTTGGGAGAACCTTGGGACGTCTTCCTACTTTAAAGGTGCTATAGAAATGCAAGTAGTTGTTGTTGTGGGCAGGTGCAAAGCAAAGATCCTCCTTAAATATTCTAGCAACGTCCCTGAACCCAACCTCAGAAACATAGAAGATAGGAGCTGGAGTAGGCCATTCGGCCCCTTGAGCCTGCTCCGCCATGTAATGAGATCATGGCTGATCATCCAAATTCAGTACCCTGTCCCTGTTTTCTCCCCATATCCCTTGATCCCTTTAGCTTTAAGAAATATATCTAACTCCTTCTTGAATATATTTAATGAATTGGCCTCCACTGCCTTTTGTGGTAGAGAATTCCATAGGTTCACCACTCTCTGGGTGAAGAAATTCCTCCTCATCTTAGTCCTAAATGGCTTACCCCTTATCCTTAGCTGTGACTGTTAAATCCGTGTATCTTGATGTTGTATGTCCTTCAATAACTAGACAAGAGACTGCAGAGAACAATCAACAGGTGTTTACTGGATGAGGGTTACTCTAAAACTAAACATACAGATCCCTACTCAGGGTTATATACCGGTGTGGTCACTGCCGGTACTACAGTATACAGGAGCTGTAAAAAGTAGTTCTCCCCTTAAAGGTACATACACTACAATTCCTCCCCTTTCAGATTAACAGTACCATAACATTCATTTAACAATTAACACTTTTAATATGCAACAATAACTGAAAATAGTCTATTTATAAATTCAGTCCTTGGGGAGGCTTCCTGATCCTTTCTGGATAGCGCCTTTCCTGAATGTCTTGCTCTTGGTGCGGAGGCGATTCTGGCCCCCTGTCGTCGGTTGGTTCATCAGCTTCCGATGCTACTGTTTCTGGGGTAGATGCTACCTGTATGTCGAGTTCATCACCAGGTACGCGAGACATGGGGTTGACTCGTTCCTGTGACTCTAGGATCTGGTCAACATGGCGTCTCACAATGTTCTCCCCAACATCCACTGTGTACATTAGTGGCCCCTACCGTGCGCATATCGTTCCTGGTTGCCATTTCTCTGTTCGGTAGTCGCGGGCCAAAACTGGTTGCCCTACATTGAAGCTCCTTGTCGGCTTCTCATTGATGTGCTGGAATTGCTTACTCTCAACATCTCTTCGTACATTTGGTCTGAGCAAATCCAGACGAGATCGCAACCTTCGGTTAAAGAACATCATGGCCGGGGTCTGGTTGGTGACTGCATGTGTCGCATTTCTGTAGGCTAACAGGAAATTGTCCACCTTATGCTGCAGTGGAATGCCGTCATCGCACATGGCCCTTACTGCTTTTTTGAAGGTTTGTACGAACCTCTCAGCCAATCCATTTGTGGCTGGATGATACGGGGCGGATGTGTAATGCCTTACCCCATTCCTTTTCATAAATCTTCGAAACTCTTTGGACACAAACTGTGGTCCATTATCAGAACAAATCTGCTCTGGCAAGCCGTTCCTGGCAAATATGGTCCGTAGGACTGCAATAGTTTTCTCCGTGGTGGTGGAGGACATTTTGATCACCTTAGGCCATTTCGAGTGTGCATCCACTGCTATTACAAACATTGAGTCCATGAATGGACCAGCAAAATCAATATGCACCCATTGCCATGGAGATGAGGGCCACTCCCATGGGTGTAGAGGGGCATGTGGTGGTGCATTTTGGACCTTCTGGCATCCTGAGCAGCTCTTTGTCAGGTCCTCGATTTGCTGATCGATTCCCGGCCACCACACATAAGCCCTAGCAAGGCTTTTCATTTTCACCTCTTCCAGATGGCCTTCGTGAAGCTCATTGAGCACTCTCTCCCTTAACTTGGGTGGAATTACCATTCGGGATCCACACATCAAGGTCCCGTGGCATACTGACAGCTGTTCTCTTCTGGATGAGAATGCTGGCAACAGTGAGTCGCCATGTGTTGGCCATCCCTTCACCGTCAAGTCATATACCCGAGACAGTGTCGGGTCATTTCGGGTCTCCTTCTCTATATCAGCATTAGTTACTGGCAAGCGTTCAATTATAGTCGAATAAAATATTTCGACAGGGTCCACTGCTGGTGCTTCCTCCGCAGTAGGCAGTGGCAGGCGTGATAGCCCATCAGCGTTTCCATGCTGTTTCGTGCCCTTATACTCGATTTCATATTGGTTCGCCCCTAGAAAAAGGGACCATCTTTGTAGCCGTTGCGCAGTCATCACCGGAACGCCCTTCTTTGGATTAAAGATGGAGACAAGTGGTTGGTGGTCAATCAGCAAGGTGAACTTCTGCCCGTGCAGATAGTGGTTGAACTTTTTCACTCCCCACACTAGGCTGAGGGCCTCCCTGTCAATCTGGGCGTAGTTACGCTCGGCTGAGGTTAGTGACCGAGACGCAAAGGCTACTGGCCTCTCCGAGCTGTCCGGGAATTTGTGCGACAGCACCGCTCCAATGCCATAGGGTGATGCATCACACGCCAACCGAATTGGTAGTGCTGGGTTGAAATGAGCCAACGCCTCTTTTGATGTGATCAATTCTTTGCACTTCTGGAAAGCTCGTTTACATTCCTCAGTCCACTTCCATGGTACCCCCGTTTGCAGTAGGGTGTTCAATGGGTGTAGTACTGTAGACAAATTCGGCAAGAACTTATGGTAGTAGTTCACCAGCCCGAGGAACGACCTCAGTTGTGCCACATTTTCCGGCGCTGGAGCCTTGACTACTGCCTCAATCTTTTCAGGGGACTTATGTAACCCCTCTTCATCAATAACGCGGCCACAATACGAGATCTGCTTCTGGAAAAACTCACATTTGTGGCGATTAGCTCGGAGCCCATATTCCTTCAATCTAGTGAGCACCTGGTCCAGGTTGGCGAGGTGATCACTGTCATTTTCGCCCGTGACCAGGATGTCGTCCAAATAACACTGGGTCCCTGGAATCCCTTGCAGGACTTGATCCATTGCCCTTTGCCAAATAGCCGGAGCTGATGCGTGGGTTTCCTCCGGGTGCTCCGGTTTCCTCCCACAGTCCAAAGATGTGCGGGTTAGGTTGATTGGCTATGATAAATTGACCCTTAGTGTTAGGGGGATTAAATACGTGAGGTTACGGGGATAGGGTGGGATATGTGTTGGTGTAGGGGTTACGGGGATCGGGTGGGATATGTGTCGGTGCAGGCTCGATGGGCCGAAATGGCCTCTATCTGCACTGTGGGGTTTCTGTGATTTCTGTGATTTCTGTGATGCTACCCCGAACACCAGCCGGTTGTATTGGTAGAGACATTTTATGAGTGTTGATCGTGAGGTACTGTTTCAAGGCTTCTTCTACCTCCATTTGCAGGTACGCCTGGGCCAGATCAATCTTAGTGAAGCGTTTCCCCCCAGATAGCGAGGCGAAAATATCTTCAATCTGCGGAAGCGAATATTGTACAGTGTGAAGGACTGGGTTCACTGTCACCTTAAAGTCCCCACAGATGCAAACCTTCTTTGGTTCCCCAGGTGTATTACTCAACGACCTCTTCATTACAGGAACGATGGGTGTAGCCCACTCGCTCCAGTCCACTTTGGACAGTACTCCTGAACGTTCCAAACCCTCCAGCTCTGCTTCGACGGCTGGGCGGATCACATAAGGGACCGGTCTGGCCTTAAAAAACTTTGGGCTTGCATTTTCCTCTATTTTGATTGTCGCTGTTATGCCTTTTAGTGTTCCGAGTCCCTCCTGAAACACTTCTTGTGCGTCAGTTAGCATTTTTGACAGTCGTCCAGATGTGACGTTGTCATCCTTTTTGGCATCTACAGTCAGTGCTTGTATGGAATGCCAATCTAGCTGTATCTTCCGGATCCATTCACACCCTAGTAGTGGTGGTCCTCCATCTGGCAATACATATAGGTCCATTTTTGGTGTTTCCTTGCCGTTATATATAACGTTCACCCTTATTTTTCCTTTGGGGTAGACTTTTTGCCCCGTGTACGTCTTCAAGACAATCTCTGTATCTCTCAAGGGTATATGTGAGAATAGCCGCTTGTAGTCCCTTCGGTTTATGACTGTTAGGGTTGATCCTGTGTCCAATTCCATTTTCACTTGGACTCCGGCTATCTTGAGCATGACCCAGATAGTTTGGTAATCCTCCGTTTTGATCACATTATGTAGTTTCAGACTACCCAGCTCCTTGCTTCCGGAGTCTGTATCACTCTTCAATTCGTCTGAACTACTCTCCGTCACCTTATGTACCTTCTTGTACTTCTCCTGTGGGGATTTCTTGCTGCTGGTTTTCTTTTCCGACCTGCAAACTCTTGCTATGTGTCCTACTTTTCCACACTGCCTGCACACTTGGTCCTTGAACCAGCAATCCTTATGGTCATGTGTTGTTCTGCCGCAGCGATAGCACTTCACTGTTCCGTATGACATTTAATTTGTGCCATATTCTTGCGGTCTCCGTTGTATCTCTGCCGCGCCCCGTGCTGCTGCTTCGTGTGATACTGCCATGCTGAAAGCTTTGTCCAGCGTAAGATCCTTTTCTGATAGAAGCCGTTTCTGGGTTCCTTCACTTTGAAGCCCACACACAAACTTGTCCCTTAAAGCATCTGCTAGTCCCGTTCCAAACTGGCAGTGTTTCGATAGCTTGCGCAGTTCCGTTAAAAACTCAGCATTACTTTCATCTTTATGCTGGTTCCTTTTGTGAAACTTAAATCTTTCCGCTATCAGCAGCGGTGTGGGGTCTAAGTGGTCCTGTAGTATTGACACTATGTTTTCAAAATCCTTTTCCGCTGGCTTCTCTGGGGTTACTAGGTTTCGCAGTAAACCATACGTTTTTGCACCCATTGAATTCAACAATACCAGCGCTTTCCTGTCATCTGGCACTTCATTCGCCTTGCAGTACACTTCTATGCGTTCAACATATGTCGTCCAATCTTCGACTTCATTGTCGAACGCTGTGACACTGCCACTCTTCGGCATCCCTGGGTGTGGTTAGACTGGCTCAAAATGGCATCTGCCGTGCTCTCCCTTCTTCTCCGCTGTGGCTCAAACAAAATGGCGTCTCCCGCGCTCTCCCTTCTTCTCCGCTGCGGCTCAAACAAAATGGCGTCTCCCGCGCTCTCCCTTCTTCTCCGCTGCGGCTCAAAATGGCGTCTCCCGTGCTTTCCTTTCTTCCCCGCTGACGCTGCTCGCTCCCTGAACACTGCCTCTCTCTCTCGTTGACGCCGCTTGGTCCTGAGCAGCGGCTGCGCCTGGTGCGCTCTACCCTCTCTCTTCTCGCGTCGACGCCGCTCGGTCCTGAACAGCGGATGCGCCCTGTGCGCTCTACTCTCTCTCTTTTCCCGTTGACGCCGCTCGGTTCCGAACACTGGCTGCGCCCCGTGTGCTCTACCCTCTCTCTTCCCCACTGACGCTGCTCGGCCTTTTCCTGTGCCGTCGGTCGGCTCTAGCCACCGCTGTGCGGGAAGGGTCTGCGCCGTACCTGTTGCCAGCCCGTTTCGCTGGAGTCTCCGTTGGATGGTCGACGCCCGTGCTTCTGGAATCGGCCTTCTTCTGCAGAGTTGCAGGTAGGTTCGAATCTACTCATCGCCAATGTTAAATCCGTGTATCTTGATGTTGTATGTCCTTCAATAACTAGACAAGAGACTGCAGAGAACAATCAACAGGTGTTTACTGGATGAGGGTTTCTCTAAAACTAACTGTACAGATCCCTACTCAGGTTTATATACCGGTGTGGTCACTGCCGGTACTACAGTATACAGGAGCTGTAAAAAGTAGTTCTCCCCTTAAAGGTACATACACTACAATGGCCCCTGGTTCTGGACTCACCGGCCATCGGGAACATCCTTCCTGCATCTAGTCTGTCTAGTCCTGTTAGAATTTTATAAGTTTCAATGAGATCCCCTCTCATTCTTCTAAACTCCAGCGAATATAAGCCCAATCAACCCAATCTCTCCTCATATGTCATTCCTGCCATCCCAGGTATCAGTCTGGTGGATCTTCGCTGCACTCCCTCCATGGCAAGAATATCCTCAGAAAAGGCGACCAAAACTGCACACAATACTCAAGGTGTGATCTCACCAGGGCCCTGTACAACTGCAGCAAGACATCCTTGCTCCTGCACTCGAATCCTCTCGCTATGAAGGCCAACATACCATTTGCCTTCTTAACCGCCTGCTGCGCCTGCATGCTTACCTTCAGCGACTGGTGCACAAGGACACCCAGGTCTCGTTGCACTTCCCCTTCTCCCAATCTATTGCCAATTAGATAATAATCTGCCTTCCTGTTTTTGCCACCAAAGTGGATAACCTCGCATTTATCCACATTATACTGCATCTGCCATGCATCTGCCCAATCACCCAACCTGTCCAAATCATACTGGAGTTTCTCGGCATCCTCCTCACAGCACACACGCACACCCAGCTTTGTGTCGTCTGCAAACTTGGAGATATTACATCTAGTTCCCTCGTCTAGATCATTAATATATATTGTGAATAGCTGGGGTCCTAGCAACCTGTGTGACAACCAGTGCAACATTTCCATTTTGCACACCAGTCATACATGTGGCCGGTCTAAGCCCACCCAGTTTGCTCCAGTTAAGATGTTTCACACAGTGGGTTGAACAATCGCTGACTCATTTTATTTCAAACGGTCACACTTCTAAGGAAACTTTCACCACATCAGCTCGGGCTGGATTCAAACCCTTGCTGATCACAAAAAAAAATCAGAAAAGCAATTTGCATTGGAGGCAGTTCAGAGAAGGTTCACCAGGTTGATTCCTGGGATGAAGGGGTTGTCTTATGAGGAAAGGTTGAGCAGGTTGGGCCTATACTCATTGGAGTTTAGAAGAATGAGAGGTGATCTTATTGAAACATATAAGATTCTGAGGGGGCTTAACAGGTTAGATGCTGAGAGGATGTTTCCCCTCGTGGGGGAAACTAGAACTAGAGGGCATAGTTTCAGAATAAGGGGTCACCCATTTAAGACGGAGATGAGGAGGAATTTCTTCTCTCAGAGGATCGTGAATCTTTGGAATTCTCTACCCCAGAGAGCTGTGGAGGCGGAGTCAGTGAATATATTCAAGGCGGAGATAGACAGATATTTGAACTGCAGGGGAGTCAAGGTTTACGGGGAACGGGCAGGAAAGTGGAGCAGATGCCAAGATCAGATCAGCCATGATTTCATTGAATGGGGGAGCAGGCTAGAGGGGCCGAATGCTCCTACTTCTTATGTTCTTATGTTTATGGAAACTTCACAGACTCTTTTTTTCTTCCCTGTCACAATCAGTGAGGTCTCAGGTTCATGAATGTGTACTCCTGGCTTTATTCCCTGATTATTAAATGATCATGCTTTCCAAATCTGAGACTCCTCCCTGACTATTTATCTCACCCGATGTAGGTTGTTGTAGATTTATCGTCTATTAGTGCCAGCTTGGCTTAGTTGGACGCAAACTCACCTCCGAGGCAGAAAGTTAGAGATTCAAGCCCCAGTCCAGCACATAACTGAGGCTGAGGCTTCAGTGCAGTTCTGAGAGAGTGCTGCACTGTCAGAGGGTGCGACTTTCAGATAAGATGTTAAAAGGAAGCCCTGTCTGTCTGTGTTCAAGATTGATGTAAAATATCCCATGGCACTATTCAAAGAAAATTAGGACGTTGGCCCGCCCAATATTCCTCCCTCAAGCAACACCACCAAAAAGAGAATAACTGGCAGTAGGGTCGCCAACCCTCCAGGATTGCCCTGGAGTCTCCAGGAATTAAAGATTCATCTCCTGGGCACCGCCGCGAGCAAAACCCAGGGAGAGAAATCACAAGTTGGTGATGAGATCTCCAAGCTTCTTGATCCTCTTCACTTGTTCATCCAAGCAGTGTTTTTCTTGTTTTCTTTGAACACTTTTGTATATTAGTCATTAAAACATTGGAGATGGGGAAAAATGTCTGTTTGACTGGGCGGGTTGACTGGAAAGAAAGGCTTACATTTATATAGTGCCTTTCACGACAACCGGACGTCTCAAAGCGCTTTACAGCCAATGAAGTACTGTTTTGAAGTGTAGTCACTGTTGTAATGTAGGAAACGATGCAGCCAATTTGCGCACAGCAAGCTCCCACAAACAGTAATGTGATAATGGCTGGATCATTTGTTTTTATTATGTTGATTGAGGGATAAATATTGGCCAGGACTCCCCTGCTCTTCTTCGAAATAGGATCTTTTACGTCCGCCTGAGAGAGCAGATGGGGCCTCGGTTTAACGTCTCATCCAAAAGACGGCACCTCCGACAGTGCAGCACTCCCTCAGCACTGCGCTGGAGTGTCAGCCTAGATTTAGGTGTTCAAGTCCCTGGAGTGGGACTTGAACCCACAACCTTCTGACTCAGAGGCGAGGGTGCTACCCACTGAGCCCCGGCTGACACTTTACTGGAGGTGATGTGGTGAAACGTCCAGGAACACGTCCGGCCAGAGTAGGTCACCCTAACTGGCAGTGCGCCTGTGTCAATTGTTGACCATACGATAGCAGTGACCACACTTCTAGCGTATCTCATTAGCAGTGAAGTGCTTTGGCCCCTCTGAGGGCATGCTATAAAAAAAATGCAAGTTCCTTCTTTTATTAAAATTTGAAAGTGATAGCTCTGAAGAATTCAGATTCTCTGCAGCTCCAATACTGCCAAAGATTTTTTTTTTTTACCTGAAGTGACCAACTTTCTCTTGGCAGTTTCTCTTTTAATGCAACACTCTGACACATCTGTCTGTAGGGAGCAAGTTATGTGAAGTGAAAGGAATTAAACTGGCAGAAGGCCCACTCCTCATGCCTCAGTTTGATTGCTCTGCTGCTGGGGAGAATGTGAGCAGCAGGTTTAGATTGTGCCAAAACATTGCACCAAAATCAGGGTTAATGCTCACCTTTTCAGCACTTTGAATTCATTGCCATGTTATTTCTCAGCTTACATGGTAATGTTGTATTTATGTCATGTTTCAGTGACTGCCCCTCTTTATTTGGTCTTTTACTCACTTCTGGAGGGTATTCCTCATCGAATTAGTCAACACTGAGGCCCAATCGTTGCTCAGAAGACGATGATCTACAATGATGTACAGAAGGACCTGGGTGTCCTTGTACACGAATCACTGAAAGTTAACATGCAGGTACAGCAAGCAATTAGGAAAGCAAATGGTATGTTGGTCTTTATTACAAGAGGATTTGAGTATAAGAGTAAAGACGTCTTATTACAATTATATAGGGCCCTGGTGAGACCACACCTGGAGTATTGTGTACAGTTTTGGTCTCCTTACCTAAGGAAGGATATACTTGCCATAGAGGGAGCGCAACGAAGGTTCACCAGACTGGTTCCTGGGATGGGGGGATTGTCCTATGAGGAGAGATTGAGTAGACTAGGCCTATATTCTCTGGAGTTTAGAAGAATGAGAGGTGATCTCATTGAAACATACAAAATTCTTACAGGGCTTGACAGGGTAGATGCAGGGAGGATGTTTCCCCTGGCTAAGGAGTCTAGAACCAGGGGTCACAATCTCAGAATAAGGGGTCGGCTATTTAGGACTGAGATGAGGAGAAATTTCTTCACTCAGAGGGTGGTGAATCTTTGGAATTTTCTCCCCCAAAGGGCTGTGGAGGCTCAGTCATTGAGTATATTCAAGACAGAGATCGATAGATTTTTGGATATTAAGGGAATCAAGGGATATGAGGATCGGGCGGGAAAGTTTTTTTTATTTGTTTATGGGATCAGGACGTCACTGGCAATGCCAGCATTTATTGCCCATCCCTAGATGGTACACACTGCAGCCACGGTACGCCGGTGGTGGAGGGAGTGAATGTTTAAGGTGGTGGATGGGGTGCCAATCTAGCGGGCTGCTTTGTCCTGGATGGTGTCGAGCTTCTTGAGTGTTGTTGGAGCTGCACTCATCCAGGCAAGTGGAGAGTATTCCATCACATTCCTTACTTGTGCCTTGTAGATAGTGGAAAGGCTTTGGGGAGTCAGGAGGCGAGACACTCGCCACAGAATACCTAGCCTCACTGACCTGCTCTTGTTGCCACAGTATTTATGTAGCTGGTCCAGTTAAGTTTCTGGTTAATGCTCATCCCCCAGGATGTTGATAGTGGGGGATTCAGTGATGGTAATGCTATTGAATGTCAAGGGGAGGTGGTTAGACTCTTGCTTGTTGGAGATAGTCATTGCTGACACTTCTGTGGCGCGAATGTTACCTGCCACTTATCAGCCCAACCCTGAACGTCGTCCAGGTCTTGTTACATGCGGGAGATGAGATAGAAGATCAGCCATGATCTTATTGAATGGCAGAGCAGGGTCGAGGGGCCGAATGGCCTACTCCTGCTCCTGTTTCTTATGTTCTTATGTCAAAGAGGGTAGCCAAATGTCAAAGAGGGTAGCCAAATGCTCAAAATAGGCTAGCAGGCCACTGCCAGATACAAAGGGGAACACTTTCTTCTGTGCACGATGTGTAATGAGATTCTGAACCTGCTTATGAAGGATGGATTTACAATTTCGTTGCATGTACCACGCAGAAATTTTGTCCCATATGTCAGGTGTAAGCTCTCAGTCTCCGTGGCAGTCTGACACCATACCGGTGTTAAGTGTGTGTAGATTCCCCACACTGCTGCTAGCCATTGTTTTGAGCCTGGTCTGCTGGTTGCTGTGATTTTATTTGGGGGCTGGGGCAGCTGCAGAGACTTGAGGCCTGATCAATAGGAACTCAGGGCCTGACCTTGGGCTGCAGGGTTGAAGACTGAGAGCCTGTTCTCCGGAAGCAGGTGTGGTGAGTCTGGAGCCATCTGTGGGGGTTTTGAGACTGGGCAGCACCTGGTGTTGTGTGGGTAGATTTAGGAGAGGGGCTCGGGTGCAGGCAAGCTGCAGGTTTGTGGATGAGCTGGGAGCAAGGGCCAAGGGGAGCACCGATATTTGCTTTAGAGTAACAGAACGACAATCGGTTCATGGTAATCACATGGCCAGTAATACTAACCGTCATACGATGCCTAAAAACCTAGCAATGGGAGCATGTAATTCCCATAAACCAATCAAATCATTGGAAACAAAGAAGGAGCTGACATTTTTAATTGTATAGTGAGATAAATAAATAGCAGATGTATAGATATTCATTATGATGTTCAAAGCTCCCATGTTTTCACCTGTCTGTGGGCTCTGTCACTAGTAATATGTCACTGAGGAAAAATTAAGTTTGTAATTCTTATTGTCTGAGAATAAAAGTAACTGCCTTCAGCAGCCAAGGCAGAGTCCTTGGTCCGGCTAATGGTGGAAGGACAACATATGTTTATTGGAGTAATTTCCGTTTCTGTCAGGAATCTTTGAAATATTAGCATGTTGAAGCACTCAGAGAGCTGTGCTTAGACCCAACTCTGGCAGGTAATCCTTTTCACAGCTATTTTTAGATTTTCAGGCTCTACGTTGCAAATCTTTGTATTTATAATCCCGTTTAATGGTCTTAGATTTAATATAAGTCAAATAAGACCCAATAACTTTGGGACAGTGAAGAAGAAGCTTAACTAACTTCTTGTGTCACCTGAGGTATGAGCAATCTTCAATGCACCTGATGTCAGCGATTCTGCATTTTCCCTGATCGTGATGCATCGTCCTGAGTTTTATGTGCTTTTATGTCTGTTTGATTGAACTGGACATATTGTAAATAGGATTCTAGACAGAATTTCCTCCCGGGCCACTCTGCTGCTGTAATGACAGTGAGGTGGGAATACCATCCATCCAATAGTGAAGCTCCTGACCCTCTTCGATTTCCTGGGGTAAGGGGCATTTAAATAATTTTCGGGGGGGGGGGAGGAGGGGCGGGTCAGAGCATTTGTGCCATTTATGGTGCAGTTGGGGCACCCGCCTCAGGTGCTGGGGGAAGTTTGCTGCAGTGCCTTGGTCCAGCATTAGTGGGCCAAGCAACACAGGGAAGCTGAAATTAGAAACTGAAATAAGCTGGCACTTTCTTTGCTGGCCAGTTTTTCGAAAACAATCCATCGCTGTGCGATTGACTTCTTTCTGGAAACCAACCATTGAAATATGAACATTGAACACCAGATTCGCACAGTCGTTCCTCATGCCCAGTGTTGCTCGGGTGAAAATTGTGCGAAACATATCGTACGATGTCTTTCCCTCCTTTGCATGGCATCATAATGCACCCGCCCATTTGTGCGCACACCCGCTCCAATTTCTGATGGGCCGAGATGCAAAGAACAAGCTGCAAGGTGCAAGGAGTGAGGGTTTGTCATGGGTGAGAAGTACTCATGGAACAAGCAAAACTTTGCAGCAAGCAACCTTTGGACAGTCTACGAGATACAATTGGGTAATGATTCCTTCCCGGATTCCTTGGTGGGCTGTCTTCTTCTCCATCTGGTCCCAGGTTCTGTAGATGGTGCAGTGTTGAGCCTGCTTACTACCTGCTGCCATGAATGACGTACAATTTTAGTCTGGGAGGTGCCACATTGGGCAATCCTCCTTGCCCCCCCACTTCATATATCGACATGTCCATTTATCCATCCCTGAGACAAGGAATAACTGCCATACCGCTCATTCTCTTGCTCAAAGGAATCCATTATGAGCGATCTGCATTGGGTTTCTTCTCACTTCATTTATATGTGACTTCTTTCCTCCCTCCTAACTTTGGCCAAGGCTCAGAAATAAATGAAATTGATTCTGAAGCTTGACGAAGCTGAGATAAGTACTTGCCCCGTTTTGTAGGCATTCATCTTTAAGTGTGCATAACCCTTTAATCTGGACTGGATAGTCCGAAATTCCCTTGGATCCATTGGGCTGGTTGCTTGCACAAAAGAAACGCTATACGGATAACTATACATAATTATTCATCCCTGGGCTACCTCGCACATGTGCCCAAGGCATCTGCCAACCCTGTTGGCCATGGATAATGTATGGAGTTGCAGGACTCGAGCAAAGCAGAGGAGGAGAAGACGCATGAATTAGCTGGTAACCTGATTGATGTTTGCTCGGAATGTGTGGTAAAAAATACACAGATATTTCACGGATGATTAGGAATGGTTTGTAATGAGGGGTATTGTTATAGTATTGTTATGCACCTCCCCCAGCTGAGTGGCTAGACTGGGAATCCTATGTGCGGCACCCAACACTTGGGATGTATGTGACACTCTCCATCCCTTCACAAAAAGTGTGACGCCCTCTATCCCTTTACAAGAGAAGGTGCCTAGCCTGCATTCGACACTATCTGACGCCAGCACAGCTGAGACCCCTGAACATGCTGGAGCTCCATGCTTCTTCCTGTTAGTATTTCTTTTCAATGGTTTCATTTTTAAAATGGGGCAGTGATGTCTAGATTCCCTCTCTATACAGAACAACGCCACTGTGTGAAATTCTTTACAAAGACTAAAAACTAGAAATATAAAAATCAGCTTTGCCCACTACTTTGTGTCCAGGAGTTTTTTCAAAGTACTTTCGAGCAGGGTTTCTTCCTTAATGCATTTCCTAATAGCAGGAGGCTTGCTAAATGCATCAGATGAAGTCCATTTTTAGTCCAGCACCACAGGGAGCATTTTAATCCATCTGTGTGCAGAGTGAAGATGTATGTCTGGCTCACCAATGCTGTGAGAAAATGACCATCAGGGACATTAAGGCTTGTGATGAGTAAGTAGAGCTCTGGGTGCTGAGAGAAGCAGCGAAGATGTAATTTTTCACTTTTTTTAACCTCCATTTTTTTTTCTTCAGCAGTTTTCTCCCCTCTGTCCTCGTGTCCGGGCCAATATTTATCCCTCAATTAACATAACAAAAACAAAATATCTGGTCATTATCACATTGCTGTTTGTGGGAGCTTGCTGTGTGCAAATTGGATGCTGCGTTTCCCACATTACAACAGTGACTCCACTTCAAAAAGTACTTCATTGGCTGTAAAGCGCTTTGAGCTGTCCGGTGGTCATGAAAGGCGCTATTTCAATGCAAGTATTTCTTTCTCTTCAAGGAGTGTTTTTTTTTTGTCCCACAGCTGCTGATCTCCCTCCACCAGGTAGCCATCATTGATGCAACGGCAGGAAATTCCCTCACATGTGGAATCACAGCCGAGCCCAATCCTGTCCTCACCCAACACCTACACACATCGGGGCTTTCTCCTGATCATCTGCCACTCCACGATGGCCCTGGTGGGTGTGATGACCACATTGTAACTCTCCTGAGCTCTTGCTCTTTGGTGCTGTGCCATGGTTGGGGGCACATCTTTGTTCTGCCCTGAAGCACATCGGTAGAGTCTCTTTAGCCCTTCAAATAAGGTTTTCATGGTTGACTGCTGCAAGATAAATGAATCATGGCAGCTGCCATGGAAACACACATTCAACCGCGTGATTCTGCTCCTGTGGTCACAGATGACTGTACACTGATGGAATGATACTGCATTCATGCTAAGGGCACATGGGGCCATGAGTGCAGTCAATGAAATGCGGGGGGAGTCCTACCACATGCTAGAAGTGTAGGACTGACTCTTTCTTGCTGCTGCCTGCTTCGCACAGAAATGTGATGGAATCTCTGGCCCTGCTAAAGAATGCATCAGCTACACGCCTGATACAGCTGTGGACTGAAGGTCGGGAGATGTGTCGGATATCTCGCACTTGTCGGGAAAGAACCTGCCCCGTAGAAAGTTCAACGCAGCTGCAACCTTGGGAATCTAAGGTGGTGCTGGCAGGTTTCTTCAGACAAGTCCACATAAGGGACCCTACATCTGAATACACAAATGTCAGCGTAACAATGTGCTGAAATGGGGGATCGAAGCTGCAAATTCGCCTGTCTGGCCTGCCTCTTCTGACCAGCCTTCTCCTCCAGTGTCTGTAAATAGGGAGGTACCCCTGTACGAATAGGCATAGCTGGACTTTAATAAGCCTTCCAACAACTACAGCTGTACAAACAATGACTAACACAAGATGCAGCACAGCCTTAAGTAGCTATCAGGAGACCTCTAACAAGCCTGAAAATGAAGGCGTCATAACTGTTGGCTGGGAAGTGGGCAGCCAATTATATGATCTTGTTTTAATGGTCACAGATGACCAGCACGTTGATGGAGTGGAAGCCCTTGCAGTTTTTGAAGATGTTAGGATTGTATGAAGTGGCCCACGGTGTCAGCAGTAATGGCATTCAAGAGTTACTACATCAACTGGACTATTTCACCATTCTGATCACTTCCTCAAGGTGAGAGAGGCAGGACCTAGGTTTTCTAAGCCACGGTGGCTTTTTCCTCTAATAACCACCAAACTCCCCAAAGACCATATATCACATCTTGGCTTTTCCCCGTGACCATTCTGCTGCCAGCAGGCCACGGGAAAAGTGATGACGTTCTTGTCTTTCGCCAACAAAGCATCAATCACCTACTTGATGCATCTGGCCTATGTAGCAGCTTGAAAAGAGCCAGATGCATAGACGTTCAGGGTGATGGTAACCTTCACAGTCACTGGCAGTGTTCTTCCTGTGCTGGAGTTTGGCCAGAAGTCATTTTCCAGGTGATGGCATAGTTCTGTCATTGCCTCCTTAGTGGAGCTCTGTCGGCGAAAAATACTTTTCTCCCACACCTAGCCTCTTTGTGCAGTGCTGAGGGAGTGCTGCACTGTCGGTGGTGCCGTCTTTCGAATGAGACTTTAAACCGAGGCCCCCGTCTACTCTCTCAGGTGGGCGTAAAAGATCCCATGGCACTATTTTGAAGACGAGCTGGGGGGTTCTCCTGGTGTCCTGGGCCAGTATTTATCCCTCACCCAACATAACAAAAACAGATTATCTGGTCATTATCACATTGCTCTTTGTGGGAGCTTGCTGTGCACATATTGGCTGCTGCGTTTCCTACATTACAACAGTGGCTACACTCCAAAAAGGACTTAATTGGCTGTAAAGCGCTTTGGGATGTCCGGTGGTCGTGAAAGGCGCTACAGAAATGCAAGTCTTTCTTTCTTTACCATCCTAGGGTAGGCGTGCCTCTGCCTGTAGGTATGGCTTTGTGGGTGTGGAACTGCCTCATATTCCTTCTTCCAGTCTCTTCAATATCCTCCAAATAGTACAGAGAAACAAGATTCTGCAGCGGAATTGCCATCTTCAAAATCATAATTGTAGCAACTAAAAATGTACCAGCCAGAACATTTGGGCGAGAGCTCGACCCTCAAAAAAAATAAACTGACCCCAAAAAAGGAATTATTCAAAATAAAACCTAGCACAAATATAAAGAAAAGTAAGATTTTCAGATATTCTTTTGGAAAAACAGCAGGTGCCACTTTAACCGTTGACTTCCTGTCAGCCCAGAACACACATGGCCCAAGGGCATGTTTTTATGATGGTGACCTCAGGGCACAGTGTATTTCCAGTCAGAAACAGACATGTCATTATAAGCAAGACATCAACATATTAAAATTAAATTCTCCCTGTTTTCAGTGAGAACTCCCGAGGCCTCCCTTAAGCTACATTAAATGTTCACGCAGAACAGGCAGAGAGCCAGAAAGACTGATCTTAGAATCATAGTATCGTACAGTACAGAAGGAAACCATCCAGCCTATCATGCCTGTGCCGGCTCTTTGAAAGTGTTGTCCAATTAATCTCACTCGGTCGCTCTTTCCCCATAGCCCCACAAATTTTTGCTTTTCAAATATTTATCCAATTCCCTTTTGAAAGTTACTATTGAATCTGCTTCCACCCCACTTTCAGGCAGCGCAGGGCCAGAAAATCTTCCTTGTAGTTCAGAGAACGCAGCAGGCAGGTGAGGGCTTTGCCCTTTCAGCAGAGGGATAACACATTAGTGACATGCACAAGGGTTTGAGAACTGAAGGGAGGTACAGGCAGGGACTGAAGAATGTACCACAATACTTGTCAATATTTTCTTATGTAAGAAATCACACAACACCAGGTTATAGTCCAACAGCTTTATTTGAAATCACAAGCTTTCGGAGCGCTGCTCCTTTGTCAGGTGAAGTGGAGAAATGCATAAAAACACAGCTTATATAGTCAGAGAATCATGTCAGATGTTTACAGGTAATCTTTCCAACTGCCATTTATCACACCTCGGCAGAGAGATAATCACAGCAATCAAAGGTGTGAATGGTGTCCAAACAGGTCAGTCAGGAAAACATTACATCAAAGAACAATGAGGTCGGGTCACAAGGGGTTAAATGTTGCAGATGTTGGGGTCTGTATGAAAAACAAAAAAAATGACAAAAAACATTTTTTTTGCTGGAAATCACAGCAGGTCCGGCCGCACCAATATTTTCTTAGGCGCTCAGAAGCAATTAAAAGAAAGAAAGAGAGAAACTTGCATTTATATAGCACTTTACATGCCCTCAGGACGTCCCAAAGCGCTTTACAGCCAATGAAGTACTTTTTGAAGTGTAGTTACTGTTGTAATGTAGGAAACGCGGCAGCCAATTTGTGCACAGCAACCTCCCACCAACATCATTGTGATAATGACCAGATAATGTTTTTTTAATGATGTTGGTTGAGGGATAAGTATTGGCCAGGGCACCAGAGAGAACTCCCCGTGCTCTTCTTCAAAATAGTGCCGTGTGATTTCATCGGAAAGATGGCAAATCCGACAGTGCAGCTCTCCCTCAGTACCGTGCTGGAGTGTCAGCCTCAATTATATGGTTACATCTCTGGAGGGGGCCTTGAACCCCAACTGTCTGACTCAGAGACGAGAGTGCTACCAACTGAGCCATGGCTGACATTAATATAGATCCATCACACTGCAGGGCTGTGAGCCCCATCCCACGGGTGAGCAACAGCTCAGGAGATCAATAAGGCAGATACCAAGAATCCTGAAAACCATCTGCTCCGATAAAATCATTTCTCAATTGAGAACAATTATGATTCAGTCCATATTTATTCACTCCAATATAAAATATCGTAATGGAGATCAATGACTTGCCTATGACATGCCAATTTGGTTTTGTGTCCATGATGCCTCATACACTAAATTAGCAACCTCAGCCATTCTGACATGACAGGGTGGCAGCAAGGGATGCAAGATTGCTGCAATGCTACGACATGGGTCCAGAGTGAAAAGCATGCTGGTGGGGGGAACAAGTAGAAGGAGACAGATCAAAAAGGTGATGACCTTACCATCGCTGTGCACAATGGGGTCGGCAGCTCCAGTGGTGACATCACCCGGCCTCCAACAATCTGGTGAACTCTCTCCTCGAGGTCTGTGAGGGTCTGGAGGCAAGGAGGTCCTCCTCCGGTCCGAAGCTGCTCTTTGCGGTTCCTGGCCAGCTTGGCCTGCAGGAGAAAGGACGGGAAGTGATGAAACATGATGCCCTGAGCTGTCATCTCATGCCCCCCATGGTGGAATAGCCCTTGCATCATGCCCTGAGTTGTCATCTCATGACCCCATGGTGGGCTAGCCCTTACATGATGCCCTGTGTTGTCATCTCATGCCCCCCATGGTGGACTAGCCCTTACATGATGCCCTGAGTTTAATGTGCATGTGTGTTCCCAGAAAGGGCCATGGGTGCTTGCTGACAGATGGCCAATGGGGCATCGCGCACCCTCTGGCCATAAAGTCAGGTGCAGATGGAGGGATGAAGAAGATTGCCGAAACACCACTCACCCTGACGACCCGAGTGAGGTCGTTGAATTTCTTCCTGCATTGCACAGGGCTCCTGGTCACCATGCTGTTGGAGTTGACCTTTTGAGAAACTTCCCTCCAAGCTCTGTGGTATTCCTTCTGATTAGGCCTCCTGCCATTGTCTGGGTACAGCACAGCTCGCCGGCGCTCCACTGCGCCCACCAAAGCATCCATTGGTAAAGCGCTCCGCTCTCTGCCTCACCCTCTCCATCTTCTCAAAGTTTTTAACGCCACAGAATGCCCAGCGCCGATTTTGAGGCCTACAAGTCGCAGAGTGTGGCTGCTGATCCTTACTGACCTACCCCTTTAAGAGCTGGCCGGCGCCTGAAAGTCTCGTGGTCATCGATTATTGACAGCACCTGCGCTGCGCCCGCCCGCGCCGATATTGAGTAGCGCCGCCGAGTTAGCGCCTTAGGAGCCCCATGTAATGCCTGATTTTGCGCCGCAATCACCTTTAGGGGCGCTGCAACCCAATATCACGTGAGGTGGTGATAAGTTGCGTCTGGCTATAAAATTTGTGCAGCGCCAATTCTACCGCCCCAAGCGGGGCTATACCCAATTTCTAGGCCAGCTAATTTAAATAAATCTGGAATAGAACGCTAGTAAAAACCTATCTGGTTCACTAATGTCCTTTAGGGAAGGAAATCTGCTGTCCCTACCCGGTCTGGCCTATATGTGACTCCAGACTCACAGCAATGTGGTAAACTCTTAACTGCCCTCTGAAATGGCCCAGCAAGTCACTCAGTTGTATAAGGCAGCTCACCACCACCTTTTCTAGGGCAATTAGGGATGGCCAAAAAATGCTGGCCTTGCCAGCGACGCCCACATCCCGTGAACGAATAAATTAAAAAAAAAAAACGCCATTTCCTACGGCCCTTTAAATTCTGGGGTGGGGGGGGTTTGCATAGGTGAATCTTCTGTCCATGCCCGCTGCATCAAGGGGGCATGTCTGGGGGCAGGGGTTGGGGGGTGGGAGTTCGTGGGCTACCCCAAGAATTCCACTCATTATGCCCTCCATAGGCCTCAGTGCAATACAATAGAAGTGTTGAAAATGATGGAAGGCCGGGACAGGGTAGATAGAATCAAACTGTTTCCATTAGGGCCCATAGATACAGGATTAAATGTAAGAGGTTTAGAACAAAGGGCCGGTGGGGGGGGGGGGGGGGGGGGGAGGAATCTTTACACAGAGAGTTGTGAGGCTGTGGAATTCACTTCTAGAGTTAGTGTGGAGGCAGAAACACTCTAGATTATATTGAATAGTTGGGTGAAGGACAAGCGGGTAAAGGGATATGGGAACAGGGTGCCTAAATGTGATTAGCACTATTTGCTTGCATGGATGGTGCCTTCCCCAA
This sequence comes from Somniosus microcephalus, assembly GCF_052327205.1. NCBI lineage: Eukaryota > Metazoa > Chordata > Chondrichthyes > Squaliformes > Somniosidae > Somniosus > Somniosus microcephalus. The sequence goes on along the minus strand of NC_140998.1, from coordinate 27,886,102 downwards.
CAGGCTGGTTTGTTTCATTGGTAGCAGAAGATGCCAAAGGCAAGATTTTGTTTGGGCACCCATCAGGCCTCCTCTCTGTTGCAGACTGGTACGGTGCTAGTCCAACATTCTGGCTGGCAATTCAGGGTGGGCACCGCTGATGCACCCCTGCAGCTGTGGTGCAAACCATGCAAACGACCCCCCAGGATTTGAAAGCGGGTCTCCTCCGCCTTGGAGTTAGGGTAGTCGTGGGTTCTGGTCCACTGCACTTATGCCGGCAGAGCACATCCCCAGGAATTCAAGTCCAAGAGGAATGGGAAGAATATGACATATGGAATTAATGGGTAAGGAATAAAGGCCGGAATATGTTGTAGAGAGATTAGGAAATACTTAGGACAAAATAGATGTGACAGCAAAGTGTGTTGAGAGAGAAATGTGGACAGAGACAGATTTTGGAGTAGAGTGAGAGTTGCGGAAGGAGACAGAGGAGTGAGCGAGATGGGGGAAGGTATTGTATGTGTGTTGTGTGCAGACAAGAGCAAGGGCCGTGGGGGTCAAAGGTAATTCGGGCTGGAGATGAGCACCCCTTCTTAACAAATTTCATTTTAACCACTGGATGAAGCAGTAGCAGATATCTGTCCATTGGCACTGACATGACAAGAAGGTGATTGGTTGGCATTGTCATAGAATCATAGAATCATAGAGATAGGAACAGGAGTAGGCCATTCGGCCCTTCGAGCCTGCTCCGCCATTCAATGAGATCATGGCTGATCTTCGTCTGAGATCATAGCTGATCTTACCAGTTCAGTACCCCGTCCCCGCCTTTTCTCCGTAACCCTTAATCCCCTTAGCATTCAGAAATATATCCAATTCTCTCTTGAAAATATTTATTGATTTAGCCTTCACAGCCCTCTGTGGCAGGGAATTCCACAGGCTCACCACTCTTTGAGTGAAGAAATTCTTCCTCATCTCTGTTTTAAATGATTTGCCCGCTATTTTTAGACTGTGGCCCCTGGTTCTGTGCTCCCCTGCCATTGGAAACATTCTCTCTGAATTCAGCCTGTCCAGGCCTGCCATAATTTTATATGTTTCGATGAGATCCCCTCTCAGTCTTCTAAACTCCAGTGAGTACAAGCCCAAACTATTCAATCTCTCCTCGTAGGTCATTCCCGCCATTCCAGGTATCAGCCTGGTGAATCGCCGCTGCACTCTTTCCATGGCAAGAACATCCTTCCGCAGATGGGGCGACCAAAACTGTACACAATACTCCAGATGCGGTCTCACCAGCACCTTGTACAGCTGTAGTAAGGTATCCCTATTCCTATACTCGAACCCCCTTGATATGAAGGCCAACATACCATTTGCCTTCTTAATCGCCTGTTGCACCTGCATGCTCTCCTTCAGTGACTGGTGCACAAGAACACCCAGGTCCCTCTGCACTTCCCCATCTCCCAATCTATTGCCATTTAGATAATAATCCACCCTCCTGTTTTTACCCCCAAAGTGGATAACCTCGCATTTATCCACATTATAGTGCATCTGCCACGTATCCGCCCATTCCCCCAACCTGTCCAAATCGCACTGTAGCCTCCTGACATCCTCATCAGAGCCCACCCCTCCTCCTAGTTTAGTGTCGTCAGCGAATTTGGAAATATTGCATTCAATTCCCTGATCCAGATCATTTATATATATTGTGAACAGCTGGGGTCCCAGGACAGATCCTTGCGGCACCCCGCTGGTCACTGCCTGCCACTCCGAAAACGAGCCGTTTATTCCAACTCTCTGTTTTCTATCCGCCAGCCAGCTCTCTATCCACGTTAATACTTTGCCCCCAATCCCATGAGCCTTAATTTTGCATGATAATCTTTTGTGTGGAACCTTATCGAAGGCTTTCTGGAAGTCAAGGTACACCACATCCACTGGCTCTCCCCCATCTATTTTACCAGTTACTTCCTCAAAAAATTCCAGCAGATTAGTCATGTGGTGCATCTCCTGACAGTAATTGGCCTGACTGCACACATACGAGTCTGGATGTACGAGGCTCCACTCAGTCAGCACTCTATCCATTTTTCATGAAAAACTGTTTCTGGACTAGACCAGGAGATTGACTATTAAAGGAGGATTGGCTTTGTGCCAAAGCTGCCCTGTTCTACACGAACAGAATAGGCAATACAAGGGTATCTCTTCCTAATGCTTGCCCACACACAATGCCTATGTTGCGGCTGTAGCCCTATGTTTAGGACAGTACGACAATGTGTGTTCTCTCTCTGCCTTTTTCCTTTCCCTTTATCCTGCTTTCTTTGCCACATTTTCTCTCTCTTGTTCCTCTCTTCCACATGCCTTTCATTTCATTTTACTTGTTGGAAGAATTTGCATCATCACAGACCGCACCCCCCCCCCCCTTCCCCGGATGACAAGCAGCAAGCGCGCTGTAACAAAATGACAACCAAGTTCTTGGGGATAGCAAATCAATCCTGTGTGGCGACACGCCACCACTGGACATAATCCGCTCACGGCGGCACAGACAGTCTAAGCAGAAGCCCCCAGCCGGGGGCCCTTTCCTCCAGCAACTTGTTTCCCGCAGGGACAGGCTGCCGGGAGCACTTCCTGTCTGGGAAGTATTTAAGTGGATGCGCGGGCTTTTCTAGTTCCTGTTTGTCATGTGGTTGGAATAAAGCAGTTGTGTTTTCAATAGCTCTGGTCTCGACTCCCACGTTTGCCGCGGTATCTCAACACTGGTGACCCCGACGCTCAGGACGAATCCTAAGCTAGCATGGCGGATACAAACGCAGTCACGGTTAAATTACCAGACTTTTGGGAGAACCTCGCCGAAGCCTGGTTCGTTCAAGCTGAGTCCAGATTCCGGCTGAAAGGCATTACAGTCGACGCCACGAAGTACGACTACCTCGTCGCCTCGCTCACCTACGCTACAGTCCCCAAGGTTTGGGCAGCGCTGCAGAATCCACCAACGGATGGCAAGTACGAACATCTGAAGGCTGCGCTACTTAAAAAATTTCAAACGTCCTCTTACCAGCGCCACTGCCAACTCCTGGACCTCCCCGGCCTTGGTGACGCTTCACCATCAGACCTGCTTTCCCACATGCTGTCCCTCTCAGACGACAAAAATCCCGGCGCCCTTTTTCGCACGCTTTTCATTCGGCAGCTCCCCGCCAGCATCCGCCCGCTCATTGTGGAGTCTGGCTCCACGGACCTGAATGATATAGCCGAAAAGGCCGACCGGCTGCTCTCTGCACAGGCCGCTCGCGACATCGCGCCCGACCTCACGGCAACGACCACGCGGTCTTCCCGGGCCGCTAGGCCCGACCGCCCTACCACTCCGGGTCACTGCTACTACCACACCCGTTTTGGCGCTAGGGCTCAACGCTGCACGCCACCGTGTACCTTCAAACCCCCCCCCGCACCGGCCCCCGCGATGGCCGCGGGGCAGAAGGAGCCCCTACTGTACGTCACTGACGACAGAACCAACCGCCGATTTCTGTGCGACACAGGGGCCCAGCACAGCATCACCCCCGCCTCCGCCCTCGAGATCCAATGCGGCACACGGGGTATCACACTGGCTGCAGCCAACGGCTCTGACATCCGCACATATGGCACCCGCATGGTCACGCTCGACCTCGCGGGCCGCCGCTACCGCTGGGAGTTCCTCACAGCCAAGGTCCTCTGCCCACTCATCGGCGCCGACTTCCTACGCGCCCACGGCCTCCTTGATGTCGACGAGGCGGTGCCTCGGAATGTCGACATCAACACTATGGCCCCCATCCCCGGCGCCTTTACCCCGGCCCGTTCGGCCGGCCTGACGACCTACTGCCTCGCCAGAGCCACGGACGACTACTCGGCACTCCTAACTGAGTTTCCCGCCCTCACTAACCCGACCTTTTCGGCCAAAGCCGCTAAGCACGGTGTGGAACACTATATCCCCACCACCGGCCCCCCAGTTTCTGCCCACGCCCGCAGACTCAACCCGGCCAAGCTGGAAATCGCGCGGGCCGAGTTCACCACCATGGAACAACTCGGCATCATCCGCCGCTCCAGCAGCCCTTGGGCCTCGCCCCTCCACATCGCTCCCAAGCCCGGCGGAGGCTGGCGCCCTTGCGGGGACTACCGCCGCCTCAACGACGCCACCACCCCCGATCGATACCCGGTGCCACACATCCAGGACTTCTCGGCCCGACTGGCCGGACGAACCGTCTTTTCCAAAGTCGACCTGGTGCGCGGTTACCACCAAGTCCCCGTACACCCCGCGGACATCCCCAAAACGGCCGTCATCACCCCATTCGGCCTGTTCGAGTTCCTGAGGATGCCCTTCGGCCTCAAGAATGCAGCACAGGCTTTCCAGTGCCTTATGGACTCAGTCCTCCGGGACCTGAACTTCCTATTCGTCTATCTAGACGACATTCTCGTGGCCAGCTCCTCCAAACAGGAACACCTCGAACACCTTCGCATCCTGTTCGGGCGCCTAGCCCAACACGGGCTCATCCTCAGCCCGGCGAAGTGCCAATTCGGCCTAACCGAGATCGATTTTCTCGGTCACCACATCACCCCTGCTGGGGCCGTCCCCCTGCCCAACAAGGTGCAGGCCGTCCAGCAATTCCCCCGCCCCACAACCATCAAGGGCCTCCAGGAGTTCCTCGGGATGGTGAACTTCTACAACAGGTTCATCCCCAGAGCCGCAGCCCTCATGAAGCCCCTATACGACTCCCTCCGAGGAAAATCCGGCAAGATGGACGTAGCCTGGACCACTGACACGGCAGCCGCCTTCGACGCCACCAAAAACGCGCTCGCCGACGCCACTCTGCTCGCGCACCCGAGGGCCGATGCCCGGGTCGTGCTCACCACCGACGCCTCCGACCACGCGGTCGGGGCCATGTTCGAGCAGTGGGTCAATGGCGCGTGGCAGCCACTTGCCTTCTACAGCCGCCAACTGCGCCCCCCGGAGGTCAAATACTCCACTTTCGACCGCGAGCTTCTCGCACTCCACCTGTCGGTCCGCCATTTCAGGTTCCTCCTGGAAGGCCGCCCCTTCACCGCGTATGTGGACCACAAGCCACTCACATACGCGATGGCCAAGCACACCAAACCCTGGTCCGCTAGGCAGCAACGCCAGCTCGCGGCCGTCTCTGAGTTTACTACGGACATTCAGCACATCTCCGGTAGAGACAACGTGGTCGCCGACTGCCTTTCCCGTCCCGCCGTCTGTGCGAATCACCTCGCGGTCGACTACGCACAACTAGCAGCGGCCCAGCTCACGGACCCAGACCTCCTCTCGGCGGCTACCAGCCTGCCAGGGCTACGCCTAGCCAAGGTCGCGCATGGGCCCGAAGCCACGGCAGTCACGTGCGACGTCTCACTCGGCCAACCCAGGCCGGTCGTCCCTGAGACCTGGCGCCGCCGCGTCTTCGACGCGCTCCACGGGCTCTCTCACCCGGGTTCCCGCGCATCCGTCAAACTCCTCTCCAAGCGCTTCGTCTGGCGCGGCCTCAGCAGAGATGTTCGGACTTGGGCCACCTCCTGCCTCGCCTGCCAACGGGCTAAGGTACAGCTGCACACCAAAGCACCCCTGGGAGACTTCGAGGTACCCAGCCGCCGCTTCGACCACGTACACGTCGACATCGTCGGTCCCCTGCCGCCATCGCAAGGCCAAACTTATCTCCTCACGATGGTCGACCGCTACACACGCTGGCCTGAGGCAGTGCCACTGACCTCCACCACCACAGACGACATCGCCAGGGCGTTCGTTAACACCTGGGTTGCGAGGTTCGGCGTACCGGCCGACATAACCTCCGACAGAGGCGCCCAGTTCACCTCCGAACTCTGGACGGCCACAGCACGCAACCTCGGGGTGACGCTCCACTGCACCACGGCGTACCACCCGCAGGCCAACGGACTTTGTGAACGCTTCCACAGGTCACTCAAGGCCTCACTCCGCGCCGGCCTGCAGGACAGTACCTGGACTGACCGCCTACCGCGGGTGCTACTCGGCCTACGCACCGCGGTCAAGGAAGACCTCCAGTCCTCGGCAGCGGAGTTAGTCTACGGACAACCGCTGCGCGTCCCAGGCGAATTCCTTCCGGAGCCTACCAAGCCTTGGTCAGCCGAACAGCAGCGGCTCGACTCTTTCTCTTCCGCTCAGCAGTTCGCCCCACTTCCGGTCAACCGACACGGCGAACTCGCACCTCACGTCCCGCCAAATTTACAGCAGGCGCACTTTGTCTTCGTGCGACACGACGCGCACCGCGGGCCCCTGCGACCCCTGTACGACGGTCCGTACGAGGTACTACAAACCGGGGACAAGGTCTTCAAGCTGCGACTCGGCGACAGGGTCGAGACAGTCTCCATCGACCGGCTCAAACCAGCACACACAGAACCAGGGGAACAGGTCCCCGTGGCCCAGCCTCCAACTAGAGGCTGTCCCCCCGGCAAGCCAGCACAGCCGGCGGCGAACCGCCCGACCCAGCCAACCAGACCGGCGACCACTCAGAGCCGCTGCGGCAGAACCATTAGACCACCGTCACGACTCGTCCACTCCTCCTAAGCGGATTCTGGGGGGAGCTCTGTGGCGACACGCCACCACTGGACATAATCCGCTCACGGCGGCACAGACAGTCTAAGCAGAAGCCCCCAGCCAGGGGCCCTTTCCTCCAGCAACTTGTTTCCAGCAGGGACAGGCTGCCGGGAGCACTTCCTGTCTGGGAAGTATTTAAGTGGATGCGCGGGCTTTTCTAGTTCCTGTTTGTCATGTGGTTGGAATAAAGCAGTTGTGTTTTCAATAGCTCTGGTCTCGACTCACACGTTTGCCGCGGTATCTCAACACCTGTGTATTTTCTCTGAGAACCTCGGCAGGGAGCTTGTAGAAATGAGCATTTGGGGAAAGGCTGCAGGATTGGAGAGTCTGCAAATTGGGTAAGAACCCAGCCAACACATCATGGTCTAGACAACAAGCTGCCCTCCATCACACTGATTTCATCTTCGCCTCTGCTCTCTAGCTTTTTTCGCCCATTAAGTAGTTTGACTCGAGTCTCTTTCTCACTGTGCTGCTTCCTTCCGCTCAGATGCCTCTTTAAATCTTCTTTGCTGAGCTAACAATTTTCATAGATTAGCAGGACAGCAGGCCTAAAAAGCAAATGTTTTAATTATGCCGATGACACAAAACTGCAGACAGCGGAGGTGAATGTTATTTAAGCAGATTTGTGGGGGGGGGGGTTGGGGGCAGTGTGGTTGGGTTTGGACAGCTCAAAGAAAGACTTGCATTTATATCGCACCTTTCACGATCACCAGACGTCTCAAAGCGCTTTACAGCCAATGAAGTATTTTTTTGGAGTGTAGTCGCTGTTGTAATGTGAGAAATGCGGCAGCCAATTTGCACACAGCAAGCTCCCACAAACAGCAAAGTGAAAATGATCAGGTAATCTGTTTTTTGAGGGATAAATATTGACCAGGACACCGGGGAGAACTCCCCTGCTCTTCTTCGAAATAGTGCCGCGGGATCTTTTACATCCACCTGAGAGAGCAGACGGGGCCTCGGTTTAACGTCTCATCTGAAAGACAGCACCTCCGACAGTGCAGCACTCCCTCAGCACTGCACTGGGAGTGTCAGCCTAGATTTTTGTGCTCAAGTCGCTGGAGTGGCACTATGAACCCACAACCATCTGACTCAGAGGCGAGTGTGCTATCCACTGAGCCACAGCTGACACTTGTAGTGATGATTGGTAAACTGTGGATAAATGCAAAGAAGATCCAACACAGGGACCAGGACCGGGACCAGGACCAGGACCAGGACCAGGACATTGTACGGGTGCTGCGTATACCTACACTTAAATGATCTGGCACCGCCCGATAGCGCAAGGTCAGCACAGCTTCTAATGCTCTGAGCATGTTGCTCACGACACATTTGAGAGCGTCAGGGGGCCACAACTTAGGGCTCCCGGGACCAGCGCGTGGCTGCCAACTCTGCAACAGGTGGTGTGGGGGTGGGACACCGGGCACCGGAGGACCGGGTGTTTTTGTAATGGTAGTTTCTGGCGCTCCAGCTAAATTATGGTTCAGCACACACCCCCCCATCCCCCCCGCCAATTTTAATACTTTATCAGGGCCCCTTTGCACTGGCCACTCTCATTGGACCGTTCTGGGTATCTCGGGCATGCTGCAGACCTCCACACTCAATAACGCAGGGAGCTGAAGCCCGTCAGATGCTAATCGGGAAGTTTCAGGCTCTCTGGCCTGGTTATTTTGTTCTGTTTTAAATTCATACACTGTGACATTGATACAAGCCTCAATAATACACTCCGGTGTCCGCAGTAGCTTTGTTACTGTAATAGTAGCAAATAGTATAATAAAATAAACATCTAAAAAACATTTAAATGAAAATAACTGGGGTCATTTTCTGCTCTGTTGCAAACAGGGAGCCTTACTCACTTGGACTGCAATTTTGAAATGTGGACATATGCTGTGCACACGTTTCCAACCATTTCAATGAACTATTGGAGAACCACATGTAGCTCGCTTTCCAATATGTGCTCATGGCAGGTAAGGCTCTCCACCAGGAAAGGAAGGTCCAAAAATTACCCCGTTATTTCTACTCACTCTTTCTTCCTTTTTCCTCTTAGGGGGCCAGCCTAACTTTATCTCTCTGACACCACCCTCTGACCTTAAGTGCTGGATGAACTTAAACTTTATTCCTCTCAACATCAACAAGACCGAAAGCTTCTTCTTGGTTTCACATCAGAAACTTTTTCACCTTAGCTGCAGATGCTATTTCTCTTCTCAGCTGCTCGCGCAGGCTGAATCCAATGTTTTTTTAAATTCGTTTATGGGATGTGGGCGTCGCTGGCAAGGCCAGCATTTATTGCCCATCCCCAACTGCCTCTTGAGAAGGTGGCGGTGAGCCACCTTCTTGAACCGCTGCAGTCCGTGTGGTGAAGGTACTCCCACAGTGCTGTTAGGGAGGGAGTTCCAGGATTTTGACCCGGCGACGATGAAGGAGCGGCGATATATTTCCAAGTCAGGATGGTGTGAGACTTGGAGGAGAACTTGGAGGTGGTGGTGTTCCCATGCGCCTGCTGCCCTTGTCCTTCTAGGTGGAAGAGGTCGCGGGTTTGGGAGGTGCTGCTGAATAATATTCAACCCTGAGCTGATCCTCAAATCTCACAACTGGCCTATCATTAATACTGTCAATTTTCACTTCTGAAGCATTATCCACCTACATCATGGCCCCGGCCTCACCATCGCCAAAGCCCTCATCCACACCGCTGGCACCTCAGGGCTCGATATCTTCAATGCTTTTCTTGCCAGCCTTTGAAACGCCACACTGCCTAACTCCAACTCATCCAGAACCCTGCTGTTTGTATCCTATTCTGTACAAAGTCCCAAACAATTGCACCCAGTGTCCTTACCAAACTGCATTACTTCATCATCATTTGCAAATCCCTCTACACCTCATTCTACCCTACCTGTGCAATCTTCTCCAGCCCTGTGTCCCAGCGTGCACTCTTTGGATCTGTTCTGCTGTGCAACCTTCTTCCCCTGTTCCTCTACACAATCAGTGACAGAGCATTTAGTTACCATGTCCCTGTACTCTGGGATTCTCTTCCTAAATGCCTCTGCCTAGCCAACATGCTCTCCACCTTCAAAATCTACCTCTGAGACTACACCTTCAGGCCCCTCCCCTAATCTTCCTTCTGCTTCTATCGAGTGTCCTCAAATCCCAACCGAAAGCACCTCGGGGCCTTTCATTGTATGAGAAGTGATGTATAAATGTAAGTTGTTGTTATTATTTTCTACTATCTCTCAGGTGTCCATTTTAGAAATGGGCGGCGTAACCAAACGGTTGACCGCTGATGGGCTGAAAACCGACTCCAAAGCCTGGGGTTCGATTTTAACGCTATTTAACAAGCAGGTTACTCACTCACGCGGAAACTGGACTCTTTCCCGGCATTCCTGGCTTTAGCCTGCAGGATTCTGCAGGCAGATGAGGCGCCCGCCTAAAGCAGGTGGGAACCTCATGAATTTGTGTCAACAGGACCCCAATGCCATATTAAGAACATAAGAAATAGGAGCAGAAGTAGGCCATTCAGCCCTTCGAGCCTGCTCCGCCATTCAATGAGATCATGGCTGATCTTCTGCCTCAACTCCATTCACCGGCCCTATCGCCATATCCCTTGATGCCCTTACTAGTCAGAAATCTATCGACTTCTGTTTTGAATATACCCAATGACTGAGCCTCCACAGCCCGCTGGGATAGAGAATTCCAAAGATTCACCACCCTCTGTGTGAAGAAATTTCATCTCATCGCAGTCCTGAATGGCCAACCCTTTATCTTGAGGCTGTGGCCCCTGGTTCTAGACTCCCCAGCCAAGGGAAACATTCTCCCAGCATCCATCCTATCAAGCCCTGTAATAATTTTGTATGCTTCAATGAGATTCCCTCTCATTCTTCTGAATTCAAGAGAATACAGGCCTAGTTTACTCAATCTCTTCTCATACGACAGTCCCGCCATCCCAGGAATCACTCTCGTGAACCTTTGTTGCACTCCCTCTATGGCAAGTATATCCTTCCTTAGGTAAGGAAACCAAAATTGTACACAGTACTCCAGGTGTGGTCTCACCAAAGCCCTATATAATTGGAGTAAGACTTCTTTACTCCTGTACTCAAATCCTCTTGTAATGAAGGCCAACATACCATTTGCCTTCCTAATGGCTTGCTGCACCTGCACATTCAATTTCAGTGACTCATGTACAAGGACATCCAGGTCCCTTTGAGCATCTGCATTCCCCAATCTTTCACCATTTAGGAAATACTCTGCCTTTCTGTTTTTTCTACCAAAGTGGATAACTTCACATTTATCCACATTATATTCCAGCTGCCATGTTCTCGCCCACTCACTGAGCCTGTTGAGATCCCCTTGAAGCCTCTCCACATCCTCTTCGCAACTGACACTGCCACCTAGCTTTGTATCATCAGCAAATTTGGAAATGTTACATTTAGTCCCCTCATCCAAATCATTGATATAGATTGTGAATAGCTGGGGCCCAAGCACCGATCCTTGCGGTACCCCATTAGTCACAGCCTGCCATCCTGAAAAAGACCCGTTTATCCCTACTCTTTGTTTTCTGTCTGTTAACCAATTCTCAATCCATGCTAGTATATTACCCCCAATTCCATGTGCCCTACTTTTGTTCACCAACTTCTTGTGTGGGACCTTATCGAAGGCCTTCTGAAAATCCAGATACAGCTCATCTACCAGTTCCCCTTTGCCTACTCCACTAGTTACATCCTCAAAGAACTCCAATAGGTTTGTTAAACAGGATTTCCCTTTCATAAATCCATGTTGACTCTGCCCAATCTTACTACAGGAAACTCTTTTTTTATCCGGCACCGACGGGACCGGTGTGGTGCCGGTTGATCAAAAAGTCCAGATTATAGAGAGGTATACTTACCAAGGTACGAGAGCCCCGTACACGGCCACAGGTGCAGGAGCCCCGGTTACACGGCACTTGTGCAGGAACCCCGGTTGCACGGCCACAGATCCAGGAGTCCCTGTTGCACAGCCACTAATATATAGTAAAACTTACCTGAACCTACTCCTGAATTTTGCTGGTTAAGAGAGATTTCCGGATATTTAGGTGCCAGGTAAAAGAGAGTTTCCTGTATTAGTTTCTAAGTGCCCAGTTATTGTATCCTTTATAATAGATTCCAGCATTTTCCCAACTACTGATGTGAGGCTAACAGGTCTGTAGTTCCCCATTTTCTCTCTCCCTCCTTTCTTAAATAGCGGGGTTACATTTATATGTACAAATTCTAACAGGACTGGACAGACTGGATGCAGGAAGGATGTTCCTGATGGCGGGGGAGTCAAGAACCAGGGGTCACAGTCTAAAGATAAGGTGTAAGCCATTTAGGACAGAGATGAGGAGGAACTTCTTCACCCAGAGAGTGGTGAACCTGTGGAATTCTCTACCACAGAAGGCAGTTGAGGCCAATTCATTAAATATATTCAAGAAGGAGTTAGATATATTTCTTAAGGCTAAAGGGATCAAGGGAGTTTGCATATTCTCCCCGTGTTTGCGTGGGTTTTCTCCGGGTGCTCCGGTTTCCTCCCACAGTCCAAAGATGTGCGGGTTAGGTTGATTGGCTATGATAAATTGACCCTTAGTGTTAGGGGGATTAAATGCGTGGTGTTACAGGGATAGGGTGGGATATATGTTGGTGTAGGGGTTACGGGGATCGGGTGGGATATGTGTCGGTGCAGGCTCGATGGGCCGAAATTGCCTCTATCTGCACTGTGGGGTTTCTGTGATTCTGTGATATGGGGAGAAGGCAGGGACAGGGTACTGAGTTTGGATGATCAGCCATGATCTCATTAAATGGCGGAGCAGGCTCGAGGGGCCGAATGGCCTACGCCTGGTCCTATCTTCTATGTTTCTATGTTATCCTCCAATCTGCAGGAACTGTTCCAGAATCTATATAACTCGGTTCTGAGCAGGGTAGCTGCCATGGCTTTCCTGCCGGACTGAAGCAGGTCGGCAGTGGGTGGGAAGGATGAAGAGGCCCTCTAGCAGGTCAAACAATTTCCTTTGTGATTCCAGAAAGAGTAAAGGTGCTCCTCGCAAGGAACGTCGCGGCCTCCCCTGCCCCAGACTCCCCCTTTTCTCCCTCCACGAGATCCTCCCAAAACTCCCTCCCCGCCGCTTACCTGAAGGTCGGCTGGCAGGCAAAGGTCGCTTGATCTTTCTCTGCCAGCAACTGCTCTCAATCCTGCCCGGCATGGGTCAGAAGTGGTCCAGTGGCATTTAAATGGGACCCGGGAGTTAAAATACCCAGTTCCTGACACTTAGGCCAGCAAGTGCGTTTTGCACTTGCCCCACTCGAAATCCAGTCTGGGTTAAAATCGACCCCCTGGTTTCAAACACCCTATTAACACTCAGAACTGTAAGCACTGACATGGCTGTTTCACAGATACTCCCAGGCAGTTCTTTGATGCGAAGTTCTCACCTACGATTCTCAAGTACTGGCACTGGACAAGTTATCTTGCCCACAGCTCCTGTAGCCTAATCTTTGCTGGGCAGGATAGTTTATCAAGAGTTAATTCTTGTCAAAGGATGGATAGCCATACCCCAATGAAAATGGAAGAAGAGAGGAGCTTGGGAGCCGGTACAGGTCTCGGCAGAGAGCAATTAATTAAGCAAACACAACGTGAAGTATCATTGAGAAGCAAGGAGATGAGTCACAGGAAATTATGCTCAGACTCTTAATAATCACATATGAGTGAGACTGCACTTAGACTATCTTTCGAGACGATGGTTTAAAACAGACATCAAAGCATGGGCGAGAAACAAAGATAACATCCAGACTTAAATCAATGGATTTAGTTAAGGGAAATAAGATTATTCGATTTAAGAACTTGAAAGAAGATGTGATTAAAGTAAGTCAAATAGTGTGCAGAGTAGACAAAATGGAAGATAATAAATGCTTTGAACTGAATCTGGAATAAGGATGAAAGCTTGATTTTAAAATTAAGAAACATTACGCTCAATGAGAATTAAGAAGGAATTCCCTGCTTAGAGCTCTTGATTTGTAGAATAAGTAATCATCCACTGCAGTGAATATGTATTATTTCAGTTTAATGCATTTCGGTTCCATCAAGTGTAGTCAGGAGGGTGTAAGGCAGGCTTGATGGGCCAGCTGGTCTTTCCCTACCTGTCATTTTTGTATGTTTGTATGTAAGTGGTGTAGTACTTAGAGCATCGACACAAGTAGTCATCAGAATGGTGAGTCTTGATGGGTTTGAATCCATGAACCTTGACATTGCCGTGTAACTGATATCAACTGTGTTATTGTGGGCGAGCTCAGCATGCCAGATGAAGGAAGAAAAACTCATATTTCTCACAAGCGTCTCTGTGTTTCACACAAATTACTTTTGAAGTGCAGCACTGTTGTGATGTAGGTACCGGGGGAGAGTGACAGTCATTGCCAGCCCGCCCTTCACACCTTTTCCAATGACAAGTGTGCCTGTGTTATTAGAGGCCTACGAGCAAGTCGCTTGTCCGCTTTTTCAACTACACAGGCTGAGAATTTCCTCGGAGCTGCTCCCGCTCCACGGCCTTCATTTTGCTGGAGGTGCGGTGGAAACCCTGTTTATGGGAGCAAACTGAATTTCCACGGCACTTCCAGCAAAGTTACGGCAGCGGGGCAGGAGCAGCTCTGAGGAAATTCTCGGCCATCGTCTTCCCAAGTGTATGGCAAAAAAGTAACTTGGTGGAGGTGGGAGGGAAGAGATATTCATGTCCTCACGAAAAAGGGCATACATTTAGATCTAGGCCATGCCACATTGAGGGCACTGGGATAAGGACTTGGAAGATAGTGCTAGATAGGGCACATTTTCTCAAGCCACACTCTTATGGCAGGAGTTATTTTGGGTCTCAGTTAGCTCTAGCCCATGGTGTCCACCCCTGATAGTGCCTTTTACTGACCATCCCACAGGAAGTAGAGGTCTGTGCAATCATTCTTTGGTCCTTATTAATATTTCCAACTCACAAAAACAGAGCATGCCAACAAAGAGTCAGCTTACCTCTGGCAAGGCTTGTCTAAAAATATGCAGTGAGCCCAAATGTCAATTGGGCTGGGATTTGAATTTAAGCCCATGGTTCGGAGTTCAGCGCCCCCATTGTTAAAGCCAGCAGCCACCCAGTTACTTCATCTTATATGTAATTGCTTTTATGCAAATCTTGAATTGTGAAAATTAAACTGTGATGCAGGCAAAGAATTTCACAGCGCTGGGAAAGAGGTGTGAGATCCATCTTAATTTATTCAGCTACTTTCTCTATAATGTAAGATTCCCTGCCTTTAGAGCAGTTTGATTCTCCAGTTTTGACACTTGTGTTAATTGTACTTATGAAAATGTGTTAATAGCAGAAACTTATGCCTTTTGTTTGTAATATTGAGCCCTGTTTCAAAGGCTCTTTAACCCTTCAACAATTCATTTTGATTTATTTTTACCTTTTTATGTTACATTGTTTTGTTCCCTGAGTGCTAACATCGAGCATTCCCATATTACATGTAACATTCATCAAACGTTCAGTAAATTTTCCCTTTACAATAGGCAAATTTTGTCAAATCCAAAAAAAGAAAGACTTGCATTTATATAGCGCCTATCACGGCCTCAGGACACCCCAAAGCTCTTTACAACCAATGAAGTACTTTTGTAGTTTAGTCATTGTTGTAATGTCGGAAACGTGGCAGCCAATTTATGCACAGCAAGCTCCCACAAACAGTATTTAGATAATGATTAGATAATCTGTTGTTTTAGTGATGTTGGTTCCGGGGTAAATATTGGTCAGGGAGAATGCCACTGCTCCTCTTTGAAATAGTGCCACGGGATCTGTTACGTGCACCTGAGGGGGCAGACGGAGCCTCGGTTTAACGTCTCATCTGAAACACGGCACCTCGGACAGTGTGCGCTCCCTCAGCACAGCACTGGAATATCAGCCCAGATTTTGTGCTCAAGTCTCTGGAGTGGGACTTGAAGCCACGACCTGACCTGACTCAGAGATGAGAGTTGCTACCGTTGAGCCAAGGCTGACACCAAAATCAGACGGAGGAGCAAAATCATGGTCGTGAATGGATTGGGATCCCGGCTTCAGCTCTGTTGTTTGTTCTGCTGATGCCGAAAGTGAATTGAAATCCTAACATCCCTGGCGTCTCATGTCACAACTTTAAGGCACAGTGTGCAGTACAAAAAACGCGGTTCTAGTTTAATAAGCAGACTATTAGGGGCTGATAACGCCGCCACCGTTCAGGTACTCTGTGTGCCTGTGCACAAATGAGCTGATCTTGGCCCCATAACGCTCATTTAAATATTTTGCTGGGGTAATACCTGAGAAGGGTCAGAGGGCAGGGGCGGGAATTTCAGGAGCCAGCAGCCAGCAAAGGGATGCTGACTGCCTGTGGAAAGCCAGAATTTCGTCCTTTTGGTGGGAGAGGATGAAAGACAGTGGTGGTGGCAGCAAAGCATTTAAGACCAAAGTACAAAATAATGGCAAGCTGGCTAGCTCTCGGGAAAGGTAAAAGCTCCCCCCGCACCCCCACCCCCTGCCCCCAGCCCCTAGCCCAGGCCAAATAGTTTTGTATTTCTTTATTGGACCCCCCCTTAAGTGCCCATTGGGAATGGGGGCTCCAGAAATGCTCTTTGCACTGTCGGCTGCATTGGCAATGCTGAACCCATCAAGCCCATCGTAAGTCTCAAAGACTCTCTGTGTCCCGATAAGGTGCCAACCATCACATTTTCGGCCCCTTAATGCCTGCTTTACATATCAGGTATTTCTGAACAGCCCACTCAAAACTCTGCACTGCCGATCAAAACCAGACGGTCCTGGTCTACACTGTTCCACCACGCGTGCCCACACAGTAAGGGGAAGCTCCTTTTACTCTACCTGAACAAGCACTCCCAGGTCAAGTATATAGCACAGGTTAGATGCAGAGTGGAGCTTCCCCAGAAACCTTAACTTCAGAAGAGCCCCCTCCTTCACCATTGTGACATTTCTCATACTGCCCATCCTCTCGACAGGATGTGCCTGGCTATAGAAGCCCATAGGAGGGCAGTAGTGGACTGGAGCTGCTATGCACTGTGATGCTGCGCCACAACCAAGCCAGCATCATTCACAAGTGTCAACAGCTTAATGCACACGATGCATTTAACTATTATGAGGCATTTTATTACTTAACATTAATCTAAAGGATCCAAAAAGTCAGCTTAATCATTATGATTCAATGACCAGAACTGCTATTCACTGCAGCCTTACAGAAAGTGTTCTATCCATCGATAATTAAAGTAACTAATCTTTTTCTTTGTTACTATAAGCTCTTATAATATTATTTTTTTCCGTGAGGAGCACATCATTGTCAAGCATCAGTATTCAATCTGACAGCTAAGTGAGTAGTCAACTTGAATCCGAAATTAGGGTGGGGGTGGTGCTGTTTTTCTGAGCTCCAACACATTATGATGGTGAAATTGTTGGTCATAAGTCATCGCCCGTTAACTCCTTCACATAGAGAGCTCCCTATCCACAGTCATGCTGGTCTTGGGTCTAGTGCAGTATTGGCAAATACCAAAGAGCAGGTTGCCTGTCTGCCCTCTCAGCTGCCATCAGTGCGTGGACTGAGGAGACATGGGAATGTGAAGGAAATGACAGTGTCTTAATCTCAGACAAAGAGAAATGAATAAGAACAACCCAATGATGTAGATCATCCCATGCCATGTTATTCCCTGATATCATTGTTCTACGGCTGGTGTAGGCATGCCCATGTGGTCATAGATTTGCATATGGAAACATGGCTGTTTCCATGGAAGCCAAGCGGTGGGAGGCTTTTCCGTTCATCTGAGCCAACTTCACACTAAATTTCAGATGGTAAATGATCACGGTGACAATATTAGAGGATTCCTACCAACTCCTTGCTTCAAAAGATTGAAGGGACAACTCAAACACAAACATTTAACTCATTGCTGAGTAGTTTAATGGGTCTGGGTAGAGTAGTGGGTTATGTCACTGGACTAGTATTCCAGAAGCCTGGACTAATTATCCAGAGAACGTAAATTCAACCCCACAAGGGCAGTTTGAGAATTTGAATTCTGTTTAAAATAATCTGGAAGTAAGAGACTGATATCAGTAAAAGTGACCATGAAGCTGTCAGAATGGTGTGAAAACCCCAGCTGGTTCACTAATGTCCTTTAGGGAAGGAAACCTGTTGTCCTTACCCAGTCTGGCCTATATGTGACTCCAGTCCCCCAACAATGCGGTTGACTTTTAACTTCCCTCTGAAGTAACCGAGCAAGCCATTCAGTTGTATAAGAAGAAGGTTCACCGCCAGGTTCTCGGGGCGAGTAGGGATGGGCAATAAATGTGGCCTTGCCAGTGACACCTGTAGTGTATGTACCTTTAAGAGAGAACTACTTTTACAGCTCCTGTATACTGTAATACTGGCAGTGACCACACCTGTATATAAGCCTTGAGCATGCCTCTGTACCCCCAGTCTTGAGACTACCCTACTCCAGTAAATACCCGTTGATTGTTAAGTTACAGCATCCGTGTGGTTATTGAAAAACATCATACTCTCAGAATCACGGATCTAACAGTGGCGACGAGTGTCAATTTGAATCTACCTGCAACTCTGCCTTTCCCTTCGAGGATTCGCTCCGGGAGGGCGGTGGAAGAAAGTCGAGGCCAGAAACACGGGCGTCGACCACGAGCAACCGCCCAGTCGTCCAGCAGAGAGTGAACATCGCAGGGGAGGCTGTGGAGAGCCGGGCTTGGTTCCCCAGCCACGACGATCAGCAACAGACTGACGACAGGTACCAGGTACAGCGCAGACCCTTCCCGGACAGTGGCGGCTGGAGCCGACCGACGGCAGAGAAAAAGCCGAGCAGCGTCGACGGGGTAAGATAGAGGGTGAAGCGCACAGGGCGCAGCCGGGGGTTGAAAACAGAGCGGCGTCGAGGAAAAACAAAATGGAGAGAGAGGGTAAAGCAGCAGCCGAGTTCAGGTCCGAGCGGCGGAAACAGGAAAGGTGCACAGAAAAAAAAAATGCGCAGAGCGCAGCCAGGGATCAAGGGCTGAACAGTGTCCGCGGGGAGAAGAAGGGAGAGCGCGGGAGACGGCATTTTTAGAAGCCGCAGCGGAGAAGAAGGGCGAGCACGGGAAGAAAGGAAAGCGAGGCAGACGCCATTTTGTGCCAGCGGAGAAGAAGGGAAAGCGCGGGAGACGCCATTTTTGACAGTTAAATCACACCCAGGGATGCCGAAGAGTGGCAGTATCTCTACGTTCGACAATGAAGTCGAAGATTGGGCGACATATGTGAAACGTATTGAGGTGTACTGCAGGGCGAATGAAGTGCCAGATGCTAGGAAAGCACTGGTTTTGTTAAATTCCATGGGTGCAAAAACTTATGGGTTACTGCGAAACCTAATAACCCCAGAGAAGCCTGTGAATAAGAATTTCGAAAGCATAGTAGAAATCCTACAGGACCACTTAAACCCCACACCGCTGCTGATAGCAGAACGATTTAAGTTCGATAAAAGGAACCAACACAAAGACTAAAGCAATGCTGAGTACTTAACGGAACTGCGCAAGCTATCAAAACACTGCCAGTTTGGAGTGGGACTAGCAGATACGTTAAGGGACAAGTTTGTGTGTGGGCTTCAAAGTGAAGGAACCCAGAAACGGCTTCTATCAGAAAAGGATCTTACGCTGGACAAGGCTTTCAGTATGGCAGTATCACATGAAGCAGCCGCAAGGGGCGCTGCAGAGATACAATGGAGACCGCAAGAATATGGCACCAATGAAATGTCCTATGGAACAGGGAAGTGTTATCGCTGCGGCAGAACAACACACGACCAGAAGGATTGTTGGTTCAAGTACCAAGTGTGCAGACAGTGTGGAAAAGCAGGACACATAGCAAGAGTCTCCAGGTCTGGGAAGAAAACCAACAGCAAGAAATCTCCACAGGAGAAGTACAAAAAAGGTACACAAGGTGATGGACAGTAGTTCAGACGAACAGAAAAGTGACACAGACTCCGGAAGCAAGGAGCTGGGTTGTCTGAAACTACATAAGGTAACCAAAATGGAGGATCACCAGACTATCTGGGTTACACTCAAGATAGACGGAGTCCAAGTGAAAATGGAATTGGACACAGGATCAGCCCTAACAGTCATAAACCAAAGGGACTACAAGCGGCTATTTTCACATATACCCTTGAAAGTTACAGAGATTGTCTTGAAGACGTACACGGGGCAAAATGTCTACCCCAAAGGAAAAATAAGGGTGAAAGTGATATACAAAGGCCAGGAAATACCTAAAATGGACTTATATGTATTGCCAGATGGAGGACCACCACTGCTAGGATGTGAATGGATCCGGAAGATACAATTAGATTGGCATTCCATACAGGCACTGAAGGTTGAGGCCAAAAAGGATGACGACGTCCCACCTGGACGACTGTCAAAAATGCTAACTGACGCAAAAGAAGTGTTCGAGGAGGGACTCGGAACACTAAAAGGCATAACAGCAACGATTAAAATAGAGGAAAATGCAAGCCCAAAGTTTCTTAAGGCCAGACCAGTGCCTTATGCGATCAGACCAGCCGTCGAAGCAGAGCTGGAAGGGTTGGAATGTTCAGGAGTACTGTCCAAAGTAGACTGGAGCGAGTGGGCTACACCCATCGTTCCTGTAATGAAGAGGTCCTTGAGTAATACGCCTGGGGAGCCAAAGAAGGTCCGCATCTGTGGGGATTTTAAGGTGACAGTGAACCCAGTCCTTCACACGGTACAATATCCGCTTCCATGAATTGAGGATATTTTCGCCTCGCTATCTGGAGGTAAACGCTTCACCAAAATTGATCTAGCCCAGGCGTACTTGCAAATGGAGGTAGAAGAAGCCTCGAAACAATACCTCACGATCAACACTCATAAAGGTCTCTATCAATACAACCGGCTGGTGTTCGGGGTAGCATCGGCTCCGGCTATTTGGCAAAGGGCGATGGATCAAGTCCTGCAAGGGATTCCAGGGACCCAGTGTTATTTGGACGACATCCTGGTCACGGGCGAAAATGACAGTGATCACATCGCCAACTTGGAGAAGGTGCTCACCAGATTAAAGGAATATGGGCTACGAGCTAATCGCCACAAGTGCGAGTTTTTCCAGAAGCAGATCTCGTATTGTGCCCACGTCATCGATGAAGAGGGGTTACATAAGTCCCCTGAAAAGATTGAGGCAGTAGTCAAGGCTCCAGCACCGGAAAATGTGTCACAACTGAGGTCTTTCCTCGGGTTGGTAAACTACTACCATAAGTTCTTACCAAATTTGTCCACGGTATTACACCCACTGAACACCCTACTGCAAACAGGGGTACCATGGAAGTGGAATGACGAACGTAGACGAGCTTTCCAGAAGTGTAAAGAATTGATCACATCAAAAGAGGTGTTGGCCCATTTCAACCCAGCACTACCAATTCGTTTGGCATGTGATGCATCACCCTATGGTATTGGAGCGGTGCTGTCGCACAAATTCCCAGATGGGTTGGAGAGGCCAGTAGCCTTTGCGTCTCGGTCACTAACCTCAGCTGAGCGCAACTACGCCCAGATTGACAGGGAGGCCCTCAGCCTAGTATGGGGAGTGAAAAAGTTCAACCACTATCTGCACGGGCAGAAGTTCACCTTGCTGACTGACCACCAACCACTTGTCTCCATCTTTAATCCAAAGAAGGGCGTTCCGGTGATTACTGCACAACGGTTACAAAGATGGTCCCTGTTTCTAGGGGCGAATCAATATGAAATAGAATATAAAGGCACGAAACAGCATGGAAACGCTGATGGGCTATCACGCCTGCCACTGCCTACTGTGGAGGAAGCACCAGCAGTGGACCCTATCGAGATATTTTATTCGTCAATGATTGAACGATTGCCAGTAACGAACGCGGATATAGAGAAGGAGACCCGCAATGATCCGACACTGTCTCGGGTATATGATTTGATGGTGAGGGGATGGCCAACACATGGCGACTCACTGTTGCCAGCATTCTCATCCAGAAGAGAACAGCTGTCAGTATGCCAGGGGACAGTGATGTGTGGATCCCGAGTGGTGATTCCACCCAAGTTAAGGGAGAGAGTGCTAAATGAGCTTCATGAAGGTCATCTGGGAGGGGTGAAAATGAAAAGCCTTGCTAGGGCTTATGTGTGGTGGCCGGGGATCGATCAACAAATCGAGGACCTAACCAAGAGCTGCTCAGGATGCCAGAAGGTCCAAAATGCACCACCACATGCCCCTCTACACCCATGGGAGTGGCCCTCCTCTCCATGGCAATGGGTGCACATTGATTTTGCTGGTCCATTCATGGACTCAATGTTCTTAATAGCAGTGGATGCTCACTCGAAATGGCCTGAGGTGATAAAAATGTCCTCAACCACTACAGAGAAAATGATTGCAGTCCTACGGACCATATTTGCCAGGAACGGCTTGCCAGAGCAGATTTGCTCTGATAATGGACCACAGTTTGTGTCCGAAGAGTTTCGGAAATTTATGAGAAGGAATGGGGTCAGGCATTACACATCCGCCCCGTATCATCCAGCCACAAATGGATTGGCTGAGAGGTTCGCACAAACCTTTAAAAAGGCGATAAAGGCCATGTGCAACGATGAAATTCCACTGCAGCATAAGGTGGACAATTTCCTATTAGCCTACAGAAATGCGACACATGCAGTCACCAACCAAACCCCGGCCATGATGTTCTTTAACCGAAGGTTGAGATCTCGTCTGGATTTGCTCAGACCAAATGTGCAAAGAAATGTTGAGGATAAACAATTCCAGCACATCAATGAGAAGCCGACAAGGAGCTTCAATGTAGGACAACCAGTCTTGGCCCGTGACTACCGAACAGAGAAATGGCAACCCGGAACGATATGCACAAGGCAGGGGCCATTAATGTACACAGTGGATGTCGGGGAGAACATTGTGAGATGCCACGTCGATCAGATCTTAGCGTCACAAGAACGAGTCAACCCCATGTCTCAAGTACCTGGGGATGAACCCGACATACCGGTAGCATCTACCTCAGAACCAGTAGCAGTGGAAACCGATGAACTAACCAACGAAAAGGGGCCAGAATCGCCTCCGCACCAAGAACAAGAACCTGAGGAAAGGCGCTATTCCGAAAGGATCAGGAAGCCACCCCAAAGACTGAATCTATAAATGGACTATTGTTGTTTAATGTACATGTTAAAGTGTTAATTGTTATTTGAATATTATGGGTACTGCTAATCTAAAAGGGGAGGAATTGTAGTGTATGTACCTTTTAAGAGAGAACTACTTTTACAGCTCCTGTATACTGTAGTACCGGCAGTGACCACACCTGTATATAAGCCTTGAGCATGCCTCTGTACCCCCAGTCTTGAGACTACCCTACTCTAGTAAATACCTGTTGATTGTTAAGTTACAGCATCCGTGTGGTTATTGAAAAACATCATACTCTCAGAATCACAGATCTAACAACACCCACATCCCAGGAATAAAAAAAAGTTAACTTTAGAATCAATAAAAAGTTTGAACAAAAGATTCAACCCATTCCCTCCACAGACCATTGTACAATCTGCTCCATCATGGACGCCACACAACAATTTGATCTGAGCAAAGATTCTGTAAAGGTTCTCCCTCCCACCTCCCCCAGCCCCAGACAAGTATAGTACAATTCCACTGTATGTGTCTGAAATTACATTACTGATTCCCAATGGTTAGTTCCTTGACATGACATTTTCAAAAGCTCCAGCAGTTCAGAAACCACATGCTACATAAAGTACACAATCATTCCTATCTACACTGATCTTTATAAGCCTCAATTCTATTCCAAGCTCGATATTCATCCAGCTCTTTTTCAACGGTGTTAACAAACGGGGTATTAATTGCTTTCTCTCGAAGTCTGTTCCAGTTATCAACTGCGTACTGATGAGAAATATTGCTTCTAATCTCAAAGGCAGAATTTTTGCACATGGTGTGCTTTGACCTTAAGCCACTTAAGCCAGTTGTGTAGACACTCATTAAAACTAAATTTGCATCAACAATGTTGAAAAATCTTCACAGTAGAAGAACACTGGAGGCAAAATGGAATTACACGCACATTAGAGAAGTGCCAGTAATAACCTCTGCATATCATTGATACGAATGTGAAGCATCAGAGGCAACCTCGCCAAACATACAACAGATATAAAGCGCAGAACTTCTAATTTTATAAATTTTGCTAAATGTTTCTGCTGGTTGAGGTGAATGATGTTGTTGCTGAGAAATGAACCGCTCTCTTTTTCCCTTTATAGGGGAAGATTTCCTCTGTGTGCTGTAATGTGTGTAATGAAGCTATTAAACTGTTTCTAAAGAACAAATTTTCGATTTCATTACACATAGCGCACGGAGAAAATCTTCCCCCTTAGTGTCAACAGCGAGCACTTTCAGATCAGTCATAGCACAGGTTAGCTTCAGAGTAAATCTCCCTCTCTTCCATTCTAAACTGTCTTGCCCCAATCTCAGAAGAGCTTCTCCTATTCTAACAGTCTTATATCTCCACTTCCCACACCTCTCTGAGTGGTGTTGAATTATGAATGGTTTGATATTGTGAACCCACGACCAATAGCAATAGAACTGAGTCTGCTTCAAGCTCATTATTTTGTGAAGGAGATGATATGGGGTCAGAAGCTCAGTTTGACATCAAATAGGACACAAGGTTGTGAATAGTTTGGTACAGCCCAGCACAGCAACTAGGAAGGGCTATGGAATTGATGGCAAGGGTTTGTGGTGAGGGCCAAAGATGATAGCTTCAGTCTTCCCCACGTTTAACTGGAAGAAATTTTAGTTCATCCAGGACTTGATGTCGGACAACACAGAGGTAGTGGAGGGGTTGAGAGAAGTGATGGAGCGGTTGAGTTGCGTGTCATCAGGGTACATGTGGAACCTGACCCCATGACTTTGGATGATGTCATCAAGGGGCAGCATGGAGATGAGGAAGAGGAGTGGGGGGAGGGGGGGTGGGGCAAGGATAGATATTTGGGAGACTCCAGAGATGGGGGTGGGAAGAGAAGCCATTGCTGGAGATGCGCTGGCTAGAATTGGATAAGAGGGGAACCAACCGAAGTTGGTTACCAGGAGAGGCATTGGAGGAGGATGACCATGTCAAAGGCTGCAGAGAGGGCAAGGTGAGTTGAGATGGAGATTGAAATCACCAAACATGAGAAGTCACTCAACTCAGAGGTGATGGTAGGGAACGAGGGAGGATATCTCAGTGAGAAACTCCAGGTGTGTGTAGAGAACGAGGAATTTAAAGAAGAAGTGAGAGGGTTGGAACAAGGTGACATGCTTGAAGGGACAGTTGGGGTTGTTGCTCATAAGGAGGTAATGACGAGTGCCTCAATGAGCCACTTGGAGAATGTGGAGTGAGGCACAAGACTGTGGGCTTATCTAATAGGGATTGAAGCCTGGTTTGATTTTTTTCAGGCCTATTAAAAGGAAGCCTCTGGGAGTATCTGATCCTTCCTTTTTTTTGGGGGGGGGCATCAACCCACCCAGAGTGGCCAAATTTACTGGCCTCCCCGATCAGGCAGCAAGGGTCCCCAATCAGCAATACTTTAATAAGGTGGCCTCAGCCTGACCCCAGATACCTTGGCAGGGTCAGGAACGGAGGTGGCCCGCTGGTACATCCCAGCAATTGCGTCTGCATATTCTTCCTGCGCATTCTCGGCTCATCGTTTTTAATAGAACTGCAACATCTCCAAGGTTTGACCAAGGGTCCACATCCAAAACATTAAACTGTCTTTTCTCTTCACAGGTCCTGACAGACCTGCCGTTTATTTCCAGCAAGTTCTGTTTTATTATTTTACAATCTCCACGTTGCTTAGGTACCGAGCTGTTCAGAAAGAAATTATCGGTTAACAGCTGTTAGTAGATACTTAAAAGAAATTTAGTAGTTATTTAAGTGAGCTGGTTTAGGGCCCACACCACCAGCCCATTGATAAATGGACTCCATTTTAAAATAATGGCCATGCCAACAGCCAGAACCACTTGAGTTCTGCGGAGGCGTCGAACGATTAAGACAGCAAAATTACCCTTGGGTGGGAATGGTTAATAGTGCTTCCAAACTTATGCACAGGGAATAAATTAACGCCAGGAGAAACCAGTAGATACATTTCAATGTATTGAAATCAGGTGGGCCCAAGGGCAGGGCTGTCACCTGACTGCTTGTGAAACAGATAGTCCAGATTTTGTGGGGCCCTCTGGAAATTTCTAAAAGACAAACAAGACACCGTAGTCTGTTTCTTAAAATGGAAAGTCGATTTTCCCCTTTCTTATGACACGGGTATGATTTACAGGTTTTCAAGTTTACAATGGAGCTTCGTCTGCCGCAAGCATCAGGCCTCAAGTTTTGAGCTCACTCTCCAAGGTAACTCAGCTTTCAAGATTTTATTTTCAAGAATTTGCCAAGAAGAGGACATAAAAAAAAATATTTTCTGGAAAAAATGGAATGTTAACCCCTTGTGGGCTGATTCAAGTTCTTTTATTTTCTTTCAAGATTTTGCTGTTCTTGGGTCTTTTTGCTTCTGTATATTTCACCTGCAAATAGTTTTAGTCAGTGTACGTTGGCCTAGAAATATGTTGGTCCGTATTTTCCGATCGGAGGCTTCCTGCGTGCGGAGGCCTCCGATCTGGAGAAAAATCTACGCCCTTACCTGAGGGCTCCCGAGGTGCGGCCATTTCCGATCCTGGGCCTCTCCACGATGAAATGTGCAGGGCCCACATAGCCCAGGGGCGCATGCGGTTCGCAAACATCCCTGGGATCACGTGGGCCAGGCCAACCAATAGGAGAACATACAAACATACGAATTAGGAGCAGGAGCAGGCCACTCGGCCCCTCGAGCCTGCTCCGCCATTCAGTAAGATCATGGCTGATCCGATTACTCCACATTCCCGCCTACCCCTGATAACTTTTCACCCCCTTGCTTACCAAGAATCTATCTACCTCTGCCTTAAAAATATTCAAAGACTCTGCTTCCACCGCCCTCTGAGGAAGAGAGTTCCAAAGACTCACGACCCTCTGTGAGAAAAAAATTCTCCTCATCTCTGTCTTAAATGGGCGACCCCTTATTTTTAAACAGTGACCCCTAGTTCTAGATTCTCCACAAGAGGAAACATCCTCTCCACATCCACCCTGTCCAGACCCCTCAGGATCTTATATGTTTCAATCAAGTCACCTCTTACTCTTCTAAACTCCAGCGGATACACCCTAGCCTGTCCAACCTTTCCTCAAAAGACAACCCGCCCATTCCAGGTATTAGTCTAGTAAACCTTCTCTGAACTGCTTCCAATGCATTTACATCCTTCCTTAAATAAGGAGACCAATACTGTACACAGTACTCCAGATGTGGTCTCACCAATGCCCTGTATAACTGAAGCATAACCTCCCTACTTTTGTATTCAATTCCCCTCGCAATAAACAATAACATTCTATTAGCTTTCCTAATTACTTGCTGTACCTGCATACTAACCTTTTGTGATTCATGCACTAGGACACCCAGATCCCTCTGCATCTCAGAGCTCTGCAATCCCTCACCATTTAGATAATATGCTTCTTTTTTATTCTTCCTGCCAAAATGGACAACTTCACATTTTCCCACATTATACTCCATTTGCCAGATCTTTGCCCACGCACTTAACTTATCTATATCCCTTTGTAGCCTCCTTATGTCCTCTTCACAATTTACTTTCCTACCTATCTTTGTGTCATCAGCAAATTTAGCAACCATACCTTCGGTCCCTTCATCCAAGTCATTTATATAAATTGTAAAAAGTTGAGGCCCCAGCGCTGATCCCTAAGGCACGCCACTCATTACATCTTGCCAACCAGAAGGGAATCCCCCTTCATACTTTTGACAGCTTAGGCATCTCAAAAGTATGAATGGGGATCACTGAAAAAACACATCAAAACATTAAATATATATTTTTTTAAATCACGCTTTTAAAATTAGTTAAAATTACATTAAATATCAGGCATGCGAAGCGCATGCACTGAAAACCGGCACTTCTGATCTGTCAAGAATCCTCTTGAAAACATTTAAACCTTTAAACAAAAATTTAATTTTTGGAAAAAAGAAATTTAAGTTTTTTACGGGGCTAAAATTAAACTTAGCTTTTTTAAAAGTATTTTTAAATTATAAATGAGTGAAAAAAATATTCCTTTTTTACTCTTTTATAAACTCTTATATGCTGGTAAAAGCAGACCTTATGCCTG
Source organism: Somniosus microcephalus (assembly GCF_052327205.1). NCBI lineage: Eukaryota > Metazoa > Chordata > Chondrichthyes > Squaliformes > Somniosidae > Somniosus > Somniosus microcephalus. The sequence continues at coordinate 27,858,297 of NC_140998.1, read as the reverse complement.
CTTTTACCAGGCGTAAGATTTTTAAAGGTTTTCAGCGGGTGGAGGTTCTGCAGAAAGCGGAACTCTCCCCCCGCAGAGGCCTTTCTCCAGGGCAGGCATCCGATCTGTCAAGAGGATTCTTGACAGATCAGAAGTGCCGGTTTTCAGCACATGCGCTTCACATGCCTGAAACCGGTACTTGCAAGGTCCCTACGGGTGTGTACACAGCTCGTACCCACCCGTAGGCATCGGAAAATACGGGTAGTTATTTTTCATCTTCAAAGCTGAGGGGAGAATGTAGTGGGCATCCCATTTATTCTCCAGTACACATCTCATAGTGATTAGGGATTCCTTATTAAAGCTGGGCATGCTATTCCATGCACACAGTTTGAATAAGGACACAGGTTTCAGTTCATAGGGGCCTTCATCTGTTTATAGAAACTGCTGTGTAGCTATGAACATAAGAATAACTGTTGCAACAAAATCAACAATAACTTGTTGAAATAAATGTTGCTCGGACAGGTATTGACCAGCCCTCCTGCAGAAGGGCACCAGCATATGTTAGAGATAATTGGGTCAGCGTATCCAAATGATAAGGCCAGGAGGTGCAAAAGCAAGATACTGCGGATGCTGGAAATCTGAACTAAAAACAGAAACTGCTGGAAATACTCAGCAGGTCAGGCAGCATCTGTGGAGAGAGAAACAGAGTTAACGCTTCAGGTCGATGACCTTTCGTCGGAACTGGATAAAGTTAGAGATGTAACAGATTTTAAGCAAGGGCAGGGAAAGGGGGGAGGGAAGGAAAGAACAAAGGGAAGGTCTGAGATAGGGTGGAAGGCAGGAGAGATTAAAAGACAAAAGGGATGATGGTACGAGGCAAAAGGAGATGATAATGGGACAAGTTAAGAAACAAAAGTTTGGTCTAGAGGAGGTGTAAATGAGAATAGCAGAATCATCAGCAGCCATCCAAAAAAATGGGGGCAGAGGTTATGACATGAAATTGTTGAACTTGATGTTGAGTCCAGAAGGCTGTAAAATGCTTAATAGAACGATGAGGTGCTGTTCCTCGAGCTTACGTTAGGCTTCATTGGAACAGTGTAAGAGGCCGAGGACAGAGAAGTCAGAGTGGGAGTGGGGCGGAGAATTAAAGTGATAGGCGACCGGAAGCTCAGGGTCGCGCTTGCCGACTGAACGGAGGTGTTCAGCAAAGCAATCACCCAATCTGCATTTGGTCTCTCCAATGTAGAGGAGACCGCATCGTGAGCAGTGAATACAGTATACTAAATTGCAAGAAGTACAAGTAAATCGCTGTTTCACCTGGAAGGAGTGTTTGGGGCCCTGGACGGTGGGAAGGGAGGTGGTAAAAGTGGAGGAGATGCAACACTGCCTTTATTTTTTCAGACGGGAGCTGATGATTCTGCTATTCCCATTTACACCTCTTCTCGACCCATATTTTGTTTCTTTACTTGTCCCATTACCATCTCCTTTTGCCTCGCACCATCATCCCTTTTGTCATTTAATTTCTCCTGCCTTCCATCCCATCACAGACCTTCCCTTTTGTTCTTTCCTCCCCTCCCCCCTTTCCCTGCCCCTACAATTGCTTAAAATCTGTTACATCTCTAACTTTTTCCAGTTCTGACAAAAGGTCATTGACCTGAAATGTTAACTCTGTCTCTCTCTCCGCAGATGCTGCCTGACCTGCTGAGTATTTCCAGCATTTACTGTTTTTATTTCTGTTAAAGATAACTGGCTCAGAGTATGGAATTAATAGGGCACCAGGATCTGTTTAGAGATAACTGGGTCAGTGTATCCAAATAATAAGATCTATTTTAGTAAAGCCAATAAATCTTGGAACCGTTGTTGATGACAGCCTCCAGTTCTGGTGTGACACGTTGTAATGAAATCGGTTTGTCTTGACTGTGTTCATTTTGCACTCATGTATATTACCCTCCCCCACACGGTGTATAGTTTCACTTCCTCTTCCCTGACTAACCTGGAAGGTTCCAGGTCTTGGCTCTTGGCTCCGCCCCTGACCTCTCTTACTTAAAGATCCCAGGATCTGTATGACTCATTCCTGTGAGCCAGTCAGTGTGTTGAGATGTTAGCTCTGATCTTAGTGATTAAAAGCCAACTTGTTAAAGTCTATAACTTCTAGTTTTGTGGTTATTGAAGGCACATCACACGTGCAGTTGCTTTCGCTGTTTGGAGCAGGGAGTGCTCCCCAGGCCAACTCACAACATTAATATACAGCACCTCTGCTGCCGTCTACATCGCGAACATAAAGGAGTAAGCTAAGGTGCACGCTAACTTTGTTTCAGCATTATCAAAGAATCATAGAATGGTTACAGCACAGAAGGAGGCCATTCGGCCCATTGAGCCCATGCCGGCTCTCTGCAAGAGCACTTCAGCTGTGTGGAGTTTGCACATTCTCCCCGTGTTTGCGTGGGTTTTCTCCGGGTGCTCCGGTTTCCTCCCACAGTCCAAAGATGTGCGGGTTAGGTTGATTGGCCATGACAAAAATTGGCCCTTAGTGTTAGGGGGGGATTAAATACGTGGGGTTACGGGGTTACGGGGATAGGGCTTGTGTGGGATGGCTGTCAGTGTAGGGACCGGGTGCTAGGGTTTGGGTGATCAGCCATGATCTCGTTGAATGGTGGAGCAGGCTCGAAGGGCCGAATGGCCTACTCCTGCTCCTATCTTCTATGTTTCTATGTTTCAGCTGGTCCCACTCCACCACCCTTTCCCCATAGCCCTGCAAGTTTTTTTCCTTCAGGTACTTTTCCAATTCCATTTTGAAAGCCACAATTGAGTCTGCCTCCACCACCCTTTCAGGCAGTGCATTCCAGATCCTAACCACTCGCTGCGTAAAAAGGTTTTTCCTAGGATGCTGAGGGAAGTAGAGGTGGAAATTGCGGAGGTACTGGCCATAATTTTCCAATCTTCCTTAGATATGGGGGTGGCTGGAGAATTGCGAATGTTACACCCTTGTTCAGAAAAGGGTGTAAGGATAAACCCAGCAACTGCAGGCCAGTCAGTTTAACCTCAGTGGTGGGGAAGCTTTTAGAAACGATAATCCGGGACAATATTAACAGTCACTTGGACAAGTGTAGATGAATGAAGGAAAGCCAGCACGGATTTGTTAAAGGCAAAAAATGTTTAACTAAATTAATTGAGTTTTTTGATGAGGTAACAGAGAGGGTTGATGAGGGCAATGTGGTTGATGTGGTGTACATGGATTTCCAAAAGGCATTCAACAAAGTGTCACATAATCGGCTTGTAAGAATTGCAAAATTCCCACATTCCCCCAAGGTTATTAATAAAAGGGACCCTGCATGGACATTTAAAAAAAAGGGTACCCAAAAGATGGCGTCCGCACCTCGTGACCAAAAGCCTGTAAGATTTTAAAGCTTGGACTCTGCAACAGCGCAGGCAGCTTTGGGAAATCGAAACTTAAAATGCATTTCTGTGAAAAGGACTTTTGTGTTTGAAAAATCAGACAGGTAAGCAAACACTGAATATGCATTACGTCAGATCGTAGACAGATCAAACCCAGTTAGGCCTATGCATGAGGCCATTAGTTTGTCCGCATGAATAATCGGAAACAGCTTATGGAAGCCATCAAGGATGGACAGGCCGATTAGAATGCATTAATGACAATACAGCCCGGACATCAGGCTATTAGGTGCGATAAACGGCCATCTAAAACCAGTTAACTTAGATTGGTATAATCATTTAAAACAGCCCGCCAAAACTGAAACAATGAATGGACCTGATTTGGCGCGCAGATAAGGGCCATCGAAAGGAGTATAACTGTAGGCCCTCAGTAGCAATCGCTCTCTTGACTCTTGCTCTGCTCTTGACTCTGACCTCTTGTCGGGCCTTGGGCTGCCGCCGCCCGTACTCGTGCCCTGGCCTCGTGGCAGGTTCTCTCCTCGCTCCCCGCAGTAAGTTTTCAGCAGTCAAGGACATCCATACCAATCGCAGGGGAGGGGAACGAGACCCGAGTCCAAAGTCACCCAGGACACCAGGGCCACGAGAGAGGGCAGAGGAAATGAGGCAAAACCAACCGAGATGAAGAGTAAGGTAGACCCGACAAAGAGCAGAGAAGGGCAGCAGAAGACGTATTAATTAAGACCGAGCACCGAGTTATAAGCTGACGCTTGGGGAAGAAATATCTGAGGACAGTGAGACTAAGTTGGCTAGTTGAACACTGCAAATAAGCTGGCATTAAACGCATGTGTCCATGCCATAACAAATATGCTGGCATTCTAAGAATGGGTAGGAAAATCTAAGTAGTGAAGACTGCCAACCGTCTCGCTGACGCAACGTTACCGCCGATGACCGACCGAGGGAGAAGAAGGGAACCCATCGTGACGAGACGACGACGGTAGCTGAGGAGAAGAAAGGTGTGTCGCAGCAGCAGCTCCAGCACCGCGCCCTGAGACCATGTAGCGACGGGGTACCTAAAAGGACAGAAGACCAAACCTCAAAACTCACATCCGTTAAAGCAACAGGCTTTAGATTGGTGAGCATGAATTCTGGCCCCTCATAGCTTAACCTAGTTAGGTATAGGGGGTGGGATAAGGATAAGGAGACTGTTAATGTAGTTATTTTTCCCTCGATGTGCCGCGTGTTCCCCATTCCCTGTATAAGTATAGTTATTTTGTTTATGCCTGTAATTGTTTACCAGTAATTTCTCATAAGACTGTGTTTTATCTCTGTTCAATAAAATCTTGGTTTTCTTGCACCAAACCACTTGTCTACTCGATTTTCTGTATCGCCGCCTGTACCTAAGTCCGGTGTCTAGAACCCAGGGGCGTGGGAGCGATTCGAACTGCTCACAGACAGTCAGGGGCATAACTGACTGGTCGCACGCGCCACCCGCCACCCTCTACAGGACAGCGGCAGCATGGATACGAAATTGGCTAAGTGAGAGGCAACAGAGACTAGTGGTGAACGGTGGTTTTTCGGACCGGAGGAAGGTATACAGAGGTGTTCGCCAGCTTGTCTATGTCCTCTTGAAGTCTATAAATTATACATGAGCATAGCTGCAAGCATTTATTATTTAAAGTATTCACTTTCTTCTAAAATCGTTTGGTTTGATTAAAACATAAATGTTTCCTGATTACAATCATTCTGGGGGGGTTTTGATTCCAGGGAGGACAGATTCCTATTGATCCAAAATCAAGATAAAATAAAACCTGACAATCAGAAAGCCTGCTTATAAATAATTGGGACAGGGTACACCAATAGCGGGAACAGGAAATGAGCACTTTGCTTCTAATAAAGGAAGGTGTGATTTATCAGGGATGCCTCCTCTCTGGTCTGTGAGTGCCTGTTGTCCCCTCGATGCTGTCGGGCAGGCATTATTTGCAACGTCTCATTCTGGTATCAACAGATGTCACTTCTGTCGCTGCCAAGAAGAAAAGAACTCTCCCGATTTATGCAGCTGGATAAATTTCACTCGCTTGCGGGGGTAAGGCCACTTGTTCTCATCATGTACAGGGAAAATATGGACTCCGACTTGGATGGCATTCCGAGCAGTAACATCTGGAGCAGCAGCTGCATTGCCGAACAAGATAATTGAGGCTGGTTGATTCCAGCAACATAATTAAAACTCGCCTCCCAGTCATCCACTCAGTAGCATTTTAAAAGGTCGCTAATTATTGTCAAATCTGGTATACAACTCACAACTTCACATTTTGTTTTTACAACACAAAAGACGGGGGGGCGGGGGTGTGGTTTACAGCCCCGGGGTAATTGATCCAGTGCTTACCAAAATGGCAACAATTATACTGGGGCGGGGGGGCAGCTTTTATGCTGCCTTTACTGCGGCAGCACGGTGGCATAGTGGTTAGCACTGTTGCCTCACAGCGCCAGGGACCCGGGTTCGAATCCGGCCTCGGGCGACTGTCTGTGTGGAGGTTGCACATTCTCCCCGTGTTTGCGTGGGTTTCCTCCGGGTGCTCCGGTTTCCTCCCACAGTCCAAAGATGTGCGAGTTAGGTTGATTGGCTATGATAAATTGACCCTTAGTGTTAGGGGGATTAAATACGTGGGGTTACGGGGATAGGGTGGGATATGTGTTGGTGTAGGGGTTACGGGGATCGGGTGGGATATGTGTCGGTGCAGGCTCGATGGGCCGAAATGGCCTCTATCTGCACTGTGGGGTTTCTGTGATTCTGTGATTCTCCAAAGGAGGCCACGGGCAGTTCCTTGGCGAGAGGGACTGCGAGCCGTATGCCCAACGGTTCCGTTCACGCGGCTCATCACCGATGCATTTCCTACCCAGCTTTGTGCTTCTTACCAACGCAGGAGCATTATTAAGGGCTCCCGGTGTGAAAATTACAACAATTCTGATAACTTCACACAACACATTAAGGAAAAGATTACTGCCCCCTCTAATCAACAGTTAAAAAAGGAACCGAGTTGTCTTGTGGATGGCCTGGCCCATTGGCAAACATGAACAGAGAAGGAAGGAACTGGCATTTATATAAGTACCTTTCACAACCTCAGGATGTCCTAACGCACTTCAAAGCCAAATAAGTATTTTTGGAGTGTGGCCATTGTTATAATGTAGGGGGGGCAGGCAGCCAGCAAAGTCCCACAAACCGCAATGTGATCCATGACCAGATAATCTGTTTTAGTGATGTTGGTTGAGGGATAAATATTGGCCCAGGGAGAATAGGAGAACTCACCTGCTCTCCCTCGAATAGCGCCAGGGGATCTTTAATGTTCACCTGAGAGGGCAGATGGGGCCTCGGTTTAACATCCCTTCCGAAAGACGGCACCTCTGACAGTGCAGCACTCCCTCAGTACCGCACTGGAGAGTCAGCCTGGGTTTTTTGTGCTCAAGTCTCTGGAGTGGGGCTTGAACCCACGACCTTCTGACTCAGAGGTGAGCGCGCTACCATTGAATGAAGGCTAACATGAACTCAGCTCAGTGGCCACACTGCAGGGTTTGAACATGTAATCTCGGCTGACACATCGCCGAGTCCCTGTCTGAAGAAGACTAAGGGAGTTCTCCTGGTGTCCTGATGAGTCATCCCACAACCAACACCACCAAAACAGATTAACAACAACTTATATTTATACAGCACTTTCAACGTAATAAAACGTAATAATCAGTCATTTGTCTCATCGCTGTTTTTGGGTCTTTGATGTGTGAAAATTGGCTACGGCATCTGCCTACAGAACAGTGCACTTCAAAAGCAACTCATTGGCTATGAAGTGCTTTGGAATTCCCCGAGGATGTGAAAGACACCATATAATTACAAGTTCTTTTCTTACCTTTTAAATCCGAGTCCACTTTCAGCATCTGCACTATATTTCCCAATTTAAATAAATCTTGAATCAAATACAGAAAATACTGGCAATGCTCAGGAGATCAGTCGGCACTTATTGAGTGAACAGAGAAATTAAATGGGTTTACACTCCTCTCGGGCAGACTCACTATCGTCCATTCTGCGATACCACCCAAGAAAATTTATACCCCAGTGTTTCAGGTGTGGATGCGGCATCAGAACTGGAAAAGGTTACAGATGAACAGCATTCGAAAAGGAACAGAGCAAAGGGAAGGGGGAGGGAATTACACACTGACACACACACATGTGGAGATACAGAATGACCTGTAAAATGTTTAAATAGGAAACAAAAAATGATCAAATGATTTAAATGATATTAACAAGAGACAATTCTTAGGCAGCCCCTCGCAACCAAGGATGACTTGCTTCCACATTAAAAATGAGTTCGCAGGTGACTGATGAGTCCAATGTGGGACCTACAGTCTCTGTCACAGGTGGGGCAGACGGTGGTTGAGGGGGCGGGTGGGTAGGGTGCTTGGGTTGACGTGCGCTCCTTCCGCTGTTCGCGCTTGGCTTCTGCTTGCTTCCGGCAAAGAGACTCGAGGTGTTCGGCGCCTTCCCAGATGCTTCTCCTCCACTTTGTGCGGTCTTGGGCCAGGGATTCCCAGGTGTCGGTGGGGATGTTGCACTTTTTCAAATAGGCTTTGAGGGTGTCCTTGAAGCATTTCCTCTGCCCACCCGAGGCTCTCTTGCCGTGTCGGAGCTCCGAGTAGAGCGCTTGTTTTGGGAGTCTCGCATCGGGCATGCGGACAATGTGACCCGTCCATCGGAACTTATCGAGCGTGGTCAAAGCTTCGATGCTGGGGATGTTGGCCTGAATGAGAACACTGACGTTGGTGCGTCTATCTTGCCAATGGATTTGCAGAATCTTGTGGAGGCAGCATTGATGGTACCTCTCCAGTGCTTTGAGGTGCCTGCTGTACATGGTATATTAACATGAGACAATAGGAGGAGTATGAGAGAAAGTAAAGAGATTTACAGCGGTGGTTCTCAAACTGCGGTCTGAGGATCCCTGGGGGCCATAGAGACCTTCCAGGGGGTCCGCGAGATAACGTGCAAGTGCTTACCGAGCAGGGCCGGCCTTACACCTAACATCTAAAGTTTACATAGGATTACATTACATAGGACGTACGGCACAGAAACAGGCCATTCGGCTCAACCAGCCCATGCTGGTGTTTATGCTCCACTCGAGCCTCCTCCTGTATTTCCTCATCTAAATCTATCAGCGTAACCCTCTATTCCCTTCTCTCTCATATGTTTGTCCAGCCTCCCCTTAAATGCATCTATACTATTCGCTTCAACCACTCCCTGTGGCAGCGAGTTCCACATTCTCACCACTCTCTGGGTAAAGAAGGCTCTTCTGAATTCCCTATTGGATTTCTCGGTGACCATCTTATATTGATGGCCTCTAGTTGTGTTAAAGGATGGCGGGTTAGTTTGGCTCACCTTGCTTCCTTCACTCAAAGGATTGCACAGATCGAAATAAATACTCCAGTTTGACAAATACGGAGAGACCTCACACATCATTGAATGAAATTAGAGAGCTGAAATGAAGTATTAGCGGAAAACGGCCCACATTAATACATTGCTGAAGGATGAATCGGTGACAGTTTATGAAATTAAACACTTATACTTAACGCGCACACGATGGTTGCAAATTCAAATTCGGGAAACGGGATTATAAATATCTTAAACTCAAAAACGCCTCCCACAGGTGTCGACGGTATGTTTGTAATGGCCCGCAACTCACCTGTTGTGCTGAAGTGCAGCTAGGAATTACTCATTTAAATTGACGTATAAATTGTAGATGAGCATTGGTGCAGATTTTACCACTCCTGCCGGGTGCTGGAAGTGGCACAACCCTCAAATAGGCAGAGGTTACCCGAAATAGGCAGAGGCTGCCCGATACAAAAACCAGCAGCCCCAAGACAGGGTATTCGGGATGTTCGGCGTACTAGAAGTCACATCTGCCGTCTTAAATAAGCATGTTTATGATTTTACAAGTTTTTAGTGATATCAATGCATAATCATTTAATATGCACCTCAAATAACCCACAATAAAATCACAGGCGAGCTGAATACTTTTAATGATGACCTAATCGCACTAGATGAGCAATGGTTAGCAAGGCAGTCCTCAGATCAGTAATGGAATTTCTTTCTTGTGATTTATATATGATAAATCTTTTTTTGCAGTGTTATATAAAAACTCCCCAAAATGAGCTAAAAATGCAACAACCTATAATAGTATAGCTTCATCCATAGCCAACAAATCGCTGGCTATCAAATAAAGTATAGAACTTTTAGAAAGTGCAAATTTGTGGACATACATAAAACAAACAATAAAAATTGTAAATAAGTATAAATTGCAGATTGGCTTAAATGGAAACTGCATGTTGTAGTTTTATTATTGAATGTTTCTCGCTTAATTTAGTTTTATATTTTGCTGGGAGGTGGTAAAGGGAAATTTGACATAAGCGAAGGAGCGATGCTTTAATAAATCACTCTTTACATGCAGTACTTTCATATTATGAGTATTATATAGTATAATCATTTAGATGGGGGGTCCTTGATTACTAATCCATTTGAAAAGGGGTCCTTCAACCAAAAATGTTTGAGAAACACTGCTTTAGAGAACTGAAACAGTGACCAGGCCATGCAGAAAGGGAAGCAGGCAAAACAGATCATGTACTCTTCGAGCCTAGAAGAACAAAGTAGGCCAACACCCAGACACCCCCACCAGCACAGTGTTATGACAGAGGGTCCCCACCCCAAGCACCACCCTATCTCTTACCAACCACCTCTCCTCCCCCACTAAGAAACATTAACACATCCATCTCACATTGGAAACATCTCCTACCATAAAATGGGAACTAAAGTTAAGGTCTGCGGTTTCTAAAGTCAATATTAAGGTCAGAGGAAGCGATTAGCCCCCAGAAAGGGTGTCTGCTTCATCGCTCTATACCTCCACCTCAATACATTCCAAACTCGATGCTGAACTCTTCTCCTGACACCTTTGCCTCTGTTCCAGTTACTCAATTCAATTCAATTCAATTCAATTCAATTCAATTCAATTCAATTCAAATCGCTTTATTGGCATGATAAGGTACATCTTATGTTGCCAAAGCATCAAAATACATTTATGGTTGAACACATAAACGCGGTTCTATTCATACAGTTTATAAATATACATTCGCCTTGTTTGTATATATTCTTGTCTTAGTTTACTGGTTGTCCCTCTGTTCATGGCAAGCTGTAACATAGTGTGCCGCCAGTGTTACACAGCTTCTCTCCTCCCCCAGTAGGAAAGGGAGTTTTTGGTTGTCATTCAGATTTCTGAATTCAGGGCATATTTGGGAGAATTTTTGGTAGAAATTCTCCCTGATGTCCTGATATTTTCCACAGGCTGTGAGGAAGTGCATCTCTGTCTCAACTACTCCCGGACTGCAGTGAGAGCATATCCTGTCTTCTCTTGGCAGCCTGGTTTGCCTGTGTCTGCCTTTTTCGATCGCTAGGCTATGTTCGCTAAGTCTGTACCTTGTCAAGGTTCTTCTCAGTTTGTTATCCTTTACCATGGTCAGGTAATCAGCTATGTTGTATTGTCTGTTTAGGGCCAAGTAGCAATTGAGTTTGCTTTGGGTTTTTGTTGTTTCTGCCCAATATGTCAGATATTTTTCCTTTTGCTTAGCGACGATTGTGTTGGGTCGAATTCTTTGTGTTACCCTGTCACTGTCCTGGGACTGGTTATTGTTAGTGTTGTTAGTAGTTACTTCACTGAGTCCCAGGACTAGTTGACTGAGGGTATTTTTCTTTATGGTCAGCTCTTGGCATTTCAGGGCGTCGTAGTGATAGCATTGGGGGTTGCTCATTTGTAGGTGATTCCAAAATTTGGTGGCTCTTTTTTGGATAGTGTTTCAGCCCTTCTGATCCTATTGATAAATGACAGACAGTCTGTGATACACAACAGACAGTCTGCGATACACAACAAGGAGTGGGATGCCAGAGGCAGTGTGTGATATACAGCTGGCAGTGTGTGAAATATGACAGGCTGTGTGTGATATATGACAGGCGGTGTGTGATATAAGACAGGCAGTGTGTGATATATGACAGGCTGTGTGTGATATATGACAGGCAGTGTGTGATATACAGCTGGCAGTGTGTGATATATGACAGGCAGTGTGTGATATAAGACAGGCAGTGTGTGATATACGACAGGCGGTGTGTGATATACGACAAGCGGTGTGTGACATACGACAGGTGGTGTGTGATATATGACAGATGGTGTGTGATATACGACAGGCAGTGTGTGATATACGACAGGCGGTATGTGATATACAACAGGTGATGTATGAAACACAACAGATGGTGTGTGATATATGACAGGCAGTGTGTGATATACAACAGGTGGTGTGCGATATACGACAGACGGTGTGCGATATATGACAGGTGGTGTGTGATATATGACAGGCAGTGTGTGATATACGACAGGCGGTGTGTGATATATGTCAGGCGGTGTGTGATATGTGACAGGCGGTGTGTGATATATGTCAGGTGGTGTGTGATATAGGACAGGCGGTGTGTGATATACGACAGGCGGTGTGTGATATACAACAGGCGGTGTGTGATATACGACAGGCGGTGTGCGATATAAGACAGGCGGTGCGTGATATACGACAGGCGGTGTGTGATATATGTCAGGTGGTGTGTGATATACAACAGGCGGTGTGTGATATATGACAGGCGGTGTGTGATATACAACAGGTGGTGTGTGATATACAACAGGCGGTGTGTGATATATGACAGGAGGTGTGTGATATACGACAGGCGGTGTGTGATATATGACAGGCGGTGTGTGATATGTGACAGTCGGTGTGTGATATATGACAGGCTGTGTGTGATATATGACAGGTGATGTGTGATATAGGACAGGCGGTGTGTGTGATATACGACAGGTGGTGTTTGATATACGACAGGCGGTGTGTGATATAAGACAGGCGGTGTGTGATATAAGACAGGCGGTGTGTGATATATGACAGGCGGTGTGTGATATATGACAGGCAGTGTGTGATATATGGCAGGTAGTGTGTGATATACAACAGGCAGTGTGTGATATACAACAGGCAGTTTGTGATATATGACAGGTGGTGTGTGATATATGACAGGTAGTGTGTGATATATGACAGGCGGTGTGTGATATATGACAGGCGGTGTGTGATATATGACAGGTAGTGTGTGATATATGACAGGCGGTGTGTGATATATGACAGGCAACGTGTGATATATGACAGGTAGTGGGTCATATATGACAGGCGGTGGGTGATATATGACAGGTAGTGGGTGATATATGACAGGCGGTGTGTGATATATGACTGGTAGTGGGTGATATATGACAGGCAGTGTGTGATATATGACAGGTAGTGGGTGATATATGACAGGTGGTGTGTGATATATGACAGGTAGTGGGTGATATATGACAGGCAGTGTGTGATATATGACAGGTAGTGGGTGATATATGACAGGCAGTTCAAAGTATGTGCTAGGCAATCCTAATATATGATAAGCAGTGTGGTGCTTGGAGTACATGGTAAGTAGCAGATCCCTATGAAAACCATTGCACTGCCAATTGAATTAGTCAAGTTGGCATCTGTAACTTTTACACCAACTTCTGTCAGAAACTACGACAAAAGCAGATCCCAAAACAACCCAGGTGCAAAGTAGGCCTGCAACCAGTGGGATGGCCATCTGATTCAAACCAAGAGCTTGTTTCAAAGAGCACTTCACGGAACAACAACATTTCTTCACTTCATACTTTGATGTAACAAGCTGGTGGTGTAAGAGGCTGTGTGGAGTGGAAGCTTCACACTGTGCCGATAAGCTGTGTACAGAGTTATACTAAAAGAAAAGCCTCCAGTGAGAAGGAGACTACATGTGGAGACAATGGTAACACATCAAGAAGATGCATGTTATACCCTAAGGAAATATTTCTGCAGTCATAAATTTACATGAGACAGTCTCTGGAGGATATCCTGTACCAGCTCTGGGGAACATTCCATCTCACAGCCTGTTTCAGTTTATTGTTGTTAAAAGCGGTGGATTTTACTCCTGTTCCTCAGCGTGGATGAAACCACTCTTTCAGCCCTGTCTCAGTGGTAGCACGCTCGCCCCTGGGCACAAGGTCATGGGCTCAAGCCCCCACCCCCTCCAGTGCCTTAAACACATAATCTAGGCTGACACTTCAGGGCAATGCTGAGCGAGTGCTGTACTGTCGGAGGTGCCATCTTTTGGAAGGAGCCATTCCACCGAGGCCCTGTCTGCCCTCTCAAGCGGCCTTCAACGATCACAAGCCATTTCAACCAAAACGGATTATTCAGTAATTGATCTCATTGTTGTTTGTGGGACCGTGCTGTGCACAAATTGGCTGTTGTGTTTTCCTACATTACAACAATGACTACATTTTAAAAGAACTTTATTGGCTGTAAAGCGCTTTGGGATGTCCCGAGGACATTTAAAGGCACTCTATAAAATTCTTCATCATTTTGAATTAGCCCGATGCCCATAGGATGTATACTGACAAGAACACATCATGCTATTACAATAGATGGAAGGAGCTGTCGAGGGAGCAGCAAGTCAAGGTGTGAGTACAAGCAGAAGGAGGTGCAGTACAGTCTCCCCTCCTGCAGAATGACCAACCATGGGAAACCTCCAAGGAACTGACATATTGGGTGGAGGAAATGGCACAGTGAGGGATGATACCAGGGTGTCCCACCCTGGCAAACTGCTGACATCTTTGCATTATTTATGGCACTGCAGTCAGGTCCTTGGATAAATACTGTTGGCATTTACATGACTGCCGACCTCTTTCCCAATCTACTGTGGGACAAAGAACGTTGCTCCTGACCCCCAAACTTGCCCCAGTAATGATATGACAGTACCATCAGAGCACCAGGGTACCCTGTCGCTTCCTTGACCGCTGGTCAACATGGTAGACAGTGATTCTTCTCCTATGGCCTCAAAAAAAGCAAACTGCCCCTTTAAGCTGCTGCAGTCCTTTAAGACTTGCAGCAGCTCACAGCTTCCCGTCCTCCAGTGGCTGAGCTACAAAAACCCAGGCACTGCTCACACCTGCAGCCCGCCAAAAAATATATGCTAACCGAAGTTGAACTGGAAACTCAGCTGTGTGCAGCACTTGTGCTTCCGGCGGGTGTTATCCTGCCGCGCCGGCCTCCCGCCGGTTAAACGCCGGCACGGTAAAGCCAGCCCCACTGACTCCATGAGACGCGCCGTGCTATCTTCTATTGCTACGCCCCCGCAGAGACCTGCAGTACAGCCTCTAATGAACGTTTCGTGGCTGTCACTTCCCATTCTTCAGTTTTCAGGAGCAATTGAAAGCTGCTTACTCGAGCCCCTGGTTACAGGTTATACACCGTAACTGACTACACCAAACTGGAGGCACTGTCTCCCAGAGGCAGAATTACAAGCAATCGTCACACATGAATATGCATTCATCTGAAAAGCAGCATAAAGTTTGTTTTACGCAGACACGGTGAGCTCCACAGTCTCTTCAGTACACAGGCTCCCTCTATTGATTACACTGGACACAGCAACACTGACCAGGATAGTCTCACTTTTGGTTTGTGCCTTTTCCTTTTTTATTCTCTCCCACATGGCAGCTGTCTCTCACTCTGCCAGCGCATTTCACACTTCATCTAGAGCCATCCTTTGTGTCTTTACCTGTCCTATTACCATCTCGTCTCGCCTTGAATATCTCTTAATGTCTCTTCACCTCTCCCAGACCTTCCCTTTTGTTCTTTCATCCCCTCCCCCATTTCCCAGCCCCCAAACTTGCTTTTTTAATCTGTTTCATTTCCTGCTTTTTTCTCAGTTCTGACGAAGGGTTTTCGACCTGAAACATTGACTCTGTTTCTCTCTCCATGGATGCTGCCCTGGCCTGCTGAGTTTTCCCAGCGTTTTCTGTTGTTATCCAGGATGGTCTCTCTGCTTTGCTAAGGAGCTCAGTCTACCAATGATTACTGAGAGGCACGGATAGAGAACTAAGATGAGTAGAAGCAGAGGTAGAAAGGAAGGAAGGGAAAGATAATGCTGAGATAGAAAGAAGGGAATGGGGACAGTGACAGGGGGAGACATACAGAAGAAAATAAAATGTAAATAAGTACGATAAAAGAATTAAGAAGGTAAATGAGAGAAAACTTCAAGAAATAAAAAAAAGACTTGCATTTATATGGGACCTTTCACAACCTCAGGATGTCCCAAAGAGTGTTACAGCCAATGAAGCACTTTTGAGGTGTTTTCACTGTTTTAATGTAGGAAACATGGCAAGAACAAGTTCGAACAAGAGGAGCTGAAAGAGAACAACTGGGTGGATGGCATTGCCCTGTTGCATAATTTGAGTTAGTACAAAGTCAGTAATAACCTGGGTACCGCAGTAGAATATTACCAGCAAGCAAGTTACTGCTCAATCTGGGAGTCTACTCTGGGCTGCCTCCTACAAGAACGTTAACAGTAGGCTAGCAACAGGTCATATACTGACTGGGCCACCTCAGCTGAGGTTGGTTTGTGGTGTAAGGGAGGTTCAGAGAACGGAAAGGATATCAAAAATAAATGATCCCACCTCACCCCCCTGCAGAAAGAAATCCAGACACAATCTTTGGACAACAACAACTTGCATTTATATAGCGCCTTTAACGTAGTAAAACATCCCAAGGCGCTTCACAGGAGCGATTATCAGACACAATTTGACACCGAGCCACACAAGGCGATATTAGGGCAGATGAAGTAGGTTTTAAGGAGCATTTTAAAGGAGGAAAGAAGGGTAGTGAGGTGGACAGGTTTAAGGAGGAAATTCCAGAGCTTAGGACCTAGGCAGCTGAAGGCACGGCTACCAATGGTTGAGCGATTATAATCAGGAATGCTCAAGAGGCCAGAACTGGAGGAACGCAGATATCCCGGAGGGTTGTGGGGCTGGAGGAGATTACAGAGATAGGGAGGGGCGAGGCTATGGAGGGATTTGAAAACAAGGATCAGAATTTTAAAATCGAGGTGTTGCTTAACCAGGAGCCAATGTAGGTCAGCGAGCACAGGGCTGATGGGTGAACGGGGCTTGGTGCTAGTTAGGACACTGGAAAACCATGCCAAAATAATGCTTCGCTAAATGAAGGATACATAGTAGGTGACAGCGGTACAGAAAATATTCCATTAGCTCAGATTCCTTGTGATTAAACAGCCTGATTGGTTGGGGATCACTGTGCAATATGCTCAGCAGCCTATTTGCTCCAGTCATGTGCTCTCTAGCTGATACACCTACTCCCCTCTACGTGAAAACATTACGGCCCACACGTGAATCTTCTTCATTACTTGTGGATCTCTCGTGGTATTGCTCAAGGATGAAATTTTCTTTTAAACTGACTGCATAATTAAATGGTTGAACAGTATTACCACTTCAAACCATAATGGCAATGGCCGAAAAATCACGAGCTGGGAGTGTGCATAAGAACATAAGTACGTAAGAAATACAACAACAACAACTTGTATTTATATAGTGCCTTTAGCACAGTAAAACATCCCAAGGCGCTGCACAGGAGTATTTTAAGAGAAAAAAATTTGACACTGATCCACATAAGGATAAATTGGGCAGGTGACCAAAAGCTTGGTCAAAGAGGTAGGTTTTAAGGAGCGTCTTAAAGGAGGAAAGAGAGGTAGCAAGGTGGACAGGTTTAGGCAGGGAATTCCAGATCTTAGGGCCCAGGCAACTGAAGGTACAGCCGCCAATGGTGGAGCGATTATAATCAGGGATCCTCAAGAGGGCAGAATTAGAGGCGTGCAGATATCGTGGGGGGTTGTGGGGCTGGGGGAGATTGCAGAGATAGGAAGGGAAGAAGCCATGGAGGGATTTGAAAACAAGGATGATAATTTTGAAATCGAGGCGCTGCTTATCCAGGAGCCAATGTAGGCCAGTGAGCATGGGGGTGATGGGCAAATGGGACTTGGTGTGAGTTAGGACGTGGGAGCAGGATTAGGCCATTTGGCCCTTCAAGCCTGCTCTGCCATTCAATAAGACCATTGCTGATCTTCTACCTCATCTCCACTTTCCTGCACTATCCCCATATCCCTTGATTCCCTTAATATTCAAAAATCTATCGATCTCTGTCTTGAATATATTCAATGACTGAGTCTCCACAGCCCTCTGGGGTAGAGAATTCCAAAGATTCACCACCCTCTGAGTGAAGAAATTTCTCCTCATCTCAGTCCTAAATGGCTGACCCCTTATTCTGAGACTGTGACCCCTGGTTCTAGACTCCCCAGCCAGGGGAAACATCCTTCCAATATCTACCCAGTCAAGCCCTGTAAGAATTTTATATGTTTCAATGAGATCACCTCTCACTCTTCTAAACTCAAGATAATGTAGGCCTCGTCTACTCAATAGGCCTAGTCTACTCAATTTCTCGATGTGTGCTGCCTGTAGTCAAGAGCAGGGAGTTTATTCCTCACCCACTACACCTGATAATAAAGCTATGCCCTCACAAGCTGCAGTTAAATAAAATCTAAATCTGTGTATGCATCATACTGTGAAATATAGATGCATCGCTCACACATCACAGTTCCATAAATAACACTGCTCCCGTCTACTTCTGGCACTTGTTACACAATGATTAGAATAAGTAGCTATGAGAAAAATACAACTGATGGTGTTACAGGAGAGAATCCACAATTCCAGCAGGACACAATGCTTGCAGGAAGAGCAACTCTGAATGCACTCCCAATGTCTGCCATCCCTTGCTGGAAGCCCACTTTCTCCTTTCATGCACTCTCTAGCTGATACCTTCTGAATCTTCTTCATTACTTGTGGACCTTCCGTGGCATTGCTCAAGGATGAAGTTTCCTTTTAAATTAACTGCATCAGATGATGGAATCGCCTTCCGGATCTACTTCTGCTCAGTGCTTATTTTTACCTCTATGGTGAGGCTTGGCAACTTTGCTACTTTAAAGGTGCATCACACTACAGCTCTTACACTTCAAAGTGTCAAAAACATATAAAAAGAGAGAAAGCAAGGCTATCATTTAATATGGGTTTCTTCTGGCATGGAGCCAGAAATTTAGGAACACTTGCCAATCTGCAAATTTCCCTCACTGATGGCCATTAACTTCCAATTGACTTCATGGCCACCCTGTTTACAGTAACTCGTAGAATCATACAGCACAGAAGGAGGCCACTCAGCCCATCGTGCCTGTGCTGGCTCTGTGAATTAGTCCCACTCCCCTGGAAAATAGTTCCTTTTCAAGTGTTTATCCAATTCCCTTTTGAAAGTTACCACTGAATCTGCTTTCAGGCAGTGCATTCCAAATCGTAACAATTTGCTGTGTAAAAAAAAAATCTCATCTCCCCTCTGCCGGGTACAGGCCGGATTAAACAAGCCTAAGTGTTACTCTACAAACAGAATAATACATCGAACATTACACGGTAAAACGCTCCTTATCGCCTGTGGTTATAAAATTGTGCATTATCTGACTTGCCCATGAGCAACATCAGAGGAGATCAAATAGTAAATAGAATATATGTAGTATACAAAAATTCAAAATATATGTAATTGTATAAATATATGTAAATCTAAATATATCCAGTTGTGTATATAATTGGAATACAACTTTAAATGTTATATAGAAACCTATAAATATTGCAATACTTTTTGTAAATATAAATATCTTTCAAAGTGAACAGTTAGAATTTCATCAACAGCTCTCATCTGCCCCATAACTTACTAAATTCACAGGAACGCAGCACTTTACTCACTGACTGAGCTTACACTTGGACTGTATGGAAATGGTCCTTGCAGGCTCTGGCTCTGTGTGTGTGTGTGTTCATCAGGTCTGAGCTGCTGCTGTCTTCTTCTAACTGGGTCTGTGTGTATAGGTTCTAGAAGCTGGTCCGTCTACCATTAGCCTTCAGGTCAGTCCTTGCTGCTGCTCAGGCTAGGGACTCCCTGCTTCGAATGCCATGTGTATGTGTGTGTTTCAGACAGTGGATGCTTCTTAGCTGCCCGCGTTCTCTCTGTGCTCGATGTAGCTGAGGAGAAAAAAAGAGGGAGATATAGTGAAATATGGAATGAATAACCTAGAATAGGACCTCTTTCCCTCTCCCTCAAATAGGGTCAGCCAGTCTCTCTCTCTCTCTCTCTCTGGGTGAGAGGCAGGGCAGATGTAAAGCTGGAGGATTCAGCCAAGCCCAACTAGCTGGGCCTTTTTTGATGGACCAATTAGGAAAAGAAAAAGAAAGTCTTGCATTTATATAACGTCTTTCACACCCATCGGACGTCCCACATCGCTTTACGGCCAATGACGTACTTTTTGAAGTGTAGTCACTGTTGTAATGTAGGAAACATTAGGGTGACACTGGGTTGCCCCAAGGTCACCAAACAAAAGATCACCGCATTTGCCCCTGTTAGGGCACTACTAATATGGGATGGTCCAATCAAACTAAAGAAGATGTCAAAATAAGCATCCCACCTCGCTGAGAGCAGAACCCAATCACTTTGGGTGCTCATCTGCCTTGACCGGAGAAAGGGGAACCTGCAAGCCCCGCCCACCGCAGGCTACGTGATGGAATCTCTGGGGAGAGGGGGGGGGGATCTATCATGTGATTTCCATAGACCAATCAGATTGATAGAAGGTCGCACAGACTGAACAAGCCAATCAGATGGCCCGAAGAAGCAAATGACACAATGTAGAGGAGCATTGGGTGCCATTAATGGGGCATTGAACTAGACCCCAGATTGTGTCCTAAGCTCGATGTGTTTTCAGAGCCTCTTGGAGGCACTTTAATGGCTTCAGTCACTGGGATTAAATCATTTCAAAATAAATATTAAGCTTATAAATCTCTGTTCTACAATAAACTGAAACGACAGAAAATACTGAATTAAAACCTAACTGTATATTGTTCAGAGAATTCCAAACTGGCCAAACATGGGACATTTTACATTTAAATTAGAATTCAGTAAAGCGAAAGTGAATAGGTCCAATTCAAATATAGATAAGTAGGAGTCAATAAAGAGTGGTTTGGTCCCTGAGTGGATGCTTCAATTCTAGGTGGGAAATGGCAAGTGGTTTGGCCCATTAAGATTTCGCACAATGAGAAAGAATAAGACGAGGACAGCTAAAGAGCAGAGGCCTTGGAGCAGGTTTCCTGTTCTCTTGGACTGAGGAACAGGGATGAGTGGGCAAAGAAAAATAAACTGGAAATTGGTTGGTAAAATGCGGAACGAGGGAAACGGATGTTCAAAATCGAGAACGCGTCAAAGAATAAAAAGGAAGTGCAGAGAAAGAGAAAAACAAGTGGAGGAAGACGAAGGAATAAAAGGGAAAGGAAATTAACAAGGACAAAACGGAAATGAAACTGAATGAGGGAAAGAGTAGCAGAATGAAACTCGGTGAAAACATGAATAAATTAAAAAAAAATAGAAATAATACTGATTGTAAACAAACAGACACGACATTATAACAAGGACAAGGCTGCAGGTTTCGCCAGAAATCTTGTAAAAGAAAGTGGAGAAGAGAAATGGTGAAGTGTTATGCTGTAACTGATTAGTATTCAGCTCACATCTCTGCTCCTGAGGAGCCCAGTACAGTGAGAGGCAATCATTGAGCCCCGCCACCAGCGCCAGGTCTGGAGCTGGCAAGGCACACTATAGTGAGCACAAGCACATCGAAGGCTCGTCCCAGCGCCACTGGACACATACACACACACACTGCCTGTAGACCCACACAAGAGTTACCTGCCTGAAATCTTGCAGGTCACCGAGCTCAACCCCAGCGTTCCCCTTGATTTGTTGAGGGCACAGGGCGCTGCAAAGGACTACGAGCCGGAGAAACTGAATCAACTGGCGTGAGAGTGCGGCAGGATCTACAAGTGACTCGTTAAAACACCTTCAAGCGCTTTAATACGGTTTCCCCCCCTTGCCATTGGCGCTCTCTCCAGCTCCTAGAAGGGGAGTGGGCTGGTGGAAACAGCCTTTGCGGGGAGTTTGCAGCCATCCCGCTGGCGTTTCTTTCAGCAGAACAGATGTCTCGATGTTCCTGTCCTACTCAACTTTCCTGCCGATGGCTTGTGGCTAGTGTTCAGGTAAGGAAGCGACGAACATTCGGAGATAGACTGGCCCCGGAGCTGTTAGGAAGACAGCTGGGGTGGCGGCGGGGGGGTCGGGTGGAAGGGGGTGGGGGAGAAGAGGTACGCGTGGCTATGTCTTGTATTTGTCTTCCACACAGACGAGGGATGCCTCAACATTGTCACTTGTGTGCTCCGAGCATCAGAATCCTCTTAATTCTTTCAGCTCACTGCGGTTTAGCGAGGGATCTCAGTCCGATACTAAATTCTGCTTCTTGTGAAGTTGTGTGTGGACGGGGATTTGATCTGTTGTGGGGTTTTTTTTAATATAGATTTTAGTGTGATCTCTGTTGGGATTGTGTCACTTGCGTGTCCATAGAGTAACCCCACACACACACATACAGGTGTGACAGCTTATTGACTAAAGCCCTGAGACAGCAGTGTAAAGAGAATCCGAGGCTAACACAGTTCAGATCTGTTCAAAAAAAACCTTCACTGATGTGCAGTCCAGGAAAGTGAAGGAGGAAAAAAAATACGCGTAAGTGAAATTAGGTCTGTTCCACATTCGGTCTAAGATCTGTTCCACATTATCAGCCAGTGTCACATCCTGAGAAACCAATTCTATCACTGACTAGAAACTGAGAAATCTCCAGCCCTCCCACCTGAAAACCGGTTCCTTTTATTTACATCCATTGTGTGTTTAGTGATAATGAGAGTCCTTGGGCAAACATATTGCAGCTTCATTGGGTATTTCATTGATTATAATGTGAATTACACTCATCATGTCCAACATGGTTTCTGAGGGGTTGTATGTGTTTTCTCCCCCTTTGGGAAGTAGTGGCTGTAAGAAATTATTTTTATCAAATTATTCTCGTTACAGAATAGAGAGGTTGATATAAATATTTATTTTGTTAACAGGAGATGGGCAGAAAAATTAAAAAGGATGTGAAAAGTTAATTGTCATTATTCATTGGTACGATCATTGATTTTAAATATCCCTTTTAAAATGTATTAACTTTCTCCCCACCCCCGAAGGTGTTAACTCCTTGTGGGGCTGCAGTCCCACTCACACCCGCCATCCTCTGCTACCTCCTATGATGTGTGTGTGAGCACCGGCCGTGTCAGTCGGCTATTTGACTGCAGAAGGGCATCACAACCCAATCCAGCCCTCCACCCGGGCACACTTCCAGTAGGGCTTGCTGCAATTTCCAGAGTGGGGACCGAGGCTGACTCTCTCCTCCCTAACCGAGGGGCGATTGGGCCAATTGTAGCACCCAAACCGTAGGCCATTACATTGAACGTTATATGACCGGCCGATCTCCCATGGCGTTGCTCGTGTTGAGTCGGGGCCAAGCTGTTTTCTAATGTGGGTCCATGAAGCCCCCAATGGCAGACCTCCCTCTTGCTTCCAACAGTACCTTCAATGAAGAGTAACTCTCCTCTGGGAATACATGTCCACCGGAATAGGAGATTTGCAGGTGGGGAATGAGCAAAGCAGATAGGGATGTCTCCAAACGACCTGTTCCACTGCTGCTCGGGCTGGTTAAGGTAGGAGGTTAGAGTGGGTAGGAAGGACCTATTTTCCGTAGCTGCCTAAAAGGGTGGTAGAGGCAGAGACCCTCGTCATATTTAAAAAGTACTTGGATATGCTCGTGAAG
Source organism: Somniosus microcephalus (assembly GCF_052327205.1). NCBI lineage: Eukaryota > Metazoa > Chordata > Chondrichthyes > Squaliformes > Somniosidae > Somniosus > Somniosus microcephalus. The sequence continues at coordinate 27,835,187 of NC_140998.1, read as the reverse complement.
TGCGGTAACCTACAGGGCTACGGACCAAGTGCTGGAAAGTGGGATTAGGCTGGATCGCCGTTTTTCGACCGGCACGGGCATGATGGGCCGAATGGCCTCCTTCTGTGCTGTAATTTTCTATGATTCTACGATATGTTAGGGCTGAGATCTAGTCCGGTAGAGAAGTATCATTGCAGCTGTATTTCAGGGCAAGTGGGGTTTTTTTGGTGGAATGTGGTCAAACATTTAATGAAATCAGAAAGGAAAAAATGAGCCGAAAGACACAAAAATATGATATCGAAAGTTAATGGGAGGCCAAACTGGAGGTTTGCGTCATTTAGTTCCTGGCACACTGTGGCTGGGTTAGATAACCTGCACAGTTGAAGACATGAGAGATCCTGCTGTAGCACACTTGCATCAAAGCAGAAAACCACGCCAAATTTGACCCGATTACATCCATGACACGACCATGGAAATCTTCACACTTCTAGGCCGCAGTGAGCTTATAAAAGGATTCTCAAAGTGATTTTTCAGTCGCTCAGAAAACAACCTTTTGATATGAGGCCCGCCTCGAAATTGGACTTAGGACCCAGGTGGCAGGGGAAGGCGCGTAAGTATATTCGGGGTATATTTTAAGGAAGAAAGGAATTGGTTAAGAGCAGGTGAAAAAAAAGAGGATGGGTGAAAGCACAGAAAGTAGAGCTGCCGAACTTGCTCAGGCGGCAGTCCTGTTTGTGCTGTCTCAATGTCGGGATTAAAATAAACGGGTTAATGCCTGCTCAACAGTCGGGCCCATGGAGTGATAGTATGAGCGGTGTGGACCTCACTGATCGGAAGCTCCAGCCTTCGAATGAGCGCAAGTCTTTAAAGTTTACTATTTGTAGTTAAAATTGCACACCAAGTGTTAAGTGTGCTGTTTGTGGGTCGGTGCTGGTGTGGAATGGCTGCTATGCTAATGGCTGCAGAACGACAATGAAATTCATTATGTGAAGCACTTTGAACATTTAAACATAATGAGGTGCAATATGAATACATTTTTTTTACTATCTTTTATTAATATTACTGGTAATAAATCTGCTCGTTCCATTGCTATTATGGCTGCAATAATTTAAAATTCTGAAGTTTACGAGTTGTACTATATAAACAGCACAAGCTGGTGGTCAGTAACTCATTGTTCTGTACATAACGTATTCGGACCCTGCAATTAGATTCAAGCCTGCAATTCACTTCTGGCTATCGCTTGTATTCTATATTTAAACCATCTGAACATCAGTGTATTGTCAGCTCACGTCCTCTTTAACAGTGGAGACTGCTCCTGCATTGCCGTTGTCAGAGCTCACTCTACAGATCAGAAAAAAAAAACCTTTTTCCCAGTCCCAATTATCTTGTGCTACTTTCTGGCGGAGAGGATGACCTCAGACCAAGCCTGCAATGAATGTACACACATCAGGTTAAAGCTGACATAACAACAGAAAATGCTGGAAAAACTCAGCAGGTCAGGCAACATCCGTGGAGAGAAATTTGAGTTGACGTTTCGGGTCGGACCCTTCTTCAAAACTGGAAAGAAAAGAAACTAGATCGAAAGCTGACACTGGGGCATGTGTTGCACATCATCCTTACGAGAGGACAGCACCCTTTATGTGGCTGTATTACTTTCTCAGTGTTGGGTAAAGGAATGTTGGCTTTTTTTATAACCAGCATAACGTGCTCTCGCATGCTAGTTCCTCTGCTGTGATGGACAGTCCAAACTTGCCCAGCTTATAACACCATTTGTAAAGAAAATGTTGCTGCAATGGAAGTACAGTACCACATTTCAGTGAGCTGCCAACTTATATTCAACTTATCATTTACTAGAGCTACATTCAGACATATTGGGGCTGTCCACAACCAGATGTAAATGTCTCCCCAGCTATACAAGACTTTGGTGAGGCCTCACCTGGAGTACAGTTTACCATTTTGGACCACCTACCTCAAGAAGGACATCGTGGCTGTAGAGAAGATACAGAGAAAGGGCAACGGAGATGATCCCTGGCCCGAATACATTGAGCTATGGCACTAGGCTTTATGCTTTGGGCTTGGATTCATTGGAGAAGCGTAGACTTAGTGGGTGATCTGCTTCAAGCCTTTAAAGTTGTTAAGGGCATCAATAACATCGATGTGATGGGGTCGTGTGGAACTAGGGGTCACTTGTTTAGCTGAGGAAGCAGGGAGTGAGATTGGATGTGCAGAAGTTTTATTTTTATCAGAGGGTGATCAAGCTGCAAATCAGGATTCTGGAAGTAATAATGAGAACTGACTCCTTTCAGTCCTTCAAGTAGTCATTAGATTTATTTTAGGATAACTACGAGACCACAGCAGAATGAAGCTGAGACCACAGCAGAATGAAGATAAGACTTCCAGTAATAACCAATGAGTTAGGACCTCCTGGGGCTTGGCTGATCACCTTTGAGAGGTTGGAGAGGAATTTTTGACAGGTTCCTGAATTGGTTCTGGGTCCAAGTGTTTTTTTGTATCTCTTAGGAAGTGGAGGAAGGAAGGGCGGGGGTATTAGAACAGATGCATTGAGAAGTGTGGTGAGCACATATGAGCCGGATGACCTTTTCTCATCCTGAGAGCACAACATAAACAGTTCATTACAGTCGGTGACACTTGAGACATAAATGAGCTGCACAGTGACAGCTTTTGCCAATGTGCAGTGAACATGCAATTGAGTTGATTTTGAAAGGTATAAGAGCTGTAAAGTAACAGTACTGAGTCAACTGTCAGGTTTCACATGATCGATCCAAATCTAAATTAAGGTGATAAAACAAACAAGGGGTAAATGAGGGTATGTGCACTTCCCAAATGTACTGAAAGATATGTTCAATAAGTAAAATGTTGGACATGAAAAGCAACTGGAAAATTTATACAGAGATTAATAGATACCTAAAAGTTACAGACTGGAATCTAATCAAGGGGTTCAGATGGTTTTTATATAGAATAATGCAGAACTCATTACGTAGACTGGTCTAGTCTATCTCCCAAGCTTTTGCATATGGTGAATTGAAGAATATGACCTGCTCTTATCTGTCATTGTTACTTCATGTTGCTGTTTCACTCTCTGTCCCCTTCTTACTCTTCTCTTCTGCCTCTCTCCCCTTAACGTCACTTCTTGCTTCACTTTCCATCCTCTTCAGCTTCTCTGTTGATTTCTGTTCTTCTTTCCCATTGAGTGCAAAGTGGCGGATAGCATGGTGTGATGGGAAAATAAGCCATTAGTGGCTTCAAGCATTTGGGATAGGGGTTGTGGGGAAAATGTAGCCCTCATTGGCTCCCTTCTCATCTCCTCTCCCAATTATTTATGCTTTTCCCTCACTCCCAACATGTCACCTTCACCTTTCCACTATTTTCTCCAATTCCTGCTATGCCTTCACTCCCATCACGACCTCTTCCCCTTTGAACTACCCCATTCAACCATTGTATCCTTCACTTTCTCTTGCTCTGATGTAACCCACCTCACTCTTAACCTTTCCTTTACTGTTCCCATGCCTGTTCCTATTCCTACTCGCTCCCCCAAAGAGTGGGTAGCTCGAGGCTTCCTCATCCGTAACCTGCCTCCCTCCTCCCCTCCCCCATCATACCCTTCCTTCCTGTTTTTTTTTCCACAGAGGCTTTGTTGCTGTCATAATTCAACTTACTTTCTATGAAAAAATAAATTAGACTGAGGAAAGATGTGTTAATGGGCCAACATTTGCGATTGGAGGCTTCCTACAGGCGACCTGCAAAATGTCTACGATAGTACCTGGTGGCCCGGGAGGTATGGAGGCTTGCGATCCTGGGCCTCTGAGTCTGCGCGGGCAGAGCCCCAAGTACCCCAAGGGGCGCGAGCGGTTCGTAGGTGCTCCCGGGATCATGTGGGCCAGCCCAATCAATAACAGAAGGGAATCCCCATTCATACTTTTGACAGTTCTGTACGTACGGAAATATCATAAGTATGAATGGGGATCACATAAAAAATACACCAACACATGAAATATTTTTTTTAATTACATATTTAAAATGAATTAAAATGCCATTTAATTAAATATTTAAACAAAAATTTAATTTTTTGAAAAAAAAAATGTTTTTATGGGGCTAAAAATAAACTTACCTTTTTAAAGAGTATTTTTAATTTTTAAATGAGTGATAAAATTTTATTTTTCTATTTTTTAAAACTCTTCTGCTGGTAAAAGCAGGCCTTACCCCTGCTTTTACCAGGCGTAAGAATTTCACCGGCATTCAGCGGACAGAAGTTGAGCAAATAGCCCAACTCTCCATCTGCATAGGCCCATCTCCTGGGGATGCGGAGGATCGGTCAAGAGGATTCTTGACAAATCGCAAGTGCCGGGTTTCAATACATGCACTTTGCATGCCTCAACCCGGAACTTGCGCGGCCCCTACGGGTGTGTACACACCTCGTACGCACCCGTGGGGGTCACAAAATACGGTCCATTATTTCTATCTCTATCTCTCGCCCACTTTGTCTCATAGATGTTAGCAACTAGAATCTGTCTTATTTGTGTAAACAATAATTAGCAATTAACTTTTCTAATTAATAAATCCTAAATGAGATAATTAGTTTGCTTTAAAATTCTACTGGTGTTGTCTTTGAAAATTGAACTAACATTAACCTGTCTTCCCTCACTGCCCCTCATCTCATGTTCCTTCTCTTGCTCTCTCTCCTGACCTTTTCGTTAATTATCTCCCTTTCCACTTAAACACTTTCTGAAGGTTAGAGCATACAAGACAAAAGCTTCAATAGGTATATAATCTCTCACTCTCCCTGCCTGCCTCTCTGTATTTTAAAAAACATTTATACAAATTTTACCTCAATAAATGTGTCCCTTTTCAAAATTATTTGAAGAAAAGTTACTGGGTAAAAAGTACTAGAAACAAAATAAAATATTTCAACAGTCCAGCTGCAGGTATGGTAGCCGAATGGTTATGGTACTGGACCAGCAATCCAGAGATTGTAAAACCTCATGGAAAATTGTGAAAGTAATCTGTTAATTAGTGGGCTAGCAACAGAAAATTACCATGGAGTAAAAACCCAAGTAATATCCTTCAGGGATGGGAACTTGCGCTCTCTACGTGGTCTGACTTGCATGTCACTTTAGTTCCACACTATATGGTTGACTCTTAAGTGCCCTTAGTCCAAACAGAGGTGAACAATAAATACTGCCTTGTCAGTGTTGCCCACAGCCTGAACAGTACTGATACACCTTGGGGAATTCAATACACTGAATATGTTTCACACGGCATAATCCGAAATCAGCTCGTAGAGTCACAGGTCGAGGCAAAAATATCAAGACGAAGCATTTGGGAAAGGCTGCGGCTTTTAAGTCAAACCATTAATGAAGGGTAATTCAATTTAATTATCTTATTGTGAAATAGTTTAAAAACATCTTTATTATGTTTAAACCCTTTTCTGTGGGAATTTCAATTACTGTGAAAAACATGACAAATCAAGAAAGCATTTTGAACAATATATCTAAACACACAGCCTTGGATAACATGGAGACAATCCAACACTCAGAGGGACCTTCGAACTTCCTGTACTTTTTTTCTTTGATGTGTGCCAGCTGGGAGTTGAATCATATCAATCAGTACACTTGAAGCCAGTAAAATGTACCGCTCTAGAATGATTCCTATGATGAGAGATTGTGCCTATGCTCTTTGGAGTTTAAAATAATGAGAGGTGATCTCATTAAAACATACAAGATTCTGAGGGGGATTGACAGGGTAGATGCGGAGAGGTTGTTTCCCCCTGGCTGGAGTGTCCAGAACTAGGGGGCATAGTCTCAGGATAAGGGGTCGGCCATTTAAGACTGAGATGAGGAGGAATTTCTTCACTCAGAGGGTTGTGAATCTTTGGAATTCTCTGCCCCAGAGGGCTGTGAATATAAAGTATATTCAAGGCTGAGATAGATTTTTGGACTCTATCAAGGTACATGGAGATCGGGCGGGAAAGTGGAGTTGAGGTGGAAGGTCAGCCATGATCTTATTGAATGGTGGAGCAGGCTCAAGGGGCCGTATGGCCCACTCCTGCTCCTATTTCTTACGTTCTTATGTTCAAATGGTGTCCACTCTGCTCACTGTTAGAGATGAAAAGAACCTACAGCTCGCTGTTGTGGCACCGTGACTCTAAGATTCTCTGTGCTGCTTGAGGAAGGGCCCGGTAGTGATACTGCTGAAAGCATCCATTCTAACCGCGGGGGTCAAGTGATGTCATGCCACACCACACAAGAGTGGGCATGGTTTGTAACTGTCTGCTTACCATAAGATTGTATCCCAGCCGGAGCTCACTCCCCAGGGCGCACACTCTACTTTGTATATTGGTAGTGGAGGTGATTCAGTTTTCAATCATTTTTCACTGGCACTTGCTGGCAATGCTGATCACCAGGAATTCTGACCTCCATCCCCTGTATTCATTTACCTGCGCAACAGTCTCTGCACTTAAAATAATTCATTGTGTGAAGCAAGTTAAAATGTCTTAACGACACAAGGTGCTGTGTAAATGCAAGCTTTATTATGTTGATATTAGTAGTGGATGTCCCATGGTGTTCACGATGAGTCAGAGGATAGGCTTTTTAAAATAATGGCAGCAATGCTATACCAGTTAAAGCACCTTATGTTATAACAGCAGTAATGTTCACCAAAAAAACACATTTTAAAAATCTTTCTTTGTGTAATTGCGTTTCTTCCTGTCTCAGATTTGAATCCTTTCTGTATTAATTTGCTATATCAAACCATGCCATTCTCCTCCAACAACTCTCCTCTATGGGACTGCCCTTGCATGGTTCCACTCCTACCTATCCGACCAAAGCCTCTGTGCCTGTACAATGGCTTTGCTTTCTTACCTTGCTACGAACGTCAACATCGGAGCCCTCTGAGGATTTATCCTCAGTCACTTGCTTTTCCTTGTGTACATGATGCTCCTTGGTGAATTCATGCACAGGAACACTTTCATGTACGTTGATGACACTCCACTCTACCTCTCCACCACCACTCTCGACCACCTCTGTGCTGTCAGCCTACTTGTCTGACACCCAGTTCTGAATGAGCCATAACTTCCTCCAGCTCAACATTGGGAAAACCATAGCCATCATCTTTGGCTGGCATCACAAGTATCACTTCCTTGCCACTGATTCAGTTTTCCACGCCGGCCACTGTCTCAGGCTGAACTGGACCGTTCACAACCATGATGTCTTGTTCGATCCTGAACTGAGTTTCAATCCAGAAATACTGCCTCATTCCACCTGTGCAACCTTCGGCCCTGCCTCAACGTCTTTGCCGTTGAAACCCTGATACACGCCCTTATCATCTCCAGACTCAAGTGTTCAAATAGTCTCCTTGCTGGCCTACCATCCTGCACCTTCCCTAAACTTCAACTTATTCACAACTCTGCAGCACATACTGAATTAGATCCCACTCGCCCGCCTCCTCCACCCCATCTTCACAAAGTGCATTGGTGGCTTCTCGCCCAAAGCATTAGATTTATAATCCTCGGCCTTCTCTTTAAATCTCTTCATGGTCTCTTTTGTCCTTTGCCCTTTCTTTGCAATTTCCTGCAGCCCTATATCTCCCCGAACTCTCTGTTCCTCTAACTGCCGTCTTTTGTGCTCTTGCCTCCCCCTTACCCCCCCGCCACCCACCATGAGTAGCGGAGCCGTCATCCACATGTACCATACTATCTGGAGCTCCCTTCATATCCCTCCCTACACCTCCATCTTCCTCTCTTCTTTCAAACTCCTCTGAAATCCACCTCTTCAACCAAGCTTTCTGTCATCTATCCTACCCTCTACCTTCCTGGTTTGACATCCGTCCTATCTTTGAAGCATCTAGGACATTTTTTTTACTTTAAAGGTGCTATATGTATGTGAGTTTATTGCTGTTTTTCACTTTGTGCCTTCCTCTTTCTCACTTTCACTTGTGTTGTTGCATCTGCCCGTTTGTCGCCAGCTCTTTTTCCCAGTCTTTCCCTTTCCCTCTCAGTCTCCGTTTGCTTGGGCAGGTGTTGCAATGCATCAGAGCACCGAGGAGGGGAAGAGGGGCAATGCGGGCAGAAATACAGAGGCAAAACCCTTTATTGGATTGACGTGGGTAGATATCGACATGGGTAGATACAGACAGACAGCATTGAGAGAGAGATAGATATAGACAAACAGATAGTTAGACTTAAAATACAACATAGAATAAAAATGGAGCACTTTTGGATTTCCAATTTTTGGGTCAATTACTGCTCCATAATATATAATGCATGCAATACAAGTATATCGCATTTAAGGTTGTAACATTTTAAAGAACTATGATGAAACAGCTAATCTACTCCATAAAATATGAATGATTTAGGTGTAATTAGTGCTCTGTATATAACTAAGATAATTATTCTGGGCTTTCTGCCAGTCCTCTGGCACTATCCACTCTTCTGTGGAACTTGCCAATGCCTCTGCTATCTCCTCCCTAGTCTCCTTGAGTATGCGTGGGTGCATACCATGGAGCACCACAACAGGATCTTCCCCTCCCTTTCCAGATTCTTTTCCAACCATTTTGAGATGTCCCTTACCCTGGCACTAGGTAGGCAACAGACCCTTTGGGACTCTCAATCCTAACTGCAAAGAATACTAGCTATCCCCCTAATTGTAGAATCCCCTATAACTACCACCTTTCTACTCTGCACCTCCTCCCCTTGGGCAGCCTCCTGCTCCACGGTGCCTTGGTTGGAATTCTGGCTTCCGTCCTTCCCACAGTCTTTCTCCTTATCCTCACGGGTATTGAGTACTTTGTCCAAGTTGGACAGGAGCCGTGGTCTGCTGGATCTCCTTCACTACCGCGCCTACGTTCCCCTTACCTGCTGACTGACAGTCACACTCTCCTCTTCCTGCGCATGTGCTTTCCTCTGGGGCGTGATTGTATTCTGGAGTAAATTATCCAGTAATTCCTCCTCCTCCCTTACGTGTCGAAGTGTCTCTAGCTCGGACTCCAGCTCAACGACTCTGAGCCAGAGTGTCTCGAGGCAGAGACATCTCTTACAGACGTGGCAATCTGAGACAGTCTCATTGTCCACACACGACAATCCCGACACACTGCCTGCAGTGTCATGTCGTTTACTCATTTTATGTATTTATTTGTTAGTTATCCGTAGTTTTATTTTTTGAACTAATTGGTCACTTGAGGTCTAGTTCTATTCAATAGGTGGATTTAGCTTAATTTTAAATTAGTTAGTTACTGTGATTAATTACTTAGCCATTTATCAGTTATCATCTTTAAATGCAATTAGTATTTAATCACTTAGCTTGTTTTCCTTTGACTTACACTTGTTTGCACTAATATTAAATCCTTACTTACTCGAGCTTAACACTAAAGATACTAAACACACAAAGGGATATCTAGATACTTACCGATATACTTATTTTAATTTCCTCGGGTTCTGCCGCTCCTCTCTGTGTTGATTTTGATGTCACTTTTTCCAGTTCCTCTGGTGCAAATATTTGCTTATTTACTTGTTGCCCCTTGGTTTAAATTACTGAGCACCTCCTCCCCCCTTTGCACCTAATTCCCACTCTCGCCAAATTCCCCTCTGCCACTCTGTTTAGCAAGATCAGATTCTTCCAGCTCTGTGCACGCAGCATATATAAAATAATTATATAATGGGCAGGATTTTCATTGGGCTGTGGAGGCAGGATTGGAGGTGTGTGGGGGGTTAAAATCCTGAAATCAGGGAGGGCATGAACCCATCCCACCCCCAACCGGTCTCCATGCCAGTTTCAAAGGAGGCGGGTGTAATGATCAGTAACATGTCATTCTAGAATGGTACACTAGGTGGAGCTGTATGTTTAGCAGTGGGCTACCCACAAGGCAGTAGTCAAGATGGATGCCTGTACACTAGTCCACATGGCTAAATAAATGACTAGCTCAAGCTAGCTGTTCATAATGAAAACGTCTATTTATTATGAACATAACAATGGGTACCCAACCCACGCTGGGACCCGCCTCCCCAAGGCAGGAAGGGGATTAGTGCCAATTAACTGCCTGTTAAAAGGTAGTTAACAGGCAGTTTTTAGCCTAATCCCTATTTTCATTCTTGATGTGTGGGATTCCCGACAGCTCCAAACCACGCCAAGTTAGTGAGGCGGGCCGTCGGGCTGAAGGGCTTGGAGGGGTCGAGATGTCCGGTGTTCAGGTGAGTGATGGGTGCATGAGTGCAGAAGTAAGTGTGTTTGGTGTGTTTAATGTGTTTAAAGAAGTTTTACTTACCTTTACAGCCTTCCTTCCTTCAGGTCTCGGGAGTCCCTCATCTCACTGGCACAGAAAGCAGAATGGCCGTGAGCTGTCAAAAATTGCAGCATTCAGTTTTCTGTTCCGGGGAGATCTCTAAATCATCCTGAGAGGAAGGAATTAACTTAGAGTACAGATTGTCAGTGTCCGACAGCTTCAAACAGCTGTGAAACGCTGATATTTCATCTGTCAAAAGGTCTTGACAGATGAAATGTCAATCTGTGACATCACCTGTTGCCGGGTGGCCCTTAATTGGCCTGCTGAGCCCGCTGGGCGGGCTCAATAAGGTCAATCAAGTCAAAATCGCGTAGGTTGGCTACAACTCGATGGAGGCGGGACTACAACCCTGAAAGTTGTAGTCTCGCCTCCTAAATGAAAATCCAGCCCTCAATGTTTAAGTTATAGCAGAGAATAATAATGCTGATGATTTAGATTTAACAGTTGCTGATCTAAGCATAATTGTAATGCTGCAAGGACAACCATTCCAATTCTCAGAGGTGAGTAAGGAGCCAGACTGGAGGAGATGCCTAGGGTACTCTGCAGTAGCTGGTGCAAAGCTTGGCTGCAAGCCCCTGGTTGATGTCACTCCCATGAATGGTCCAGCAGTGGCTGAAACTCCAGCTCCCAGCCAGGCTCTCTCACTCCCACCAGACATCTCGGCCCCAATATTGCTCTCCGTCGGACTTTACATTTCCCCATGGATTCTGAGCCTTCCGGAGACAGGTGGTCCTGGGCCTGCCTCTAGAACAGCTGCAGCTATGGTAATGAAAGAGGAGGAGGCAGTCCCTCCTCACCGTTGTGTCTGAGAGGTGCCGATATTCAAGGTCACCTATAGAGTAGTAATAATTGGGGAATTCAACTATCCTAATATAGACTGGGATTGTAATAGTGTTAAGTGCAGAGAGGGGGAAGAATTTCTGAAGTGTGTTCAGGAGAACTTTCTTGATCAGTAAGTTTCCGGCCCGACGAGGGAGGAGGCATTGCTGGGTTTGGTTGTGGGGAATGAGGCAGGTCAAGTGGAGCAAGTGTCAGTAGGTGAACATTTAGGGAACAGTGATCATAGTATCGTATGGTTTAGATTAGCTATGGAAAAGGAAAGGGAGCAATCTAGAGTAAAAATGTTTAATTGGGGGAAGGCCAATTTCAGTGGGATGAGAATAGATCTGGCCCGGGTAAACTGGAATCTAAGATTGGCAGGCAAAACTGTAATGGAACAATGGGCTGTCTTTAAAGAGGAAATAGTTCAGGTACAGTTGAGGTACATTCCCAGTAGGGGGAAAGGCAGGGCTCCCTAGATGACGAAAGAGATAGAGAATAAGGGGTTGTCTTATGAAGAAAGGTTGAGCAGGTTGGGCCTATACTCATTGGAGTTTAGAAGAATGAGAGGAGATCTTATTGAAACATATAAGATTCTGAAGGGGCTTGACAGGGTAGATGCAGAGAGGATGTTTACGCTCATGGTGGAATCTAGAACTAGGGGGCATAGTCTTAGAATAAGGGGCTGCTCTTTCAAAACTGAGATGAGGAGGAACTACTTCACTCAGAGGGTGGTAGGTCCATGGAATATGCTGCCCCAAAAAGCTGTAGAAGCTACATCATTACATAAATTTAAAACAGAAATAGACAGTTTCCTAGAAGTAAAGGGAATTAAGGGTTACGGGGAGCGGGCAGGAATTTGGACATGAGTCTAGGTTCGGATTGGTCATGGCCCTGTGGGTAGCGGAGCGGGCCCAGGGGCCGTGTAGCCTGATCCTGCTCCTATTTCGTGTGTCTAATTCTGTTAGATTCAGGAGATGGTTCTGTGATAGTGGATTGGCAGTTAGGATCAGATCAGCCATGATCTTATTGAATGGCGGAGCAGGCTCGAGGGGCCGATTGGCCTACTCCTGCTCCTATTTCTTATGTTCTTATTATCATTTCAGAATAAGGGGGCACCCATTTAAATTGGAAATGAGGAGAAATTTCTTCTCTCAGAGGGTTGTGAATCTTTGGAATTCTCTTCCCCAGAGAGTTGTGGAGGCTGAGTCATTGAATATATTTAAGGCGGAGATAGACAGATTTTTGAAAGGTAAGGGAGTGAAGGGTTATGGGGAGCGGGCAGGGAAGCAGAGTTGAGGCCAAGATCAGATCAGCCATGATCTTACTGAATGGTGGAGCAGGCTCGAGGGGCCGAATGACCGACTCCTGCTCCTACGTCTTAAGTTCTTATGTTCTAATATGATGAAGCAGAAAAAGAGTGCATATGACAGATGTCAGATTGCAAATACATCTAAGAATCAGGCTATACATAGAAAGGTCAGAGGAGAAGTGAAAAAGAAAATAAGAGGGGCAAAGAGAGGGTATGAGAATAGAATGGCAGCCAACATAAAAGATAATCCAAAAGTCTTCTATAGGCAAATAAATAGTAAAAGGGTAGTAAGAGGAGGGGTGGGGCTGATTAGGGACCAAAAATGAGACCTATGCATGGAGGCAGAGGATATGGCTGAGGTACTAAATGAGTACTTTGCATCTGTCTTCACCAAGGAAGAGGATGCTGCCATAGACATAGTGAAGGTGGAAGTAGTGGAGATACTTGATAGGATAAAAATTGATAAAGAACAGGTACTTGAAAGGCTGGCTGTGAAAGGATTATTACTAGTCCTAGCCCCTTTAGGGCTACCCAGATCAGGCGTATTCCCCAGACATTCATTTTCAACTAAAGTTAGAGGTAGCCGAATCCTAAAGACGCTTAATTGGGTCTAAAGGTCCAGATTATCTCTCCCTAAAGGAAAGGAACAGCCTGAAGATGTTACCGTCCTCCAGATAGCACTTTTAATAAGTTTAGCTAGACTGTAAACTTTCGAATATTATGAGGGTCCGGAAAACTCCCCCAGAGTTCTGCAACTCCTCACCAAAGAGTGTACAGAGATTGAGTTTGCAAGTTTGATACAGAAGTACTATGTGAGACATTTCTAAAAATAATATAGATTTATTAAAGAACCAACATGTAATTATAGTAGGTGTTTCAATCGCAACATTAACAGTTCCAAATACAAAAAGCTTTTACAATTCTTATCAGAGATCCTTATTTTCAAATCTTAACTTCATTACATTTTTACATTTCTTAGTCTTATTTCAGGATATCCACCAAAATCAAATACAAGTACCTTTTTAATCCCCGAGACTCAAAGAGTTGTAGACTTACAGAGCTTGCCTCTGAAGCCTGAGAATTGCTTTGCCCCTTCAAGCGAATCTGTCTTCCCATTTGAAAGTCCAATTTTTATACTCTTTCTCAGTGGTATATCCTTTGAAGTTTTCTGCTGATGTAAGCTAATTATCTCTAGTCATTTTTCTGTTGACCCCTTCTATTCTTATAGTCAGTTCAGCTGGTAGCATTAAGAATCATGTCTCTACCTTTAGGTGTTCAAAACTTATCATAAAAACAATATGATGGCTGTGCATCTATTTGATATCATTCTTACGAAGGTCTTCTGTTTGCATCTTTTGCATTTAGAACACCTCGACCGGGTGCACCATTGTCTTCTTAGTTACTTCAGTTGGTTGCAACACATAATCGTGTCTCCGTGTTTCATTTGATGTCATTTTTATGAAGGCATATGTTTCTTTAATTTCCAAGGCTTCAGACTTCTGGAACCTCTAACCTTCTGTTTCATTAAGGCTATTGTCTCAGTATCAACAACTTATCTTATCTCAATATCCTGTATGCTGTTTACACCTTTAGATTGTTGAGGTTTCCAGATTTTCAAACCCAGTTTGTCATGTTTTAATGAATATTTTCATAGGATGGTGTATTTTTCTGAAGATGGCATATTGCTTATTCCTTCACAGCTGTACTTAAAGTAGATAAATCACCTGGAGTGGATGGGAATTGAGGGAGGAAATTGCGGAGGTACTGGCCATAATATTCCAATCCTCCTTCGATATGGGGGTGGTGCCAGAGGACTGGAGAATTGCAAATGATACACCCTTGTTCAAAAAATGGTGTAAAGATAAACCCAGCAACTACAGGTCAGTCAGTTTGACCTTGGTAGAGGGGAAGCTTTTAGAAACAGTAATCAGGGACAAAATTACAGTCACTTATTTAGGTGTGGATTAATTAAGGAAAGCCAGCATGGATTTGTTAAAGGCAAATCATGTTTAACCAACTTGACTGAGTTCTTTGATGAGGTAACAGAGAGGGTTGATGAGGGCTTCCGGGGATGTTTCCGAATTATCAGGTCCCGGGTCCTGACACCCGAACGGTTCTGTTAATCCTCCCTTTCCCTTTCTTCACTAACTTAATCATTCTTATTTCATTTGAACAATTTCAACTGATTTACACTCAGCACTCCAGCTTGCAAAAATGTCACGAAATATTTCCTGTTTCGGATTATTTACTAATTTTCTCTCATCTCTTCTTTCAATCTCTGATGTTTGCTGCTTAATCCAGTTTTTTTTGGTCATGATTTAAAAGCTCATTCACATGTCGGGGACTCAGGCTTGTATTGACTCTCCTGGGTCTGGATAGCACCAACATGGGGGTTTTAATCTCTTTTTTCTCCCTAATTCTTTTCCTACACTCTGCATAACTAACCGCGGGTCATTTTCATAATTGCATCGCAGGCTCTGTTTGCTGTCAATGGGGTGGGGGAGCTGTTGGCTCCTCATTTGCCTTCTGCTTGGTTTCTGTCACCTTTTCTTCATAACGTGGACTCAGTTGAAGCTAATTACATTGGCCCTGAATTTGCGGTCGGAGGCTCCCCGCGGGGAAATGCTGCCAATCCGCAAATAAAATGCCCACGTTCTGTAGAAGGGTTTCTGTAGTGTCCGAGGATCAATTATACTCAGACTGCAGGAGAACAATAAAACAGGTATTTACTGAACAGAGAGTAATTCAAGACTGAAATACAGAAGCCTGCTATGGCTTTATATACAGGGGTGGTCACTGCCGGTACTGCAGTATAGAATCAGTTCTTCTCTTAAAGGTACATACACAACAATTCCTCCCCTTTTAGATAAACAGTACATAACATTCATTTAACAACTAAATAATAACTAATTACAATTACAATTTTCTCTGTACTATATACATCAACTGAAATAATCATTTATAAGTTCAGTCTTTGAGGAGGCTTCCTGATCCTGACTGGATAGCGCCTTTCTCGAGTATCCTGTTCTTGCGGCGGAGTTGATTCTGGCTCATTGTCATTGGTTGGTTCGTCAGCTTCCAATACCACTGCTTCTGAGGTAGACGCAATCTGTACTTCGGGTTGATTACCAGGTGCACCTGCTCGTGGTATGGGTTTGGCTTGTTCCTGTGACTCTAGAATCTGGTCAGCATAGCGTCTCACGATGCTCTCTCCAACGTCCACTGTGTACATTAGTGGTCCCTGCTGTTTGCATATCGTTCCTGGCTGCCATTTTTCTGTTCGGTAGTCGCGGGCCAAGACTGGTTGCCCTATCTTGAAGCTCCTGGTTGGCTTCTCATTTATGTGCTGGAATTGCTTATCCTCAACATCTCGTCTTATGTTTGGTTTGAGCAAATCCAGGCGACATCTTAGCCTTCGGTTGAAGAACATTATGGCTGGAGCTTGGTTGGTGACTGCATGTGTCGCATTCCGGTAAGCAAAAAGACATTATCCACCTTGTGTTGTAGTGGTATGTCGTCATTATGCATTGCCTTTATGGCCTTTTTAAAGGTCTGAACAAACCTCTCAGCCAATCCATTTGTGGCTGGATGATATGGGGCAGATGTGTAATGCTTCACCCCAATATTCCTCAGAAACCTCCGGAAATCCTCTGACACAAACTGTGGCCCATTGTCGAAGCAAATCTGTTCTGGCAAGCCATTCCTGGCGAAGATGGTCTGTAGGACTGCAATAGTTTTCTCCGTGGTGGTGGAGGACATTTTGATGAACTCTGGCCATTTCGAATGGGCGTCCACAACGATTAGGAACATTGAGTCCATAAATGGACCAGCAAAATCAATGTGTACCCGTTGCCATGGAGATGAGGGCCACTCCCATGGATGTAGCGGGGCCTGTGGTGGAGCGTTTTGGACCTTCTGGCATCCTGTGCATCTCTTGGTCATATCCTCGATTTCTTTATCAATTCCCGGCCACCACACAAACGCCCTGGCTAGGCTCTTCATTTTTACCCCTCCCAGATGACCCTCATGAAGCTCATTGAGCACTCTCTCTCTCAACTTGGGTGGAATTACCACTCGGGATCCACACATCAAGGTCCCCCGGCGCACTGACAGCTGTTCTCTCCTTGGCGAGAATGCTGGCAACAGTGAGTCGCCATGTGCTGGCCATCCCTTCACCGTCAAATCATAGACCCGAGAGAGTGTCGGGTCATTTCGGGTTTCCTTCTCTACTTGAGTTTGTAACAGGTAGACATTCGACTATGGTCACATGGAATATCTCAACAGGGTCCACTGCAGGTGCTTCCTCTACCGTAGGCAACGGTAGGCGCGACAGCCCATCAGCGTTTCCATGCTGTTTCGTACCCTTGTACTCTATGTCGGACTGATGTGCCCCTAGAAAAAGTGACAACCTTTGCAGCCGTTGCGCCGTCATCACAGGAACGCCCTTCTTTGGGTTGAAAATGGAGACCAGGGGCTGATAATCAGTCAGTAGGGTGAATTTCTGCCCGTGCAGATAGTGATTGAACTTCTTCACCTCCCACACCAGACTGAGGGCCTCCCTGTTAATCTGGGCGTAGTTACGCTCGGCTGAGGTTAACGAGCGTGACACAAAGGCTATTGGCCTCTCTGAACCGTCAGGGAATTTGTGTGACAGCACCGCTCCGATGCCGTAGGGAGACACATCACATGCTAACCGAATCGGTAGTGTTGGATTGTAGTGGGCCAATACTTCTTTTGAAGTGATTAGGCATTTACAATTCTGAAAGGCACGCTTACACTCATCACTCCATCTCCATGTTATTCCAGTTTGCAGTTAGGGCGTTCAGTGGGTGCAGAATTGTAGATAAATTCGGCAAGAACTTATGGTAGTAGTTTACCAACCCGAGGAACGACCTCAGTTGCGACACATTCTCCAGTGCTGGAGCCTTAACTACAGCCTCAATCTTGTCCGGCGACTTATGCAACCCTTCCTCATCAATCATGTGGCCACAATACGAGATTTGTCTCCTGAAGAACTCGCATTTGGGGCGGTTGGCTCATAGCCCATATTCCTGTAATCTCGTGAGCACCTGCTCCAGGTTGGCAAGGTGTTCACTGTCATTTTCGCCCGTAACCAGGATGTCGTCCAAATAACACTGGGTCCCCGGGATCCCTTGCAGGACTTGTTCCATCGCCCTCTGCCAAATAGCCGGGGCTGATGCTACCCCGAATACCGGTCGATTGTACTGGTAAAGGCCTTTGTGAGTGTTTATCGTGAGGTATTTCCTAGGCGCTTCTTCCACCTCCATTTGTAGATACGCTTGGGCCAGATCAATCTTTGTAAAGCGTTTCCCTCCAGATAGTGAGGCGAAAATATCTTCCATCCGTGGAAGTGGATATTGTACTGTGTGCAGGACTGGGTTCACAGTTACCTTGAAGTCCCCACAGATGCGAACTTTCTTCAGTTCCCCAGGCGTGCTGCTCAATGATTTCTTCATTACAGGAATGATGGGTGTGGCCCACTCGCTCCAGTCCACCTTGGACAGCACACCTGAATGCTCCAGACTCTCCAGCTCTGCGTCAACGGCTGGGCGGATCGCGTAAGGTACCGGTCTGGCCTTAAAACATTTTGGGTTTGCGTTATCTTCGATTTTTATCGTTGCTGTTACTCCTTTTAGAGTCCCAAGTCCTTGTTGGAACACCTCTTTCGTGTCAGTTAGAATTTTTATCAGTCGTCCAGGTGTGACGTCATCATCCTTTTTATCAGTCACAGTTAGCGCCTGAATGGAATGCCAATCCAATTGTATTTTTTGGATCCAAACACGTCCCAATAATGGTGGTCCTCCATCTGGTAGTATATATAGATACAGTTTCTGTGTTTCCTTGCCGTTGTATTCAACTGGCACCCTTATTTTTCCTCTGGGGTAGACTTTTTGCCCCGTGTATGTCTTCAATACAATGGACGTGTCCTTCAAGGGTACGTGTGAGAATAGCCGCTCATAGT
The DNA here is from genome assembly GCF_052327205.1 of Somniosus microcephalus. Taxonomy (NCBI): domain Eukaryota; kingdom Metazoa; phylum Chordata; class Chondrichthyes; order Squaliformes; family Somniosidae; genus Somniosus; species Somniosus microcephalus. Next base: position 27,816,801 of record NC_140998.1, on the reverse strand, counting down.
CTTGTCGATTCATGACAGTTAGGGCTGATCCTGTGTCCAATTCCATCTTTACTGGGGACCCTGCTATCATGAGGGTGACCCAAATGGTTCGGTGATCCTCCTTTGCGATCACGTTGTGTAACTTTAGACAACTTAGTCTCCTGCTCCCGGAGTCCTTATCACTCTCCTGATCTCCCGAACTACTCTGTCAATTTCTTTACTTTCTTGTACTTTTCCTTAGTAGTTCTTGTAGTGTTGGTTTTCTTTCCCAACCTGCAGACTCTTGCTATGTGTCCCATTTTCCCACATTACCTGCATACTTTGTCCTTAACCCAGCAGTCCTTCTGACCATGGGTTGTTCTGCCGCAGCGATAGCACTTTTCTGCTCCATACGCCATTTCGTTAGCGCTGTATTCCTGTGGTTTCTGTTGTATTTCCGCAGCTCCCTGTGCTGCTGCTTCGTAGGATACTGCCACGCTGAAAGCCTGTTCTAGCGTCAGGTTATTTTCCGAAAGTAGTCGTTTCTGGGTTCCTTCACTCTGGAGCCCGCAGACAAACTTATCCCGCAAGATGTCTGCCAGTCCTGCTCCGAACTGGCAGTGCTTCGATAACTTGCGTAGTTCCGTAAGATAGTCAGCATTGCTCTCATCTTTGTGCTGATTTCTTTTATGGAACTTGAATCTTTCTGCTATCAGCAGCGGTGTAGGGTTTAGGTGTTCCTGTAAGATATTAACAATCTCTTCAAAACTTTTCTCCATTGGTTTAGCTGGGGTAATTAAATTCCGCAATAGGCCGTACGTTCTCGCGCCCATCAAATTTAATAATACCGATGCCTTCTTTCCATTGGCCACCTCATTGGCATTGCAGTACACTTCACTTCTTTCCACATACGTGGTCCAGTCTTCTACCTCGTTGTCGAAAGCAGTGATACTGCCACTCTTCGGCATCTTGGGTGATTTAAAATGGCGCCTCCCGCGCTTTTTCTTCTTCCCCAATGTAATAAAATGGCGCCTCCCGCGCTTTTCCTTCTTCCCCAATGGAATAAAATGGCGCCTCCCGCGCTTTTCCTTCTTCCCCTTGTTGCCACGCTGCTCCTAGCGTTCTACAGGGTAATGGCGGCGACCCACGGCTTCAGCGCATCTCACTTTTCCTTCCCTGCGTTCTATCCTCTCCACGCTGCCCTGTTCTTGAGCACCGACCGCGCCATGTGTGCTTCACCCTCTCTCTCTTCCTCCCGACGACGCTGCACGGCCCCTTTGCAGAGCCGCTCGATCGAGCCCGAGCCCGCCGCAGTCCGGAAGGGTCAGCGCACTACCTGCTACCAGCACGACTTGCTGGAACACCTCGACTGGGGAGCCAGGCCCAGCTCTCCACAGCCTCCTCTGCAACTCTCCGATGGATCCCTGGGCGGTTGCCCGTGGTTGACGCCCGCCGTTCTGACTTCGACCTCCAAGAAGCTTCTCTTCAGGGAAAAGATCCCTGTGAGGTGATGCAGTACTGCAGGTGAGTTCAAACCTGCCCGTCGCCGGTGTAGTGTCCGAGGATCAATTATACTCCGACTGCAGGAGAACAATAAAACAGGTATTTACTGAACAGAGAGTAATTCAAGACTGAAATACAGAAGCCTGCTATGGCTTTATACATAGGGGTGGTCACTGCCGGTACTGCAGTATAGAATCAGTTCTTCTCTTAAAGGTACACACACAACAGTTTCGACCCGAAACGTTGACTCTATTTCTCTCTCCACGGATGTTGCCTGGCCTGCTGAGTTTTTCCAGCATTTTCTGTTGTTACTTTGGATTTCCAGCATCCGCAGTATTTTGCTATCGTTAAATGCCCACGTGCCATGTTACCCATGAGGTACGGAGACTGGCGGTCGTGGACCTCTCCGGCTACCCGTTGGCAGAGGCCCTCGTATCCCAGGGGCGCACGCGGTTCACAAGCGCCCATGGGATCAGGTGGGTCGGCCCAACTAATGACAGAAGGGAATCCCCATTCATCCTTATGGGATTAAATTGCATTGAATTAAATATTTAAAACAAAAATGGAATTTTTTGAAAAATAAATTTACATGTTTTAAAGGAGCTAAAAATAAATGTACCTTATTTCACAGGTTTTTTAATGTATAAATTAATGCTAAAATTTCTTTTTAAATCTGTCTTTTAAAACTCTTACGCTGATAAAAAAAAAGCTGGCCCTACACCTGCTTCTACCAGGCATGAGAATTTCACGGGCATTCGCTGGGCAGAAGTTGGGCAAATAGCCCAGCTCTCCGCCCGCGGAGGCCCTTTTCCCGGGGATGCAGAGGATCGGTCAAGAGGAGAATTCTTGACAGCTCGCAAGTCCCGGGTTTTAGTGCATGTGCAGTGCATGACTAACCCCGGAACTTGCACGGCCCTTAACGGGCACGTACACACCTCGTACGCACCCGCACGGGCCGCAAATTACGGCCCAATGAGTCATTTTTGTTTTACGCTGATCGACATTTGATACTCTAAAGCAGTTATTTACATATCCCCATGTGTCACGTCGTGATTTGATAGCTGGGGCTAAGTCTCCAACCTGGTGATCGCTTACAAAGTTCATCACAAATTCGTCTAATTCAAAGATCTCATCAGTGGCCATCATTTTGGTCAAGGTAGGCATCTACGTTAAGTTTGTGAACCTTACAGGCGGGTGAGGTAGGTTGTGACCCCTTAGAATCATAGAATCATAGAATGGTTACAGCACAGAAGGAGGCCATTCAGCCTGTCGAGCCCGTGCTGACTCTCTGCAAGAACACTTCAGCTAGGCCCACTCCTTTGCCCTTTCCCCGTAGCCCTGCAATTTTTTTCCCTTTTAAAAGCCACTATTGAGTCTGCATCCACCACCCTTTCAGGCAGTGCATTCCAGATCCGAACCAATTAAAAAAAAGTTTTTCCTCATGTCGCCTTTGGTTCTTTTACCAATCGCCTTCGCTCAAAACCACGCTTTTCTACAACTTCTTTTAACTATTTTTAAAAATTATCTGTGAATCTTTTTTTTTGTTTTCTTAATGAATCTTTCTCTTAAGGAATCTCTAAGCCACTACATCAATACGGCAAGACCAGTGCATCAGCCTTAGACTAAGACGGGTGACCGAGGCCAGTACCTGAGGTAACCTTTCAATCAAAGTCACATAAAGTGGATACGTTTCACAGAAGGTCCGGATGGGGTCGCCAATTGTTAGATTATTGATCCAAGGGTCCACTTGTATTTCTATTTTTGGTTCGAGACCTTCAACGAAGCACTCCGCACACATTAGTCCCCCTGAGGTCAGGCTTTCTCTCTTAGGCAGTCCCTCGGAACCGAGGATGACTTGCTTCCACATTAAAAATGAGCTCGCAGGTGACTGATGCGTCCAATGCAGGACCTACAGTCTCTGTCACATGTTTAAAATGTAGATTCCACAGTAATATGATTCATATACGTAACATTTACTGTATGAGATTCTACAAAAGTTATTATTCGCTTGATATAAGATGCATATAATGAGATGGTGTTTATGGTAAATTCCTTCATCTAACAAGCTGTGTCTGCAAACTGAACAGATTGCTGGTTGCCAAGGCACCAGAAGATGTTCCACCTTAACTGTAGCTGTCGGCTTTCGAGTCCTGGGGGCCCACCCTCAACGAGGCTGCTCACTGCCACTCTATTTAAGGCAAGAAACTATTGCCTACGTGAACCTCGACACATCTGCCAATTAAATCTTTATACTGGTGAAAAGTTACAGAACAAACAATCTCACCAAGATAAAATGAATGGGCTGACAGAGACCTTCTGTCTCACTGAAGGACTGTAGTCCCCTTATCAATTAATGCATTCCTTTCACAGCTGTGGCCAAGTAGATTTGTTTTGGCAGCTCGCAGTTCCGCAGTATATCCTCTCCCCATGATTAAATACTGGGCTTCAGGAACTAATTGAAACTATAAACTCCTAACCCTAATGGCTAAACCATGACGTTTGCACAAAATAGTTCTTCCCGTGAAGGGAATGCCGGTCTATCACTGCACCCTGACATGATGGCCCTGATCTATCATAAAGATATCCCTGTGAAGCTACTGGACTTGATAAACTGTCTCACAGCACTTGGCGTCCAGGTGCTTCCAAAGTCCTTGTGTGTTTATCAGAGGATTGATAACAACAAATAGAAATGATGGAATTGCTGGTGATCTAAGGGTCTGCTTCAATCCAAAAGTTCAGTGGTTTACATGATATTTTAATTTGGAATCTAATTGCCTCTATCCTAGTCAGGTCTCCGTATATATTATAATATTGGGATGGAAATGTCGGCTGGGGGAAAAAGAAAAGACCCCTAGATGCCGGCAAAGAGTGAGCGACTGAACCCTTGAGTCGGGGGCTGGGTGTGGAGGTTGGGGTGGCTCTGGAGCTCGTCGGGTGCATGCGCCAGTCTGAAGAAGGAAAGGTGGGTAAAGGCTGAGCTGAAGACTAGGAGTTGTGAAAGAAAGTAGCAGGCAAATCTCAGGCTTCTCAGATACACAAGCCCTAGCCGCATAGAGTGGGAAACAAGTAGAGGTGCGGGAATATTGAGCAGCAGCGTGGGGCAACTGAATGGCCAGGGTGGCGGATGAAGGGTGACGTATCCTGTGGGCGACAAACTATTTGCATTTTTTTTTTGATTTGGTTCATTTTGTGCTTTTTGTCATTTGTTTTCTGTGGGGTTGCTGGTTGTTGGTTGCTTTCAATGTATATCCCATTTCAACCAATCAGCATATAGTAGTTAAATAAGTTTTTTTTAATTGGTTGCTTTTTATTCAGTATGAAATTTGTATTCATTAGAAACCTTTGGACAATCGAACACATAGGACATTCATTCCCACATCCTATGGATGTGTATCGATGCAAGACTTTCATATATAGGTAACAGAGGTGAAGGATTATGAAGGGGACAAGGATCTTGACTTGTTTACATTACATTCTGAACTCAATATCAACTCGTCCACCACCAGTGACTGTGGCTGCAATATGTATGATCTACAGGATGCATTGCAGTAACTTGCCAAGGTTACCTTAACCGCAAACCCCATTGCCACCCCCCCCCACCCCCACCCCCCCCTGCCACCCTCCCTCCTCTCCTGAAGCTCTACCACTGAGGCACAAAAGCAGCAAGATCATGGGAATAAAATCACCTCCTTATTCTTCTCCAAGTCACACACCATTCTGACTTCGACATATATTACCATTCCTTTATTGTTGCTGTTCAAACGCCTGCAATCCCTACCTACCACCATCATGGGAATGTCATCACCACAAGGATTACAGGGATTCAAGGAGAAGGCCCACCACCACCTTCTTCGGACAATTAAAAAAAAAATTGTTTATGGGATGTGGGTGTCGCTGGCAAGGCCAGCATTGATTGCCCATCCCTAATTGCTCTCAAGAAGGTGGTGGTGAGCCACCTTCTTGAACTACTGCAGTCCGTGTGGTGAAGGTACTCCCACAATGCTGTTAGGGAGGGAGTTCCAGGACTTTGACCCAGCGACGATGAAGGAACGGCGATATACGTCTAAGTCAGGATGGTGTGTGACTTGGAGGGGAACTTGGAGGCGGTGGTGTTCCCATGCACCTGCTGCCCTTGTCCTTCTAGGTGGAAGAGGTCACAGGTTTGGGAGGTGCTGCCGAAGAAGCCTTGGTGAGTTGCTGCAGTGCATCTTGTAGATGGTACACACTGCAGCCACGGTGCGCCGGTGGTGGAGGGAGTGAATGTTTAAGGTGGTGGATGGGGTGCCAATCAAGCGGGCTGCTTTGTCCTGGATGGTGTCGAGCTTCTTGAGTGTTGTTGGAGCTGCACTCATCCAGGCAAGTGGAGAGTATTCCATCACATTCCTTACTTGTGCCTTGTAGATGGTGGAAAGGCTTTGGGGAGTCAGGAGGTGAGTCACTCGCCGCAGAATACCTAGCCTCTGACCTGCTCTTGTTGCCACATTATTTATGTGGCTGGTCCAGTTAAGTTTCTGGTCAATGGTGAGCCCCAGGATGGTGATGGTGGGGGATTAGGTGATGGTAATGCCGTTGAATGTCAAGGGGCGGTGGTTAGACTCTCGTTTGTTGGAGATAGTCATTGCCTCACACTTCTGTGGTGTGAATGTTACCTGCCACTTATCAGCTCAAGCCTGAACGTCGTCCAGGTCTTGTTGCATGCTGACATGGACTACTTCATTATCTGCGGAGTTGTGAATGGCACTGAACACTGTGCAGTCATCAGTGAACATCCCCATTTCTGACCTTATGTTGGAGGGAAGGTCATTGATGAAGCAGCTGAAGATGGTTGGGCCTAGGACACTGCCCTGAGGAACTCCTGCAGCGATTGTGATGATTGACCTTCAACCATCACAACCATCTTCCGTTGTGCTAGGTATGACTCCAGCCAGTGGAGAGTTTTCCCCCCGATTCCCATTGACTTCAGTTTTACTAGGGTTCCTTGATGCCACGCTCGGGCAAATGCTGCTTTGATGTCTGGGGCAGTCACTCTCACCTCCCTTCTGGAATTCAGCTCCTTTGTCCATGTTTGGACCAAGACTGTAATGAGGTCGGGAGCTGAGTTGTCTTAGCAGAACCCAAGCTGGGCATCAGTGAGCAGATTATTGGTGAGTAAGTGCCGCTTGATAGCACTGTCGATGACACCTTCCATCACTTTGCTGCTGATTGAGAGTAGACTGATGGGGCGGTAATTGGCCGGGTTGGATTTGTCCTGCTTTTTGTGGACAGGACATACCTGGGCAGTTTTCCACATTGTCGGAGATGCCAGTGTTGTAGCTTTACTGGAATAGCTTGGCTAGAGGCGTGGCTAGTTCTGGAGCACAAGTCATCAGCAAGATATCCGGGATGTTGTCGGGGTCCATAGCCTTTGCTGTATCCAGTGCGCTCAGCCATTTCTTGATATCACGTGGAGTGAATCGAATTGGCCGATATGGATCATCCACTCGCCACTTCTGGCTGAAGATGGTTGCAAACGCTTCAGCCTTGTCTTTTGCACTCACGTGCTGGGCTCCACCATCATTGAGGATGGGGATATTCATGGAGCCTCCTGCTCCCGTTAGTTGTTTAATGGTCCACCACCATTCAACACTGGATGTGGGAGGACTGCAGAGCTTTGATCTGATCCATTGATTTTGGGATCGCTTAGCTCTGTCTATAGCATGCTGCTTCCGCTTTTTAGCATGCATGTAGTCCTGTGTTGCAGCTTCCCCAGGTTGGCACTGCATTTTTAGGTATGCCAGGTGTTGCTCCTGGCATGCTCTTCTACATTCCTTATTGAACCAGAGTTGGTCCCCTAGCTTGATGGTAATGGTAGAGTGAGGGATATGCCGGACCATGAGGTTACAGATTGTGGTGGAATACAATTCTGCTGCTGCTGATGGTCCACAGTTCCTCATGGATGCCCAGTTTTGAGCTGCTAGATCTGTTCTGAATCTATCCCATTTATCATGGTGGTAGTGCCACACAACACGATGGAGGATGTCCTCAGTGTGAAGACGGGACTTCGTCTTCACAATGACTGTGCGTTGCTCACTGCTACCAATACTGTCATTGACAGATGCATCTGCGACAGGTAGATTGGTGAGGACGAGGTCAAGTAGGTTTTTCCCTCGTGTTGGTTCTCTCACCATCTGTCGCAGGCCCAGGCTGGCAGCTATGTCCTCCAGGACTCGGCCAGCTCGGGTCAGTAGTGATGCTACTGAGCCACTCTTGGTGATGGACATTGAAGTCCCCTACCCAGAGCACATTCTGTGCCCTTGCTACTCTCAGTGCTTCTTCCAAGTGGTGTTCAATGTGTAGGAGTACTGAATCAGCTTTGGGAGGACGGTAGGTGGTAATCAGCAGGAGGTTTCCTTGCTCATGCTCCATGAGACTACATGGAGTTTGGAGTCAATGTTGTGGAATCCCAGGGCCACTCCTTCCTGACTGTATACCATTGTGCCACCACCCCTGGTGGGTCTGCCCTGCCGGTGGGACAGGACATACCCAGGAATGGTGATGGAGGAGTTTGGGACACTGGCTGAAATGTATGATTCTGTGAGTATGACTATGTCAGGCTGTTGCTTGACTAGTCTGTGGGACCGCTCTCCCAATTTTGGCACAAGTCCCTAGATATTGGTGAGGAGGATTTTGCAGGGTTGATTGGACTGGGTGCGCCATTGCCGTGTCCGTAGCCAGTGCCCAGGTCGATGCCAGGTGGTCCGTCTGGTTTCATTCTTATTATTGTATTTTGTCGCGGTTTGTTACAACTGAGTGGCTCGCTCGGCCATTTCAGAGGGCAGTTAAGAGTCAACCACATTGCTGTCGGTCTGGAGTTACATATAGGCCAGACCAGGTAAGGACGGCAGATTTCCTTCCCTAAAGGACATTAGTGAACCAGATGGGTTTTTACGGCAATCCGATAGTTTCATGGTCACCATTACTGATACTAGCTTTTTATTCCAGATTTATTTAATTAACTAAATTTAAATTCCCACAGCTGCCGCGGTGGGATTTGAACTCACGTCTCTGGATCATTAGTCCAGGCCTACCGGGATTACTAGTCCAGTGACATTACCACTATACTACCGTTCCCATAATCAGGAATAGGGCAAAAGATGTGCCCTTGTCAGCATTACCCACATTCTGAGAGCAAATGAAAAATGATTGCACTTCAGTTAAGTGCTGATGTATTTTATTTAAAAAGGTAATGGGTGAAATGCTAATGTGATATGCAAATCTCCCATCCTCTGACTCTGGCCTCTTGTGCAATTTCCCCACCACCCCTGCTCCCTTGCTTCGCCCCACCATTGGTGGCCAAGCCTTCAGCTGCCTAGGTACCCCTCTCTAGAATTCCCACCCTAAACCTCTGCCTCTCCATCTCCCTCTCCTCCTTCAAACCCTCCTTAAAACCTACCTCTTTGTACAAGTTTTGGTTCACCCTTCCAACTGTGTCTCTCTCTTTCCTTGGCTTGGAGTGCATCTTCTTCATGACTCTGTGAGGTGCCCTGGGATGTTTTTCTACCTTAAAAGTGCTATCTAAATGCAAGTTGTCATTGTCACTGCATATAATATATGCAGGGTCTGCTTTCTTATCTATATAATTTAAAGTCTTGCATCTAGAACATGGCCATGGGCATGGGAAAATGGCGCAGTCACAAAATATCTGTCACGTAAGATGGCACATGTGCAAAGTGTCCAAATATCATATTCATGAAAAAGCAACAAATCGCTGTGAACTAAACAATGGCAATGAGCAACCAGAAAGGGGCAAATAAATACGAGCAGCACTGGCGAGAGAGCCAGCAGCAAAAAGAACTGAAAATATTTTGGGGCTGAAAATCTTCAGCCCTGCTCCAATGGTGGAAAGGAGGCAGAGCAGGCGTTGATGACCTTCACTACTGGCCCTGCCAGGCACCTGCACCACTATGGGCACATCTTGGGTAGTGCCAGAGGATGAGGGGTTGGCCAAAGTGGTACTGACCAGCTAAAACTTTTGCATCCAGCACCACTTGAGAATATTATTAACATCTGCCCCAGGAACCCTAAGGGGGAGCAAAAACTGATATAGATAAGATCATAAGAACATAAGAAATAGGAGCAGGAGTAGGCCATACGGCCCCTCGAGCCTGCCCCGCCATTCAGTAAGATCATGGCTGATCATCGACCTCAACTCCACTTTCCCACCCGATCTCCATATCCCTTGATTCACCTAGAGTCCAAAAATCCATCGATCTCAGCCTTGAATGGATGTCGCCATTTATGTGGCGGTCCAGGCCTGGATCCTCGGTGGGTCATACTTTTACTGCTCAAAAGTACCCATACGTAGGTTCAGCCCGACATCCAGGTCACTAGGTGGTCACGAGGTCAGAGTCAAGAAAATTCCCAACTTGGGAATTTCCTCCCTGCCCCACCCCATTGAAACCAGACCAACGTTCCATCAGGAAAATGAGACTGGAGGCCAGGAATGCCCTCACCAACCTCATTTAAAATGCCTCTGACCGACCTGCTCATACTACAGACTAAGCTGTATGTGCCCCCACAAAAGTCCTGGAAATCCTGGGACAACATTAAAGGGTCAAAGACAGACAGGTCCTTTTTCTGAACCTTTTACACCCAAAGAACTGGTCAGGAAAAGAACGGTTTTTGCTGTTTTTAAACAGACATCATGGGGGCGAAATTTGGTTCCGCCTTGGCTGGGGGCGGTAACCAAATTAGCGCCTCACATTTAGTACCCGGGGCGGGAGTACCACCCCGGCCGGTAAATTGGGCTTAGCGCATCGCTTCCTCGCCAGGGCGGTATCTTGAGCACTCCACTTCCTCTCGGGGCGGTGCATGGGGTGCAAAACGCGGTAGCGCCGGAGGGCAACGTGGCCGCTCCACGTAGCACTGATGTGTTTCAGCGCCCCTCCCCTTCCATTAAAGCGGAGGGCTGCTGTGCCCTCTGTGGGCCATTTGACGGCCTCCACTAGCCCAGTAGGATGGCGTGGAGCTGTGGCCGCAGCCCGGCACTGACACGTGGTGCCAAACGGCGCAATGGCAGCTATGGACCACACCAAGGGCCGCCAAGTGGGGCCGACCTGGAGGTCGGCTAAAATAAATAATGTCAGCGTGGGGCGCAGCCGGGCCACCCCTTTAATTAGCACCCCACCAGCGGTGTGTAGCCCGGCTCACGACCCGCGAGGCTGTCGCTGACATCGCCCATGGCAACTTCGTGGGGCACAGCCGAATTTTGGCCGCGGAGCGCTAAGGAGCTGCGGCAGGGCACTAAGGGGTTGCATCGCTTGGTGATGACGTCATCGCCGGCGGCACAGCGGCCAGGGGCGCTTCCGGAAGTGGCGCGGCGCTATCGGCTAGCACCTCAGTAACGCCCCGCCGAATTTCTCAGCAGGCGCTATTAGCGCCTCCGCCTGGGCAATAAGCCCTTTGTGCCCCGTTAGCGCCCCCGGAGGCGCTAACAGCGGGCGCGAAGGAGGCGAATTTCGCCCCCTCTGAGTTAAATGAAATATTATAATCCAACTAAAATCTACTTTTCAATTTCATCTTTCTTCTGTTAATCTTACTGCTTAATAAACTCTTTTTTTGTAATTTTAGCCTGAGATATACGATCTGCGAGAGTGTTATTTGCCTGTCAATCTTAGAGATCAGAATGTATAGTGAGGAGGCACACTACTTAAAGTGCATACCCTAATGGTAAGAATGGTTCATTGTTTTTCCTGTGACCCACTACCCAGATGACTTTGCACATAAGCTCAGTTTAAAGGGAGTGTGGGCTTTCCTGTGGAAACAGAATTCTGTGTTGGACACAAAAAAATAAATATTTGCAGGCATAACACGAGATGTAAAGGATGTTATTCACTATTGTATAATATCCTGCACAAGTTAAATGATAAGATGGGCCCTTTAAACACAGTCATCCCAAAATACATTTTCTCAGAATCTGGATGACACCGAGAAAGGGCTCCCAAATTGTTTTAATTGTCTGTGATAATGAAGCTTGCAGTATGTGTAAAAATAGTAATTAGTGTAATAACACTGGATGTGAATAAATTGGAAACGTGCACTGCATACACTAAGCGGATAGCACTAAGATATGCATGAACCTTGAGAGCATTACTCCAAATGTACGGAGACACGAGCCGTACAGAAGCTGATGTGAACGCACTGTACAAAGAGGAGGTAGCACTGCCATGCACGAGCCAAACCGAAGTGACTGGTAAATTGTTAGCTGTTAGTGTGTGGACTCGACATTATTAAATCCGTGTGTTAATGGAGACACGGAATGCAGGAGTTGATTTAACAAGTCTTTACTGAATGGAGACAATCGGGAACTGAAACTACAGAAGGTTGCTAGCGCCTTTTTATACAGGGGTGGTCACTGCCGGTACTGCAGTCTGAGACCAGTTATTCTCTTAAAGGTACACATACACAACAATTCCTCCCCTTTTAGATAAACAGTACATAACATTCATTTAACAACTAAATGATAACTAATTACAATCACAATTACGGTTGCTAGATACATTGGTTGAGGTTAATCAATTATAAGTTCAGTCTTTGAGGAGGCTTCCTGATTCTGTCTGGATAACGCCTCTTTGGGGTATCAGGTTCTTCTGGCAAGGTTGAGTCGGGATCAATGTCGTTGTTTGGTTCATCTGCTTCCAATATCACCGATTCTGCGGTAGATGCAATTGGTACGTCGGTTTCATCACCAGGTGTATCAGATCGTGGTGTGGAGTTGAGGTTTTCCCGTGACTCTAGAATCTGGTCAGCATGGCATCTTACAATGCTCTCTCCAACGTCCACGGTATACATGAGAGGTCCTTGCCGTGTACAAATCGTTCCTGGCTGCCATTTCTCTGTGCAGTAGTCCCGGGCCAAAACTGGTTGACCTATCTTAAAACTCCTGGTCGGCCTTTCATTCATATTCTGAAACTGCCTGTTCTCCACATCTCTTCTGATGTTCGGCTTAACCAAATCCAAGCGGCATCGTAGTCTTCGATTGAAGAACATCATGGCAGGAGTTTGGTTGGTAACCGCATGTGTCGCATTCCGGTAGGCAAACAAGAAGTTGTCCACCTTGTGTTGTAGGGGTATATCTTCATTACACATTGCCTTGATAGCCTTCTTGAATGTTTGAACAAACCTCTCGGCCAATCCATTAGTGGCTGGATGATATGGGGCAGATGTGTAATGCTTAACACCATTGTTCTTTAAGAACCTCCGGAACTCTTCAGACACAAACTGTGGTCCATTGTCAGAGCAAATCTGTTCAGGCAGCCCATTCCTGGCGAATATGGTTCGTAAGACTGTAATAGTTTTTTCTGTAGTGGTTGAGGACATTTTTATTACCTCTGGCCACTTTGAATGTGCATCCACCGCAATTAAAAACATCGAGTCCATGAAGGGACCAGCAAAATCAATGTGCACCCTTTGCCATGGAGATGAGGGCCACTCCCATGGATGTAGAGGGGCTTGTGGTGGGGCGTTTTGGACCTTCTGGCATCCTGTACAGCTCTTGGTCATCTCTTCGATTTCTCTATCGATTCCTGGCCACCACACAAACGCTCTAGCTAAGTTCTTCATTTTTACCCCTCCCAGATGGCCCTCATGAAGCTCATTGAGCACTCTATCCTTCAATTTGGGTGGAATTACTACTCTGGATCCACACATCAAGGTTCCTCTGCACACTGACAGCTGTTCACTTCTCAGCGAGAATGCTGGCAGCAGTGGTTCGCCATGTGCTGGCCATCTCTTCACCGTTAAATCATAGACCTGGGATAGTGTCGGGTCATTTCGTGTTTCCTTTTCTATGTTTGCATTCATCACAGGGAGACATTCGACTATGGTCGAGTGGAATATCTCCATTGGATCCACTGCAAGTTCTTCTTCCACCGTCGGCAACGGTAGGCGCGACAATCCATCAGCATTCCCATGCTGTTTAGTTCCTTTGTACTCGATGTCATATTGGTGTGCCCCTAGGAAAAGGGACCACCTCTGTAGCCGTTGTGCTGTCATTATCGGTACGCCCTTCTGAGGGTTGAAAATGGAGACAAGAGGTTGATGATCAGTTATTAGAGTAAATGTTTGACCGTGCAGGTAGTGATTGAATTTCTTCACCCCCCACACAAGGCTGAGGGCCTTTCTGTCAATCTGGGCGTAGTTATGCTCGGCTGAAGTTAACAAGCGTGACGCAAAAGCTATCGGCCTCTCAGAACCATCAAGGAATTTATGTGACAGTACCGCCCCAATGCCGTAGGGAGACGCATCACACGCCAATCTTATCGGTAGTGATGGGTTGTAGTGAGCCAATACTTCTCTTGAAGTGATTAGGTCCTTACCCTTCTGAAAGGCCCGCTTACATTCACCGCTCCATTTCCATGCTGCTCCCGTTCGTAGTAGGGCGTTCAATGGATGCAGAATTGTGGACAAATTCGGCAAAAACTTATGGTAGTAATTCACCAATCCGAGGAATGACCTCAGTTGCGACACATTTTCAGGTGCTGGAGCCTTAACTACCGCTTCAATTTTGTCAGGGGACTTATGCAACCCCTCTTCATCAATCACGTGGCCACAATACAATATCTGTTTCTTAAAAAACTCGCACTTCGGGCGATTGGCTCGTAGCCCATGTTCACGTAGTCTAGTGAGCACCTGCTTTAGGTTGGCAAGGTGTTCACTGTCATCTTCACCTGTCACCAGGATGTCATCCAAGTAACACTGAGTCCTCGGAATCCCTTGCAGGACTTGTTCCATCGCTCTTTGCCATATCGCCGGAGCTGATGCTACTCCGAATACCAGTCGATTATACTGGTAAAGACCTTTGTGAGTGTTTATCGTAAGATACTTCCTAGAGGATTCTTCAACCTCCATCTGCAAATATACTTGTGCTAGGTCAATTTTTGTAAAACGCTTCCCTCCAGATAGTGAGGCGAAGATATCTTCTATCCTTGGAAGAGGATATTGTACTGTGTGAAGGACTGGGTTCACTGTCACCTTGAAGTCCCCACAGATGCGAACCTTCCTTGGCTCCTCAGACTTATTGTTTAACGTTTTCTTCATGACAGGAACGATGGGTGTCGCCCACTCGCTCCAGTCTACCTTAGATAACACGCCTGCATTCTCCAGATTCTCCAGCTCTGCCTCAACGGCTGGGCGAATTGCATATGGTACCGGTCTTGCTTTGAAAAACTTGGGAATTGCATTCTCCTCTATTTTTATCGAGGCGGTTACGCCTTTAAGAGTGCCCAGTTCTTGTTGAAATACCTCTTTGGCGTTAGCTGAGATTGTTGACAATCGGCCAGGAGTGACGTCGTCATCCTTTTTACCAGCCACCGTCAGTGCCTGAATGGAGTGCCAGTCTAAACTTATCTTTCTGATCCATTCACGTCCCAATAACGGTGGTCCACCATCTTGCAGAATGTAGAGATACAATTTCTGTATTTTCTTGCCGTTGTATTCGACAGGCACCCTTATTTTTCCTCTGGGGTATACTTTTTGCCCCGTATACATCCTCAAGACAATGGATGTCTCTCTCAAGGGTATGTGTGAGAATAGCCGCTCGTAGGCTCATCGATTCATGACGGTTAGAGCTGATCCTGTATCCAATTCCATTTTGACTTGGGACCCTGCTATCGTGAGGGTGACCCACATGGTTTGGTGATCCTCTTTTGCGATTACGTTGTGAAGTTTGAGACAGCTTAGTCTCTTGTTCCCGGATTCGCTATCGCTCATCTGGTCTTCGGAACTACTGTCCGTCATCTTTTGTACTTTCCTGTACGGTTCCCTAGTAGCCTTTTTGTTGTCGTTGGTCTTCTTCTCAGACCTGCAAACTCATGCAATGTGTCCCATCTTTCCGCATTGCCTGCATATTTTTGTCCTTGGACCAGCAGTCCTTCTGGTCATGGTTTGTTCTGCCGCAGCGATAACATTTTGCAAATCCCCGTGTCATTTCATGGGTGCCGCATTCCTGTGGCTTTTGTTGTATTTCCGCAGCTCCCCTTGCTGCTGCTTCATACGATACTGCCACGCTGAAAGCCTTATCTAACGTCAGCTCTTTCTCTGAGAGTAACCTCTTCTGGGTTCCTTCACTCAGGAGTCCACAGACAAATTTGTCCCGTAAGGTATCTGCCAGTCCTGCTCCAAACTGGCAGTGCTTTGATAGCTTGCGTAGTTCCGTAAGTAAATCAGCATTGCTCTCATTTTTATGCTGATTTCTCCTGTGAAATTTAAATCTTTCTGCTATCAGCAGCGGTGTAGGATTTAGGTGTTCCTGTAGGATAGCAACAATTTCGTTAAAACTCTTCGCCTTCGGTTTGGCTGGAGTAATCAGGTCCCGCAATAGGCCGTACGTTCTTGCGCCCATTAAATTTAGCAATACCGATGCCTTTTTCTCCTCGGCTATTTCGTTTGCCTCGCAACATACTTCGACTCTTTCCACATACGTGGTCCAGTCTTCACAGAATCACAGAAACCCCACAGAGCAGATAGAGGCCATTTCGGCCCATCGAGCCTGCACCGACACATATCCCACCCGATCCCCGTAACCCCCACACCAACACATATCCCACCCCATCCCCATAGCCCCACGTATTTAATCCCCCTAACACTAAGGGTCAATTTTTTTTTTTTTTTTTTTATCATAGCCAATCAACCTAACCCGCACATCTTTGGACTGTGGGAGGAAACCGGAGCACCCGGAGGAAACCCATGCAAACACGGGGAGCATTATCAAAGGCAGTGATATCACCAGTCTTTGGCATCTTGAAAATCTAAGATGGCGCCTCCTGTGCTTTGCCTTCGTCCCCGATTTAACAAAATGGCGCATCCCGCGCTTTTCCTTCTTCCCCGCCGAGTTAAGATGGCGCCTCCCACGCTTTCCCGCCGCTGCCGCTGCTGTCAATGCCGCTCTCCACGGTATTTTTATTTGTAACTGTTCCCCGTCGTGGAGCGGACCCTCTGGGACACTTCCCTCCCTCTTCTTAGGTCCGAACGCTGCCCGGCTGCGAAGCACCGGCTGCTCCCTGTGTGCTCCACCCTCTCTCTCTCTCTTCACTTCCCGACTCGCTGCCCGGCCCTGTTGCAGAGCCACCCGATCGAGCTCTAGCCCGCCGCAGCCCAGGAAGGATCAGTGCACTACCTGCCACCAGCCCGATTGGCTGGGAAACCACAGACTGGAGACCAAGCCTGGCTCTTGACAGTCTCTCCTGCACTTTTCAAGTCGATGATTTGGAGGGCGGTTGCCCACAGTCGACGCCCGTTTCTCGAGTTTCTGTGGATTATTTTTTAAATTTTCTCTGTTCTGGCTTCGACCGTCAATAACGTCGTCTGAGGTGCTGCCGAGTTGCAGGTAAGTTAGTTTCTTACTCGTCACCAGTATTAAATCCGTGTGTTAATGGAGACACGGAATGCAGGAGTTGATTTAACAAGTCTTTACTGAATGGAGACAATCGGGAACTGAAACTACAGAAGGTTGCTAGCGCCTTTTTATACAGGGGTGGTCACTGCCGGTACTGCAGTCTGAGACCAGTTATTCTCTTAAAGGTACACATACACAACAGACATGAACAGGCAATAACACTGAGATGTACACAAGCCATACAGTACCTGAAGCTGCCAGGCATCAAACTCTTCCCCCACCTCAACCTCCCCATGATACATACTGAAATAATCAATGCCCCTATTCAACGAAGGAGGGAGACAGAAAGCAGGAAACTATAGGCCAGTTAGCCTAACATCTGTCATTGGGAAAATGCTGGAATCCATTATTAAGGGAGTAGTCGCAGGACATTTAGAAAACCATAATACCATCAAGCAGAGTCAGCATGGTTTTATGAAAGGGAAATCGTGTTTGATAAATTTATTAGAGTTCTTTGAGGATGTAATGAGCAGGCTGGATCAAGGGGAACTAGTAGATGTAGTGTATTTGGATTTCCAAAAGGCATTCGACAAGGTGCCACATAAAAGGTTATTGCACAAGACAAGAGCTCACAGTGTTGGGAGTAATATATTAGCATGGATGGATAGAGGATTGGCTAACAGAAAACAGAGAGTTGGGATAAATGGGTCATTTTCAGGTTGGCAAACTGTTACTAGTGGGGTGCCGCAGGGATCAATGCTGGGGCCTCAACTATCTACAATCTATATTAATGACTTGGATGAAGGAAGCGAGTGTACTGTAGCCAAATTTGCTGAAGATACAAAGATAGGTGGGAAAGCAAGTTGTGAGAAGTACACACAGAGTCTGCAAAGGGATACAGATAGGTTAAGTGAGTGGGCAAAAAATTGGCAGATGGAGTCTAATGTGGGAAAATGTGAGGTTATCCACTTTGGTAGGAAGAATAGAAAAGCAAAATATTATTTAAATGGGGAGAGACTACAGAATGCTGCGGTACAGAGGGATCTGGGGGTCCTCGTACAGGAAACACAAAAAGTTAACATGCAGGTACAGCAAGTAATTAGGAAGGCAAATGGAATATTGGCGTTTATTGCAAGGAGGATGGAGTATAAAAGTAGGGAAGTCTTATTACAACTGTACTTCTCTTCTTCTCCTTCTTCTTCTAAGGCAGTCCCTCGGATGACTTGCTTCCACATTAAAAGTGAGTTCTCAGGTGACTGATGAGTCCAATGTGGGACCTACAGTCTCTGTCACAGGTAGGGCAGATGGTGGTTGAAGGGGCGGGTGGGTGGGGTGCTTGGGTTGACGTGCGCTTCTTGCGCTGTTTGCGCTTGGCTTCTGCTTGCTCCTGGCGAAGAGACTCGAGGTGTTCGGCGCCTTCCCGGATGCTTCTCCTCCACTTTGTGTGGTCTTGGGCCAAGGATTCCCAGGTGTCAGTGGGGATGTTGCACTTTTTCAAGGGGGCTTTGAGGGTGTCCTTGAAGCATTTCCTCTGCCCACCTGGGGCTCTCTTGCTGTGTTGGAGCTCCAAGTAGAGCGCTTGTTTTGGGAGTCTCGTATCGGGCATGCAGACGATGTGACCCATCCATCGGAGCTGATCGAGCGTGGTCAAAGCTTTGATGCTGGGGATGTTGGCCTGAGCGAGAACACTGATGTTGGTGCGCTTATCCTGCCAATGGGTTTGCAGGATCTTGCGGAGGCAGCATTGGTGGTACCTCTCCAGTGCTTTGAGGTGCCTGCTGTACATGGTCCATGTCTCTGAGGCATACAGCAGGGCAGGTATCACTGCTGCTCTGTAGACCATGAGCTTAGTGCCGGGTCTGAGGTCCTGGTCTTCAAACACTCTTCCTCAGGCGACCGAATGCTGCACTGGCACACTGAAGGCAGTGTTGGACATTGTCATCAACGTCTGCCCTTGTTGACAGTAGGCTCCCGAGGTATGGAAAGTGGTCCACGTTGTCCAAGGCCTTGTTGTGGATTTTGATAATCGGGGGGGCAGTACTGTGTGGCGGGGGCAGGTTGGTAGAGGACCTTTGTCTTATGGATGTTTAGTGTAAGGCCCATGCTTTTGTACACTTCGGCGAAGGTGTTGACTATGGTTTGGAGTTCGACCTCCGAGTGAGCGCAGACGCAAGCGTCATCTGCATATTGTAATTCGACGACAGAGGATGGGACGACCTAGGATCTGGACTGCAGGCGATGAAGGTTGAACAATTTCCCATTTGTTCTGTAAATTAGCTCCACTCCAGCAGGGAGCTTACTGAGGGTGAGATGGAGCATTGCAGCAAGGAAGATCGAGAAGAGCGTTGGTGCGATGACGCAGCCTTGTTTGACCCTGGTCCGTACATGAATTGGGTCTGTGGTGGAACTGGCTCATGGCTTGCATGTCGTCGTGAAGCAGGCGGAGGATGGTGACAAAGGAGGATGGTACAGGGCATTGGTGAGACCACACCTGGAGTACTGTGTACAGTTTTGGTCTCCTTATTTAAGGAGGGATATACTTGCATTGGAGGGTGTTCAGCGAAGGTTCACTAGGTTGATTCCTGAGATGAAAGGGTTGTCTTATGAGAAAAGGTCTATACTCATTGGAGTTTAGAAGAATGAGGTGTGATTTTATTGAAACATATAAGATTCTGAGGGGGCTTGACAGGGTAGATGCAGGGAGGATGTTTCCCCTCGTGGGGGAATCTAGAACTAGGCGGCTTAGTTTTGGGATAAGGGGTCGCCCATTTAAGACTGAGATGAGGAGGAATTTCTTCTCTAAGAGGGTCGTGAATCTTTGGAATTCTCTACCCCAGAGAGCTGTGGAGGCGGAGTCATTGAATATATTCAAGGCTGAGATAGACCGATATTTGAGCTACAGGGGAGTCAAAGGTTATGGGGAACAGGCAGGAAAAGTGGAATTGAGGCCAAGATCAGATCAGCCATGATCTTGTTGAATGGGGTAGCAGGCTCAAGGGGCCGAATGGCCTACTCCTGCTCCTATTTCTTCTGTTCTTCTGAGCAATAACAAATGGAATTGATTTCCCCAAACTTGATACTGTAGCTCCAGCATTTACTTGCTACCAGCGACTAATCCATTGGGAAACTAAAAGCAAGATTCCCTCAAAAACCGCCCTTGGGTAAGTAAGTTTGCAATTAGTTGAAAGAATTGGCCAATTCAATTCTAAAATCACAGACTCTTGCAGCACAGAAGGAGGCCATTCGACCCATTGTCCCTGTGCTGGCTCTTTGAAAGAGCTGCCCAATTAGTCCCACTCCCCAAGAATGGCCGAAGAGGCAAATGGAAAAGTTCCCCTGGTGCAGCAGGGATGCTCCTCTGGGGTTTAAGGGGTGATTCTATGATCCTGGTCTTCCCCTGGGGAGCTGCACACAGGGAGCATGCGTCCGAGAACCGGGGCCACAGTGTGTTAGCCGTATCTCCGAGTAGTTGCCATCTGTGGCGGGACGTGTTCCTGAAGGTTACATCGTGTGATCTCCTCCTCCAACCACCCCATGCAGTCAAACGGCCTTATTTTTCCCATCTCCAATAATTTTGCATCTCCAATATATTTATGACTAATAAAACAAATCCTGTATTTTTTTTAAAGCCCCTATGGTGTTTCTCTATCCCCTATGGAGATTAATCTTCAATTCCTGTAGACTTCAGGGCACTCCTGCAACCCTGTTTCCGAGCACAGCTCCCCACAAGAAGCATAGCCCCTTTGTTTTTCACTAAGTGTGTTAAATGAGAATTAATTGCTTCGCCAGTGGGAGTTTTTTAAGCATGCTTTCAGGAATGAGCAGCCTCACTCTCTGTGCTTTCTTGTCAATGGGTTGCCCTATAACTAATGCACAACTGAGCAGCCGGTCACAACACACTTGCCATGATGTTGTTGAGCTGCTTTGCCATGCACTGACTGAGCTCAAACCTGCAGACGTTGACTATTGCTGCTGTACAGTGCGCAAGTCCCCGGTGCTTTTTCTTGTCCTGATCGGCACAAGTACAAATCTGGCAACCACTTTGATGAGATTCTTTTTATGTTAAATGGAAGAAACCCCCCTCTCTTTACACGAAACACTACGATAGCTTCAGCGTCTTGTGTGTTGCTGATTTGTGCTACATTCTTGACTCGCATTGGAAGTCTGCAAGCTTGACTGGTTTTTGCTGGGCTGTTGGCTGGCATCAACCAGCGTGACTTGCCGGTTTCTAGCTGAGCCATGGGACACCCCGAGTAGACGTGCTTCAGTCACTTTCGGCTGGTGCTGGACCATTGCATTCACTGATTCTTGCCGAGCGGTGGGATTGTCTGAGTGGGCGAGCTTCACTAGGCCTTGGCTAAGGCAAGTCCCGGCCTGTTCTGCTGTACCGGTAAGGAACAATGGGATGTGGCTGTAAGTAAGGTGGTTTTATTAAGATAACATTAATTTGCAGTATGTTTAGCATGTTTATTTTCCCCATTTAAACAACAAAAATATCTGGCTTTCTTTCTTACTGTACTGAGTGGCAATAACAGGCAGATAAAGCTATCCAACCAGTACCAAGCTATGCGACAAGGTGCACGGATTAATTTAAGATCATTGCTGCTCCGTTCCACTCTTGAGATTTGAATTTCCAAGTCTACAGGTTTGCCAACATTTGTCTTTTTATTTCTTTAACAATATATTGATTTGGCCTCATTACATCAGCTTGGCTTGGTCAGGAGCACCCTTACCTCTGGTTCGGGCAATTAGAGGTTCAAATCCCACACTAGGATTTGAGCTCATATTCTGTGCTGACACTCGGGTTTGGTGTTGAGGGAGTGCTATATTGCTGTCTATTTGAATGAGGATCTTATCTGCCTGTTTCAGGTAGATGTTAAAGATCTCGTGGCACTATTCAGAGAAAAGCAAGAGGTTACCCTGACCAACATTACTCCCTCGACTGAAAAATGAGAGATTAACCGGTCATTCATCCTGTTCGGTTAGAAGGACATTGCTGCTGCTGCAGAATGGTCACCATGTTCTCACTGCACCTGCTAATTGGGTGAAGAGTTTTCAGGTGATATGATGAGCCATTACATAAATGGGAGTCTTTTTATTCTTTCAATGGGCACAATTTACAGGGATAGAAGGAGGGAATTTTTCTCCCACTTCTTTCTATCCCCCCGAATCACGTGCAATAAAATATTACTGTAAATTAAATTATTGGCAGAAATGCTCAGGTTCGTTCCCGTTGAGTTAAGGGAATGCTCCAGTTTCGTGCTTTATAAAAAAAAATCACAATGTAGCACTTACTGTTATCGGCTGAGTCCCCAAGTATTTCTTTTCCTCTTGTTTCGCTTATTAAAGATTGATTTCCTGGTGCACTGTGTAATTGTATCTGTGGTGGGTGGCTACTGCCATTCTACCTGCCACACTCAAGTTATTATGTTCAAAATAGCTTTCTATTACCTCCCAACCTTTTGCAATGGCCTATCATGACTCCCAATGGTAAGTAAGGCAATTGTGTGCCATTGGGCAGGAATTTTGAGCGCAACATACTGCAAAACAAACTCCAAATATGAAAAACACTGTAAGATCCCTTAATTTCTATTTTGTGATAAAGCATTTGTAGAATTTTGTGGATCCATTTTAATTAATAAACTCTATTTTTTGTGTGTTTTCTGGAGCATTCCGTTAATCTATTGCATACATCAGTGTTTTGGGGGTCGAGGCAAAAATGAGCATGGACTGTTAATTTTTGCCTCGACCCCCAAAACACTGATGTGGGGCACCGCTGCTACCTGAATCCTTCTGTTAATATAAGTGATTCTGGCCCTGCTTACTGTAGCTGAGAATTCTCATGAGAACAGGAATTCCCACCTGCACAATGCAGCAGCCGGAATCACACCCAGGAGCACCAGGATTGAGGTAGGAGCAGTGCTGAGGGGGAGGGAAGATGGGGTGGGGGGGGGAGGATGTAATTGGACAGCAGTGGAAAGGAGAGAGAAACAGTGAAATGGTTAGTAATGAAGGAGAGAGAGAAAAGGAAAGGATGCCAATGAAGGATAGTCAGGAGGGAACAGATGGATGACTATGAAGAAGAGAAGGAAGGGATAGAATGGACCCACCTTGCCAGACTCGCGCAATGGAAGTCTCCTCTCCAGCCCAGGAATTTCAGCCCCATATTAACCAAAGGAATCTTCTCCCTTGTATTTATGATCTTGCTGATGAATAACAATCTAACAGAATCTTCTCTCCTTCTGTTTAGCGCACACTGGAGTCATCTAGTAGAAGTACCTCATTACTGCACCAACTTCCACTCGATTTTCACTCCTTGGAGGCAGTATGGGGATTTGAGATCACTGACGTGTCACACCAATAAATCCAGATCTAATTGTGAGTTCTGTGGAACTGCAATCACATGTAATGTTGCTTATCAGGATAATTAAAAAAGGTTATAGACAAAGATTTTGAAAACCACACGGATTTCTACTTTTTGCGATAAGAAATAATCTTTAGTTCTGTGCATTTCTCTAAAGATTGTCTTGACTGCTGACACTTGCTGTCAAAGGGCACAAATGGCCACTTGGCTAAGGACTTTGGCGTCTCCTGGAACTGTACCCCTGCAAAAAGCCAATGCCTTAACATAAGAACATAAAAAATAGGAGGAGGAGGAGGCCATTTGGCCCTTCGAGCCTGCTCCGCCATTCAATAAGATCATGGCTGATCTTCTACCTCACCTCCACTTTCCTGCACTATCCCCATATCCCTTGATTTCCTTAATATTCAAAAATCTATCGATCTCTGTCTTGAATATACTCAATGACTGAGCCTCCACAGCCCTCTGGGGTAGAGAATTCCAAAGATTCACCACCCTCTGAGTGAAGACATTTCTCCTCATCTCAGTCCTAAATGGCCAACCCCTTATTCTGAGACTGTGACCCCTGGTTCTAGACTCCCCAGACAGGGGAAACATCCTCCCTGCATCTACCCTGTAAGAATTTTGTATGTTTTAATGAGATCGGCCCAGAAATTCGGGTCTCCACGGGTGAGTACGCACGGGGTACTCACTCGTAGGCCCAATGGAAGTGCTGGTTGCCTGCATGCACTGCGCATGCGTGGGAAACCGGCACTTCCATTCCTCTGAACAAAGGGGTTCAGAGGTCGAACATGTTCGCGGGAGAGGCTGCGCATGCGCATCGAACTTTTTTTTTATATAGATTTTCCCGCGAGGGTAAGCCTGCAGAAGTTAGAAATGTAAAAAGCAGGCGTAAGGCCTGCTTTTTACAAGGTAAGTGGTGAATTAATTAAAATTAAAACATTTTTTCCACAGGTTTATTATTTTTAAATACTTTAAAGCAAGGTAAGTTTATTTTTAGCCCCGTTAGAAAATAAATGTTTTTTCAAAAATTTAAATTATTGTTTAAAATAGTTATTTCATGTCATTTATAGATTATTTAAAAAATGTGATTTAAAAAAAAAAATTATTTGAAGATTTAGTGCTATTTTGGGGCCGTAGTATTTTTAAGTCTTGACAGCACTTCCTGTCAGACTTATGAATGGAGCATTCCCTGCTCCGATTGGCTCCTCATGGCCCACGCGATCCCACGGGATGCATCGAACTAACTGCGCCCCTGGGATACGCAAGCACTGCGCGCCGGCAGATGGACCAGGCCCCAGATTGGAATTCCACGGGGGCCCAGAGCTCAACGGCTGGCGTGCAAGGTAAGTGCAGATCGGGGGCTTACACCCGCGGGAAGCCCCCGACCCGAATTTCTGGGCCATCACCTCTCATTCTTCTAAACTTCAGAGAATATAGGCCTAGTCTACTCAATCTCTCATAGGACAATCCCCCCATCCCAGGAACCAGTCTGGTGAACCTTCATTGCAGTCCCTCTATGGCAAGTATATCGTTCCTTAGGTAAGGAGACCAAAACTGTACACAACACTCCAGGTGTGGTCTCACCAGGGCCTTATATAACTGCAGTAAGATGTCTTCACTCTTATACTCAAATCCTCTTGTTATAAAGGCCAACATACCATTTCCTTTCCTAATTGCTTGCTGTACCTACATGTTAACTTTCAGTGATTCGTGTACAAGGACACCCAGATCCCTCTGAATACCAACATTTCCCAATCTCTCCCCATTTAAAAAATACTCTGCCTTTCTATTTTTCCTACCAAAGTGGATAACTTCACATTTCTCTACATTATATTCCATTTGCCATGTTCCTGCCCACTCACTTAGCCTGTCTATATCCCCTTGAAGCCTCCTTGCATCCTCCTCATAACTTACATTCCCACTCAGCTTTGTATCATCAGCAAACTTGGATATATTACATTTGGTCTCCTGATCCAAATCATTGATGTAGATTGTGAATAGCTGAGGCCCAAGCACTGATCCTTGCGGTACCCCACTAGTTACAGCCTGCGAACCCAAAAATGACCCGTTTATTCCCACTCTCTGTTTTCTGTAACCAATTCTCAATCCATGCTAGTATATTACCCCCAATCCCATGAGCCCTAATTTTGTTTAATAACCTCTTGTGTAGCACCTTATCGAAAGCCTTTTGAAAATCCAAATGCACCACATCCACTGGTTCCCCCTTATCTATTATCACAGCCCCAGGACATCGCTGCAGGAGTTCCTCAGGGCAGTGTCCTAGGCCCAACCATCTTCAGCTGCTTCATCAATGACCTTCCCTCCAACATAAGGTCAGAAATGGGGATGTTCGCTGATGACTGCACTGTGTTCAGCGCCATTCACAACTCCTCAGATAATGAAGCAGTTCATGCCCGCATGCAACAAGACCTGGATGACGTTTAGGCTTGGGCTGATAAGTGGCAGGTAACATTCACACCACAGAAGTGCCAGGCAATGACTATCTCCAACAAGCGAGAGTCTAACCACCTCCCCATGACATTCAATGGCATTACCATCGCCAAATCCCCCACCATCAACATCTGGGGGTCACCATTGACCAGAAACTTAACTGGACCAGCCACATAAATATTGTGGCAACAAGAGCAGGTCAGAGGCTAGGTATTCTGCGGCGAGTGTCTCACCTCTTGACTCCCCAAAGCCTTTCCACCATCTACAAGGCACAAGTAAAGAGTGTGATGGAATACTCTCCACTTGCCTGGATGAGTGCAGCTGCAACAACACTCAAGAAGCTCGACACCATCCAGGACAAAGCAGCCTGTTTGATTGGCACCCCATCCACCACCTTAAACATTCACTCCCTCCACCACCGGCGTACCGTGGCTGCAGTGTGTACCATCTACAAGATGCACTGCAGCAATTCGCCAAGGCTTCTTCAGCAGCACCTCCCAAACCCTCGACCTCTTCCACCTAGAAGAACAAGGGCAGCCGGCGCATGGGAACACCACCACCTCCAAGTTCCCCTCCAAGTTACACACCATCCTGACATAGAAGTATATCGCTGATCCTTCATCGTCGCTGGGTCAAAATCCTGGAACTCCCTCCCTAACAGCACTGTGGGAGTACCTTCACCACACGGACTGCAGCGGTTCAAGAAGGCAGCTCACCACCACCTTCTCAACGGCAACGAGGGATGGGCAATAAATGCTGGCCTTGCCAGCGACACCCTGATCCCATAAGCAAATAAAAAAACAATTCTGCTAGTTACAACCGCAAAAAACTCTAACAGATTCGTCAAACACGATTTCCCTTTCATAAATCCATATTGACTCTGCCCAATCCGATTATTATTTTCTAAGTGCCCTGTTACCACGTCCTTAATAATAGATTCTAGCATTTTCCCTACTACTGATGTCAGGCTAACTGGCCTGTAGTTCCCCATTTTCTCTGTCCCTCATTTCTTAAATAGTGGGGTTACATTTGCTACCTTCCAATCCACGGGAACCGTTCTAGAATCTATGGAATTTTGGAAAATTCTCTTTCAGTGAAGAAGAGAGAATGGGGAAGAAAATAAAGGGAAAATAGTCAACTCTCAAATTTTTGTATCACGGACCATTTAATCCACTCATTCAGAATTCAATCTAAACACAAATAACCAGAAAGCACTGAACAAAAGTATATATTTTACATAAAACTAATTAGATTTCTGAAATGTGTTGCTGACTCTAGGTCAAATCTAGGAGTAGATTGATGGCATTAACTGTGCTGTTCATTAAAAAAAATTGGATAATTGGAGTGCAGTTTATGCTTGAATGAGGATTCTGAGTTTAACTTGCTATGTATGGATCAGGAATTCTATACTGTGGAAGTGACTGGGTCTTGCTCTGCTCTCCTGGAGTGTGAATGAATGGAATGGGATTTAGTCAATTGGGATTCTACAGGGGAATGGAATTCTGTACAATGATGGCAAATAGGAATTGGTATTCTCGTGAATGGGAGTGATAGGGAAATATTGTGGTCTGCTAAGATAGTGTAAAATAAGGAATTTGTAATTTGTCCATTGGAATTCTGAAGAGTGCTACTGAATGAAATTTATTTCCCCATTGGAATTCCATTACCGCATTAGTGAATGGAATAGATTCAGTCCACTTCAATCCTGCACGGTGCTGGTGAATGGAATGGATCCAGTCCACTTCAATCCTGCACGGTGCTGGTGAATGGAATAGATTCAGTCCATTGCAATCCTGCACAGTGCTGGTGAATGGAATAGATTCAGTCCACTTCAATCCTGCACAGTGCTGGTGAATGGAATGGATCCAGTCCACTTCAATCCTGCACGGTGCTGGTGAATGGAACGGATTCAGTCCACTTCAATCCTGCACAGTGCTGGTGAATGGAACGGATTCAGTCCACTTCAATCCTGCACAGTGCTGGTGAATGGAACGGATTCAGCCCACTTCAATGCTGCACAGTGCTGGTGAATGGAACGGATTCAGCCCACTTCAATCGTGCACGGTGCTGGTGAATTGATTTGTTTTGATCTGTCGGAATTTTTTTTACAGTGCTAATGAATTACCTTGATCGTACATGGAAATACATGAGAAGTGGCTTCAGTTGATTAACATGATGCGTACTCCAGATGTACAACATCATCATTTTTCCAATTGCCGCACACGTCTTATTTTATTCTTTCCATGGCATTAATCGGTGTGAAATTAAAAGCCAGCAGGATAAGTCAATGCGCAGCGTTTACGTGCATTAAACTGCAGTGACACATGAGAAAGATGTTGACACATCCTGTTCTGGTCACATGCCCCGTGTTCAGATGTTCACGTTATCAGCGGGTCTGTAAAAACCCATGCACCACTTTCAATTATTTGAACATTTGAAAGTCTTTTCGTTCTCAGCAGGCTGTGTATAATCAAACAGAATCCAATTAAAACCCTTTTAACTTGCAAAAGACAGAACAATTTGCATGTTTACGTGTACCGGGCGAGCACGGAAATTGGCTGATTAATGAAGACTTTGAAGCTTTAGCCCTTGGAGGACTGGAGCATTGTGTCTCTCTCCCGCCATCTCCTAAAAGAACATGTGGCCACACTTCACAACAACAGCAACTTGCATTTATATAGCGCCTTTAACATAGTAAAACGCCCCAAACAAAATGTGACAGGGAAGCACATAAGGAGATATTAGGACAGGTGATCAAAAGCTTGGTCAAAGAGATAAGGTTTAAGGAGTGTCCTAAAGGAGGAGAGAGAGGTGGAGAGGTTTATGGAGGGAATTCCAGAGTTTAGGGCCGAGGCAACAGAAGGCACGGCCACCAGTGGTGTAGTGGTTAAAATCGGGGATGCTCAAGAGGCCAGAATTGGAGGAGCGCAGATATCTCGGTGGGTGGGGGGCGGGGTTGGAGGAGATTACAGAAATAGGGAGGGGCGAGGCCATGGAGGGATTTGAAAACAAGGATGAGAATTTTAAAATCAAGGCATTGCTTAATTCTTCCTTTTTCTCCTGGATGACCTCTAATATATTATATCCTGGTATCCTATAATATTCGGAGTTTTTTTTCATAAATCATCTGAAATTGAAAAGATGAGTCTGGCCATTCATGTGCTTTTAACAGGACACATGTCATCATGAAGAATATTTTGAGTGTTTATCTTCTGAATCAGAAGTGAAGGGACGCTGCATGCTATCTGCCATCTTGGAGGTGAAATTGGTCCTGGGTGGTTGTGCAAAACGGGTGATAGCGAATCTATTTTTATTCATTCACAGGATGTGGGTGTCGTTGGCAAGGACAGCATTTATTGCCCATTCCTAGTTGCCCTTGAGAAGGTGGTGGTGATTGGCAGAAGAACCAAAGGTGGCATGAGGAAAAACTTTTTTACGCAGCGAGTTGTTATGATCTGGGATGCACGGCCTGAAAGGGTCGTGGTGGCAGATTCAGTTGTGGCTTTCAAAAGGGAATTGGATAAGTACTTGATGGAAAAATATTTGCAGGGCTATGGGGAAAGGGCGGGGGAGTGGGACTAGCGGAAGTGCTCTTACAGAGAGCCGGCACAGGCTCAACAGGCCAAATAGCCTCCTTCTGTGCTGTAACCATTCTTTGATTTTATGATTCTTGAACCGCTGCAGTCCGTGTGGTGAAGGTTCTCCCACAGTGCTGTTAGGGAGGGAGTTCCAGGATTTTGATCCAGCGACAATGAAGGAATGGCGATATACTTCCAAGTCAGGATGGTGTGCGACTTGGAGGGGAACTTGGAGGTGATGGTGTTCCCATGTATCTGCTGCACTTGTCCATCTAGGTGGAAGAGGTCGTGGGTTTGGGAGATGCTGTTGAAGAAGCATTGGCTAGTTGCTGCAGTGAATCTTGTAGATGATGCACACTGCAGCCACGGTGTGCAGGTGGTGGATGTAGTGAATGTTTAAGGTGGTGGATGGGGTGCTGATGAAGTAGACAAAATGGCCCTGGATGGTGTCGAGCTTGTTGAGTGTTGTTCGAGCTGCACTCATCCAGGCAAGTGGAGAATATTCCATTGCACTCCTGACTTGTGCCTTGTAGATGGTGGAAAGGCTTTGGGGAGTCAGGAAGTGAGCCACTCGCCGCAGAATACCCAGCCTCTGACTTGTTCTTGTAGCCACAGTATTTATGTGGCTGGTCCAGTTAAGTTTCTGATCAATGATGATCCCCAGGATGTTGATGGTGGGGGATTCGGCGATGGTAATGCCATTGAATGTCAAGGGGAGGTGGTTAGACTCTCTCTTGTTGGAGCTAGTCATTACCTGGCACTTGTGTGATGCAAATGTTACTTGCTTCATACGTCACCCGATTTTCTTTTTGATGTCTTCAATGTCGCAAGGCTTGCACATCTCGGAAAAATCCATCCAATGCTCCCAGCCTTTGCTTATTGTTGCTTGTATCGTCCATAGCCTTGCTCAGAGTAAGTCACATGATATGCTGTTTAATAATTTAAGGAGTGTCACTCCCTGTGTCCTGTACAATTCTTCTGCTATGATGACAGTGTGTTTAAAGTGGCTTATTCCTTTAAAGCCAAAAAGCCTAATTGTTGTAAGTAAACACAACCTGAAGTAACTCAGTTTTGATTGCTGTTTGATGAGACATCCCCAGCCCATCCGACCGGTCCCAAAAACTAATACCCCTCAATCAATCACTCCCTCAAATATCTATCCAATTCCCCCTTAAATTGACCACACAATTGCCGCCACACACATTCACCACTCTCTGTGAGAAGTAGTTAAATAAGTCGTCTTCCTTCTAAGCTTTAACTTATGTCGCCAGGTTGTAGAGTTCGCAGATTAGAAGGTGTAAGTACATTTCTGACTAGCATGAAATGACAGCCTTGCTTTCACTTTTTTATACATCTCCTCCAGCCCTATATTCCCTCCCACCCCGCTCCGCTCAAAACCTCCAGTCCTCTGACTCTCGCCTCCTGTGCATCCAGCCATCCCCGCCTGTCCTCCACCATTGGTGGCGGGGCTCTCTGTCTCCTTGGCCTGACTCTTTGGAACTCTCTCGTTAAACTTCTCCACCTCTTCAAATATCCTCCTCAAGACCAATTTCCTTGGCCAAACTTTCAGTCATCTTTCCTAATCTATCGCTTCCTGGCTTAGCCTCCATTTTCATTACACTCATTTATGAAGCACCTTGGGGTGAACCAGTTCACACTGGTTGAGGCTATTAAATGTATGAGACACGATCCATTCAGAGATGCAAAATACATCAAGCTGTAGCGTGTACCGTTCAGTCAAATACATCACAATATTACACACTCTGATGCCAAACGATCATTACTCTGTCTCAGGAACTGTCACAGCACAGTGAGCAGAGCACTGCAAATTTAAACCAATACCCAGCGCATCTTGAAATCAGCCTCCAAAGAAAATAAAAAATAAATACGGTGCCAACATTTTCATCGCTTTGCAGGCACACTCTGAGAATCGAGGATGCAAAAAAACTATTGAGCACACTGAAGCTCAGCAATCTAAACCTGCCGCTGTTGTCGCGTCAGTCAGAGGTGAGATAGCAAAAACGATGATGTTTCAATGATTAGAATAAATGTGAACTGAATAGATATCCCAACTCTATATTCATAATATAAACGATACCCAGTATTTACTAAAGGGGAACCAGTATGTTAGGGTCTAATTGGAGCCTGAGCGGGCCAAGTGATATACGAGGTCGACGCGTTACCCAACTTAGACTTCACAGAATCACAGAATCACAGAAACCCCACAGTGCAGATAGAGGCCATTTCGGCCCATCGAGCCTGCACCGACACGTATCCCACCCGATCCCCGTAACCCCTACACCAACACATATCCCACCCTATCCCCGTAACCCCACGTATTTAATCCCCCTAACACTAAGGGTCAATTTATCATAGCCAATCAACCTAACCCGCACATCTTTGGACTGTGGGAGGAAACCGGAGCACCCGGAGGAAACCCACGCAAACACGGGGAGAATGTGCAAACTCCACACAGACAGTCGCCCGAGGCCGGATTCGAACCCGGGTCTCTGGCGCTGTGAGGCAACAGTGCTAACCACTATGCCACCGTGCTGCCCTTATGTGAATAAACTCACACAACCAAATAGTTTGAGAGAAGTAAAAAGGCACAGTTTAATGTACAGAGCGCTCTGGGAGAAGAAGAACAGTAGACCCCGCGGTCTCAGCTGCCAGCTTCTCGGTTTTACAATAGTAGCCGAGCTTCTTTTATACAGTTTAAAAACAGGAAAGGTACCATATCAGCAGCTATTACATTAATTCCTTGGCCAATCTGGTACTTTAGCATCCTTCAACTTTGGCCAATCCGATACCTTAGCAACCCTTAATCACATTCTGTCAAAAACAAGTTAATTATATTATTATACCGTTAGCTAGCTTCTTTCACAAACAACTTAATTATATTACTGTTAGCTAGCTTCTTTCATGTGACATGTTGGTATTTCGCAACCCTATTCTCACAGTGATACCTATGTCCTGCCAGTTGCATAACCCCACCCTTAAACACCCTTTACCTCCCTTGTTCTTCCTAAACATAATTTTTCGCTCTTACAGTTTTACCCCAACAGTTGACTAGCCGTTCCTGTCTTACATCTGTACAAGTGATATCACAAGTTGGTGCAAGCAGATCAAGTCAGCTGTCTGTTATGCCAGTGTCTGCAAAATGTCAATAAATGTCAAGTATTTCAGCAGGCACTACGGTGCCATTTTAAATTGTCCTCCAACAGCCCCCCCTTTTGGTCCTGGAGCACGATCCTCTTGCTCCCAGATGACCATCGTTCTTCGTTTCTTCACAGGGTTGGTTTACAACCACTGACTCATCTCGTGAGAACCGGCCGTTCCGGCCACGTCATCATACGTTTCTTCTTCTTCACCCGTATTTCTGGGCAGGAGGTCGGTGTATTCTTCGACAGAAGCTACTGGCAGCACAGCTTTCACAGCAGTTTGACAGCACATTTTAATGATACTCAATGCACAGCACAGCAGTATACATATCACAACTATGATCAATATCATTTGCATTAGCCAAGCACCCCAGCCTGATCCTCCCAGTAACCAATCAAACCATCCGCCTCCAATATTGGATTGATGGAGCAAAGCTACTTGTTTTTGAATATGGTCTGCTAGGTTGGTAATATTTTCAGAACTATCTTGGATATATGTACAGCATTCTGCTCCGATCATGGCACATGTACCTCCCTGTGCAGCTAGTAGGTAATCTAGTGCCATTCTATTTTGTAGGGCAACAGTTCTTAGGGCTACCATTTCAGCACTCATCTCTCTCAGGGATTCAGCCATGTCATTGGCTGCTCCCTCAATTATGGTTGCCAATAACCATATTTCTTGAGAAGTAAACACTATTCCAGCCGTGGGGAACATAGCTCCTAGTACCACCTGCCAGGTGGGAAGTTCTCTTTTAGTACGACTATGCTTGTGGTGGTCTTTCAATTCCTTTATGTGGTGTGGTTTTCTCCGGGTGCTCCGGTTTCCTCCCACAGTCCAAAGATGTGCGGGTTAGGTTGATTGGCCATGATAAAAAATTGGCCCTTAGTGTTAGGGGGGATTAAATACATGGGGTTACGGGGATAGGGCTTGTGTGGGATGGCTGTCGGTGTAGGGACCGGGTGCTAGGGTTTGGATGATCAGCCATGACCTCGTTGAATGGCGGAGCAGGCTCGAAGAGCCGAGTGGCCTACTCCTGCTCCTATCTTCTATGTTTCTATGTTTCTATGTACGTATGGTACTACATACCCCAAATAGCATGATCCTGCCCAATTCTCTGGTAGCCAGGGGTATGCTCTATGACCGCATATGAAGTATGTCCCATTATAGGCTGTCATTATCTGTCCCGGTTGTTCGGGGTTTATGTTGGCGTGGAAGACGGTAAAACCCATCTGGTTGTCAGTATCTGTTCACCTGGTCCCATTCCATGGTTTATTATTGGTCAAATTCATCAAATTGGTAGTATTGAACCACCAGCTTTCCATGGAATTTCCTGCATTATATGTGGTAAAATTTTGTATGCAATGACTTTTCCCCACATCAATTCTGATCCCTTCAGTCTGTTCTGTACCGCGCTCCCAACATATCTCCCCGATCGGCTGGCCCTTTCCTGACCTATTGGTAAGGACTAAAAAGGGGGGTTCTTTCGTATAATCATATGTTGGCTTATACCATTCTTTAAAATTTTCTAACGCATATCCTCCCCCCCGGAACTCATTCCTTAGGCTAGTCCATTTCTGTTCCCATGTTTTTCCGAAGGTGGATAAGGTGGTATTTTTCTGTTTCGTATGATTTTTATTAATTATCCATTCTGCCATATCTGTGAGGTTCAAGGGTATTGGTCGCAAGGGTATCCCTCCTTTCGCATGAGTGGGAGTATGGCTACATACCCAACAGGCATCTATCCCACTCAGTTTGGCATACTTATATGACATATATAAAAACGTATTTACATGCAGCTCCCTTTTCTTGTGGGAGTTAAGTATACCTTCCGTGACAATACCAATTAACACAACTATACATAAAACACTTAACAGCCTCATGTTGTTTTGGGGCTGTCACCTTTTGCTTGCAGTATTCAATCTGTAGGTTTAAATTACATGTTTTTTTTTCTCTCGGGAACAATTTATGGGTAGACTTTTAATTGGGTCCAATGTTTCCACTTTCCTACACCCCTTATGTCCAGACAGGCACAGGTGTCTCCACTGATTATAACCTCATAGGGTCCATACCATTTTGGGGCAAATCCCGGTTTTCCAGGTAAGTTTTTTAACATTACCTTAGATCCAGCGGGTGGAACCTTGGGGAGCATTTGTAATTTCAGCTCCTCGTCCCTTTCCTGTTGACGGTTCCTAACCCCCGCCCTCATTTCTTTTAGTTGGTTACTTAGTTCCAACACATATCGTTTTAGCCTGCCTTTTAAGGGCCCCACATCTGCTCCACCTGTTATAATGCCTTCTGGTAATTGCATTGCTCGTCCTGTCATTAATTCATAAGGGGTTAGTCCAGTGGTACGATTGGAAGTTGCTCTCAACTTCATTAATATTATGGGTAACACCTCCACCCATGTTTTTCCAGTTTCGGCTATAGCTTTGGCCAGAGCTAATTTCAAAGTTCTGTTCATTCTCTCTACCATCCCGGAGCTTTCGGGGTGGTAGGGTATGTGGAATTTCTGTTTGATTCCCATCAATTTGCAAATGGTTTTTACCACTGTTCCAGTAAAGTGCGTTCCTTGATCAGAATCTATTTGCAATGGTACTCCCCACCTTGGGATAACTTCTTCTGCCAAAAGACGCGCAACTGTTAATGCGGTACAATTTCGGGTAGGAAAAGCCTCTACCCACCTTGTAAACTGATCAATTATTACTAAACAATATCTTTTTCCATGTGATGATGGCAGGGGGCCAGTAAAGTCAATTTGTAAGTGTTCCCAAGGTCCCCTAGGTCGAGGCTGATGTGCCATTCTAATTTTTACAGGCCTGCCTGGATTATATTGTGCACACGTCACACACCGGTGACAGTGTTTTGCTATATCTCTTCCCATTCCAGGCCACCACCAATCTCTTGAGAGAGCTTCCTGCATGGCATCTCGTCCTGAATGCATCAGGCCATGATGCAGATCCAGTAACGTTAACCTTACACACTCTGGTGCTAATACTTTAGTATCCTTCCTCCAGATTCCATCTGATCCTTGTACTGCCCCTTTCTGTTTCCATTCATCCTTTTCTACTGGCGAGGTATCTTTCTGCAATTTCTGTATTTCAATTTCTTCCATTTGTACGCTCCCTACAGGATAACTGTCTTCCTCTTCCTCTAATTCTAGAGCTGCCTTGGCCACCAAATCGGCCGCCTGATTACCCTGTTGATTTAGCCAGTCAGGGTTACCCTGTTCTGGGGCCTTCTGGTGTGCCTTTATTTTTATAACAGCTACCTTACTTGGTTTTGCCGCCGCATCTAATAAGGCTCTTATTCGTTGTTGATGTTTAATAGGTTCCCCAGTAGTGGTTACAAATCCACGTCTTCCCCAGGCTGTCATATAGTCGTGTGCTACCCCAAAGGCGTACCGGCTATCTGTATAAATATTGACAGTTTTTCCTTCTGCTAATTCAAGGGCTTTGGTTAGGGCGACTATCTCCACAACTTGTGCGGATAGTCCTCCGTCTAATCGCCCGGATTTTACTGTTTTAAGAGTATTGTCCACTATTGCCCAGCCTGTTCTAGGTAAGCCGTTAATATATTTGCGGGATCCATCTACATAGAAGACCTCTTCTGTCTGTTCCAAAGCTTCTTCCTTAATCCAACTTTCCTCAGCTTCCTCATCTATATCCCCACACTTATGTGGTTCTCCTTTGTTTAACATTCCTGCGGCTGGGTTAACTCCGGTGTCCCGAATTATTCGTACTGATTTATCCGTTGGTACTAATACGGCTTCCCATCTTGCCCTCCTCATATTTGAAACTGACCTTAATCTTCCGGTATTTAACATTTCTACCAAGGTGTGTTTGGTATGGAGGATAATTTCTCCTGTCATTACGATGGGCTCACTAACCTTTACCGCCCATGCTGCACAATCCAGGGCAGCTACACACCGAGAAAGTCCGGCTGCTGCCGGACATCATCGTGTGGAATAATAGGCTACCGGTCTATTATCACCCCCGTGGTCTTGAGTGACTACCGCAGCGTAGAAGCCTCCTTCATTTTCACAATAGATGTGAAATGGCTTACCTATATTGGGTAATCCTAATCCTGGAGCTAATGTTAAGGCAGTTTTTAGTTCGGTATACGCATTTTCTTGTTCCGATCCCCATCCTATCTGATCGAGGGCCGCGTTCCCTCCTTTTACTAATCTTTGTATTGGCTCCGCTATTTTAGCAAAGTTGGGGATGAAGTTCCTACTATAGTTAAAGAGTCCAATACTTTCCTAACTCCTCTAACTGTACTGGGTCTGGGCATAGCCCGTATAGCCGCTTTTCTATCTTCTGGCATTGTTTTAGTTCCTTGCGAAATTTTATGGCCCAAATAGGTTACTTCTGATTTCCCAACTTGCGCTTTTTTGGGGTTCACTTTAAACCCTTTACTATTTAGTGCTCGTAACACCAAATAGAGTGCACAATTGTGGTCTTCCTCCTTCTCTGAAGCAATGAGGAGGTCATCCACATATTGTGGAATAGTACTTCCCTTCGGGAGGTCAACTGTCTCCAGTAGAGACTGCATGACTCTATGGAATATAGCCGGACTGTTATGGAACCCTTGTGGCAAGCGGGTCCATGTGTATTGCGTATCTCCTATAGTGAACGCAAATTTCTCCTGGGATCCTGGGTCCAAAGGTAATGACCAGAATCCATTTGCAATATCTAATACCGTGAAAACTTTATGTTCTGCGCTTTACCCATTTAATATTGTCGCTGGACTTGCTACAATAGGATGTAACTTTGGTGTTACTTTATTTAAAGCGGTATAGTCAATAGTTAATCTCCAAGTTCCGTCGGGTTTTCCTACCGGCCAGGTAGGGGAATTGGTTGTGCTTTCCGTTTTACGCACTACTCCCTGTTCTTCCAATGTTTTAATTATTTCCGTAATTGCTTTCTTAGCTTCGGGTTTTATTGGGCATTGTCTATGCGGTTTATGCTCTGGTCCAGGGATTTTAATTGGTTCCATTCTTACTTTTCCGGTATCTAATTTATCCTCTGCCCATACGCCTTTTACGGCATTACATATTGTTCCAAAATTACCAGTTTCTAATTTCCAATCCCGGAAAAGAGGTTTAGCAGTTGCTATTTTAGTGCAATTTGCAGCATATTGGTTTACTTCAGTTTTACTTCCATTCTGTCTAGGCCAGATCAATTTTCCTTTATGACAGTCAATCAGGATTTTATATTCCCTCATAAGGTCATTTCCCATTATAGTTCCTTCATTATTTTTACACACATAAAATCTCATCGGGATCAAATGGCCATCTAATTCGACCACTTGCACTGTACTTAAAAAGGCGGGGGTCTTTGTTCCCCCTAATCCGGTCAAATAAATTTTAGTTTTTGTGATGGGTAAAGGTAAATCGGTTATAGACATAGATGCGCCAGTGTCCACTAGCATGTTACACTGTTGGCCCCCTACTAGTGTGGACACATAAATTCTACTATCTCCCTTATCTTTAATTACGGGGGCCGCTGCATGTCAGTGTCCTCTGTCCCGAGCATCCCTAAAGGCTTGGAGTTCTCGGTATTCATCACTGGTCATTTTTCCCTGTTCTTGATTTAATCTACTATAACATTTTTCCCATATGTGACCTCTCTTTTTACAAAATGAGCATTCCTGTCGCGGGGCTCTACATTCTTTAGCAAAGTGTCCTTGTTTCCCACAATTGTGACAATTTCCCTTCGTTTTGGGTCATGCTTCCTGGCCGTTTCCTTGTACGGCTGCTACCTTTTCTTGCTTGATACGGACTGCGTGGGATTGTTGGGCCTCCAGGGCATCTACAGAGCATGCCCATTGGACAACTGCATCATTGGTACTAGCAGCTACAACTCCCATTTTTAGGATCCTTTGGTGTTTGGTTGTCAACCCATCTTTAAATAATTGTACAAAGGCAGGGTCTTCCATTTAGGGGTTAATTTGGCCCAAACTCTCTTCGTATATCGTAAACAATCGTTCACCAAATTCAGAAGACCCTTCTCCTTTTTGTTGTCTACAAGCTGTGATTTTATTCCAGTTTGTCTGTGCTGCCCCCAACACCCTTTGTACTTCTGCCTTAAATGGTATAAAAATTGCCTGCAATGCATTTACTTCAGTAATGTGAGGCAATTGAAGTGCCCACTGGCCATCCCTAAATTGGGTAGGTGGTGCGGCTCCCTGCCCCATAAGTCTCCATCTGTCCGCGGGACAGGCTGCTCTCACTAATTGATGTACATCTCTAGTATGTAATTGGTGACTTTGCCATGTTCGTTCTAAGTTTTTCCAGAACTCTCTATTATTGCTACGGGGTTTTAATGATCCCAAAAATTGCATTATCTGTTGTCTATCACCTGGCGTGAATGGTGTCCATTTTGCAGAGGGGGCGGCTATCGTGCCTCCCCGTGCCACAGGGACCATGGCAAATGTTTCAATTCCTGCCTCTTCCCCCGTACTTGGGGCCGTGGCAGCTGTTTTTTCTTCATAGGGTGGGACGGGTTCTCCCATATCTCCCAATACTGGCATCATTCCATACGTATTTTTACTTGATTCTAAATACTCGAGTTTCTTCTCTAGTTCCCTAATTTTGACGTCTTTGGCTTCTAACTTACTATCTCTTTCTTTTATTCCAATCTTACATTTTTCAATGGCTTCTTGTAAGCCAATCAATTGGTGGACCAAGAGTATTCCTGCCTTTTTAGTCTTGTCCTTTTTCTCCTTTTCCCACCATTCTCTTTGTGCTACCAATGTCTGACTCGTATCCCATCCATCTCTCCGCATTTTTTTTTATTAGGGTTCTCCTATCAGCCATATACTGATTACTAAGGGAGCCCGAAGGCCCCCATGTTTGACCCTTACCTGTCATCTTATAAATCCTTTCCTTACCCTGTGTTGTCAGAGGTACGTCCTCCTCACGAAGAGAAGCGAGCGTACGTGCAGCCTATGTATCGGTGGTTCCCCGGGACCTTCTGCCGGTCCAACCCCGAAGGTAGTAAGCGACGTCTATGAGTTTTACCTTATGATCCTTATAAATGCCCTACGAGATACAAACAAACAAAGAATACCACAAACTTTCGGTTAACTGTGAATTCTCACCTCTCGTCAAACCCCTTTCTTGTTGTTTTGATCAGTCGGTGCTCCGGTGTCATCCGTCTAGCGTCGCTAATTGATGGACGGTCAAAAATTTGACTACTCGCCCGAGATCACCTCTGGGTGCTCCGGCGCCCTCCGAGCTGATCCTGCCGACTATGCCAATTTGTTAGGGTCTAATTGGAGCCTGAGCAGGCCAAGTAATATATGAGGTTGACGCATTACCCAACTTAGACTTATGTGAATAAACTCACACAACCAAATAGTTTGAGAGAAGTAAAAATGCACAGTTTAATGTACAGAGCGCTCTGGGAGAAGAAGAACAGTAGACCCCGCGGTCTCAGCTGCCAGCTTCTCGGTTTTACAATAGTAGCCGAGCTTCTTTTATACAGTTTAAAGACAGGAAAGGTACCATATCGGCAGTTATTACATTAATTCCTTGGCCAATCTGGTACTTTAGCATCCTTCAACTTTGGCCAATCCGATACCTTAGCAACCCTTAATCACATTCTGTCAAAAACAAGTTAATTATATTATTATACCGTTAGCTAGCTTCTTTCACAAACAACTTAATTATATTACTGTTAGCTAGCTTCTTTCATGTGACAGGTTGGTATTTCACAACCCTATTCTCACAGTGATACCTATGTCCTGCCAGTTGCATAACCCCGCCCTTAAACACCCTTTACCTCCCTTGTTCTTCCTAAACATAATTTTTCGCTCTTACAGTTTTACCCCAACAGTTGACTAGCCGTTCCTGTCTTACATCTGTACAAGTGATATCACAAGTTGGTGCAAGCAGATCAAGTCAGCTGTCTGTTATGCCAGTGTCTGCAAAATGTCAATAAATGTCAAGTATTTCAGCAGGCACTACGGTGCCATTTTAAATTTTCCTCCAACACAGCAGACCCTGCATATATTAGGGTGAATAGAGAATGTCTGTGAATGTATATGTATGTGTGCGTATGTATTCTATTCTTTCCCGCAATTCCATGTTTGAATCCCTCCAATCCAGTTTCCGCCCCTGCCACAGTACCGAAAGGGCTTTCATCAAAGTCACAAATTACATCCTTTGTGATTGTGACGAAGGTAAACTATCCTCCCTTATCCTTCTTGACTTGTCTGCAGCCTTTGACACGGTTGACTACTCCATCCTCCTCCAATGCCTCTCCACCATCGTCCAGCTGGGTGGGACTGCACTCGCCTGGTTCCATTCTTATCTATCTAATCGTAGCCAGAGAATCACCTGCAACGACTTCTCTTCCTGCTCCCGCATCGTTACCTCTGGTGTCCCCCAAGGATCTATCCTTGGCCCCCTCCTATTTCTACATGTTGCCCCTTGGCAACATCATCCGAAAACACAGCATCAGTTTCCACATGTACGCTGACGACACCCAGCTCTACCTCACTACCTCTTCTCTCGACCCCTCCACGGTCTCTAAATTGTCAGACTGCTTGTCCGATATCCAGTTCTGGATGAGCAGAAATTTTCTCCAATTAAATATTGGGAAGACCGAAGCCATTCTTTTCCGTCCCTGCCACAAACTCCGTTCCCTAGCCACTGACTCCATCCCTCTCCCTAACATCTATCTGAGGCTGAGTCACACTGTTCACAACCTTGGTGTCATATTGACCCTGAAATGAGCTTCCGACCACATATCCGCAGCGTAACAAAGACCGCCTATTTCCACCTCCGTAACATCGCCCGTCTCCGCCCCTGCCTCAGCTCATCCGCTGCTGAAACCCTCATCCATGCCATTGTTACCTCTAGACTTGACTAGTCCAACGCAATCCTGGCTGACCTCGCACGCTTTACCCTACGTAAACTTGAGGTCATCCAAAACTCGGCTGCCGGTGTCCTAACTCGCACCAAGTTCCGTTAGCCCATCACCCCTGTGCTCGCTGACCTACATTGGCTCCTGGTTAAGCAACGCCTCGATTTCAAAATTCTCAGCCTTGTTTTCAAATCCCTCCATGGCCTCGCCTCTCCCTATCTCTGTAATCTCCTCCAGCCCCACAACCCCCCGAGATATCTGCACTCCTCTAATTCTGCCCTCTTGAGTGTCCCTGATTATAATCACTCAACCATTGGTGGCCGTGCCTTCTGTTGCCTAGGCCCTAAGCTCTGGAATTCCCTGCCTCTCTACCTCTCTTTCCTCCTTTAAGATGCTCCTTAAAACCTACCTCTTTGACCAAGCTTTTGGTCATCTGCCCCAATTCCTTCTTACGTGGCTCGGTGTCAAATTATTTGTCCTATATTACTCCTGTGAAGTGCCTTGGGACGTTTTACTATGTTAAAGGCGTTGTATAAATACAAGTTGTTGTTGTTGCTGTATGTATATCACAGCGAATGTCAGACACTGCATATATTACAACGAGTTGAAGAACCTATATATACTATGAGTAGCAGACCTTGTAGAAATTATGGTTTCGAAATTCCTCAGGGGTTCTGCCACTCTCCCACTTTAACTCCAGCAAGAGATTGGCCCAACTCCTTAGAAAATGGTGGACACCTGGTCTCCGCTGTTTCTGGGAGTTTCTTGTTTTCCCTTTAAGAGGCAGAACCTCCATCCAACCATTGAGGCAAATGAAGGCAAGGGGGCGAAGCCAGGGACCCCTACAAGGGGTATTCCTGCTCCTTGGGCTCAGTCTGGACCCAGCATATCTTTGGAGGATGTGTAACGAACCTAGCCTCTGGAAGGGGGGATTGTGGGCCCCTCAGTGGGGTCCATGCCAGTCAAGAGACCTGGATCCCCAAAGAGAAGTATTTTATATTTAAATATTTTTTTAATAGATTCTTTTTATTTATTCATTCACGGATTGTGGCCATCGCTGGCAAGGCCAGCATTTATTGCCCATCTCTAATTGCCCTTGAGAAGGTGGCGGTGAGCCGCCTTCTTGAACCGCTGCAGTCCGTGTGGTGAAGGTACTCCCACAGTGCTGTTAGGTAGGGAGTTCCAGGATTTTGACCCAGCGACGATGAAGGAACGGCGATATATTTCCAAGTCAGGATTGTATGTGACTTGGAGGAGAACTTGGAGGTGGTGGTGTTCCCATGCGCCTGCTGCCCTTGTCCTTCTAGGCGGTAGAGGTCACGGGTTTGGGAGGTGCTGCCGAAGAAGCCTTGGCGAGTTGCTGCAGTGCATCTTGTAGATGGTACTCATTGCAGCCACGGTGCGCTGGTGGTGGAGGGAGGAAATGTTTAAGGTGGTGGATGGGGTGCTGATCAAGTGGCCCTTTGACCAAGAGGCATGTAATATCAGAAGTACATAAACTATGTCCATATTTAAAATGGAAAGTGCCTACCTAAACTTGTCACACTGTAATTACATCCTTGCACGATAGAGGAGGCTATAA
Source organism: Somniosus microcephalus (assembly GCF_052327205.1). NCBI lineage: Eukaryota > Metazoa > Chordata > Chondrichthyes > Squaliformes > Somniosidae > Somniosus > Somniosus microcephalus. The sequence goes on along the minus strand of NC_140998.1, from coordinate 27,773,960 downwards.
GCACCTCAGTTTTGCATCTCCTCAGCCCATATTGCAGAGAAACTCCTCCTATGTTCCAACCAACTGTACTTCTCGGCTTCTCAAGTTTTTCTATTTTATTTTTAAAATATCAAATCAAAGTAATGCATAAAAATATAGACACAACATATGGCTTTACAATGGGGACTGAATTATCTTTACGGCCCTGGTCCAATTATTCTAAACCCGCTTCACCTCAAAACTGCACTTGATGTTGACTCCCAGTGTGCAATGCCATGGGAAGTTTTATCATAAAATTTGAATGAAAAATTGTCTTGTTCATGCCGTTCTGAAAGTAGATTTGCCCAAAATGTTAAAGGTTTGCCATCTCCTTATATTTTGATTCAGCACCACGGAGAAGGGCTTTCGGAGCCCTGAGTGGGTTAATCCTGATTAATATTCTCCAGGTGTGCCACTTTACTCGGTGCCCCCGAGTCTGATCAATAGAAATGAAATAATATAGCAGTTAAAGTTGCATCAATCATCTGACTCACCTTTTATGATTTTCTATGCAAGGAAGCATCCCCATGCGTAGTATGGATTTACCCTTCACATAATGGATTAATCTCCAGCTCTGTCAAGCAGATCTCTCTGTTTAAGATGAAGCCTTGGACGCAACTCCTTGGACTTTCCTGGTAATTCTGCACCTTCCCAGCCAGCAGGCCACTGTTGGAGCCGTGCCCTCCCTCCAGCTGGTCTTGATCAAAAGATCCAGTTCACCTAAACCATTAACCCTTTCTTCAGAGGGTGATGGACTGCTCGGCATTTGTACAGTTTAAAAAAAAAATTCTTGTGGACTCTCGTCTGGAATTTTGGAGCGAGCCCTATGGGTTAGAGCAGTAGCTGTTGTAGAAATTAAGGGGATGGGGGGTATACTGGGGTTATTGTCTCTGGCCAGTCAGAGTATCCGAGCTGCTCCAGAGCCCCGTGCGGTTTCGAATCGCTCCCCTTTTCTGGTTCTGACCGCCAGACTTATTCAGTAGCGATGTAGACAAAACGAGACTCGTGGTTGGGTGCAAAGAAGACCAGTATTTATTGAAATAAATTGAAAATAATCAATAAAAGTGGATGTAGTGTATTTGGACTTCCAAAAGGCATTTGACAAGGTTCCACACAAAAGGTTACTGATCAAGATAAAAAATCACGGGATTGGGGGTAATATACTGGCATGGGTGGAAGATTGGCTATCTAACAGAAAACAAAGAGTTGGGATAAATGGTTTGTTCTCGGGCTGGCAATCAGTAACTAGTGGTGTTCCGCAGGGGTCAGTGCTGGGACCCCAACTCTTTACAATCTATGTTAACGATTTGGAGGAAGGGACCGAGTGCAACATATCCAAGTTTGCCGATGATACAAAGATGGGAGGGAAAGCAGTGAGTGAGGAGGACATAAAAAACCTGCAAAAGGACATAGACAGGCTAAGTGAGTGGGCAGAGATTTGGCAGATGCTATATAATGTTGGAAAGTGTGAGGTTATGCACTTTGGCAGAAAAAATCAAAGAGCAAGTTATTATCTAAATGGAGAGAAACTGCAAAGTGCTACAGTACAAAGGGACCTGGGGTCCTTGTGCATGAAACACAAAAAGTTAGTATGCAGGTGCAGCAGGTGATCAGGAAGGCCAATGGAATCTTGGTTTTTATTGCAAGGGGGGTGGAGTATAAAAACAGGGAAGTCTTGCTGCAGTTATACAGGGTATTGGTGAGGCCACACCTGGAATATTGCATGCAGTTTTGGTTTCCATATTTAAGAAAAGATATACTTGCTCGCGAGGCGGTTCAGAGAAGGTTCACTCGGTTGATTCCAGAGATGAGGGGGTTGACGTATGAGGAAAGGTTGAGTAGGTTGGGACTCTACTCATTGGAGTTCAGAAGAATGAGAGGCGATCTTATCGAAACATATAAGATTGTGAGGGGGCTTGATCGGGTGGATGCGGTGAGGATGTTTCCACTGATGCGTGAGACTAGAACTAGGGGGCATAATCTTAGAATAAGGGGCTGCCCTTTCAAAACTGAGATGAGGAGAAACTTCTTCACTCAGAGGGTAGTAAATCTATGGAATTTGCTACCCCAGAGAGCTGTGGAAGCTGCAACATTAAATACATTTAAAATGGAGATAGACATTTTCCTAGCAGATAAGGGAATTAGGAGTTACGGGGAGAGGGCAGGGAAGTGGACGTGAGTCTAGATTCAGATCAGCCATGATCCTATTTAATGGCGAAGCAGGCCCAAAGGGCCGTATGGCCTACTCCTGCTCCTATTTCTTATGTTCTTATGCTTAATACAGCACTTTTACTTAATACAGTATACCTTTGCTTACTACAGCAGACCTTTTTGCTTAATACAGCAGACTTTTACTTAATACAGCACACTTTTACTCAATACAGCACTCTTTTGCTTAATACAACACTCTTTTGCTTACTACAGCACACTTTAACTTAATGCAGCACACATTTACTTAATGCAGCACACCTTTGCTTACTACAGCACACCTTTGCTTAGTACAGCAGACTTTTACTTAATGCAGCAGACTTTTACTTAATGCAGCACACTTTAACTTAATAGGGGAGGAGAAAACAGACACATCGAGGGAAAATTGACTAAAATTACAATTTAACAAAAATTCCCCTTAATTCCCACCCCTAATACCTATCTAGGTTGCCTTGTTATGGGCCAGAAAAATCTATGCTCACCAGTGAACGCCTGCTCTGTGCGCTTGCGGTCTTAGATTCTTCACCGCCCCGAAGTGGAGATACCCCAGTAATTCAAAAGTAACTGCTGGTACTCCACTCCTTTGGGTGGGCTCCTGAGTTGTTCTTCTTGCAGGCAGAGCATGGAGGCGAGGCGGCAGAGAGAGAGAGAGACGGCTTCCTGAGAGGCTATTTTATACCCATTGGGAGCCATAATCTTCGCGCCCAAATCCGGATGTATCTGGGCTGTACAAAAGGGAATCGATCTGTCCCCATTGACTGTGATGGGTTTGAATGTATTCCCCATTCGTTTAAACTGGTATGTGCCCAGTTTAAAATGTCCTATCGATATCTCACGTGCTGGACAAATGAATAGTCAATAGCACTAAGTGGTTTGTAAACAAACCCATTGTCTGTGGTCAGTCCAACCGCAATTGATTCACAGCTTTAAGTACTTAAGCCTTTGTGTCAACATTGTAGAGAGTTCTGTAAACAAACAACCCCTTTGTCCTGCGGTTTGAAACTTCCTAAACTGCAGTTGATTGACAGTTTCAAGTACTTCATGCATTTCGCACAGGCTGGTGTTTTTTTTTCAAATCCTTTGCAGACACACAAGCAGGCTGTCTTTTGTCTCCTGCCACGAGGTCTGACAGCCATTTTTTGATGCCCTGGATTTTTAAGGTATTCCACCCAGGCTTTCTTTAATCAAAAAAATAGTCTTCGGAGCTGTAGAAATTTTCAAAATTCTTGCGAAACCTTACACTGTCCCTCAGGAAATAATGGCAAAAACAAACCTATGCTATAGGTCAACAACCGAGTCAGCATCAGACAGAGCAACGAAGCGTTAGTGTGTTTGTAGAAATGCATATAATGCTCCGCTGGACAGGCCACATCGTCCACATGCCCGATACAAGACTCCCAAAACAAGCGTTCTACTCGAAGCTCCGACACGGCAGGAGAGCCGCAGGTGGGCAGAGGAAACGCTTCAAGGACACCCTCCGAGCTTCCTTGAAAAAGTGCAACATCCCCACTGACACTTGGGAATCCCTGGCCCAAGACCGCACAAAGTGGAGGAGGAGCATCTGGGAAGGCGCCAAACACCTCGATTCTCTTCGCCAGGAGCAAGCGGAAGCCAAGCACAGGCAGCGCAAGGAGCGCACGTCAACCCAAGCACCCCACCCACCTGCCCCTTCAACCACCGTCTGCCCCACCTGTGACAGAGACGGTAGGTCCCGCACTGGACTCATCAGTCCCCTGCAAACTAATTTTTAGTGTGGAAGCAAGTCATCCTCGGTTCCGAGGGGCTGCCTAAGAAGAAGAAGGGATATAGGCTGGCTCGAAAATCCAATCGGATCTACTTTATGTGGATCTATGCCAGCAGAGCCTATAGGGGCGCTGTTGTCTTTTGACCTATTAAGCCCATCCTTCCAAACAACCTGGTGCAAGATCTTTGAGCAGGTTAACTGGGAGCGGTGGAGTTCTACATAGAGGAGGAGAGTGTCCCCCGTCACTTTCTTTGGGTCTTCCCAGTTTGCCTGACTACACCCCAGCTGAGAATGCGAGCAGGCAACTCGCTCTCTTTACCCACGTTGAACTTAAATTTAAGGAGTGCAAGGGACTCTGATTTTAATTCCCCCGCCCTGTGGTGAAGTGTGTGACATCCTCCCACCACATCCCCACAGTGGCTCGACGGAGTAGGGAAGATCGCAGACTTCAACGCAAATCGCCGCTCATTGTTGTAGGAAGCAACACATCAGGGACTCACCATGAAAAGGGAAAAGATAATTTGGATTTACATAACGTTTTTAACAATCTTGGGATGTTCTAAAGCACTTTACAGCCAATGAAGTACTTTTGAAGTGTAGTCACTCTGGTAATGTAGGAAATGTGGCAGCCAATTTGCGCACAGCAAGCTCCCACAAACAGCAAGGAAATAAATGACCAGATTATCTGGGTATTTTTTATGTGTTGGTTGAAGGATAAAATATGTGCCAGGGAGAACGCCCCTGCTCTTCAAATAGTGCCTTGAGATCTTCTGCGTCTATGAGAGAGGGCATACTGGCCCTCGGGTTAACATCTAATCCAAAAGACGGCATCTCTGACAGTGCAGCACTTCAGTACAGTACTATGTGCTCAAGTCTCTGGAGTGAGGCTCGAACCCACAACTCTCAGGACTCACAGTCGAGAGTGCTGCCACTGGGCCACGGCTAACATACACCCAGGGAAAGGCCTATTGGCCCTATGAAGTCTATCCATCCAAACAACCTGGTGCAAGCACTTTGACTGAGCAGGTTAAATAGGGCTGGTGGAGTCCTAAACAGAGGAGGAGAGAGTCTCTGTAAAGGGGACGGGGAATTGAGGGAGCATTTGAGGAAGCGATGGTCTGGCTGGTCTGCTGAAGACCAAAACTTTGCTTATTCTTCCTTTTTTTCAGATTACAAATCTATATATTGTGAAGCAAAGAGTGTTTAAAATTAATCAGAATGCGCAATTTATAATGTAAAAAATTCAACATTATTGTTGGAGGGGCGGAGAACGCTGTTGGATCCCCTAAAATACATGGCCAGTTGGTGCACGAGGTGGGGGTAGCATTGGTGGAAAAGTGACATCTGCTGCCAACAGCCCTGGACATCAGGACAGTATGGCAGCCACTGGAAACCAGACGTTCTCTGAAATCCTGAACTGAACAGATGTAATGGCGCGCTCCAGTACTATCTGGCCTGTTTCAATGTTTCCTGAATCATTCAGACTGCGCAGTCTACATCTGTAGCCCTTGATCTATTACAGGCATCATCTGACGTGTTATTACAGTGGAGGGTTTTGCTATTCGGATCTGAAAACACTTGTGTGACAAAGAACAGAATATTGCGAGTACAGTAGCCGAGAGTTCACGGCCCTGGATTAGCAATTCAGAATTCATGAATTCAAATCCTGCCGTGGTCATTGTGGATCATTCCAAGGAGCCCAATTCCTTCGCTAATGAACTGCAGTCAGCACGCTTTGGACCAATGCTGCCTGTGGCTGTTGGTGCTGAAGCATTAGATTTGACTCCTCTCGCACTGAAGGAGTAACTACTCTGACGTTATCACTTCAGATTTATCAAGGAATAATCTGCAGTTGATTACAGGCACTGCTTATTCTAAATCAGATCAATTTCATTCCTGCATGGGTGTCTTCTCGCTCGTGAATTTGGCCGATCCTGGCCAATCGATGCAAATTAAGCAGCAAAGTGTAAATGTTAAGAAACAAGTAGCTCCTCACTTTTAGCAATGCTGCCTTTGAGTCACAGATTAAAAATGAGAGCGATCATTTTTAACTATCAGCAGAATGATACCGGGGCTAAAAGGGTTAAATTATGAGGACCGGTTGCATAGACTAGGCTTGTATTCCCTTGATTAGGGGGTGATCTAATTGAGGTGTTTAAGATGATGAAAGGATTTAATAGGGTAGAGAGAGAGAAACTATTTCCTCTGGTGGGGGCAGTCCAGAACCAAGGGGCACAACCTTAAAATTAGAGCTAGGCCGTTCAGGGGTGATGTCAGGAAGCACTTCTTCACACAAAGGGTAGTGGAAATCTGGAACTCTCTCCCCCAAAAAGTTGTTGCAGCTGTGGGTCAATTGAAAATTTCAAAACTGAGATTGCTAGATTTTTGTTAGGCAAGGGTATTAAGGGTTACAGGACCAAGGCGGGTAGAAAGAGTTAAGATACAGATCAGCCGATCAGCCATGATCTAACTGAATGGCGGAACAGGCTCGAGGGGCTGAATGGCCGACTGCTGTTCCTATGTTTCAACTTTCTATCGTTAGTGAATGCCTTGAGGCCCAAGCTAGCTGTTGGCAGATAACATCAAATGCTGCATCAAGCCGATATTTCCAGCTCCAAAGTGGACCAATGTTTTTACCACCGCAGTTCCCTGAGACTTGGGTGTGGTTTTTATAACTGAGTCAGCATCAGATAGAGATGTTTGAAGTGTTAGTGTGTTTGGAGAAATGCATAGAGGTTGGCTCGAAATTCCAATCGGATCTACATTACATGGATCTATGCCAGGGGAACCAATATGGGCGCTAATGTCATGATATATCCTGACCCAAGAAAAGGCCTTTTGACCTATTAAGCCCATCCTTCCAAACAACCTGGTGCAAGATTTTTCAGCAGGTTAAATGGGAGTGGTGGAGTTCTACATAGAGGAGGAGAGTGTCCCCCGTCACTTTCTATGGGTCTTTCCGGTCTGCCTGACTGCACCCCAACTGAGAACGCGAGCAGGCAACTCGCTCTCTTAGGCCTTTGCCCACGTTGCTCTGAAATTGGCCTTTCAGGAGTGCAAATGACTCCGATTTTGCTTCCTTCCCATCACCCCACCCCTGTGGTGAAGTGTGTGACTTCCTCTCACCACATCCCCACAGTGGCACGACGGGGTAGGGAAGATCGCAGGCTTAACTGCAGATCGCGGCTTATTGTTGAACAACACAACACATCAGGGATTTCCAGCATCCGCAGTATTTTGCTTTTGTATTTTACATCAGGGACTTCACTGCCTGGTTTCTGATTTAGCACCAATGGTCAAAAAATGGTCCCATGTTCAGTCAAGCGCAGCAGCTTAGAAGCCAATGTATTGGTTGGTGATGGAGACCAGGGTGGAAAAGCACCAATGTCCCCTAAAACCGACATCCTGAGCTGCGAATGAAAATCCTCTGTTTGTTGAATTCTAAAATGTTAGCACAAGGATAAGTAAATATCATTTTCTCTCCTTCTTCTCCGCAGGCCTCGGGCCAGTGATCATCCTCACGGTCTAACAGCTCTTAACAGGTCAATCAATCATCCTCGTTTCATCGCAAGACAAGACTCCTACTTTCCCCCTCCCCCCACCCCAAACCCCCTCCCTTCTCCCTCCACCCTCCATCACCCACCCTCCCCTGAGTCTGAATAATGGAAAACCTGGCTGAACTTCAGAATCCTCTGCTGGAGAAAAACAACAAACATGTCAGAAATGATTACGGTTACCAGGGCGATTATAGCGGGCAGCAACACTACAAGGAGAAGATTTTGAGCTACTTTGTGAACAGCAGTTCTGCCAAGAACAAACCCAAACCCAACTTCACCCACCAGCTCCTGGACGCCAGCTCCCTGCACCTGGCCGTCGAGGCCTTTTACCGCCCAAACTTTATTTTGTACAAGGACGAGACGAAAGAGAGTGTAAAGGGTTACAGGAACGACAGCTGTGAGACGACATTCACGGAGAGGAAGAACTTGACTATTGACTCCCCCGACCATTCTGAATCTAAACTTGTGGAATACACGGAGAATGATGCTAAAATTCAAACCGTCTCCTACGAGGTGGAGGAAGAGGAATTTCATGACTGTGAGGTAGAGTCAGACTCGCTCTATTGAGGTTTTTTTTTTACTTCCTTACTATCAGAACCCTCGACTGAATAATATATGTTTACACATGTTTGGCTGTTTTTAGGGCTTGTATAATGATCTTTGTTGGGGGGTAGGTGGAATTACAGTGGGAGTTGGGGAGAACACCCATCCGATTTCAGGGTCTATCTATCTATCCAATAATGTTTCTGTGTCCCCAGCTCATGTCTCAACTTTGTGATTGGTCCAGTATTGGTCCTGTCTCTGATTAATCAAGAACATTTTTCTCTGAGATGAAGCCTTTGTTACTAGTAGCTTGGTCAGCAGTAGGTTTTAAGGAATTACAATAGGAAGATTTCTCATGTTCCAACATGAAGTTGTGCAACGTGAAGTGTACCACTTTAATTTTGCAGACTGTCAGAAAGTTAAGTGGCCTCTCCCTGACCAGTCCAAGTTTTGCCTCAGCAAATATTTTCTCAGTGTGGGACTTTGTTTGCTCGAGCGCCTGCTGGTATTGATTCTCTGCCAGGGTAAGAGCTATTGCAGAGATGTTATCTGAAATGGCTCTACCACACAGCCCAGATCTCTGATGGGGTTGTCAACTCTGGTATACCCGAATGCCTGATCACGTGACGCCTTGCTCACAGTTTGCAAATGTTCTTGCACTTACCCAATATAAGGTTGGATCCCCCGCAGTTGAGTACCTTTGGTCGCGGTTTTGCGGCAGCAGCTGTCATGCGAGATTTCGGAGAACCAGAAGGCCACCCGCGCGCGAGCAGGCGAAGAAAGTGCGCCGGGCACAAACCGCAAACACGGTGAAGTGTGAACTCGACCATCCTCCTGGATTGCTAGCAGCAGTGCCTGGCAGACACCTGGACAATCCGGCAGGCTTGGCAAACCCAGATCCAGATGCCCTGTAACCCGGTTCATCTGACCAGGCAAACTCCTCTTTTATATGTGAAATGTAAATATGTTGTGTAATTCAAAGTGGCACTTTTCAGGATGGAGAGGGTAATGGAGTTGAGAAGAAATGTGCCAGGTGCCCCAGACTGTTCATTTAAAAAGAATGAGCAGTGCACAGTTAAGAACAGCAGACCTTATATAGTGGAGAGGAGAATGAGCCCATAGTGTACTGGCCAGTATATATCCCTCAACCAATATCGCTAAAAATAAACAGATGATCTGGTCATTATCACATTGCTGTTTGTGGGAGCTTGCTGTGTGCAAATTGGCTGCCGTGTTACAACAGTGACTACACTTCAAAAAGAACTTCATTGGCTGTAAAGCGCTTTGAGAGGTCCTGAGGTCATGGAGGGCACTTTATAATAATGCAAGCTCTTTCTTTCATAGACTTTATTTAGTAATTTTGCTTACCAGTTGCACTTGTGAACACGGCAGATGAGGAATTTCCTGGAGGTCAGCTGGTCCCCCAACTTCCGCTGCGGTAACGTCGCCGTGATGCGACTGGGTCACACTTCCGACCAAGTTACGGCGGCGGGCGGGACAGGGCGGGAACAACTAATCATGAGGAAATTCCAGGCTGTTTCTTAAAATGGCAGATATGAGGCGGCTGCACATGGAGCCTCGAGCCCCACTCCAAGACTCAGTAACTAATCTAGGATGACACTTCAATGCCACACAGAGAAGGCATTGTATTACTTGATATGCCAATTTGCAGAGGAGACGTTAAACTGAGGCCCCATCTGCCTGCCCTGTTGGATGTAAAAGATCCCATGGCATGATATAAAAAAGAGCAAGGAGTTCTCCCAGTGCCCTGGCTAAAATGAATCAATTAACCAATTTGTGGGATGTTGTGTACAAAATTGGATGGCACATTTGCCTACACAACAGTGACTACACTTCAGAAGCATTTCACTTGCTTTGAAGCAGTTTGAGACATCCTAAGGATGATGATGCAAGATCTTTCTTTTCCTTCATGCCCAGATAGTTGACTCCATTACAGTAGACTTGGGGCCCCAAATTCCTATTAGGATACACTGGGGAAACTGGGCGAGAGCAGAAAATAGGGCGGTGAGACAGCTCCCAGCTCCCAGCGCCATTTCTATTATTGTCCACCGGAACTTTCATCAGGCAAATATCACACCCATCCAAATATGGGCAGGTGTACTGTAACCAGAGGCAAATAAAAGAAAAGAAAGACTTGCATTTCTATAGCGCCTTTCACGACCACCGGACGTCCCAAAGCACTTTACAACCAATGAAGTACTTTTTGACGTGTAGTCACTGTTGTAATGTGGGGAAACACGGCAGCCAATTTGCACACAGCAAGCTCCCACAAACAGCAATGTGATAATGACCAGATAAACTGTTTTAGTGATGTGGGTTGAGGGATAACTATTGGCCAGGACACCAGGGAGAACTCCCCCTGCTCTTCTTCGAAATGGTGCCATGGGATCTTTTACATCCACCTGAGAGAGCAGACGGGGCCTCGGTTTAACGTTTCATCTGAAAGACGGCACCTCCGACAGTGCAGCACTCCCTCAGCACTGCACTGGAGCGTTAGCCTAGATTTTTGTGTTCAAGTCCCTGGAGTGGGGACTATGAACTCACAACCTTCCGACTCAGAGGCGAGTGTGCTGCCCACTGAGCCACAGCTGACATCGTGAGAGAAAAATAATACACAACATATCTTCCACAGTCCCAACAAAGCTGTTTGCAAGGTTTGTCTGTAATCTCCTGGTGACCAGTGCTGCTAAAGGTGGTGGGGGGGAGGGGGGAGAATTTTAAATTTAATAGGCTGGTTTCAGCAGAAACTGGCAGAACAGTGAACTTGCTAATTTGAGTGTTTTCTGGATGTTCCCCAAGCATTTTGATCCCCCTGTGCTGCTGCAAAGTGCCACAATTAAATCCCTCCCTCTCTACTCGAGGCAGGTGCCCCACTGGTATATAAATGATCCTGGGGAATGAGCTGGGGTCAGGGTAAGAAAGAAACACTCGCATTTCTGTAGCGCCTTTCACGACCTCAGGACATCCCAAAGTGCTTCACAGCCAATGAAGTACTTTTTTTTGAAGGGTAGTCACTGTTGTAATGTAGGAAACGCGGCAGCCAATTTGCGCACAGCAAGCTCCCACAAACAGCAATGTGATAATGACCAGGTAATCTGTTTTAGTGATAGGGGTGGATAGAGGTTCTGCCCTGCCCACTGTGTGCCCCAACAGGGCTATCCGGGAAATTCAAAGCTCTGCTGCCGGGTCACCCCCTCCGCCACACGAGCTGCATGCCAGAAAACTCCTCTGTGCCACTCACTTCAGTCAGTGCACTGGTGAGATGTAAACTCTTGGCCTATTGTGTGTAGCTTTAGCCAGCCGGACTTTCATTCCCTCTCTCTCTCTATAACGGATCCTTTGCCTCTTCTGGGCCTTCAGCCTGGTCTTCCAAAGCAGTGGGGTAGTATTGACGCTGTCTATCACTCATTGCCATCCTGGCCACCTTCTTTGCACGCAAAGGAGTTTCCTCTCTCTCATCAGAACCGGCTGCCTTGCTCTCTGTGTACTGCACGGTGTGTACCAGCACTCGCGAGGCCTTTATTGATTTCCCTCCACTCTTCCATTGGCATTGAGACAGCCTCTTCAGTGACTGTGCGCCTCACAGCTGGATTAATGAACCTGTTCGACATTTGTACTCATTAAGTAACTCGTTAACTGTTTTTTTTTCGGGGGGGGTGGGGGGAGGGAAGAGTTGAAGGCTCATCGCTGCATGTGCACCGCGACTGGCTGCAGCATTCTCGTTGCTGCTCATTAAAACACGATTCTCCGGAATCGCCCATTTGGGAGCCGGGCATTCCTGCAATTTCATTTCGAGCTTCATTAACTTTTGAGAAAGCGTCTTTCCTCCCACTGGAAGCCAAAGGATGGATGTCAGCCCCTCCTCGCCAAACCTGCACTTAAAAGGGGCTTAACCAGAGATCCGCTAAACCCCAATGCAGCGCGTTTTTAAATTTTCTGCCTTGCACAAAATTGACGAAGAAATAGTCTTACATTAAATGGATGGAGCCAAATGTGAGGGTTACATCTGCGGAATAAAAAGCCGACTTAACTGCCATCAAAAGCTCCATCGTGTTTTTTCCTTTATGATCTTGAAAGATAAAAAAGAAATTACCATATAAATGTTCTTGTTTTCCAAAAAGGCTTCAAGGGCAAAGTAATCTCTTAATCTTGTCTGTCAGTGCATATCAGGAATGTTGACAGAATACAAAGCAGCACCTTTCAAAATCTTACTCCCATAAACTTGTTATGAATACAGAACATGACAAGGGCAAATCGAGTACTTCCACGGCATTATCGCCTCTGAGTATCTTTCATTGCTTGTGTCAGATGCCGGGCCGTAAACGTCGGCGAGTGGATTGCTCCTGTGGAGAGCTCGGTGGAAGCTCTCGCCGGCTGTGAACTCGCGGGGGACGCAGGCCGCGTTTCAGTCGGAGAGACCCAGACTGCAAATAGGCTTCAATTCTCTCAATGGCCCAGAAATTCGGGTCGGGGGCTTCCCGCGGGTGCAAGCCCCCGACCTACACTTACCTATCGCGCCGACATTTGAGGCCTGGGTCTGCGTGGATTTCCGCTCTGTGACCCGGTCCAGCTCCCAGCGCGCTGTGCTTGCGTGATCCAGCGGCGTAGTTAGTTCGATGAGCCGGCTGGGATCACGTGAGCACTGGGCAACCAATTGGAGGTTGCAAAAGTTCATTCATGAGTTTGATAGTAAGAACTGTCAAACTCATGAAAACTCAGGGCGCCCAAAACAGTACTTAAACTTCAAATAAAAGTTAAAAAAAAATCCCACTGAATAAATGAACTATGAATAACTGTAAAAAAACTATTTTAAACAATTAATCAAATTCTTGAAAAAAATAATTTTTTAACAAATCGGGTCTAAAAATAATAAACCTGTGGAAAAATTTTCTAAATTGTATTAATAGACCACTTACCTTTTAAAACTAAGTACTTACGTCTGCTTTTTTCATGCGTAAAAACCGGAGGCCTTTACGCACGGGCAACTCTTTAAAAAAAAGGAATTTCAGCGCGCACGCGCTGCCTGAAACGTCGCACGCGTTCCGCCTCTTAACCCCTTGCTTCAGAGGACAGGAAATGCCGGTTTTCAGCGCATGCGCTGTGCATCCTGAAAACCGGCACTTCCATCGGGCCCACGCGTGAGTACCCCTTCCGTACTCACGCATTGGGACCCGAATGACTGGGCCATTATGTTCTTATTTCTTGGCAGGCTACACCTGCACGTGAGTCGGGACAACCCAGACACCTCCCACACTCGCCTTTAAGTCAGAAGGTTGTGGGTTCAAGTCTCACTCCAGGGGCCTTGAGCATATAAAGCTAGGCTGACACTCCCAGTGCGGTGCTGCACTGTCGGAGGTGCCGCCTTTTGGATGAAACGTTAAACAGAGGCCCCGTCTGCTCTCTCAGGTGGATTTAAAAGATCCCATGGCACTATTTCAAAGAAGAACAGGGGAGTTATCCCCAGTGTCCTGGCCAATATTTATCCCTCAACCAACAGAACAAAAAACAGATTATCTCGTCATTATCACATTGCTGTTTGTGGGAGCTTACTGTGCGCAAATTGGCTGCCGTGTTTCACACATTACAACAGTAACTACACTTCAAAAAGTACTTCATTGGCTGTAAAGCGCTTTGAGATGTCCTGTGGTCATGAAAGGCGCTATATAAATGCAAGTCTTTCTTTCTTTCGTAGAATCACACAGCACAGGAGGAGGCCATTCGGACCATTGTGCCTGTGCTGCCTCTTTGAAAGAGCTATCCGATTAGTCCCGCTCTTTCCCCGTAGCCCTGCAAATTTTTCCCCTTCAAGTATTTATCCAATTCCCTTTTGAAAGTTACTATTGAATCTGCTTCCACCGCCCTTTCAGGCAGTGCATTCCAGATTATAGCAACACACTGCGTAAAATAAATTCTCATTTCACCCCACCCCGGATTTTTTTGTCAATTGCCTTACATCTGTGTCCTCTGGTTACTGACCGTCCTGCCAGTGGAAACAGTTTCTCTGCATCTGCTCTATCAAAACGCCCCAAAGGGGGCACAACGCAATTTTTCCCCTTTGTGTCTGTCTTTACAGAAGAAGACGCAAGAAACCTCCCAGAACTAGTGGAGAACAAAGGGTCTAGTGAAAATGAGGAACTGAAAGAAATTAGTATTAGTAAAAAACTTATACTGGAGAAATTAATGGGACTGAAAGCTCATAAATCCCCTGAACTTGATGGCCTACATCCTAGAGTTTTGAAAGAGGTGGCTATAGAGATAGTGGATGCATTGGTTGTCATCTTCCAAAATTCCATAGATTCTAGAATGATTCCCGTGGATTGGAAGGTAGCAAATGTAACCGCACTATTTAAGAAAGGGGGTGAGAGAGATAACAGGGAACTACAGATCAATTAGTCCGACATCAATAGTAGGGAAAATGCTAGAATATATTATTAAAGACATGGTAACAGGGCACTCAGAAAATAATAATCGTATTTGACAAATCTGTTAGAGATTTTTGAGTTTTTAACTAACAGAATAGATAAGAGGGAACCAGTGGATGTGGTGTTTTTGGATTTTCAGAAGGCATTCAATAAGATGCCACACAAAAGGTTATTAAAGAAAATTAGGGCTCATGGGATTGGGGACAATATACTAGCATGGTTGGAAATTGGTTAATGGCCAGGAAACAGAGATTAGGGGTGAACGGGTCATTTTCGGGTTGGCAGGCTGTAACTAGTGGGGTACCGCAAGGATCAGTGCTTGGGCCTCAGCTATTCACAATCTGTATCAATGATTTGGATGAGGGGACCAAATGTAATGTATCCAAGTTTGCTGATGATACAAAGCTAGGTGGGAATGTAAGTTGTGAGGAGGATGCAAGGAGGCTTCAAGGGGATATAGACAGGCTAAGTGAGTGGGCAAGAACATGGCAAATGGAATACAGGTAGACTACCTTTTATCCGAACTTCCGAAAACCGAAACCCTCTAAAAACCGAAGGTTTTTTCGTTCAGCGTAAGTCGTGCGCACGACATGACCAGAGTGGCGCACGACCCCGACCCCCGCCGACGACCCCCCGCGGACCCCCGCCGACACCCCCGCCGACCCCGACCCCCCCGCCGACCCCCCCGCAGACCCCGACTCCCGCCGACCCCCCACGGACCCCCGCCGACCCCACCGCCGACCCCCCCGCGGACCCCCGCCGACCCCGACTCCCGCCGACCCCCCCGCCGACCCCGACTCCCGCCGACCCCCCGCCGACCCCCGCCGACCCCCCCGCGGACTCCCGCCGACCCCCCCGCCGACCCTGACCCCCGCCAACCCACCCCCGACAAATTTCCCAGTCTTATAAAATACCTTCCGAAATCTGAAATTTTCCGAAAACCGAAACACGGCTGGTCCCGAGGTTTTCGGATAAAGGATAGTCTACCTGTATAATGTGGAGAAATTTGCAGTTATCCACTTTGGTAGAAAAAATAGAAAAGTAGAGTATTTTTTAAATGGGGAGAGATTGGGAAATGTTGGTGTTCAGAGGGAACTGGGTGTCCTTGTACATGAATTACTGAAAGTTAACATGCAGGTACAGCAAGCAATTAAGAAAGCAAATGGTATGTTGGACTTTATTACAAGAGGGTTTGAGTATAAGAGTAAAGATGTCTTACTGCAAATATATAGGGCCCTGGTGAGACCGCACCGGCCGTTGAGCTGTGGGCCCGCATGGGGTTCCGATCCTGGGCCTTCTCCAACTGCCAGCGCGCAGTGCTTGCGTATCCCAGGGGTGCAGTTAGTTTGATGCGTCCCCTGGGATCACGTGGGCCATGGAGAGCCAATGGTAGCAGGGAATGCTTCATTCATAAGTTTGACAGGAAGACCTGTCAAACCTATAAATACTACAAGCCCCAAAACATCACTAAATCTTCAAATAAATTTAAAAAAAACACATTTTTAAAATAAACTATAAATTACATGAAATAACTATTTTAAACAATAATTAAAATTTTTGAAAAAATTAATTACATTTTCTAAAGGGGCTAAAAATAAACTTCCCTTTCTTTAAGGTATTTAAAAATAATAAACCTGTGGAAAAAATGTTTTAATTTTAATTAATTCATCACTTACCTTGTAAAAAGCAGGCCTTGCAACTGCTTTTTACATGTCTAACTTCTGGAGACTTACTCTCCCGGGAAAACCTACAAAAAAACCGTAAGTTCGATGCGCACGCGCTGCCTCTCCTGCGCACGCGCTCCACCTCTTAACCCCTTCTTTCAGGGGAACGGAAGTGCCGGTTTCCCATGCATGCGCAGTGCATGCAGGAAATCGGCACTTCCATTGGGCTTACGGGTGAGTACCCCGTGCGTACTCACCCGTGGAGACCCGAATTTCTGGGCCAATGGCTAACAGACCAGTGTATCTCTTTCCCCATGGCTAAGGGTCACAATATGTTTTCTTACTTTTCAGGTTGTATCTCATACATCTAACCAAATTGTTAATTACATTGCTTCAATGATTTCAGGCTGGAGGTGGGGACAGAAGGACTCTTGGGAAATTTTTGTTCTTGTTTCCCAATGTTATCAAGCATTTTCTAACTGGTTCCAGTGTTACACTGTGTATTAAATTCATAGGTCATATCTTTATTTCCCTGTTCACAGAAAATAGCAGATGCAATCACAAAAGCTTAAGCTGATTTCCAAGCTGAGGTCGTAGCTTGTTTCAGTAAGATGCATAATTCCAATAAATTGAAACACTGGTTTAATCTTGTATCAACTTCTCACTCCTGTTTTAGTGACTGGAGAAAAACACACCCAGGAGAGTTGACAATGCGACGGTATTTTCTTAATGACCGTATCCTCCAAGGTGGAGCAAGTGAATTTATTTTATAAAGCTTCAAACCTTCCCATTATGATTTCAAATGAAGTACATCATTCCATTCAACCCAACCTCCTCTTCACCCGATATAAGTCACCGTTCCCATTTTGCTTAGGGCTGTGTGAGAAAGTGGGCTTGTCTCAAGTTCATTTTACATTTTTCCATTACACGGGAAGACAGTGATTTCTTGGCCCTGTGAAAGATGTAGAGGGGAAGCTGAACAGAATGATGTGACGTACAGCATAATTGGTGTGAAATTGGACTTTTGACAGTTGGGTGAGATTGAAGGAAGCATGAAGATCATTGCATAAGGAGTTTTGATTTGACCATTTTCTCTGATGCCTTGGAAAAAGCACGTTGCGAGACATTTACTGTGCTCTTCTTTAAATGTAAATTTAATAACAATAGCCTCTAATTATCGAGCAGTCCCACCTCAAATTACCCATTGCTGCTGTCAATTTCACGTTTCTGATCATCTCAGTTGGATTTATCTCTGTTCACTTTGCAAAATTACAAATAGGTATGGAAGATACTTAAACTAAATTCAGAATCACTCAGGACTTCGCTGAAGGATAACACTGTTTTTATTAGATTATTTTGTTCCTCTTTCACCCCTTGTATCACACTTAGTTCTAGGCCTCTGCACCCATTTTGCACCCAGAGGCCAGGAAGGGCACCACGTGCCAATGGTGAGCTGCCTGATGAATTCCCCAACCATTCCTGTGAAAGGGGGCGCCTGGCCTCCGCTTGGCAGCTCTTCCCAATAGTTCAGGCGTTGGGCATGGTAATCTATATGCCTTGAATTGTGAGCATATGCATTGCTATGCCGATCCACAATGGCGAGAGAAGCCCTAATAAAATGAAGTCTTCTCGAACATTCAAAAGGATTGTGTATTACACGGAGGAGGGCTTCATAACTGCAAATTGGACATTTTGGAGGAGGGTTCATGAGGCACGTTCTATAATATATTCTATACTAGCTATATGACTAAAGAAGGGGCTAAATTTCTCTCTTTCTCTCTCTCTTTTTCTTTAGCTTGTTTTAGAGTGGTAGAAAATTCAGTGCTGACTTTGGAACTGGTTTTGAGCAAGTGAGTCAAAAGAAAATACGAAGCTGCTCAGCACGAGCCTTGATTGCATGTGGGCTGAGGACAAGTTGGAGAAACTGCTCGGCTTACTCTGTGATGGGAGATGGAAGGGTGCATGGCGGTCACTGAGGACATGGCGTCTCTAAGAGGGGGATAGAGGGGTACTCGGGTACTTGGTGAAACAGTTGACAATGGCCCAGAAATTCGGGTCTCCACGGGTGAGTATGCACGGGGTACTCACCCGTAGGCCCAATGGAAGTGCCGGTTTCCTGCATGCACTGCGCATGCGCAGGAAACCGGCACTTCCGTTCCCCTGAAAGAAGCGGTTCAGAAGTCGAACGCGTGTGCAGGAGAGGCAGCGCGTGCGCATCGAACTTACGTTTTTTTTGCAGGTTTTCCTGGGAGGGTAAGTCTCTAGGAGTTAGACATGTAAAAAGCAGTCGCAAGGCCTGCATTTTACAAGGTAAGTGGTGTATTAATTAAAATTAAAACATTTTTCCCACAGGTTTATTATTTTTAAATACTTTAAAGAAAGGTAAGTGTATTTTTAGCCCCATTAGAAAATGTAATTAATTTTTTCAAAAATTTTAATTATTGTTTAAAATAGTTATTTCATGTAATTTATAGTTTATTTTAAAAATGTGATGGTTTTTTAAAATTTATTTGAAGATTTAGTGATGTTTTGGGGCTTGTAGTATTTTAGGTTTGACAGGTCTTCCTGTCAAACTTATCCTGAAAAAAATCTAATCCTCATCATACAGAAGAAGTTCTGCACTGAGGGAGCGTGACTTCTCTCTGCTGCATGCTTTCTGAAATAGGAAATTAAGTTAGCAACTGAGCTCACGGGAGGCAAATCTTATCAAGTTCCTTCTTTAATAAGCTTGTTTAAATTTACCTCAGCTCTTTACTTACAGTCTGACAGGATGATTTACATTGGCTGACAGCAGAATTCATTGTGCTGTGTTTCTCTGTCCCTGACCTTTTTTTTTATTCGTTCACGGGATGTGGGCATCGCTGGCAAGGCCAGCGTTTATTGCCCATCCCTAATTACCCTTGAGAAGGTGGTGGGCCGCCTTCTTGAATACAACTGAGTGCCATCAGAGGGCAGTTAAGAGTTACATATAGAACAGATTTCCTTCCCTAAAGGACATTAGTGAACCAGATGCGTTTTTACAACAACCCTGTAATTGTCACCATTACTGATATATTTAGTTAAATTTAAATTTGAACTCATTTCTCTGGATCATTAGTTCAGGCCTCTGAATTACTAGACCACTGTGGGCTCTGTGCTACTGTATCCCAAATTACGGCATGTAAATACATACACAGGTAAGCAGTGAATTTTCATTGTACCAGAGGAGGGGGACAGGAGGTAAATGTTAAAATGTGGAGCATAGACACCGGCATAAACCAATGGGCTGAATAGTCTGTTTCTGTGATGTAAGTTAGGTGTCAGCCGTGGCTCAGCTGGTAGCACTCACGCCTCTGAGTCAGTTGTGGGTTCAGGTCCCACTCCAGAGACTTGAAGCACAGAAGTCTAGGCTGACACTCCAGTGCAGTGCTGGGGGGAGTGCTGCACTGTCGGAGGTGCCGTCTTTCAGATGAGACGTTAAACCGAGGCCCCGTCTGCTCTCTCCGAGGGACGTAAAAGACCCCAGGGCACTATTTTGAAGAAGAGCAGGGGAAGTTACCACCGGTGTCCTGGCCAATATTTATCCATCAATCAACATCACTGAATCAGATTATCTGGTCATTATCACATTGCTGTTTGTGGGAGCTTGCTGTGTGCAAATTGACTGCCACATTTCCAACATTACAACAGTGACTCCACTTCAAAAGTACCTTGTTGACTGTAAAGCGTTTTGGGGCGTCCTGAGGTCGTGAAAGGCGCTATATAAAGGCAAATCTCTCTTTCTTTGTAAAGGCCCACGTATCCCGGGGCGCAGGCAGTTCGCAAACGCCCCGGGATCACGTGGGCCGGCCCAACCAATCACAGAGGGGGGGCTCCTAATATGCTTACAGGGATTCCATTTACGTACGGAATCCCCATAAACACAATAAGAATGAAACAAAAAATACATTTTCACACAGCCTAAATAAAAATAAATCACCACATGTTTAAAATTATTAAAAACACAATTTAATTAAACATTTAGAACAAAAGTTTAAGTTTTTGAAAAATAAATTAAAACACTTTTAATGGGGCCAAAATAACCTAAAGTAATTTTAAAGATTTTTGAATGTTTAAATAATTTTAAAAATGTTATTTTAATATTTATTTTCACCCTTACACTGGTAAAAGAAGGCCCTATGCCTGCTTTTACCAGGCACAAGAGTTTTGTGGGCATTTGCTGGGCAGTAGTTGGGCAAAAAGGATGTGAAGGCCTTAGAGAGGGTGTAGAAAAGATTTACGAGAATGGTCCCAGGGATGAGGGACGTCAGTTACGTGGATAAACTGGAGAAGCTGGGGTTGTTCTCCTTGGAGCAGAGAAGGTTGAGAGGAGATTTGATAGAGGTGTTCAAAATCATGAGGGGTCTAGACCGAGTAGATAGAGAGAAACTGTTCCCATTGGCAGAAGGGTCGAGAACCAGAGGACACCGATTTAAGGTGATTGGCAAAAGAACCAAAGGCGACATAAGAAAAAACCTTAGTACTCATCGAGTGGTTAGGATCTGGAATGCACTGCCCGAAAGGGTGGTGGAGGCAGACTCAATCGCTGCTTTCAGAAGGGAGTTGGATAAGTACCTGAAAGAAAAGAAATTGCAGGGCTATGGGGAAAAGGGCGGGGGGCTAAGTGGGACTAGCGGAAGTGCTCTTGCAGAGAGCCGGCACGGGCTCGACGGGCCGAATGGCTGCCTTCTGTGCTGTAACCATTCTATGATTCTGTGAAATAGCCCAACTCTCCGCCAGCGACTGTCCATTTCCTGCGCATGCGGATGATCTGTAACTTGACAGATCGCAAGCTGCGGGGTTTCGCGCATGCGCAGCCCATGCGGATACCCAGAACTTGCGGACACTTACGGCAGCGTACACGGTCATCGGCCCCGGAACATCCGGACTGTTATGTCTAAAGAAATTCTCAACCAATTTCTTATAAACTGTGGGTTCTGTTCTACCGAGAGTATCTTCAAACTTGCATTTTAATAAAAATTCCTACATTACAACAGTGCACATCAAGAGTACTTCATTGGCTGTAAAGAGGATGTGAAATGTGCTACATAAATGCAAGTTTTTTATCATTCTTTTAGGACTTCTCAATTTGAGTCAAGGGTAACCTCAATTCCTAAACATTCTCGAACTCGGCAGGGTCCCAGCCGACCGCGGTCTCATAACCTGCCTGTGCTGGAGGTTTCTGCATCGCTCTTGTTTTCTGTTCCTGGACAGCGAGAAAAAGCAACGGAGCCAAAACTATCCCAGCAGGCGTAGAGATGGTGAAAACCTCAAGCCCGGCTTTCCAGGTCTTGTGTTTGTTCTAGCCACTCCTTGGTTGCACCAGTATCCCGCTTTATCAGTGATTTCCGCTTTCATTTACATAAAATATGTAGAAAAGTAGCAAAATCAGGTGAAATCTTGACCAGTTCTAAAGGTCAGTTTGAGCATTAGAGAAAATGGGGCCTGTTAAATCCGTGAATCTTAAGGTATGGTGTTCTTCAATAAATAGACGGAGACTGCAGATTAACAATCAACAGGTGTTTACTGGATGAGGGTAGTCTAAAGACTAACAGTACAGATCCCTACACAGGGTTTATATACAGGTGTGGTCACTGCCGGTACTACAGTATACAGGAGCTGTAAAAGTAGTTCTCTCTTAAAGGTACATACACTACAATTCCTCCCCTTTTAGATTAACAATACCATAACATTCAAATAACAGTTAACACTTTTAACATGCACATTAACTGAAATAGTCCATTTATAGATTCAGCCTTTGGGGCGGCTTCCTGATCCTTTCTGGATAGCGCCTTTCCTGAGTATCTTGCTTTTGGTGCGGTGGCGATTCTGGCCCCCTGTCGTCGGCTAGTTCATCAGCTTCCGATGCTACTGTTTCTGGGGTAGATGCTACCGGTATGTCGGGTTCATCACCAGGTATGCGAGACATGGGGTTGACTCGTTCCTGTGACACTAGGATCTGGTCGACATGGCGTCTCACAATGTTCTCCCCAACATCCACTGTGTACATTAGTGGCCCCTGCCGTGTGCATATCGTTCCGGGTTGCCATTTCTCTGTTCGGTAGTCGCGGGCCAAGACTGGTTGTCCTACATTGAAGCTCCTTGTTGGCTTCTCATTGATGTGCTGGAATTGCTTATTCTCAACATTTCTTCGCACATTTGGTCTGAGCAAATCCAGACGAGATCTCAACCTTCGGTTAAAGAACATCATGGCCGGGGTCTGGTTGGTAACTGCATGTGTCTCATTTCTGTAGGCTAACAGGAAATTGTCCACCTTATGCTGCAGTGGAATGTCGTCATCACACATGTCCCTTACTGCCTTTTTAAAGGTTTGTACGAACCTCTCAGCCAATCCATTTGTGGCTGGATGATACGGGGTGGATGTGTAATGCCATACCCCATTCCTTCTCATTAATTTCCGAAACTCTTCGGACACAAACTGTGGTCCGTTATCAGAGCAAATCTGCTCTGGCAAGCCGTTCCTGGCAAATATGGTCCGTAGGACTGCAATCGTTTTCTCCGTAGTGGTGGAGGACATTTTGATCACCTCAGGCCATTTCGAGTGCGCATCCACTGCTATTAAGAACATTGAGTCCATGAATGGAGCAGCAAAATCAATATGCACCCGTTGCCATGGAGAGGAGGGCCACTCCCATGGGTGTAGAGGGGCATGTGGTGGTGCATTTTGGACCTTCTGGCATCCTGAGAAGCTCTTCGTTAGGTCCTCGATTTGTTGATCGATCCCCGGCCACCACACATAATCCCTAGCAAGGCTTTTCATTTTCACCCCTCCCAGATGGCCTTCGTGAAGCTCATTGAGCATTCTCTCCCTTAACTTGGGTGGAATTACCACTCGGGATCCACACATCACTGTCACCTGGCATACTGACAGCTGTTCTCTTCTGGATGAGAATGCTGGCAACAGTGAGTCGCCATATGTTGGCCATCCCTTCACCGTCAAATCATATACCCGAGACAGTGTCGGATCATTTCGGGTCTCTATATCCGCGTTAGTTACTGGCAAGCGTTCAATTATGGTTGAATAAAATATTTTGACAGGGTCCACTGCTGGTGCTTCCTCCACAGTAGGCAGTGGCAGGCGTGATAGCCCATCAGCGTTTCCATGCTGTTTCGTGCCCTTATACTCTATTTCATATTGGTTCGCCCCTAGAAAAAGGGACCATCTTTGTAGCCGTTGCGCAGTAATCACCGGAACGCCCTTCTTTGGATTAAAGATGGAGACAAGTGGTTGGTGGTCAGTCAGCAAGGTGAACTTCTGCCCGTGCAGATAGTGGTTGAACTTTTTCACTCCCCATACTAGGCTGAGGGCCTCCCTGTCAATCTGGACGTAGTTGCGCTCGGCTGAGGTTAGTGACCGAGACGCAAAGGCTACTGGCCTCTCCAACCCGTCTGGAAATTTGTGCGACAGCACCGCTCCAATACCATAGGGTGATGCATCACACGCCAACCGAATTGGTAGTGCTGGGTTGAAATGAGCCAACACCTCTTTTGATGTGATCAATTCTTTGCACTTCTGGAAAGCTCGTTTACATTCATCATTCCACTTCCATGGTACCCCCGTTTGCAGTAGGGTGTTCAGTGGGTGTAATACTGTAGACAAATTTGGTAAGAACTTATGGTAGTAGTTCACCAGCCCGAGGAACGACTTCAGTTGTGACACATTTTCCGGTGCTGGAGCCTTGAATACTGCCCCAATCTTTTCAGGGGACTTATGTAACCCCTCTTCATCAATAACGTGGCCACAATACGAGATCTGCTTCTGGAAAAACTCGCATTTGTGGCGATTAGCTCGTAGCCCATATTCCTTCAATCTAGTGAGCACCTGCTCCAGGTTGGCGAGGTGATCACTGTCATTTTCACCCGTGACCAGGATGTCGTCCAAATAACATTGGGTCCCTGGAATCCCTTGCAGGACTTGATCCATTGCCCTTTGCCAAATAGCCGGAGCTGATGGTACCCCGAACACCAGCCGGTTGTATTGGTAGAGACCTTTGTGAGAGTTGATCGTGAGGTATTGTTTCGAGGCTTCTTCTACCTCCATTTGCAGGTACACCTGGGCCAGATCAATCTTAGTGAAGCGTTTTCCTCCAGATAGCAAGGCGAAAATATCTTCAATCCGCGGAAGCAGATATTGTACCGTGTGAAGGACTGGGTTCACTGTCACCTTAAAGTCTCCACAGATGCGAACCTTCTTTGGTTCCCCAGGCGTATTACTCAACGACCTCTTCATTACAGGAACAATGGGTGTAGCCCACTCACTCCAGTCCACTTTGGACAGTACTCCTGAACGTTCCAAACCTTCCAGCTCTGCTTCGACGGCTGGGCAGATCGCATAAGGCACCGGTCTGGCCTTATAAACTTTGGGCTTGCATTTTCCTCTATTTTAATCGTTGCTGTTATGTCTTTTAGTGTTCCGAGTCCCTCCTGGAACACTTCATGTGCGTCATTTAGCATTTTTGACAGTCATCCAGGTGTGACGTCGTCATCCTTTTTGGCCTCTACCGTCAGTGCCTGTATGGAATGCCAATCTAACTGTATCTTCCGGATCCATTCACATCCTAGTAGTGGTGGTCCTCCATCTGGCAATACATATAGGTCCATTTTTGGTGTTTCCTGGCCGTTGTATATCACGCTCACCCTTATTTTTCTTTTGGGGTAGACTTTTTGCCCCGTGTACATCTTCAAGACAATCTCTGTATCTCTCAAGCGTATATGTGAAAATAGCCGCTTGTAGTCCCTTCGGTTTACGACTGTTAGGGCTGATCCTGTGTCCAATTCCATTTTCACTTGGACTCCGTCTATCTTGAGCGTGACCCAGATAGTTTGGTGATCCTCCATTTTGATTACATTATGTAGTTTCAGACAACCCAGCTCCTTGCTTCCGGAGTCTGTATCACTTTTCTGTTCGTCTGAACTACTCTCCGTCACCTTATGTACCTTTTTGTACTTCTCCTGTGGAGATTTCTTGCTGCTGGTTTTCTTCCCCGACCTGCAGACTCTTGCTATGTGTCCTGCTTTTCCACACTGTCTGCACACTTGGTCCTTGAACCAACAATCCTTCTGGTTGTGTGTTGTTCTGCCACAACGATAACACTTCCCTGCTCCATATGACATTTCATTGGTGCCATATTCTTGCGGTCTCCGTTGTATCTCTGCAGCGCCCCGTGCGGCTGCTTCGTGTGATACTGCCATGCTGAAAGCCTTGTCCAGCGTAAGATCCTTTTCTGATAGAAGCCGTTTCTGGGTTCCTTCACTTTGAAGCCCACACACAAACTTGTCCCTTAACGTATCTGCTAGTCCCATTCCAAACTGGCAGTGTTTCGATAGCTTGCGCAGTTCCGTTAAATACTCAGCATTACTTTCATCTTTATGCTGGTTCCTTTTGTGAAACTTAAATCTTTCTGCTATCAGCAGTGGTGTGGGGTTTAAGTGGCCCTGTAGGATTTCCACTATGCTTTCGAAATCCTTATCCACTGGCTTCTCTGGGGTTACTAGGTTTTGCAGTAAGCCATATGTTTTTGCACCCATGGAATTCAACAAAACCAGTGCTTTCCTGGCATCTGGCACTTCATTCGCCTTGCAGTACACCTCAATGCGTTCCACATATGTCGCCCAATCTTCGACTTCATTGTCGAACGCTGTGACACTGCCACTCTTCGGCATCCCTGGGTGTGGTTAGACTGGCTAAAATGGCGTCTCCCACGCTTCCTTTTCTTCCCGCGCTCGCCCTTCTTCTCCGCTGCGGCTTCAAAAATGGCGTCTCCCCCGCTCTCCCTTCTTCTCCACGGCTCAAATGGCGTCTCCCACGCTTCCTTTCTTCCCCTGCGGATGCTGCTCAGCCCTTGAGCCCTGGCTGCGCTCTGCGCATTCTCCTGTGCGCCTCTCTCGTTGCCGCCGCTCGGCCCTGAACCCCGGCTCTGCTTTACCCTCTCTCTCTTTTTGTTTTCCGTCGACGCCGCTCGGTCTTCGTCTTCAACCCCCGGCTGCGCCCTGTGCGCTTTACCCTCTCTCTTACCCCGTCGACGCTGCTCGGCCTTTTCTGTGCCGTCGGTCGGCTCCAGCCGCCACTGTCCGGGAAGGGTCTGCGCTGTACCTGTTGCCAGCCTGTTGCTGGATCGTCGTGGCTGGAGAACCAAGCCCAGCTCTCAACAGCCTCCCCTGCGATGCTCACTCTCTGCCGGATGACTGGCCGGTTGCTCGTGGTCGACGCCCGTGCTTCTGGCCTCGACTTTCTTCCACTGTCCTCCAGGAGCGAATCCCTGGAAGGAAATGCAGAGTTGCAGGTAGTTTCGAATCGACCTCGTCACCACTGTTAAATCCGTGAATCTTAAGGTATGGTGTTCTTCAATAAATAGACGGAGACTGCAGATGAACAATCAACAGGTGTTTACTGGATGAGGGTATTCTAAAAACTAACAGTACAGATCCCTACTCAGGGTTTATATACAGGTGTGGTCACTGCCGGTACTACAGTATACAGGAGCAGTAAAAGTAGTTCTCTCTTAAAGGTACATACACTACAGGGCCGGAGTGGTTATGATCTGGAATGCACTGCCTGAACAGGCGGTGGAAGCAAATTCAATCGTAACTTTCAAAAGGGAATTGGATAAATACTTGAAAAAGGAAAATATTTGCAGGGGAAAGAGTGGGGGAAAGGGACTAATTGGTTCGCTCTTTAAAAGAGCCGGCACAAGCACGATGGGCTGAAAGGCCTCCTCCTGGGCTGCTTCATTCTACAATTCTAGGGGTGCGAAATTCAATTATGACCCGTTTGGGGGCGGTAACCGAATTAGCGCTGGACATTTAGCGTCCGGCGCAGAAGTACCGCCCCGGCCGCTAAATTCGGCTTACCGGCGAGGAAGTGGAGCGCTATCTCGGGTGCACCGTTTCCTCTTGGGGGTGGTGTCGGGGGCACAAAGCGCTGGAACGCCGGAGCGCTATGTGGCTGCTCCACGTAGCGCCGATGCGTTTTGCCATCCCTCCCCTTCCGTTAAAGGGGAGAGACGCTGCGAGCTCTGCAGGGCCTCCGATCGCTCACGCGAGGCCACCGGGGCGGCCACGGACCACGCCAAGGGCCGCCGCGAAGGGCCAGCCTGGAGAAAAGAAGAAAATGGCGACGTGGGTTCGCAGCCGCACCTCCCCTTTAAATGCCGCCCCGCGAGCCGAGGTCAGCCCGGGTTCGTGACCCGCGAGGCTGGCGCTGACATCGCCCGTGGCAGCCACGCAGGGCGCAGCTGAATTTCTGCCGTGGGACACTAAGGGGTCACATCGCTCACCGATGATGTCAGGCACAAAGGAGCCGAATTTCGCCCCCGAGGTGTCAGGCATGGATAAGAGTTTCACGGGCTGTGGAGTGAGGTAGGGTTAGAAGCGGCCAATGTTACAGAGGTGGATATAGCAGTTGCTGGTGTGATGTATAGAATGTGACATTTGTAGCTTGGGCCAGGGTCAAACAAGATGCCGAGGATATGGGTAGTTGGGTTTAGCTTCAGCAATCAGACAGGGATGAGTTGTAGGGTACAGTAGTATAGTGGTTATGTTACTGGACTAATGAATTGCCAGGGTTGTTGTATCATTGGTAATGTTACAAAATAAAATATATGGTTATTTTGACCTAGTTGTGTTTTTCAATGTAATTCTTGCATGTTTGTGTTTTCTACACTGAATTAAACAGCACCTCCCAAACCCGCGACCTCTGCCACCTAGAAGGACAAGGGCAGCAGGCACATGGGAACATCACCACCTCCAAATTCCCCTCCAAGTCACACACCATCCTGACTTGGAAATATATCGCCGATCCTTCATTGCCACTGGGTCAAAATCCTGGAACTCCCTACCTAACACCACTGTGGGAGTACCTTCACCCACGGACTGCAGCGGTTCAAGAGGGTGACTCACCACCACCTTCTCAAGGGCAATAAATGTTGGCCTTGCCAGCGACGCCTACATCCCATAAACGAATATTTAAAAAATGGAATTGAGGGTTTATACAACACTGAAGGGTGCACTGATGCCAGTTTCATACGGCACTGAAGGGTGCACCAATACCAGATTTGTACAGTACTGAAGGGTGCGCTGATGCCAGGTTTATACACTACATGCAACTTGCTGCTATTGACCATGTTCAGATTTTTGGTGAGAGGTGGTGCCTCAAGTTTACCCTGGAGTGAAGATTTGCCCCTTACGATCGTTCTAGAGCAGTAACTGCTACCTCTCCCTGAATGGAAGGAAGTATTCAATCTCAGGATGCCCACACCATCTAAATTTGCTTTATCTGGTTGATGTCATTGTCTAAACCCTTTGATTGGATTCTGCCTTGTAATTCACTGATGGTAACCTAATGCTATCATATTGAGCAGATATCTGCTGTACAGAACCTTCCAATGACTAGTGCCAGTGATAGATCAACCAGTTTGATTAAATTCTTTTGCTTTAATGTCTCATTTGACAGCAGTCTTGCTTCTGGGTCGGAAGGTTGTCAACGGTTTGGGCTCCACATCATTCATGGACTAGGCTACTACTGCAGTACGTTACTGAAGAAGTGCTGCATTGTTGGAGGTACCATCAACCAGCTGAGCCATCAAACTGATGTCCCATCTGTCTATTTAGGTGGAAGTTAAAGATCCTATGGTGCAGGTCAGCCAACTATAATGGTCACATTGGGCCTGATTTAAGGAGAAGTGCTAAATAACAATTTAACTGGAAGCCATTGGAAGGCTCGATCCACATATGGATCTCTTATTTAATTAAGCTGATATTACTTAATAGAATTTGATTACATTTAAAGATCATTTTTATTTTGTATTGTTTTTAAGAGTGTTGATGACATCACTGTCAAGTGTTACTGAGCCTAAACCATCTTGGCATTTGTTTATTTTTAAAGGGACTCTGCCCTCATCTCAAGGAAGAACAAAAGGCTGACTGGCCACAGGACAATATTGTCCCATGCACTGATGGTTTTTTGTGTTTGATTTTGTCAAGTGACTGGAACAAACAGAATTTTATTTTTGCCAGAAACTATTAGACAAAGTCTGTGCCCCTTTTTTTCTCTCTTGCCCTCTGCTCCTGAAGGCATTAACTCTGTGCTGGGTTACCCTTCCCTGACTGCCCTTGGATTACTCACCCACATGGCCATTAGTTACGTGTCATTCTTAATAGTCAGGCTATTCCACCACAGGGAGGGGGTATGGTGGCCGGGCTTGATCTCCTCGCCCACCCACCCTTAACATTTGCCTGTCACTCTCTCCTCCTTCACTACTGTCTCTCCTCCATTTTTGACTATCCCTCTTTCTCCCTACTCCTTTACTTTTTCACCCATTTACTCTTTCCTTGTTGTTTCTCAGCACTGCTCTCCTCCCGTAGTCAGGACCTGACTCAGTGCCCAACACTGCAGGACCCGACTGTAGGGGCTTGTAGTGGGAGCTGGGCATCAACCCTCTGAGAAAGCCAGGAGCTCTGCCTATCTGTTGGATTCCCCTCCTTGCGCTCTCTGACGATGCAAAGCGGTCTAGGTGGGCTGGGAGGTTGGACAGCCCTGCCCTAATGGATAGGATGATCCTGGCTGGGTAAGCTGGGAAGCTTACAAAGTGCTTTGCCAGAAATATAAGCAGGAAGGGAAGCCTCAAATCTGTCTGCAATCAAAACAAATCTTTTATCACCACACTTAAGGTGAAGATCACATCCCCTACAAGTACTGGTGCTGTCATTACTTGCCTTTATTGCTAATTTTGGAAAGGGAAAAACAAACATTGCATCCAGGATGATTCATTATTTTTTAGCCACCCTCCTTGGTTTGCTTTTCCGTTGCCTTTTTCCCCTCAGTTTCTCAGATCCGACCTCCTCTGTTTCTTACTGTTGTGTGCCAATGTCACCTTCTGAAGCTTCTCCACAGCATTGCTTGCTCTATGGTGATACCATTGGCCACTTACAGAATTGCAGAAGAGAGATCTGAACTATTGATTGACCAATAACGTCAGTACTGAGTTCAAGCTTCAAGAAATATGTCTTGCCGGTAGGCAGAGGTATTAGCCCATTTAAAATAAGCAGATTAATTGTTTTAGTTGTTTTCAGGATGTGGACAACACTGGCAAGGCCACATTTATTGTCCATCTCTAGTTGCCCTGAGAAGGTGGTTATGGACCTTCTTCTTGAACTGCCTCAGTCCTGACGGTGATGGTTCCCCCCCCACACAATGGAATTGCAGGATTTTGACCAGGCAGCAATGAAGGGACGTGATATATGTCCAAGTCAGGATGGTGTGTGGCTTGGAGAGGAAGGTGGAGGTGATGGTGTTCCCATGACATTGCTGCTCTTATCATTCTTGAAGCTAGAGTTTGTGTGCTGGGGAGGTTCTTTCAATGTAAGCTTGCAGTGCTTTCTGTAGACCATAAGTACTACATCCGTAGTGACGTAAGAAAACTACTCGGCACTCGGTCTAAGCGTTAAACAAAGCTTTAATCAACTGTTTTACAACATGGAGGTCTAGTTGTGTCCTTCACTAGTTCCTGTTAAGAATGTCCTGCGCAAGCTAGGCCCGTGCCCGAGTATTTATACTCTCCCTGGACAGCGCCACCCATAGGCCGCTGAGTATTATTTCATAAGTCTTTCTTTCATGAATGACTGATTCATGTCACGTAGTATGCCAGTGGTGGAGGGAGTGGATATTGAGTCCAGTCGCAGAGGCACCAGTCATTTGAACTGCTCTGTTCTGGATGGGGTTAAACCTCTTGAGTGCTGGTGCCGTTGCATCCATCCAAGTGAGTGGCGAGCACTCCATTACTCTCCTGACCTGAACCTTGTAGATGGTGGAGACGCTTTGAGGGGTCAGGAGGTGAGTCACTCATCGCAGGGTACCCAGCCTCTGCCCTGCTCTTGAAGCCATGGTGTTGATTTTGCTGGTCCAGTTCAACACCTAGTGAATGGTGACCCCAAAAAATGATGATGGAGGGGGACTCAGCGATGGTGATACCATTAAAGGTCGGGGGAGATGGCTGGATGTTCTCTTGTTCAAGATGGTCATTGCTTAGCACCTGCGTTGTTTGCATTTTACCTGGCACTTCTCAGTCTAAGTCTAGGTATTGTCGCAGTCCTGTGTAGGTTGGCATGGGATGTTCCATTACTGGAGGAATTGTGAATGGAGCTGAACACTGGAATCATCAACAAACAGCCCCACTCCTGACCTTATGACAGGGGGAAGATTATTGATGAAACAACTGAAGATGGTTCAGCCAAGGACATCTCTCTTGAGGACCTCCTGCAGTGATGTCCTGGGGCTGTGATGATTGGCCTCTGACAGCCCCAAGCATTTTCCTAGCCACTGCAAGGGTTTCCCTTCGACCCCCGTATTTGATCTCATTATTAATCGGGCCCCTTGGTGCCATACCTGGTCAAATGCTGCTTTAATGTTGAGGGCAGCTTCACTCACCACTCTTCTGGCATTCAGTTCTTATGTCCATACCTCGATCAAGGCTGTGATGAGGTCTGGAGATGAGCGGTTCTGGTCAATGAGCTGGTTAATTATGAGTAGATGACGCTTGATGGTGCTATCGATGGCTCCTTCTATCACTTTACTGATGATTGGGTGGAGGCTGATAGGGTGGTAATTGAACCAGTTAAATTTATCCTGCTTTTTGTGGATAAGACATACAATCTTCGACATTGTTGGGCAGATGTCGGTGTCATGGCTAAGGGAGCGGCTAGTTCTGGTGTGCAGATTATTTTGTGTGGTGCTGTGATGGTGGGGGAGGGGGAGGGGAATTGTAGCTTCTGAAGGAGGAAGTAACTAAATGGGCCAAATGGCCTACCTCATCCATACTTTTGCTTTTGTGATATTAGCAAGATTACCCCCAGTGTTGTTTTTTAAAATTCATTCTCTGGATGTGGGCATCACTGCTGTGCGTCAGGCTGCAGAAAACACATGACTTGTCTGTTGGCACCTTCAACAATTTCTCCCAAGCCTATCTGTCTTTTCAGCAGCCACCAGGGTCAAATCCTGACAATGAACTC
This sequence comes from Somniosus microcephalus, assembly GCF_052327205.1. Lineage (NCBI taxonomy): Eukaryota > Metazoa > Chordata > Chondrichthyes > Squaliformes > Somniosidae > Somniosus > Somniosus microcephalus. The sequence continues at coordinate 27,741,739 of NC_140998.1, read as the reverse complement.
TCCTCATTACAGTTGCTTCCAGCTGCACGCTGTTGCTATGCCAACAATGCAGGAGTTGTCTAAAACCTACGGAGCGCCATATCCTAGATCACGTGATGCCAGGAGATATGGCGCAGGTTAAAATAGTGCCAGAAAAAAACCCCAAAGTTATTTGTTTCATTTGAGAAGCTAGAACCTTAAATCACAAAGTCCAAACTTTTCATTTCTAACACCGTGTTGGAACCTAGCTCGCACCAAGTTCCGTTCACCCATCACCCCTGTGCTCGCTGATCTACATTGACTTCCAGTCCGGTAAAGCCTTGATTTTAAAATTCTCATCCTGGTTTTAAAATCCCTCCATGGACTCGCCCGCCGCTATCCCTGTAATCTCCTCCAGCCCTACAGCCCTCCGAGATCTCTGCGCTGCTCCAATTCTGGCCTCTTGCACATCCCCGATTTTAATTGCTCCACCATTGGCGGCTGCGCCTTCAGCTGCCTAGGCCCTAAGCTCTGGAATTCCCTCCCTAAACCTCTCCCAATCTACCTCTCTCCTCCTCCTTTTAAGAAGCTTTTTAAAACCTACCTCTTTGACCAAGCTTTTGGTCACCTGCCCTAATATCTCCTTATGTGATAAAGCTCCTCTGAAGCACCTTGGGACATTCAAGGCGCTCTATAAATGCAAGTTGTTGTTTCGGTTGCCGAGGTTACCGTATCATATCTCCGGATGCAACAAACGGAGGAGGCAAGTGCGGTAGGTTGCAGGCGCCGACAAGTACTTGCTGACGTAAGAAAATTACTAGGCACTTGGTCTAAGCGTTAAACAACTGTTTTACAACATGGAGGTCTAGTTGTGTCCTTCACTAGTTCCTGTTATGAATATCCTGCACAAGCTGGGCCCGTGCCCAAGTATTTATACTCTCCCTGGACATCGCCACCCGTAGGCCGCTCTGTATTATTTCATAAGTCTTTCTTTCATGAATGACTGATTCATGTCACTTGCAAACACCATCCCTGCGTGCACCGGTATATTCACTGTGGACCCGACTGCCACGACTGCAGAGGGCCCGGAACATGTGCATCGTCAGTGCCCAGGCATCACGAGGTGGTTATAGGAAAAAATCCTTTCAGTCTTGGTGCTTATAACGTTGGCGTTTAATTGACTGCATCGTAGGTGGTCATGTTTTATTCCAACAAGAGCTTTACATTACATTCAATTTTAGAGAGGGAGCAAGGTGAAAAGGTAATGGATGATTACCAAATTAAGATTAAAAAAAAGCAATGAGAGGTCTCCACTGCGCCATCATGCTACTTACAGTTCAATTGAATCATTTTGAAACCTGAATATTTAAATTCCACCCCACTTGTCCGTGGCTGGATTGCAGTGTAGGCAACCGCATCACGATCTCTCGATTACATCACTCACTTCATTCGACTTCTACCCATTTTATTTTAGTCCGAGAACAAAGTGGCTCTGGGATTGGGTACGACAGCGAGTGTCAATGCGCAGCAACATAGACTTAAGAGGGTGACGAGGCAGAAGAAAGGTAGGACAGCACGCAGACTGAGGAGAGTTACACACCAGATACCGCCAAGGCTGGAGTGTGTTACACAGAAAGTAATGCACAGAGAAAATAACACACAGGCTGCACTGTGTTACATTAGGGAAATGTATATTGCATGTATTATGTACAGGACAGTCTCCTGGGTGAAGAAAGCAACACCCAGCATACATTATATAGAACAACTGACGCTGTATATAGGGTGTATAAAACCTATATATAATACCAGAAGCTGTATATATTGACAGGCAAACCAACGGGCAGACATGATGGGCCGAATAGCCTCCTTCTGTGCCGTAAATTTCTATGATTCTATGAAAAAAAACCATTTCTATATTATAGGAACTCTGTACATATGATGGGGGGCATTGCAGACCCTGTATATATGATGGGAATAACGGAACCTATATATACGATGGGGCTAATCTTTGCGCCCGGCCGATAATTGCGCCCCAAATGGGTCGATACCGAATTTCTCCCCCTATTTATATGATGGGGGATAGCAGACCTTTTGTGTGGCAGCAGAAAATGCAGGCCAGGTTGCAAAAGAGGCAGAGCATTTTGAAAACAGACATTGTTCTACAGAAAAATGAGGAAGCTAAGTACCGTCTCTTCGCACTATTGCTCCTATCATTTCCGCACTTGCGTACTTAAGAAATTTTGAAGATACATTTAAAATGAAATCTTGCCCGTCATCAACATGCTGGGGAGGTGACGACCAAAAAGAAATTGAGAGGTGTTCTGGTCCAAATCCAACTATTGGTCAAGGTCCTTTGATTGCAGCTCATTAACGGGTTAATGAGAGATCACCTTACTGTCATCTCCTTCAGTTAGTCATTCAGCTCATCCTCAATATAAAGCTTTACATTCGAACAGATCCATCAGCACTTAATTTGATGAATTTGCTAAATGCTGTACCCCCTACAGTAAGAGAGGAATTAACCTTATGAATATTCACGATGCCGGAGGAGTTTAATGAAACATTATTAATCTATTCACTGCTTCCAGCAGCAATATGTATAAATTTTAATTGAGATTGTTTTGCTCATCAAGGTGAGGATGTGAATAAAACACATTTCCACTCTGCTTGGCATCAAACACTCCTAGGCCAGGCAGAATATAGGTGAGATCCAAAGTATAGCTTACACAATAGCAAAATACTGCAAATGCTGGAAATCCAAAATAACAACAGAAAATGCTGGAAACACTCAGCAGGTCAGGTGTTGTGTATGTACCTTTAAGAGAATAACTGGTCTCAGACTGCAGTGCCGGCAGTGACCACCCCTGTATAAAAGGCGCTAGAGAGCCTCTGTTGTTTAGTTTCACTACTGACTTCCACCAGTAAAGACTTGTTTGTTTTCACTCCTGCTAGTCCGTGTCTCAATCATTCACGGACTTAACATCAGGCAGTATCCGTGGAGAGAGAAACAGAGTCAATGTTTCAGGTCTGGGACCCTTCATCAGAACTGGAATAGGTTAGGGAAGAGAGATTTTTAAGCTGGAACAGGGAGGAGGGGAGGATATGCCCACCTTGAAGAAGTTCTGCTCTTCTCTCCAACAGGATTTCCATTTGTCTCTTCAACCTTGTTCACCTTCATTGCTTTCTGTCTCCACGTGCCATCATCCCTTTTGTCAGTCAATCTCTCCTGCCTTCCATCCTATCACACACCTTCCCTTTGTTCTTCCCACCCTGCCCCCTCTTAAAAATCACTCTTCCCTAACCTTTTCCAGTTCTAACGAAGGGTCATCGACCTGAAACATTGACTCTGTTTCTCTCTCCTCGATGCTGCCTGACCTGCTGAGTGTTTCCAGCATTTTCAGTTGTTATTCCAAAGTATAGCTCCCTCTTCTTTGTTCCATGTACCTGAACCCAACCTTACTGCACCAATGTCCAGCTTTTATTTTCCCGGTGCAGCCTCTGTGAATGAAATTGCTGATGCCAAGTTCTGGGGAATTTTGTAGCTTAGACCCTGCATTTGCTGACCTTTGAACCGAGAGTCTCCCAACCTTTGTAATTCCAATGACGCCTTCCATCCAGCAGAAAGACGGAAGGCATTTAATCCACTTGGCCTGGAATCAATCCTCGATTCCTGAAAAGAGCAGCCAGGTTGATCCCGAGAATTAAACCTCCAGATTAGGAAGAGAGATTCGCGCTACCGTTGAAGCGTGCATAAAGGCTTCCCCTTGCACATAGGGTGCACCCCAAACTTGACCATTCCCCAGGAAATAAATGATCAACTTGAATTTAGGATGCACTTCCAATTTAAATGCTTCAGTTTGCTTTTCAATAATATGTGAGCTCATATGCAATTGAACAAACTTTCACCGGAGAAAATAAAACTGAGAGGTTATGATCCAAGCCCTTAACATGGTGAAGAAGAGGAATAATGTGGATGAAATGGGGTCATATACAACATGAGTATGACTGCAAAGTGTGTAAGCAGTAGCCTGACACCTGATGAGCAATTGGAGCCTTGAAATTACTGCTTGTATATCGGCCCATGTACAGTCAATACTTTGTCCGCTGTCTCATGCGCATCATTTCTCATGGGCGGGGAAGAATGGTGATGGAGGTGCTCATCTCAAACAGGTGCAAACTTCGCTTAAATATAAATTAGGAGGTAGGAACATCCTGCATGTTATTTCCCAATGTTCAGACATTCTTCTGTCCACTGCCTTTGAATGCAGCTGTTAACCTGTTGACCTTAAATAGGGGTAAATATGTGGAATAGTCCCCCAAAAGTAGCTGATTAACTTTTTGTTAAATAGCTGGCTTAACATCTGTTGAGAGCAGAACTGAAGATTAAATGGAAAACTGCAGGTATATAAACATATAAGCTTGGATTTTCCCATCTGATGCGCACAATTTATTGGTGTAAATTTGACACCCCTGATCGGAAATGTGGGTTTTTTTTTCCCTTTTACTGCGATAGCACTTAGGTTCTCACCAGCCTTTGTCCCGAGTCACTGAATGTTTTAGTTGCCTCTAACACCATTCCAGCAATGCCCCCCAAATCACCACCCACATTATGTAATGCACCATTTCTCATGGGTAGGGAAGGTGATGGGGGTGCCCATCTCAAGCAGGGTGGAAGCTTCATTTAAATATAAATTAGGAGGTAGGGACATCCTGCACGTTATTTCCCAATGTTCAGGCATACAGCAATCCATTTGGAATCACCCCCTATATCAATGGGCATCTAGGGTTTCTAAGTAATGGCAAGTATACGGAAGATCAGGGAAAGGACACAGTAGTATTAAGGGAAAGGTGTTTCAGCATTTTCTGCGCTGCTTTTCTTTCTGTGTGTTGGAACTTGGGTTCTTTGGCCGGGATTCTCACTCGGGGGGGTGGGGGGGGTTGCGTCTGACTGCTCCCTGCCCTCCCACTGCACACCAATGGTGGCAAAGGATGCAGGGCACTGAAGGATTGGCCACCGTGGGGGAAGGTAGCAGCAGGCCCCAGGATGTGGTGGTAATGGCCTTGAGGTCCCCAGTGGGAGAGGGCTTTGTAACAGTCTCCCCTCTCTCCAGCCTAGCCCCCAACACTTACCTGCTCTAGGCCCCGGTAGGATATTAATCTAATCTCCAAAATGCTTCTGCCCCTTTTGAGGTCCTTTACTGGCTCTTCTGGCATTCCTGCTCATGCACCATTGATATCGGGTACAGTAGCATTGTGGTAATTTTACTGGACTAGTAATTCAGAGACCTGGACTAATGATCCAGAGACGTAAGTTTAAATCCCACCACAGCAGCTGGGGAATTTAAATTCAGTTAATTAAATTAATCTGGAATAAAAAGCTAGTATCAGTAAAGGTGACCGCGAAACTACCGGATTGTCGTAAAAACCCACCTGGTTCTTTTAGGGAAGGAAATCTACCGTCCTTACCCAGTCTGGCCGATATGTGATTCCAGACCCACAGCAATTTGATTGACTCTTAACGGCCCTCTGAAATGGCTTAGCAAGCCACTCAGTAGTCAAGGCGACGGCTCGCCACCACCTTCTCATGGGCAATTAGTGATGGGCAATAAATGCTGGCCTTGCCAGCGACGCCCACATCCCGTGAATGAATAAAAAGAAATTCACATCTTATAATTGAATCATAGAATCTTACAGCACAGAATGGGGGTCGTTCGGATCTTTGAAAAAGCTGTCCAATTTAGTCCCACAAGCCAGCTTTTTCCCCATAACCCTGAAAATTAGTTAAGAACATAACAACATAAGAAATAGGAGCAGGAGTAGGCCATTCTGCCCTCCGAGTCTGTTCTGCCATTCAATGTGATCATGGCTGATCTTCTGCCTCAACTCCATTCACCGGCCCTATCGTCATATCCCATGATGCCCTTACTAGTCAGAAATCTTTCGACTTCTGTTTTGAATATACCCAATGACTGAGCCTCCACAGCCCTCTGGGGTAGAGAATTCCAAAGATTCACCACCCTCTGTGTGAAGAAATTTGTTCTCATCTTAGTCCTGAAAGGCCTACCCCTTTAGCCCGAGGCTGTGGCCCCTGGTTCTAGACTCCCCAGCCAAGGGAAACATTCTCCCATCATCCACCCAATCAAGCCATCATTTTGTATGCTTCAATGAGATCCCCTCTCATTCTTCTGAATTCAAGAGAATACAGGCCTCTTCAAGGTTCTCTTCAAGTACATGTTCAATTGCCTGTTGAAAGTTCCTGTGGAATCTGCTTCCACCACCCTTTCAGGTAGTGAGTTCCAGATCATAACGAGCCTCTGTGTGGAAAGAATGTCTCCTCATTTCCCCTCTAGTTCTTTTATTGGCAGCGAGAATCATACCAAATGCCCACCATGCATCATAAATAACCTGGGGAAAGAGGTTGGGGTTGGAGCGGGTTCAGGAGAGTCCTACCCTACCAGGAACTCCAACCCAAAGAGAATGGCCCTGAATTTCCCATCGGAGGCTTCCTGCGAGCGAATGCCTCCGATCGGAAAAAAATCCACGGACTTACCTGGTGGCTGGGAAGAATGGCGGCTTGTGCTCCTGGGCCTCTCTGGGTCCACGCGGGCATAGCTCCACGTATCCCAGGGGCGCATGTGGTTCGTAGGCACTCCTGGGATCATGTGGGCCGGCCCAACCAATGGTAGAAGGGAATCCCCCTTCAACCTTTTGACAGTTCTGTACATACAGAACTGTCAAAAATATGAATGGGGAATCACAAATTACCGACACATTAAATACATTTTTAAAAACATTACATATTTAAAATTAATTAAAATGTCATTTCTCATGGGTAGGGAAGGTGATGGGGGTGCCCATCTCAAGCAGGGTGGAAGCTTCATTTAAATATAAATTAGGAGGTAGGGACATCCTGCATGTTATTTCCCAATGTTCAGGCATACAGCAATCCATTTGGAATCACCCCCTATATCAATGGGCATCTAGGGTTTCTAAGTAATGGCAAGTATACGGAAGATCAGGGAAAGGACACAGTAGTATTAAGGGAAAGGTGTTTCAGCATTTTCTGTGCTGCTTTTCTTTCTGTGTGTTGGAACTTGGGTTCTTTGGCCGGGATTCTCACTCGGGGGGGTGGGGGGGGTTGCGTCTGACTGCTCCCTGCCCTCCCGCTGCACACCAATGGTGGCAAAGGATGCAGGGCACTGAAGGATTGGCCACCGTGGGGGAAGGTAGCAGCAGGCCCCAGGATGTGGTGGTAATGGCCTTGAGGTCCCCAGTGGGAGAGGGCTTTGTAACAGTCTCCCCTCTCTCCAGTCTAGCCCCCAACACTTACCTGCTCTAGGTCCCGGTAGGATATTAATCTAATCTCCAAAATGCTTCTGCCCCTTTTGAGGTCCTTTACTGGCTCTTCTGGCATTCCTGCTCATGCACCATTGATATCGGGTACAGTAGCATTGTGGTAATTTTACTGAACTAGTAATTCAGAGACCTGGACTAATGATCCAGAGACGTAAGTTTAAATCCCACCACAGCAGCTGGGGAATTTAAATTCAGTTAATTAAATTAATCTGGAATAAAAAGCTAGTATCAGTAAAGGTGACCACGAAACTACCGGATTGTCGTAAAAACCCACCTGGTTCTTTTAGGGAAGGAAATCTACCATCCTTACCCAGTCTGGCCGGGTCTAAAAATAAACGTACCATTTTGAAGAGTATTTTTAATTTATAAATGAGTTATCAAATTTCATTTTTCTATTTTTTTAACCTCTTAAGCTGGTAAAAGCCGGCCTTATGCCTGCTTTTACCAGGTGAAAGAATTTGACAGGCATTCAGTGGGCGGAGGTTGTGCCAAAAGCGAAACTCTCCACCCGCAGACGCTCTTTTCCCGGGCAGGCGGATGATTTGTCAAGAGAATTCTTGACGGATCGCAAGTGCCGGTTTTCAGCGCATGCACTTCGCACGCCTCAACCCGGCACTTGCGCGGCCCCTACGGGCGCGTACACACCTCGTACGCACCCGTGGGGGTCGCAAAATCTGGCCCTATACCTTGGGATTTGTGTCGATTACTCTTAATGTTTATGCATGTCCCTGCTTGGTTCCCTACTCATTTAGCCTTGGCAAAAGCTGCTAATGTGCTCAGATGACCTGTTGAACCTTTCCAAAGGCTTTCCGAATTTTAGCCCCCTTAGTCGGATACTTCTTTAATTGCCCCCATCCCTTTAAATTTGACTTAACCACCAATCTACTGCTCCAACTACTAGATTGCTGCCTGCACACAACCAAATCTGCATCTGGAGTTAAGGCTGACCTCAGAAAATGGTGGTGTGTTTTTTTTGCTCATTCTGTCTCTTTATTCCCCCTGGTTTTGCTGCCAATTTATTTGGTCTCTCACGTTATTGTTTCTGTCACTTTGCGCTCACTCCTAGAATCATAGAATCATACAGCACAGAAGGAGGCCATTTGGCCCATCGTGCCTGTGCCAGCTCTTTGAAAGAGCTCTCCAATTAGTCCCGCTCCCCTGCTCTTTCCCCGTAGCCCTGCAATTTTTTCCTTTTCCAAGTATGTGACCAATTCCCTTTTGAAAGTTACTATTAAATTTGCTTCCACTGCCCTTTCAGGAGTGCATTCCGGATTGTAACAACTCGCTGCGTGAAAAAACCCTTTTTCTGAACCTCTGTACACAGGCAGACACACAATAGCCACCCACACGGAGAGAGAGAGATATTGTAGGAAGCAATAAGTTTTCACAGATACACAGAAATAATTGAGTATGATGAAGGAGAGAGAAAATGGGAGGAAGGGGCTCCTTATTTTGTGATACACACACATCCCCAAGGCCATGACCTATATTTTCTTCCCTGCCAGCATTTCTCTTCGTTGTGTGATCTGATGAGATTACTGGGAATGATTTCCTAATGACTTTGGTAATTCAGTCTTTATCTGCTTGTGTACCATTAATGACAATCAGTGTTGAGCTGCCGCTGATGGACTCAATCATTCTCCTCCCCAGAGTGACTGCTCAAGTGACAGTGACAGCGAGGACAACTTCATTATGGTCCCGCCGCGTGACCACCTGGGACTGGCCATCTTCTCCATGCTGTGCTGTTTCTGGCCTCTGGGCATTGCTGCTTTCTACTTCTCCCAAGGGGTAAGACTCGTGCGCCTTCATTTTTCTACGTGACCCACGAGCACGATGACTCGCATGTGCGTGTGCGTTTGTACGTGTTGATGTGAGCATGTGTTGCGACAGGCGTGTTGTTTGCTGAGTACTGGCGGGGAGGGACCCGGTTTACGGAGGAGCTGTCACAACCGCATGAGAGAAAGGGCCCAGATCAAGCCAGGGCCTTTCTTGCCCCTCTTTACTGTAGCTAGAGACTTTTGCTGGGGTAAGAAGGCACAGGCACAGGAGGCACTCCAGTACCTCACCTACAGAGCAATTTCACGCAGTGTCAGCTGTGGCTCAGTGGGTAGCACTCGTGCCTTCTGAGTCAGGAGGTTGTGGGTTCAAGTCCCACTCCAGAGACTTGAGTACAAAAATCTAGGCTGACATTTCAGTGCCAGCTGTGAGGGAGTGCTGCACTGTCAGAGGTGCCGTCTTGTAGATGTTAAACCAAGGCCTTGTCTGCTCCCTCAGATGGATGTAAAAGATCCCATGGCATTGTTTCAAATAAGAGCAGGGGGGTTCTCCCTGGTGTCCTGGCTAACATTTATACCTCAATCAACACCACGTGAAAATAGCCCCAGATTATCTGGTCATTATCAAACTACTGTGCGCGGGCCTCTGCTGAGCGAAAATTGTCTGCCGTGTTTCCTACATTGCAACAGCGATTACACTTGAAAAAGTGGCCGTAAAGCACGTTGGGACATCCTGAGGCCATGGGCGCTATATAAATGCAAGATTTTTTTCTTTTTTCTTGCGCAAGGCAGGACAGTGAATGTTGACATTGAGTCACATCTTTTGAGAGGTGGCGCACCGTGATATCTGCAGTAGGTACGGTAGTGTAGTGGTTATGTTATTGGACTAGTAATCCAAGGCCTGGACTAGTAATCCAGATGGCAGTGCGTTCAAATCCCACCATGGCACTGAGAATGAAAGAAAGAAAGACTTACATTTATATAGCGCCTTTCACGACCACCAAACATCTCAAAGCGCTTTACAGCCAATGAAGTACTTTTTGGAGTGTAGTCACTGTTGTAATGTGGGAAACATGGCAGCCAATTTGTGCACAGCAAGCTCCCACAAACAACAATGTGATAATGACCAGATAATCTGTTTTGGTTATGTTGGTTGAGGAATAAATAATGGCCAGGACACCGGGGATAACTCCCCTGCTCTTCTTCGAAATAGTGCCATGGGATCTTTTACGTCTACCTGAGAGAGCAGACGGGGCCTCGGTTTAACGTCTCATCCGAAAGACGGCACCTCCGACAGTGCAGCACTCCCTCAGCACTGCACTGGAGTGTCAACCTAGATATTTGTGTTCAAGTCCCTGGAGTGGGAACTTGAACCCGCAACCTTCTGACTCAGAGGCGAGTGTGCTACCCACTGAGCCACAGCTGATAACAAAAAACAATTTTAAACACTGGCAGCGAACTAGGGAAGAGTCAATCTGGCCTGTGAGTGTCAGAGCCCTGAGTTTATAGACATTCTGGTTTAAATAAATAAGTGACTACAGGGGAGCAGTTAGTGAGAGAGGGAGAAACAAAAGCTGATGAAAGGAAACAGCCACAAGAGGGAAGAGGAGCAGGTTTCCAGACACGGCACGGAAATTACAGCAAACATTCAGTCAAAACAGCTGACACTGAGATTAGTCAAGAGAGCTTAACGGTCAGTGAAATTCAGAGGAGAAATAATAGATTTGCCTGTCAGAGAAAGGCAGAAACGGCAGCGACTGACAGCAGGGGGAGAGCAGAAGGAAGAAACCAGAAATGTCAGGAGTGAAAGTAGGCAAGAAAAAAATAGGAACGAGAAAGTGAGAGACGGGTATCTGACATGTACAGAAATGTCCACCATGCTTGGAAAAAACTGGCCCTGGAGGTGGTTCTTTGTAACAAGTGCCCTCCCCCCCACATCCCTGCCTTCTTACACCCAGCAATTGGCAGCCAGGCTCTGGGATTCCCTCTCTAAACTCCTCCACCTCCCCATCTCCTTAAAACCCACATCTTTGGTCACCCCTTCTAATAGCTCCTCCTTTAGCTCAGCGTCCTCTTTCTGATTACACCTCTGTGAAGCGCTTTGTGTTTATTCTTTACGTTAAAGGCACTATATAAATGCAAGTTGTTATGAAAAGTGACGAGCGGGGAAACTAGGAACTCGAACGAGCTTCCCCCAAGAGCTCATCCTATTTCTTCGTGAGTCACCTGAGCTATCGAGGCCAGGAAGTCCCAAGCGCACAAGGATAGGCATGCTACAAATGGCACCAGTGCTCCTGGGTTGGGGAGGAGAAATTCTGTCAGGGTTCCTGCTGGAAGTGCTGTGGGTGAGGGCAGGATTGGGCTGGCTGTGAGGCTCTCCCTCCCAACTGAGGTCAAATAGCCAGCCAGCACTCGCCTTGGTGAGACCACATCTTGAGTATTGTGTGCAGTTTTGGTCGCCTTATCTGAGGAAGGATGTTCTTGCCATGGAGGGAGTTCAGCGAAGATTCACCAGGCTGATACCTGGGATGGCAGGGATGACGTATGAGGAGAGATTGGGTCGATTGGGCTTGTACTCGCTGGAGTTTAGAAGAATGAGAGGGGATCTCATTGAAACTTATAAAATTCTGACAGGACTGGACAGACTAGATGCAGGAAGGATGTTCCCGATGGTCAGGGAGTCCAGAACCAGGGGTCACAGTCTAAAGATAAGGGGTATCCATTTAGGACAGAGATGAGGAGGAATTTCTTCACCCAGAGAGTGGTGAACCTGTGGAATTCTCTACCACAGAAGGCAGTGGAGGCCAATTCATTAAATATATTCAAGAAGGAGTTGGATATATTTCTTAAGGCTAAAGGGATCAAGGGATATGGGGAGAAAGCAGGGACCGGGTACTGAATTTGGATGATCAGCCATGATCGCATTGAATGGCGGAGCAGGCTCGAGGGGCTGAATGACCTACTCCTGCTCCTATCTTCTATGTTTCTATGTCCAGGCTTATGCATGAATAATGGATACTCGGCAAGGTACTGGAGGGTGCCTGGTGCCTGTAGAACTTTGACTCCTAGAATCGTAGAATCTCATAGCACAGAAGGAGGCCACTTGGCCCACCGTGCCTGTACTGGCTCTTTGAAAGAGCTCTCCAATTAGTCCTGCTCCTCTGCTCTTTCCCCAAATGTTTTCCCTTCCAAGTCTATATCCAATTCCCAAAGGAAAGTTACTATTGATTCTGCTTCCACCACCCTTTCAGGCAGCACATTCCAGATCGTAACTGCATAAAAAAAAATGCTCCTCATGTATCTTCTGGTTCTTTTGCCAATGATCTTAAATCCGCGTCCTCTGGTTACCGACCCTCCTGCCAGTGGAAACAGTTTCTCCTTATTTACTCTATCAAAACTCCTCCTAATTTTGAAAAACACTATTAAATCTCCCCTTAACATTCTCTGCTCTAAGGAGAACAACCCCAGCTTCTCTCAGTCTCTCCACACAACTGAAGTCCCTCATCCTGGTATAATTCTGGTAATTCTCTATTGCACCCTCTCCTTAGGCCTTGACATCACTCCTAAAGTGCGATGCCCAGAATTGGGCACAGTACTCCAGCTGGGCCTAACTAGTGATTTATAGAGGTTTAGCATAACTTGTTTTTGTACTCAATGCCTCGATTTATAAAGCCCAGGATCCCACATGCTTTTTTTAAGAAAACAGATTTATCAAATTGTCCTGCCAAATTCAAAGAGTTGCGTACCGACACCCCCGGGTCTCTCTGTTCCTGCACTCCCTTTAAAATTGTACCATTTAGCTCGTGTTATCTCTCCTCATTCTTGCTCTCAAAATGCATCACTTCACACTTGTCTGCATTAAATTTTATCCGACGTGTGTCTGCCCATTTCACCAGTCTGTCTGTAGTCTCCTGAAGTCTGCTACTAACCTCCTCACTGTTCACTACATTTCCAAGTTCCTTGTGGGGGAGTGGTGGGGGGTGGGGGGGGGGGGAACTCGCAGAAAAATAGGCAAGAAATATATACATGTACATTTATAAAGTAGAAATAGCAATTACAATTGAAACAGGAACAGTTGACTGGAGAAGACAGATGACCAGCCTGGGGGCAGATAGGAGATGGCGAGTAACAGTAGGTTTTATCTTAAGACTGTAAGAATACATGGCTGTGCTAAGTATTAAAAATTCATTAACCAGGGTAATTCTGAAATATAATTTTAAATGTTTGCATGTACAAATTTGTGTTCTATGTGAATAACTGGCTGAATTGTCAACGCTCTGTTTCAGAGTCATATTTCATTTCTGTCCATTTGTTAAATGAGATTAATAAACTCTTATTGCAATACACAATCTAATGTCTAATAAATGTAGTAATAGAAATCAATGTTTCTCCGGCAAAAGGAATTAAATGAATAGCTGAGTAATTTTATAAATGAAAGTATGCGCCTGTAAGATCCCATGATGCATGGAAGGAATCCGAGATCCTCAATAATTTAAAATCTTAACCACTGTGGGCTGGGAGAAGCCCCCCTCCCCTGTATCTGTACAGCAGTTTGGGGGTTTAAGCAGGGAGTGCTGTCTTCACCAACCTCTGTACAACAGTTACAATGAATTAGCACCGGTAATTTCCCTGATGCGATGGGATGTTCTACACGACATAACTGCTTTATTAAATGTCGTTTATTGATGCATTTGGCTTTCTTCACAGCAGATAATTCCGACAATTTTGGAAGGGGAATGCAATTTTGAGAGGGAAAAAAAAATGTGAAACTTGCAATCATTTCTACTTAGAATTGAAATTATTGTAGGGAAAAATGCGGCACTGATGATCAACTACAGGTCAATTATAAAGCCTCCCGTTCTGAATGCCAGGCAGTGTATTTGTGGAATGCAGCCTGTCAGTGTTGAATAATGGAGGTAGTTAACGGTAGATTGCTTGATGGCTGGAGTTTTTTGCTCAATTACCTTCAAGAGCCAATGTTGCTGTGATGTCTTCTGGCAGCTTTCCCTGGGGATATTCACCCTGGCTCAGGGGATTGAATAGTCTGGGGAGAGCCCCCCTTGCAGTGATACTGCACGCGATCTATTAGAAGGAGCAGGTTTGCTGAACTCCATACCCTTTTCTCATTCCACACTTCTTGTATAAGTGTTTTGTTCCACCCTATTGATTTTTGCTGAATATTTTGGTTTAGAGAGAGACTCACCAGCAGGATCCCACTTAAAGGGGGCTCGAGGGGAACTGTGTGGTACAGTGGTCTTGCACCTCTAGGATCTGGGCATTGATGGTATGAAATGGCTGTAAGAGACCTGTGTGAAATGAGTTTGGACTGTCTCAATCCAATTCTAGTGCCGATTGCCTTACAGTCGAAAATCTGCCCTAATTTGGCACTAATTGACAATCTCACTCAGAGAGGCTGCTGTGTCAACTATCGCACGGGTACAGTAGAGGGTGCAGGCCGAAGGTTGGGGCTGAGGTACATGATAGGGCATCTTTCCTCTGCATCTGGGTATACTACACTTGACCTGGGATTTATTGATGCTGACACTGGACGGAGGAGTGGGGGGAAGGTGTTGAAACAAAAATTATCGGCCCTCCCAGGACACTCCCACTATAACTCCGGGAGTCCAGGTGCTGGATCTGCTCTGGGAGCTCCTGTGCGGCCTGGTAAAGGGAGGATCCTCTGCCTACCCCTTACAAGGCCAGTGATTGGGAGGGGATGGGCAGAGGCAAGTACTCTATGTTTGAAGTTGTCACAGCGTTGGCCTCCGAGAGGTCTGGCAGAGCTGTGGCAACCAAGAAGCCCAGTGAAAGGAGGCCTACTGCTGCTCCCCTGGTGGAAGTGGAAGTTTGGCCCACTTGGGAATCCAGGCCCGAATTCCTGAAGCCATGTCAGGTACAAGTTTCAAAACTGCTCCCTGCTCAGCACCCCCCCACTCCCACCTCCCCAACATTAGCTGAACTCTCAACTTTTCTTTTATTTGTTCCTGGGATGTGGGCACCGCTGGCAAGGCCGGCATTAATTGCCCATCCCTAATTGCCCTTGAGAAGGTGGTAGTGAGCCGCCTTCTTGAACTGCTGCAGTCCGTGCGGTGAAGGTACTCCCACAGTGCCACAGTTAGGGAGGAAGTTCCAGGATTTTGACCCAGCAATGATGAAGGAATGGCGATATACTTCCAAGTCAAGATGGTGTGTGACTTGGAGGGGAACTTGGAGGTGGTGGTGTTCCCATGCGCCTGCTGCCCTTGTCCTTCTAGGTGGAAGAGGTCCCGGGTTTGGGAGCTGCTGCCGACGAAGCCTTGTTCAACGGGAAACTGTTCAACCTCCGTCGCCTCCAGTCCAGATCCAAGGTTGTCCCATCCACTGTCATCGAATTACAGTATGCAGACGACGCTTGCGTCTGTGCTCACTCGGATGTCGAACTCCAAACCATCGTCAACACCTTCACCAAAGCGTACGAGAGCATGGGCCTTACACTAAACATCTGTTAGACAAAGGTCCTCTACCAACCTGCCCCCGCCACACAGTACTGCCCCCCAATTATCAAAATCTATGACAAGGCCTTGGACAACGTGGACCACTTTCCATACCTCGGGAGCCTACTGTCAACAAGGGCAGACGTCGACAACGAAGTCCAACACCGCCTTCAGTGTGCCAGTGCAGCCTTCGGTCGCCTGAGGAAGAGAGTGTTTGAAGACCAGGACCTCAAACCCGCCGCTAAGCTCATGGTCTGCAGAGCAGCAGTGATACCCGCTCTGCTGTATGCCTCAGAGACATGGACCATGTACAGCAGGCACCTCAAAGCACTGGAGAGGTACCACCAATGCTGCCTCCGCAAGATCCTGCAAATCCATTGGCAGGATAGGCGCACCAATGTCAGTGTTCTTGCTCAGGCCAACATCCCCAGCATCGAAGCTTTGACCACACTCGGTCAGCTCCGATGGATGGGTCACATCGTCCGCATGCCCGATACGAGACTCCCAAAACAAGCGCTCTACTCGGAGTTCCGGCACGGCAAGAGAGCCCCAGGTGAGCAGAGGAAACGCTTCAAGGACACCCTCAAAGCCTTCTTGAAAAAGTGTAACATCCCCACCGACACCTGGGAAACCCTGGCCCAAGACCACACAAAGTGGAGGAGAAGCATCCGGGAAGGCGCCGAACACCTCGAGTCTCTTCGCCAGGAGCGCACGTCAACCCAAGCACCCCACCCACCCACCCCTTCAACCACCGTCTGCCCCACCTGTGACAGAGACTGTAGGTCCTGCATTGGACTCATCAGTCACCTGCGAACTCATTTTTAATGTGGAAGCAAGTCATCCTCGGTTCTGAGGGACTGCCTAAGAAGAGAAGAAGACGGTGAGTTGCTGCAGCGCAACTTGTAGATGGTACACACTGCAGCCACGGTACGTCGGTGGTGGAGGGAGTGAACGTTTAAGGTGGTTGATGGGTGCCAATCAAACGGGCTGCTTTGTCCTGGATGGTGTCGAGCTTCTTGAGTGCTGTTGGAGCTGCACTCATCCAGGCAAGTGCTTAAATGAAGACGTCAACTGTCCACTGGATAACACAGCAAGAGGGGAATGCCATATCAACACAGTTGGTTTTAACCAGGCTCACTGTATAGTTATGCAGCTCCACCAGTGATTCAGTGGGTATGAATACCAAGGTGCAATACTAAGCCATAAAAATCGGGAAGGTCCCACATTGGAAATCTGGTCTCTATTGACATTCTTGGACGAGGCAGGGAAAAGCAAATCTGGTGTCAGTGACATTTCACCAGAGGCAATGCACGTGTGTGGACTTTGGGTGAGGACATTGTTCTCTTGGCTCGCCACAGTTGAATATCTCACTACACAGGCTCACATATAACAAATGTCGGGTCTATCAGCACCAAAGAAACTGTACCTTAGCATAAGTCACTGCTTTCATAAAGGGAAGGGGGAACAAAGGACAAAATTGGATAAAAGAAAACATGATGGTGGCACAGGTTGATCCTTAATTGAAGTGGGACTTCTCAACTTAAAAACAAATGTTTGAAGAAATGCTATGTTCAGATTAGGGCTGTGCTTGGATCTGGAGTTCAACTGAATAAAGGAACAGCATCTACCAGTAAAAGTGTGCGGCAAGCTTTATTTTATTCAGGTAGAACCAGAAGTAGTGCAATAGTCTTCACACAATGAGCTTACAAGCGAATAATACGGCTATGTGTTTGAACTCAATTTACAATATTGCACCCTGTGTTTGACAACACAAATGAGTCAAACAAAAAGAAGGCTACGTCCCTGTTAAAAAAAATGATCATACCAGAAGGAATTTAATCACTTGTGCTGCGACTGAATCGGGAGACGTTATCACACAAAATACAAGGCGGCAAAAGCTGATTGACGTGCATTAGGCTGGAAATATTCTGCGGGCTGACAACGCTGCGAGCTCTGAAAACTGGGATAATTGGAGGAGATGCTCTGCCTGCCTCATGGTTACACCTTTCCATGGCATTTCTTTGCAGAGAAACGCCGGTGCAAATACAAACGAGCTCTCCTCGGGGACGGGCAGTTAACGCGCTGACCTTTCACTTCTGGGAGCTGCGGCTGTTGGCGGTAAACACTGTAAATGAAATTAATTCGGGTAGGTGGGCCTGACCCAGTTCCAAGTCCAACTGAACACAAATGGTGATAAGTTGGCAATTTTGCCAAGAGACCCCTGCTGCGGAAAATGGAAATATTGCACTGAGGTACATAAGAACATAAGAAATAAGAGCAGGAGTAGACCATACGGCCCCTCGAGCCTGCTCCGCCATTCAATAAGATCATGGCTGATCATCGACCTCAACTCCACTTTCCCACCCGAGCTCCATATCCCTTGATTCCCCTAGAGTCCAAAAATCTATCTATCTCAACCTTGAATATATGCAAAGACTCAGCATTCACAGCCCTCTGAGGCAGAGAATTCCAAATATTCACAACCCTCTGAGTGAAGAAATTCCTCCTCATCTCAGTCCTAAATGGCTGACCCCTTATCCTGAGACTATGCCCCCTAGTTCTAGACTCTCCAGCCAGGGGGAAACAACCTCTCAGCATCTACCCTGTCAATCCCCTTCAGAATCTTATATGTTTCAATGAGATCACCTCTCATTCTTCTAAACTCCAGAGAGTATCGGCCCATTCTACACAATCTCTCATCATAGGACAGCCCTCTCATCCCAGGAATCAATTTAGTGAACCTTTGTTGCATCGCCTCCAAGGCAAGTTTATCCTTCCTTAGATAAGGAGACCAGAACTGTGCACAGTACTCCAGGTGTGGTCTCACCAAGGCCCTGTACAATTGTAGCAAGAGGTAGCAGAGGATGCTTTCCTGAGGTAACGATTAAGGCATGTTGGTGGGGCAGAATAGAGAGGGCTTCACCACATATCTAATCTGTGCCAACTCTAACCTGCAAATGGTTGATGGGATAAAGTAGATGGCATTGATTGTGGCTGAAGCTGGGGAAAAAAATATTCCATTCTCCACCTCGTCAAGCACAAAAAAAAGTCCCACTGATATTCTTGGTTTGCAAAAAAAATATTCAAAGCTTTTCCACGTTTAGTACTGAGTGTCAGAATCAACAAGGTCTGGTGCACAACGGGGAGGATGTTGAATAAATACTGTTTCTCCTCTGCTCCCAGCCATGCAGAACCTCCCTGGTGCAATGTTATTTGCAGGCACTGCGATTTATTTTCCGCTGATTAAAAATGATTTATTTCCCCAGTCAAAAGCACTGTGCAAGTGTGGTGTGCTGTGTGCTTGGGAGACGGGCAGCTATGTGCAGCTATGGGCCTGGTGGGGCTGACAGGAGATCAGTGAGACTCTGGTGCCAGTGAGTTGTCGGTTAGCCTCTCGCACCCCGTCGCAGATCCTCTTTTGACACCGTGTGGGGGTCAGGGTTGCCAACCCTCCTGGATTGCCCTGGAGACTCCAGGAATTAAAGACTAATCTCCAGGGCAGGGCTGAGAGCAAAACCAGCAGAAAAATCATTGAAAATAATTGTGTTTATAAAAAATCCCTTCTCCAAAAACTCATCCGATTGCTATTGAGCCGACTTGTAATGTCTGCTTCGATAACCTTCCCTGGCAACGTATTCCACAACCCTTTGGTACAAAAAGTTCCACCTGACTTTCCTACTTATTATTAAACTCACTTTTCAACTTGTGTATCCCGGTATGTGAACTCCTCATCACCGTGTATAATGAGGTCGGCTCGCAGTCTCCCCTTCTCCAGATGTTTCTGCAGTGATAACTTTTGGGCTATCACTCGAGAAACAGCTGGAGAAGAGGTGACTGTGAGTTGGAAATGTGCTTTTTAAAAAAAAAAAAATTGCTCCAGCTGCCCAGACTTTCATCCCTCGCCTTCACAGCAAGCGCAAAAAAGACAGAATATATTTCTCGCTGGCATCAGAGAAAGTGGAACATCTCCCTGACCTCGTCAGGCTCCACAGGAGAAGGCAGAAGGCAAGAAATTGAAATCTTTATTTATTTCGCACCTCCTGCCCTGAGCAAACTCAAAGATGAGAGAACTCGTGATTCTGTCTGCTCTCACTGACACATTGATTTTTCATTAAAAGCACATTATGAAACACACGGCACTCTCGAGCTACCTTTTCTAAATAAAGATGTTTTTGGGGGAAAAAAATTAAATGTGAGACTAAGAGCAAGTATTATAGACTTTGAGGAAGGGAGAATTATTTTATCTTTCAAATCATTTTTCTCCATAAGTTATGAAAATGCTCTGTATAAATATTGCCCAACATGCAAATTATATGAACAGAGCTTATCACTGCTCCAACGTTGAACACTGTAAAGTGTGAACTACGCATCTATAGTCTGCATGCCCGATACGAGACTCCCGAAAACAAGTGCTCTACTCGGAGCTCCCACACGGGCAAGAGAGCCTCAGGTGGGCAGAAGAAACGCTTCAAGGACACCCTCAAAGCCTCCTTGAAAAAGTGCAACATCCCCACCGACACCTGGGAATCCCTGGCCCAAGACCGCACAAAGTGGAGGAGGAGCATCCGGGAAGGCGCCGAACACCTCGAGTCTCTTCGCCGGGAGCAAACGCAAGCCAAGCACAGGCAGCGCGAGGAGCGCACGTCAACCCAAGCACCCCACCCACCGTCTGCCCCACCTGTGACAGAGACTGTAGATCCTGTCCCGCATTGGACTCATCAGTCGCCTGAGGACTCATTTTTAAGTGTAGAAGCAAGTCATCCTCGGTTCCGAGGGACTGCCTAAGAAGAAGAAGACTGGCCCTGTTTTTCCGTGGCCTATGATCGTGTACGCGGCCGTAAGTGCCAAGCAAGTTCCGGTTTTACGGATGGGCTGTGAACGCGCGAAAACCCGGAACTTGCAAACTGTCAAGAATCTTGACAGATCCTCCGCATCCCCGGGAAGTGGACATCCGCGGGCGGAGAATTGGGCTAATCTTGCCCAGCGAATGCCCATGAAACTCTTTACGCCTGGTAAAAGCAGGCATGAGGTCTGCTTTTACCAGAGTAAGGGTGGAAATAAATATTAAAATAAAGTTTTTAAAATCATTTTAACATTCAAAAACCTGCAAAATAAGTTTTGTGTTTTTTTGGCCCCTTAAAAAGTGTTTAAATTTACTTTTCAAAAAATAAAATTTTTGTTTTAAATGTTTAATGAAATAGTATTTTCATTAATTTTAAACATAATTTTTTTTTATTTCAAGGTTGTCTGTACATGTGTTTTTTGGCTGATTCCTATTATGCTTATGGGGTTCTGTACGTAAATAGAATCCCCATAACCGAAATGGGAATCTCCTTTCTGATTGGCTGGGCCGGCCCACGTGCTCCCAGGGGCATTTGGGAACCGCCTGCACCCCTGGGATACGTGGGCCTCTACGCAGGCCTAGGCGCAGAGGCCCAGGAGCGCGAGTCCCCATGGATCCAGGACCAGCAGGTAGGCGCGCAGATTTATTGAGGTTCAGAGGCATCCGCCTCCGACCGCAAATTGAGGCCCAATATATTATGGCCTGGAGTTTCTGCCAGTTTGTGTTGGTTTGACCAGCGCAATTCACCTTAAATCGGCCAAACCAACCGTAAAAGATTGAGGAATTTTAAGCACAATTCACCTTAAGCGAAAATCGAGTTTCCGCGATCTTTAATGCTGGTTTAAGAAATATCGCACTTGAAGCCGGCCCAGCCCATAAAACCGGCTGTGCCCCCAGATTGAAATAATGAGCGTGGCGATTTTCTGCCGATTATGCCCGTTTGTGGGCCTTTGCGGAGGCTCTTCAAATTAAACCTTTTTTTTAGGCACAAAAGCACTAGTAGGTGCATTTTAAAAGTTTTAAAATATTTAATTTACTAAGAAACTGACTAGTGTACAGCAATGAAACTAGTAAATGGATTCAGTCATTTTCAGTGATTTGAAATCAGGTTGCTCACAGGCGGTGGACTGGACACTCTTATTAAAAATGCTTGGACTTTGTGATAAACCCATTTTCAGCTGTATGAATAAAAACTACTCTTAAATACATCAATGAATATTTTTTAATGCATGGAACAAAAACAATTGCGTTCTATTACGCTGCCCAATTCTGCTGGTTCATGGAAGATTTTATGTTTGTGATTACGCAAAAGCATTTGAGCGGAAACGTGAACTATAATTTCACATCTGAAAACCAGTGCAATTTGTGACCAGCTTACTGATTGCGCCCAAAGCGGAAACTCTACCCCTATATATCTTACATTTGCATGCACTTCCTGTCCACAAAACTTTATTTCCTGTTGTCACATTTTGTTACATTTTTACGTCAACTTTTACCACATTCCTATGTCCACATTTATAATGGAAACTTCCTATGTAAACTTGTCACATTGTAATTACACTCTTCTGCCAGTGGTGGTGCTGTGGCAGCTCATATTTTTCATCTCTCAGCTGTTCGACCTGCACTGCAGAGAAACTCCTCTGCTCCAACCAACTTTACTTTTCTGCTTCACAATTTGCCATACGTTTTATAATTTAATACAATAATAAATCAAAGTATTATGTCATAATAATGGGAGAATATGAGTTTAAAATGGGGACTAAATTATGTCTGCATAACCTACTCTAAGTATTCCCCTCCCTCTAATCCCACTTCACCAGAATACTGCAATAGGTTGACTCTACAGCCTAGATATTGGATTGGCACATTCATTTTTTGCCTGCTTAAGAATTTAAGTTTGATGTCTTGGCGGTACTGAGAGTCAATGTAGGTCAGCAAGGGTGAGGTGATGCCTGAGCGGGGCGGTGCGGGATAGGGTATGGACAGCAGGGTTTCAGATTAATTGCAATTATGGAAGGTGGAGGCTGGTCATGAGAGCATTGGAATAGTCGAGCCTCGAGGTGACACAGGCTTGGACGAGGGTTTCAGCGGTTGATGGGCTGATGTCGGGGCGGAGGTGGGAGATGTTACGGAGATGCAAGTAGGCAGTTTTTGTGATGGAGTGGCTATGTTTTAGAAGCTCAAGTCCGGGTTGAATTGGATGCCAAGATTGAAAATTGTCTGGTTCAGCCTGAGACAATGGCCGGGGAGGGGGCTGGAATCGGAAGCGACTGTAGGGATCTTGAGGTGGGGACTAAAAATTATGGTTCCAGTCATCCCGATGTTTAGAGGAAATTGCAGCTCATCCATAACCTTCCTGTCCGTATAAAGAGTGGATCCACAGACCTACTATGAACAGTATCACGGGACATCAGTTTGTACAATAAAAAACCTTTAAAACAATTACTTAGGCAATATGTAGATAAATATATAAATAGTTCATTCAATACAGGAACAAGGATGTCTTGCTGCAGTTGTACAAGGCCTTGGTGAGACCACATCTTGAGTATTGTGTGCAGTTTTGGTCGCCTTATCTGAGGAAGGATGTTCTTGCCATGGAGGGAGTGCAGCGAAGATTCACCAGACTGATACCTGGGATGGCAGGGATGACGTATGAGGAGAGATTGGGTCGATTAGGCTTATACTCGCTGGAGTTTAGAAGAATGAGAGGGGATCTCATTGAAACTTATAAAATTCTAACAGGACTAGACAGACTAGATGCAGGAAGGATGTTCCCGATGGCGGGGGAGTCCAGAACCAGGGGTCACGGTCTAAGGATAAGGGGTAAGCCATTTAGGACAGAGATGAGGAGGAATTTCTTCACCCAGAGAGTGGTGAACCTGTGGAATTCTCTACCACAGAAGGCAGTTGAGGCCAATTCATTAAATATATTCAAGAAGGAGTTGGATATATTTCCTAAGGCTAAAGGGATCAAGGGATATGGGGAGAAGGCAGTGACAGGGTACTGAATTTGGATGATCAGCCATGATCTCATTGAATGGCGGAGCAGGCTCGAGGGGCCGAATAGCCTACTCGTGCTCCTATCTTCTATGTTTCTATGTACACTACAATAGCATTCCCAGTCTATTATTGAGGTATTCCTGCCCTGTACAAATGTCTGCACTCTCATATAAGCATATAAGTTAGATTGGAAAGAAGATGTAATGGGAGATTTCACTTCATTGCTGCAGTCTAATTGTCTTTATCAGCTTTGCAATTTGCAAGCTTTCAAGAACTTACAACTCTCCATTATAAGCTGAAAAGACTTCTGTTACACTGCAGTGATTCGACAAGAGTATTCAGTGAGATAAACTCAATGCAGTTGAAAGGAGTGAGCCCCATCAATAGAACTAATCAATGTTTCTAAGGGTACGATTTTTTTCTTTCTTTCTTTCTTGTTATTTTCTCCACTGTTTTCCTTTAAAGGTCTCCCCCACCACGCACCCCAGCCTAAGAACAAACCGTGAGATCCCTGCTCTTAGATCCACCCGCGTTACTCTGAAATCTGCTGCGGGACTGCTCCATGGTGACTCTCCGCCTAACTTTGCCTAGAGTCCCACAGTTTCTTATAATTACCTTTGTTGGGCAGGGAGACATTTTGCAGAGCATTCCCTCAATGAGTTAAATAAGTTGGTATTTGGGACTGATGTCAGGTTCTTTACCCACTTGAGATGGACTTCTGGGTAGGGTAGTAACAGCAAAAATCTTGGAGGCATTTAAGAGGTAGTTGGGTGTTCTAGGACTTTAGGTTTTTCTAGGCTAGGGAGCTAAGATGGGTCTTCCTCATCTGTATTTATCTTGTGGTAGTTGATGCATGGTCCATGGAAGGGATAGGTTTTGGTTGCTGTGTTTGGCTACTTAACAAGCGTCACTGCATTTCAAAGCAATTTGTTCTATAAAGAGAGACTTGCATTTATATAGCTCCTTTCATGACAACCAGACGTCTCAAAGTGCTTTACAGCCAATGAAGTACTTTCTTTTGAAGTGGAGTCACTGTTGTAATGTAGGAAATGCGGCAGCCAATTTGCACACAGCAAGCTCCCACCAATAGCGATGTGATAATGACCAGATCATCTGTTTTTGGTCATGTTGGTTGTGGGATAAATATTGGCCAGGACACCAGGGATAACTCCCCTGCACTTCTTTGAAACAGTGCCGTGGGATCTTTTACATCCACCTGAGAGGGCACATGGGGCCTCGGTTTAACGTCTCATCCAAAAGACGGCACCTCCGACAGTGCAGAACTCCCTCAGCACTGCACTGGAGTGTCAGCCTAGCTTTATGTGCTCATGCACCAAGCTCATGGTCTACAGAGCAGTAGTAATACCCGCCCTCATGTATGCCTCAGAGACATGGACCATGTACAGCAGGCACCTCAAAGCACTAGAGAGGTACCACCAACACTGTGGATAGGTGCACCAATGTCAGTGTTCTCGCTCAGGCCAACATCCCCAGCATTGAAGCTTTGACCACGCTCGATCAGCTCTGATGGATGGGTCACATCGTTCACATGCCCGCTACGAGACTCCCAAAACAAGCGCTCGACTTGGAGCTCCAACACGGCAAGAGAGCCCCAGGTGGGCAGAGGAAATGCTTCAATGACACCCTCAAAGCCTCCTTGAAAAAGTGCAACATCCCCACCGACACCTGGGAATCCCTGGCCCAAGACCACACAAAGTGGTGGAGAAGCATCCGGGAAGGCACCAAACACCTCTACTCTCTTCATTGGGAGCAAGCGGAAGCCAAGCGCAAGTCAACCCAAGCATCCCACCCACCCGCCCCTTCAACCACCATCTGCCCCACCTGTGACAGAGACTGTAGGTCCCACATTGGACTCATCAGTCACCTGAGAACTCATTTTTAATGTGGAAGCAAGTCATCCTCGGTTCCGAGGGACTGCCTAAGAGATGTGCTCAAATCCCTGGACTGGAACTTGAAACCCACAACCTTCTGACTCAGAGGCAAGTGTGCTACCCATGGAACCATATGTGAAGTGTTTTGAGATGGTCTGAAAGACATAATAAGATCTTGTATAAATGTGAGTCTTCTTTCATCCCTCTTGTCCCTGTTTATTGGTAGTTGTCTTGATTTTCATGTTCCAGTGACTCATTCATACAATGCGATGCTGGGAATGTCTTTATCTCCTACTTGTTCACCAAAGGTCAAAGCTATTTATCAGCAAGTTCTGAAATTCACTCAATAAACTAGTCAATAGAAAATGGCCATTTCTACTCGTGTTGTGCCAACAGGCCGTGCAATCTGATTGAATAGTCAGATTCTGCCTGCAGCAGATATTTGTTTTTAGATTTTCTCAGAAGAAGTGTTCAAATCCTTGGAGAGCATAAAAAACCAGTCGATAACACATAAATGGATTGGAATATTGACATTCAGCTGATAATAGAGGAAGGGGTATTGTGGACTAGATGAAGATGTGTGAATGTGGACAATGGGATCTAATAACATGTATGAAACAGGCCCAGATTCAGCAAACCAATAATCAAGCCATTAGAATTTGCCCACTGTACTGGCACCTCCCTTCTAGCTACTGACCAGGTAGATTTATATTTGTACTCGCTGGTGAGCTCCATAAGAATGTTCTTCGTTTCGTTGTACTGCACTTGTGCACTAACAATGACAATAAAAGTTGATTTGATTTGATTTGATTTGATTCAACCCTGTGCTCCAGGGTCTAAAGCTTTCTTCTCCGATATCGCCTCGACCTCCAGAAACACGGCTGCTGTTTTCATTCTGTTTTAGTTTTTTTTTTGCTTAAGGCAAAATACAATAACTGAAATGAATTTTGTCAGCAGTGGTTGTGTTCATCCAGTCCAACTTTATTAAACTTTCCTGCAAAGTAGAAAGGTTTGTTATGGCGATAAAAGGGGACACTTAACTTTATGACTAAATGTTGCACCTGCGGGAAATGAAGAAAAGGCCTGTTTTCAAGGTGAAGTATATTTTATAAGAAGTTGTAGGCTTTCACCTACATGGGGATTTTGTGAGCTATGCCATATTACAGCACCAACCGCTGTACATGGCCTTCTTTGACCTCACAAAGGCCTTCGACACTGTCAACCGTGAGGGATTATGGAGTGTCCTCCTTGTTGTGTATGTACCTTTAAGGGAATAACTGGTGTTAGACTGCAGTACCGGCAGTGACCACCCCTGTATAAAAGGCCCTAGCAGGCTTCTGTAGTTTCAGTTTCAAGCTGCCTCCTGTTCAGTAAAGTACCTGTTAAACTGTTCTCCCGAAGTCCGTGTATTATTGAGGCGCGGACTTTACAGTGGCGACGAGTAAGTTCGAACTCACCTGCAGTGTGGCATCATCTCACGGGGATCTCGCCTGAAAGGAAGGTCCTGGAAGGTCGTAGTCTGAGCAACGGGCGTCGACCGAGGGCAACCGCCCAAAGAATCCATCGGTGTTTGGAGAATTGTGGGAGAGACTGTGGTTCCAGCGAATCGTGCTGGTAGCAGGTAGCGCGCTGACCCTTCCGGACTGCGGCGGGCTCAAGCTCGATCGAGCGGCTCTACGAAACGGGCCGCGCAGCGTCGCCGGGAAAAGAAAACAAGAGAGAGAGGGTGGAGCGCACAGGGCGCGGTCAGTGCTCGAGAACAGGACAGCGGAGAGAAACCAAATGGGGGGGAAGGAAAGCGAGACGCGCCGAAGCTGCGGGTCGCCGCCATTACCCCGTAGAACGCTAGGAGCAGCGTGGCAGTAAGGGGAAGAAGCAAAAGCGCGGGAGGCGCCATTTTATCCCGTTGGGGAAGAAGCAAAAGCGCGGGAGGCGCCATTTTAAATCGCCCAAGATGCCGAAAAGTGGCAGTATCACTGCTTTCGACAACGAGGTAGAAGACTGGACCACGTATGTAGAAAGAATCGAAGTGTACTGCAAGGCAAATGAGGTGGCTGATGGAAAGAGGGCGTCGGTATTATTAAATCTGATGGGTGCGAGCACGTACGGCCTATTGCGGAATTTAATTACCCCAGCTAAACCAATGGAGAAAAGTTTTGAGGAGATTGTTCATATCTTACAGGAACACCTAAGCCCTACACCACTGCTGATAGCAGAAAGATTCAAGTTCCATAAAAGAAACCAGCACAAAGATGAGAGCAATGCTGACTATCTTACGGAACTACGCAAGTTATCGAAGCACTGCCAGTTCGGAGCAGGACTGGCAGACACCTTACGGGATAAGTTTGTCTGCGGGCTCCAGAGTGAAGGAACCCAGGAACGACTACTTTCAAAAAAGGACCTGACGCTAGAACAGGCTTTCAGCGTGGCAGTATCCTATGAAGCAGCAGCACAGGGAGCTGCGGAAATACAACAGAAACCACAAGAATACAGCACTAACGAAATGGTGTATGGAGCCAAAAAGTGCTATCGCTGCGGCAGAACAACACATGAGCAGAAGGACTGCTGGTTTAAAGACAAAATATGCAGGCAATGCGGGAAAATGGGACATATAGCAAGAGTCTGCAGGTCGGG
Source organism: Somniosus microcephalus (assembly GCF_052327205.1). Lineage (NCBI taxonomy): Eukaryota > Metazoa > Chordata > Chondrichthyes > Squaliformes > Somniosidae > Somniosus > Somniosus microcephalus. Next base: position 27,713,808 of record NC_140998.1, on the reverse strand, counting down.
AAAGAAGACCAACATGACAAGAACTACTAAGGAACAGTACAGGAAAGTAAAGAAACTGACAGATAGTAGTTCCGAAGATCAGGAGAGTGATAAGGACTCCGGGAGCAGGCGACTAAGTTGTTTAAAATTACACAACGTGATCACAAAAGAAGATCACCGAACCATTTGGGTCACCCTCATGATAGCAGGGTCCCCAGTGAAGATGGAATTGGACACAGGATCAGCCCTAACTGTCATGAATCGACGAGACTATGAGCGGCTATTCTCACACATACCCTTAAAGGACACGTCCATTGTATTGAAGACATACACGGGGCAAAAGGTTTACCCCAGAGGAAAAATAAGCGTGCCAGTTGAATATAACGGAAAGGAAACACAGAAACTATACATGTATATACTACGAGATGGAGGACCACCATTATTGGGATGTGAATGGATCCGAAGACTACAATTGGATTGGCATTCCATTCTGGCACTAACTGTGACTGACAAAAAAGATGATGACGTCGCACCTGGACGTCTGTCACAAATTCTATCTGACGCGGAAGAGGTTTTCCAACAAGGACTTGGGACTCTAAAAGGAGTAAAGGCAACCATAAAGATTGAGGATAACGCAACCCCAAAATTTTTCAAGGCCAGACCGGTGCCATACGCGATACGCCCAGCTGTGGAAGCTGAACTGGAGAGTCTGGAGCGTTCGGGGGTGCTGTCTAAGGTGGACTGGAGCAAGTGGGCCACACCCATCGTTCCTGTAATGAAGAAAGCAGTGAGCAGCACGCCTGGGGAGCCCAGGAAGGTTCGCATTTGTGGGGACTTCAAGGTGACTGTGAACCCAGTCCTGCACACAGTACAGTATCCGCTTCCGCGGATAGAAGATATTTTCGCCTCACTATCTGGAGGGAAACGTTTTACAAAGATTGACCTGGCTCAAGCGTATCTACAAATGGAGGTGGAAGAAGCATCTAGGAAATACCTCACGGTAAACACTCACAAAGGCCTTTACCAGTACAATCGACTGGTATTTGGGGTAGCATCGGCCCCGGCTATGTGGCAGAGGGCAATGGAACAAGTCCTGCAAGGGATCCCGGGGACCCGGTGTTATTTGGACGACATCCTGGTTACGGGCGAAAATGACAATGAACACCTTGCCAACCTGGAACAGGTGCTCACGAGATTGCAGGAATATGGGCTACGAGCCAACCGTCCCAAATGCGAGTTCTTCAGGAGACAAATCTCGTATTGTGGCCACATGATTGATGAGGAAGGGTTGCATAAGTCGCCGGACAAGATTGAGGCTGTAGTCAAGGCTCCAGCACCAGAAAATGTGTCGCAACTGAGGTCGTTCCTCGGGTTGGTGAACTACTACCATAAGTTCTTGCCGAATTTATCTACAATTCTGCACCCACTGAACGCCCTCCTTCAAACTGGTGTAACATGGAAATGGAGTGATGAGTGTAAGCGTGCCTTTCAGGAATGTAAATGCCAAATCACTTCAAAAGAAGTATTGGCCCTGTTAAGTCTGTGTGTTATAGTGAGAATTACTACACAGACCACAAGAGTAAATTCAACAGGTCTTTACTGGTTGGAGGTCAGGACTATACTGAATACAATATTATTACACTGTGCTTATATACCGGTGTGGTCACCACCGGTATTACGTATACAGCAGCCAAAGAAAGTAGTACCTTTCTTAAGGTGGACCAGGCTTAAGTTCTCTTAAGGTGGAACAGGTTACATACACCACAATCCTCCCTTTTTAGCTTAACAGTCATATCCCCAAATAAACATAACATATATACATATATAACTTCAGGTATAACAGTTCAAAGGTTCAGTCTCTCAGGAGGCTTTCTGATTCGGCTTGGATAACGCCTTTCAGTGGTCTCTGATTCTTGTTGTTGAGGTGCCTCCTCTAGTTGGTTGCCAATGTATTGGGTGTCATCATCATCAAATACATTCTCGGCCGAGGTAGATGCTTCAGGTTCATGAACGTCTTCCACAGCTGTCTCTGTCACAACCATGGGTTCGACCCTTGCTCTCGACTCTACCAGTTGATCCGCATGACGCCTTATCACATTATGACCAATATCTACGGTGTACATCAGAGGTCCTTGTCTGGCCCGGATTCTTCCGGACTGCCATTTTTCGTTTCCATAGCCCCTTGCCATCACTGGTTGTCCTACGTCGAAAGTTCGAGTGGTCTTGCTGTTAATATGCCGAAACTGTTTGTTTTCCACTTCCCTCCGCACATTTGGTTTTAACAAGTCCAACTTGGACCGCAACCTCCTGTTATAAAACATCATAGCAGGACTTTGGTTAGTCACGGCATGATCGGCGTTTCTATATGACATCAGGAACTTATCGACCTTGTGTTGCAGCGGAATCTGATCATCATTCATGGCCTTAATAGCCTTTTTGAATGTCTGGACAAATCTTTCAGCCAACCCGTTTGTCGCCAGATGATATGGGGCAGAGGTATAATGTTTAACTCCATTCTTCTTTAAGAATTGTTGGAATTCTTCCAATACAAACTGTGGTCCGTTGTCCGAACAGATCTGTTCTGGCAATCCGTTCCTTGCGAATATTGTTCTTAACACCGCAATTGTCTTTTCTGAAGTAGTGGTATTCATCTTGATGACTTCTGGCCATTTGGAATGTGCGTCCACCGCGATTAGGAACATGGAGTCCATGAATGGACCAGCAAAGTCAATGTGTACGCGTTGCCATGGGGCTGAAGGCCATTCCCATGGGTGTAGCGGTGCTATCGGAGGTGCATTTTGCACTTTTTGACACCCAGCGCAGCTTTTCGTTAACTCCTCAATCTGTTGGTCAATACCCGGCCACCATACGTAAGCCCTAGCAAGACTTTTCATTTTAACTCCCCCCAGATGACCTTCATGTAGTTCTTTTAAAACTCTTTCCCTTAACTTGGGAGGAATAATCACTCTTGTCCCGTACATCAAAGTACCATGGCAGACGGACAGCTGGTCTCGCCTTGCCGAGAATGCCGGTAACAGAGGATCACCCCGTGTTGGCCATCCTTTCACTGTCACCTCGTAGACTCTGGACAGTGTCGGGTCGTTCCTGGTTTCTCTTTCAATACTTGCGTTGGTGACAGGTAAACACTCGATAATGGTCGAATGAAATAACTCAACAGGGTCAACTTTCGTCGTGTCTTCATCTTCAGGCAGTGGCAGGCGCGACAGGCCATCAGCATTGCCATGCTGTTTCGTACCTTTGAATTCTATCTGATATTGATGCGCCCCTAAGAAAAGAGACCATCTCTGGAGACGCTGTGCTGTCATCACCGAAACACCCTTCTTAGGGTTAAAAATGGACACCAACGGTTGATGGTCCGTCAGAAGTGTGAATTTTTGGCCCTGTAGGTAATGATTAAACTTCTTCACTCCCCATACAAGGCTAAGGGCCTCCCTATCGATCTGCGCATAGTTGCGCTCAGCGGAGGTCAATGATCTGGATGCAAACGCGACTGGCCTTTCCGTGCCATTTGGCAATTTATGTGAGAGTACTGCCCCAATACCATATGGAGAAGCATCACAAGCCAACCGAATAGGCAGTGTCGGGTTGAAGTGAGCCAACACTTCCTCTGAGGTGATCAATTCTTTGCTTTTGCGAAATGCCTTCTTACAGTTTTCGCCCCAGTCCCATGGTACCCCTTTCTGTAAAAGAGCGTTCAACGGATGCAGCACCATGGATAGATTTGGCAGAAATTTATGGTAATAGTTAATTAATCCTAGAAACGACCTCAACTGAGAGACATTCTCCGGAGCGGGAGCCTTTACAACTGCCGCTATCTTATCAGGAGACTTATGAAGCCCCTCCCGGTCAATGACATGACCACAGTACGAGATCTGCTTCTGGAAGAACTCACATTTCTGCCGATTTACTCTAAGTCCATACTCTTTCAGTCTGTTGAGCACCAGTTCCAAGTTAGCGAGATGCTGTTCATCACCATCACCTGTGATCAGAATGTCGTCCAGGTAACATTGTGTGCCTGGAATTCCCTGTAATACCTGCTCCATGGCCCTCTGCCAAATTGCTGGAGCCGATGCCACTCCAAAAACCAGCCTATTGTACCGGTACAACCCTCGATGCGTGTTGATCGTGAGGTATTGGCGTGACTCTTCTTCAACCTCCATCTGCAAATACGCTTGCGCCAGGTCTATCTTGGTGAAGTGTTTCCCGCCAGACAGTGAAGCGAAAATATCCTCAATCCGTGGAAGCGGATACTGCACCGTGTGAAGCACCGGATTAACGGTGATTTTGAAATCTCCACAGATGCGAACCTTCCCTGGATCTCCTGGCTTATTGTTCGCAGGACGTTTCATAACGGGAACAATGGGCGTAGCCCACTCACTCCAATCTACTTTAGACAGTACACCTGAACGTTCTAGTGCTTCCAGCTCCGCTTCAACCGCAGGTCGTATTGCATAGGGTACCGGTCTGGCTTTAAAAAATGTTGGTTGTGCATGTTCATCAATCTTGATGTTTGCCGTAATTCCTCTCAGTGTTCCCAGTCCCGGCTGGAACACCTCTTTAGCCTCATCCAATATTCTGGACAATCGTTTAGGTTTGACAGCTGTTTCCCCGGAATCTACCGTTAGTGCTTTCAAGGAGTGCCAGTCCATATTCATTTTCCTAATCCACTCCCGTCCTAGTAGTGGTGGACCTCCTTCAGGTAGCACATATAAGTCCATTACTTGGCTTCCTTCGCCCTTGTGGAGCACTTCTACCTCTATTTTTCCGATGGGGTACACTCTTTGCCCCGTGTACGTTTTCAATATAATCTCCGTATCCTGTAAGGGAATACGTTGGAATAACCTTCTTTAATCTTTCTTATTCATGACCGTCAATGCCAATCCAGTGTCCAATTCCATTTTTACTTGGACTCCTGCTATCTTAAGAGTGACCCAAATTGTCTGGAGGTCTGATCCTTACCAACGTTGTGTATTCTTAAGCTATCCAGTTCATTACTGCTAGCGTCTGAATCTGACTTCTGTTCGGTCAAACTGTTCTTTGTCACCTTGTGTACCTTTGCATATTTTCCTTGCGGTGACTTTTTGTTGCTGGTCTTCTTTCCTGACCGGCATACTTTAGCTATGTGGCCAAGCCTGCCACACGTTCTGCATTCTTGGTTTTTAAACCAACACTGGTTCTGATCGTGCGTTGTCTTTCCACAACGATAACATTTGACAGAACTCAAACCCAATTTGTTTGTACCGAGTTCCGGTGGCCGTAGCTGCATTACTGCCGTGCCTCTCGCTGCGGCCTCGTGTGCTGCTGCCATAGTGACCGCCTTCTCGAGAGACAGCTCATTCTCCTCGAGCAGTCGCCTTTGTGTATCCTGTTTAAATAAACCACACACACTAATCTATCTCGAAGTGCCTCTGTCAGTCCCGTTCCAAACTGACAATATTTTGCTAGCTTACGTAATTCCATCAAATATTCAGCATTGCTTTCATTTTGCAGCTGTCTTCTATCGTAAAATTTAAATCGTTCCGCTAGCATCAGCGACGTGGGGTTAAGGTGATTTTTTAGGACAGTAACAATCTGTTCGAACGTCTTATCCGCCGGTTCATCTGGTGATAACAGGTGTTTCAATTGCCCGTATGTCTTCGCACCCATTAAGTTTAGTAATGTTAGTGCTTTATCTGCCTCAGGAATTTTATTTGCCTTACAATAGTTTTGTATGCGTTCTACATACATAGCCCAGTCTTCTATATCACTGTCGAAGGCATTAATGTTCCCATGTTTAGGCATCGTAGCAATTTATCGTATTTTTAATGTTATCTAAGATGGCGGCTTCCCGCTCTTGCCGTCGTCCTCCGCCCACAAAATGGCGGTTTTCCCGCGCTTGGCGGTTTTCACCCGTCCCCCGACGCTGTCTCCGCTTCACCGTGGCTCTCGCGCCTTCAGTTTCCCCAGACGCTGCGCCTTTAGCCCGAATGCGGCCCTTATCTCCGGTCGCGATCGATGTCCCGCGCTGCGCCTCTCGCTCGAAAGCGGCCCGGCCCTTATCTCTGGTCGCGATCGACCTCACCGCCCTTATTCCTCCGTCTTCCCAGCCCCGTCTGTACAGCCAACGCGGTTGACTTTCTGTCGCGTCGCTGCCCGGCTTACCCACCACGAGGTAGTAGAAGAAGCTGACAGTCGCTGATGGAGGCTTCGAGGTCAGGATGTCTTCTGCACTGCGGTTGCTCGATGCCTGCCGCTCGACATGTCTTCCCGTAGGTGATGAGGGTGGAAACCTCTCTTCGACGTCCTGTCTGTGGATGAAGTCGCCGTGGAAATTACTGCAGCAGGGTAAGAATCGGACTCGTCGCCACTGTTAAGTCTGTGTGTTATAGTGAGAATTACTACACAGACCACAAGAGTAAATTCAACAGGTCTTTACTGGTTGGAGGTCAGGACTATACTGAATACAATATTATTACACTGTGCTTATATACCGGTGTGGTCACCACCGGTATTACGTATACAGCAGCCAAAGAAAGTAGTACCTTTCTTAAGGTGGACCAGGCTTAAGTTCTCTTAAGGTGGAACAGGTTACATACACCACAGGCCCACTACAACCCAACACTACTGATTCGGTTGGCATGTGATGCGTCACCTTACGGCATTGGAGCGGTGCTGTCACACAAATTCCGTGATGGTTCAGAGAAGCCAATAGCCTTTGCATCGCGCTCACTAACCTCAGCCGAGCGTAACTACGCCCAGATTGACAGGGAGGCCCTCAGCCTGGTGTGGGGGGTGAAGAAGTTCAATCACTATCTGCACGGGCAGAAATTCACCCTACTGACTGATCATCAACCCCTGGTCTCAATTTTTAACCCAAAGAAGGGCGTTCCGGTGATAACGGCGCAACGGCTGCAAAGATGGTCACTTTTTCTAGGGGCACATCAGTATGACATAGAGTACAAAGGTACGAAACAACATGGAAACGCTGATGGGCTGTCGCGCCTACCGTTGCCTACGGCGGAAGAAGCACCTGCAGTGGACCCGGTGGAGATATTCCATGCGACCATAGTCGAATGTTTGCCTGTTACAAACACAAGTATTAAGAAGGAAACCCGAAATGACCCGACACTCTCTCGGGTCTATGATTTGAAGGTGAAGGGATGGCCAGCATATGGCGACTCACTGTTGCCAGCATTCTCGCCAAGGAGGGAACAGCTGTCAGTGTGTCGGGGAACCTTGATGTGTGGATCCCGAGTGGTAATTCCACCCAAGTTGAGAGATAGAGTACTCAATGAGCTTCACGAGGGTCATCTGGGAGGGGTAAAAATGAAGAGCCTAGCCAGGGCATTAGTGTGGTGGCCGGGAATCGATAAAGAAATCGAGGATATGACCAAGAGATGCACAGAATGCCAGAAGGTCCAAAACGCTCCACCACAGGCCCCGCTACATCCATGGGAGTGGCCCTCATCTCCATGGCAACAGGTACACATTGATTTCGCTGGTCCATTTATGGACTCAATGTTTCTAATTCCTGTGGACACCCATTTGAAATGGCCAGAGGTCATTAAAATGTCCTCCACCACCACGGAGAAAACTATTGCAGTCCTAAGGACCATCTTCGCCAGGAATGGGTTGCCAGAACAGATCTGTTCCGACAATGGCCCCCAGTTTGTGTCTGAGGATTTCCGGAGGTTCCTGAAGAATAATGGGGTGAAACATTACACATCTGCCCCATATCATCCAGCCACAAATGGATTGGCTGAGAGGTTTGTTCAGACCTTTAAAAAGGCCATCAAGGCAATGTATAATGATGACATACCACTGCAACACAAGGTGGATAACTTCCTGTTTGCTTACCGGAATGCGACAACCAACCAAACTCCAGCCGCACTGTTTTTCAACCGGAGTCTAAGATTTGCTCAAACCAAACATAAGACGAGATGTTGAGGATAAGCAGTTCCAGCACATAAATGAGAAGCCAATCAGGAGCTTCAAGATAGGTCAACCAGTCTTGGCCCGCGATTACCACACAGAAAAATGGCAGCCAGGCACGATATGCACACAACAGGGACCACTAATGTACACAGTGGACGTTGGAGAGAGCATCGTGAGACGCCATGCTGACCAGACTCTAGAGTCACAGGAACAAGCCAAACCTGTCCCACAAGCATGTGCACCTGGTAATGAGCCCGAAGTACAGATTGCTTCTACCTCAGAAGCAGGGGTATTGGAAGCTGACGAACCAACCAATGACAATGAGCCAGAATTGACTCCACTGCCAGAACAGGATACTCGAGAAAGGCGCTATCCAGTCCGGATCAGGAAGCCTCCTCAAAGACTGAACTTATAAATGACTGTTTCAGTTGATGTATATATTATTGAGAAAATTGTAATTGTAATTAGTTATTATTTAGTTGTTAAATGAATGTTATGTACTGTTTATCTAAAAGGGGAGGAATTGTTGTGTATGTACCTTTAAGGGAATAACTGGTCTTAGACTGCAGTACTGGCAGTGACCACCCCTGTATAAAAGGCCCTAGCAGGCTTCTGTAGTTTCAGTTTCAATCTGCCTCTTGTTCAGTAAAGTACCTGATAAACTGTTCTCCCGAAGTCCGTGTATTATTGAGGCGTGGACTTTACACTCCTCAAATTCGGCTGCCCTCAAAAGTTTGTCACCATCCTCCGCCTGCTTCACGACAACATGCAAGCCGTGATCCTGACCAACGGTTCCACCACAGACCCACTTCACGTACGGACCGGGGTCAGGCAAGGCTGTGTCATCGCACCAACGCTCTTCTCGATCTTCCTTGCTGCAATGCTCCATCTCACCCTCAGTAAACTCCCCGCTGGAGTGGAGCTAATCTACAGAATAAACAGGAAACTGTTCAACCTCTGTCACCTCCAGTCCAGAATCAAGGTCATCCCATCCTCTGTCGTCGAATTAGAGTATGCAGACGACGCTTGCATCTGCGCACCCTCGGAGGCTGAATTCCAAACCATCGTCAACACCTTCACCGAAGCGTACGAGAGCATGGGCCTTACACTAAACATCCGTAAGACAAAGGTCCTCTATCAACCTGCCCCCGCCACACAGTACTGCCCCCCCCCTCCGATTATCAAAATCAAGGACGAGGCTTTGGACAACTGGACCACCTTCCATACATAGAATCATAGAAAGTTACAGCATGGAAGGAGGCCATTTCAGCCCATCATGTCTGCGCTGGCCAACAAAGAGCTATACCTCAGGCGCCTACTGCCAACAAGGGCAGACGTCGATGACGAAGTCCAACACCACCTTCAGTGTGCCAGTGCAGCCTTCGCTCACCTGAGGAACAGAGTGTTTGAAGATCAGGACCTCAAACCTGGCACCAAGCTCATGGTCTACAGAGCAGTAGTGATACCCACCCTCCTGTATGCTTCAGAGACATAGACCATATACAGCAGGCACCTCAAAGCACTGGAGAGGTACCACCAACGCTGCCTCCGCAAGATCTTGCAAATCTATTGGCAGGATAGGCGCACCAACGTCAGTGTTCTCGCTCAAGCCAACATCCCCAGCATCGAAGCTCTGACCACGCTCGATCAGCTCCGATGGGTGGGCCACATCGTCCGCGTGCCCGATACGAGACTCCCAAAACAAGCGCTCTACTTGGATCTCCGACACGGCAAGAGAGCCCCAGGTGGGCAGAGGAAACGCTTCAAGGACACCCTCAAAGCCTCCTTGAAAAAGTGCAACATCCCCACCGACACCTGGGAATCCCTGGCCCAAGACTGCTCAAAGTGGAGGAAGAGCATCCGGGAAGGCGCCGAACACCTCGAGTCTCTTCGCCGAGAGCAAGTGGAAGCCAAGCGCAAGGAGCGCACATCAACCCAAGCACCCCACCCACCCGCCCCTTCAACCACCGTCTGCCCCACTTGTGACAGAGGCTGTAGGTCCCGCATTGGACTGATCAGTCATCTGAGAACTCATTTTTAGTGTGGGAGCAAGTCATCCTCGGTTCTGAGGGACTGCCTAAGAAGAAGATTTTCAAGGGATTTCTATTTTTAGGAAACAGTCCCTCCAGTCAGTGAACAGAAAAGTCACACCATGTACGATCACATGCACCATCACTTTACCTATACTACCAACTAAACATACCCTTCATGGCAAATTGAGCAGAAAACTTAATTCATTTTTTGAGGTGGTGTGGTCGATCTTACCAAAAGCTGCAGAGAGATCAAGAAGGACAAGGATGCCATTTGTGACTTTAGTTAGGGCCATTTTGGTGCTGTGACAGTGATGAAAACCTGACTGAAGAGATTCAAGCAAGAAAATTGGCACGGAATTGGGAGGTGAGAGCAAGTTCAAGGATTTTGAAGAGAAGAGGGAGATTGGAGATGGGTAGAAGTTTGCAAGTACAGCAAGGTTAAAGGTGGTTTTTTTGAAGATGGAGTTTGAACGGGAGGGGTATAGTACATGATGAGAGGGAACGATTTACAATGTCAGTTAGCATTGGGGACAGGATGGGAGATTATGCGTCGATGGTTTAGTGGGAATGGGGTCAAAGGAGCAGGGGTCTTATGGACGGCATGAGGTTGGAGAGAGCATGAGCGGAGATAGGAGACAAACTAGAGAGAAAGAGACAGGTTGAGGGCTAGGGCAGGGGGAGAGGGTTTGATTTGGTGTGGGCAAAATGAAGGCGGGGAGGCAGCAGAGGCAACTGAATCGATGGTCTCAATCTTGGTGACAAAGAAGTCCATGAGCTCCTTGTGCCTCCAAAAACAAGTGCAAGTGGAGGGAGAGGGGTTTAAAGAGATGGTTGGTAGTAGAGGAAAGAAGTCGTGGAGTTATCTTTAAATTCCAGGATGATCCTGGAGAAGTGGGTAGTTTTGGCAGAGTGTGAGTGAGGCCCAGTTGCGCTAGATGTGGTCCAATCACTTCTAATCAATGATGACTAAACCAGTTGTGTGGCAGATACACTCAAATCTGCATCTCCTTGGACTTGCGGAAGCAAGGATAGGGCCCCTAATGTGGAAGGAGCAGGCTGGTAGAGAGGAAAGATTTTTTTACTAAGGACAGGGGCTACAAAGATGGAGGTGAGCATCTGGCTGAGCAAATTTACATATTGCAGGAGTATTGTGGCGACTGGAAGGTCAAAAGCTAGGTTGTTGGGAGTATGAAAGCGTAGTTGTAAATGACTTGGAGGAGAGTTTTTTTCCAGGGACAGATGCTGTGGGAAGTGGGGTTGGAAGGGGTCGGTGAGGGATACAAAGAAGTGGTTGGAGATGGTTTTGTCAGTGACCGAGACAATGAGAGTAGAAAGGCCACAAGAAATGGCAAGGTTGAGGGGATGGTCAGGAATATGGGCAGAAGTGTTTATATGAAGGGAGAGGTTTCGAAATGACAGGAGGGCAATGAATTCAGAGGGACAACGACGTTACCTCCAATTCTGTACACTTTCATTTTTGCTAATAATCTCATGTGCGGTACCTAATCAAATGCCTTCTGCAAATCTATATCAGACAACGTCCATATCTACCTCCTCAAAAAATGCAACTAGATTAGTCGAACCTGACCTACCCTTCACAAATCCATGCTGACACTTTTTTGATCAGCTCATATTTGTCCCCAGTGCTCAGTCACTCTGTCTCTGGTAGCTTCAGTCACTCTGTCTCTGATAGCTTCAGTCACTCTGTCTCTGATAGCTTCAGTCACTCTGTCTCTGATAGCTTCAGTCACTCTGTCTCTGATAGCTTCAGTCACTCTGTCTCTGATAGCTTCAGTCACTCTGTCTCTGATAGCTTCAGTCACTCTGTCTCTGATAGCTTCAGTCACTCTGTCTCTGCTAGCTTCAGTCACTCTGTCTCTGATAGCTTTCAGTAACTTCACCAGAACTGATGTTAAACTGACAGATGTGTAGTTACCTAGTTTCTCCCTCCGTCCCTTCTTAAATATTTGCAACTTCCCAATCCAAAAGCACAATTCCTGAATATCGAGTGTTTGGGGAAATTATGATTGCAATTTCCCACCTGGTCTTGGAATCCTGTCTGTCTTTAGTTCCATTATTTTCTCTATTTCCAGTTTTTACCACATATTAAAGTCACTACCACCTCCTTGTCTCTAAAGAACAGTTTTAACCTCCTTAATTCCTAAATTCTCCCCAAATTCCCATTCCACTGTGAAGCATAAAACTTTCAGAAAACTAACTAACTAATGTACAAGCAGATGCAGCAATGAATGTAATTAAAGAGGGGTTGCATGCCATTGTGAAAAAGAGAGTCATAAATTAGCCCATTGGCATGCAACTTCTCGTGCCTGCTCTCTATCCCTCAGGGAAATGTGTGCTGTTTAATCAGCTGGCTCCACCAACAATAAACATAATTACAGACAAGTGCCACGAAAAGCATGAAGTAAATTTGTCACGATGACATTAGGGCCCATTGAGTCTGCTCTCAATCCCTTTGGGTAACGTTTGTACTTTAATCAGTAAGAACTCCCCATAAATTAATTTCCAGACCAGCGCCAGACACACAGAGACCAATTAATATAGCCACGCCGCCCTGTGGAGCTGCTCTTTAACCCTCAGTGAAATGTTTATTGCCTACCCTGCAAGTGATGAGGACCATAAGCCTATTTAATCAGAATCGTCTAATGCGATGCTTCATTTCCTAGGGGCCTTGGGGAGAGCAGGGCATGATGATGAGCAATGTTGGCTAAGATAATAAGGCTATCACCTGCTCTTAATAGTCAGTCCACTGGGGTCTTTAACCATCATATTAAGCATACGGGTTCTCAGTTCGGGATCAGCACCTCCAACATTTATCTCAATTATTGGGAAATGTCAAAGATGTAAGGATGGATCATTGAGGAAGGTATTCGGGGAGTACGCAAAGTTCATAATTTTTCACTTTCACCCCCCCCCCCCAACCCTTGTCCAACAACTTTGTGTGTAGAAGATCTTTTCCACTGAACTGTGTACTGTTATCAACAGGCAGATCAGATATATGTATTGCTACTGGACCGCTGAGAGACCACCTGTACTCTGATACCTACTGAACTGCTGGAAGACCTCCCTGTGCACTAATACCTATTAGACTGACATGAGACCACCTGTACTCTAACACCTGTTGAACCTACATGAGACCACCTGTACTCTAATACCTGTTGAACTGACATGAGACCACCTGTACTCTAATACCTGTTGAACTGACATGAGACCACCTGTACTCTAACACCTGTTGAACCTACATGAGACCACCTGTACTGTAATACCTGTTGAACCTACATGAGACCACCTGTACTCTAATACCTGTTGAGCTGACATGAGACCACCTGTGCTCTAATACCTGTTGAACTGACATGAGACCACCTGTACTCTAACACCTGTTGAACCTACATGAGACCACCTGTACTGTAATACCTGTTGAACTGACATGAGACCACCTGTACTCTAACACCTATTGAACTGACATAAGACCACCTGTACTCTAATACCTGTTGAACCTACATGAGACCACCTGTACTCTAACACCTATTGAACTGACCTGTACTCTACTCTAATACCTGTTGAACTGACATGAGACCACCTGTACTCTAATACCTGTTTAACCTACATGAGACCACCTGTACTCTAACACCTGTTGAACTGACATGAGACCACCTGTACTCTAATACCTGTTGAACTGACATGAGACCACCTGTACTCTAATACCTGTTGAACTGACATGAGACCACCTGTACTCTAATACCTGTTGAACTGACATGAGACCACCTGTACTCTAACACCTGTTGAACTGCTGGGAGAACTTTACTTCACACATCAATCTGCCATCTAGAGAAGACCACGATGAGTCGTAAAGGAGTGCAGATCTCTGACCTGTGCTGACCACACTTAAGCCTATATGAATTTACTAAACATGGGCGTGCTGCCCATGATTTACCGACAAGTGGGGTCACTGGGCAAAGTTTCCTGCTGCTGGCAAATACTCAAAGAATTACTCCCCTAGTGCAGCCTATATCCAGCACATGGTCCTGACGTGACACTGGAGAAGAGCAGAGTGAAGCTTCACGTTGGAGGGAGCCTCACCCACTTAATTCCAGAGTCAACTTGTGCCTGAAATCTGGACATACACTGCGCAACCTTAGCGACAGTAGCGGGAACTAGACTAGTAATCCAGAGGCCTGGACTAATGGTCTGGAGACGTGAGTTCAAATCCCACCACGGCAGCTGGGGAATTTAAATTCAGCTAATTAAATAAATCTAAATAAAAGAAAAGCTAGTATCAGTAATGTTGACCATGAAACTATCGGATTGTCGTAAAAAAAAAAAAACATTTGGTTCACTAATGTCCTTTAGGGAAGGAAATCTGCAGTGTTTACCTGGTCTGGCCTATCTGTGATTCCAGACCCTCTGGTTGACACTTACCTGCCCTCTGAAATGGCCTAGCGAGCCACTCAGTTGTAACAAACTGCTACAAATAAGAATCAAAACCGGACGGATCTCCCGGCATCGACCTCGGCACCAGCTACGGACACAACAATGGCACACCCAGCCCAGTCGATCTTGCAAAGTCCTCCTCACTAACATCTGGGGACTTGTGCCAAAATTGGAGAGCTGTCCCACAGACTAGTCAAGCGACAGCCTGGCATAGTCATACTCACAAAATCAGACCTTTCAGCCAATGTCCCGAACTCTTCCATCTCCATCTCCATCCACCGACAGGACAGACCCAGCAGGGGTGGTGGCACAGTGGTATACAGTTGGGGAGGAGTGGCCCTGGGAGTCCTCAACATTGACTCCCGACCCCATGAAGTCTCAGGTCAAGCATGGGCAAGGAAACCTCCAGCTGATTACTACCTACCGCCCTCCCTCAGTACTCCTCTATGTTGAACCCCATGTGGAAGAAGCACTGAGAGTAGCAAGGGCACTGAATGTACTCTGGGTGGGGGACTTCAATGTCCATCACCAAGAGTGGCTCAGTAGCACCACTATTGACCAAGCTGGCCGAGTCCTGAAGGACAGAGCTTCTAGTCTGGGTCTGCGACAGGTGGTGAGAGAACCAACATGAGGGAGAAAACTACTTGACCTCGTCCTCACCAATCTACCTGTCACAGATGCATCTGTCCATGACAGTATTGGCAGCAGTGACCATTGCACAGTCATTGTGGAGACGAAGTTCCGTCTTCACACCGAGGACACCCTCCATCGTGTTGTGTGGCACTACCACCGTGCAAAATGGGATAGATTCAGAACAGATCTAGCAGCTCAAAACTGGGTATCCATGAGGCACTGTGGGCCATCAGCAGCAGCAGAATTGTATTCCACCACAATCTGTAACCTCATGGCCCAGCATATCCCTCACCCTACCATTACCATCAAGCCAGGGGACCAACCCTGGTTCAATAAGGAGTGTAGAAGAGCATGCTAGGAGCAGCACCAGGCGTACCTAAAAATGCAGTGCCAACCTGGGGAAGCTGCAACACAGGACTACATGCATGCTAAAAAGCAGAAGCAGCATGCTATAGACAGAGCTAAGCGATCTCACAATCAACGGATCAGATCAATGCTCTGCAGTCCTGCCACATCCAGTCATGAATGGCGGTGGACCATTAAACAACTAACGGGAGGGGGAGGCTCCATGAATATCCCCATCCTCAATGATAGTGGAGTCCAGCACGTCAGTGCAAAAGACAAAGCTGAAGCGTTTGCAACCATCTTCAACAACAACATCTTGTATTTATATAGCACCTTTAACATAGTAAAACATCCCAAGGTGCTGCACAGGAGTATTTTAAAACAAAAAATTTGACACCGATCCACATAAGGATAAATTAGGGCAGGTGACTAAAAGCTTGGTCAAAGAGGTAGGTTTTAAGGAGCGTCTTAAAGGAAGAAAGAGAGGTAGTGAGGCGGAGAGGCTGAGGCAGGGAATTCCAGAGCTTAGGGCCTAGGCAACAGAAGGCACAGCCACCAAAGGTTGAGCGATTATAATCAGGGATCCGTAAGAGGGCAGAATTAGAGGAGCGCAGATATCTCGGGGGTTGTGGGGTTAAAGGAGATTACAGAGATAGGAAGGGGCGAGGCCATGGAGGGATTTGAAAACAAGGATGAGAATTTTGAATTGAGGCGCTGCTTAACCAGGAGCCAATGTAGGTCAGCGAGTACAGGGGTGATGGGCGAGTGGGATTTAGTGCGAGTTAGGACACTGGCAGCCGAGTTTTGGATGACCTCAAGTTCACATAGGGTGGAATGTGGGAGGCCAGCCAGGAGTGCGTCGGAATAGTCAAGTCTAGAGGCAACAAAGGCATGGATGAGGGATTCAGCAGCGGATGAGCTGAGGCAGGGGCGGAGACAGGCGATGTTACAGAGGTGGAAGTAGGTGGTCTTTGTTATGCTGTGGATATGTGGTCGGAAGCTCATTTCAGGTTCAACTATGACATCAAGGTTGCGAACAGTGTGGTTCAGCCTCAGACAGATGTTAGGGAGAGGGATGGAGTCAGTGGCTAGGGAATGGCATTTGTGACGGGGACCGAAAACAATGGCTTCGGTTTTCCCGATATTTAATTGAAGAAAATTTTTGCTCATCCAGAACTGTCGAGTGGATGATCCATATTGGCTTCTTCCTGAGGTCCCCACCATCACAGAAGCCAGTCTTCAGCCAATTCGATTCACTCCACGTGATATCAAGAAACAGCTGAGCACACTAGATACAGCAAAGGTTGTGGTCCCCAACAACATCCCAGCTGTCGTGCCTCTAGCCAAGCTGTTCCAGTACAGCTACAACACTGGCATCTATCCGACAATGTGCAAAACTGCCCAGGTATGTCCTGTCCACAAAAACCAGGACAAATCCAATCTGGCCAAATGGCGCCCCATCAGTTTACTCTCAATCATCAGCAAAGGGATGGAAGGTGTCGTCGACAGTGCTATCAAGCGGCACTTACTCATCAATAACCTGCTCACTGGTGCCCAGTTTCGGTTCCTCCAACACCACTCGGCTCCCGACCTCATTACAGCCTTGGTCCAAACATGGACAAAGGAGCTGAATTCCAGAGGTGAGGTGAGAGTGACTGCCCTTGACATCAAGGCAGCATTTGACCGAGTGTGGCATCAAGGAGCCCTAGCAAAACTGAAGTCAATGGGAATCAGGGGGAAAACTCTTCACTGGCTGGAGTCATACCTAGCAAACTGGGCATCAGTGAGCAGGTTATTGGTGAGTAAGTGCCGCTTGATAGCACTGTTGATGACACCTTCCATCACTTTGCTGATGATTGAGAGTAGACTGATGGGGCGGTAATTGGCCGGGTTGAATTTGTCCTGCTTTTTGTGGACAGGACATATCTGGGCAGTTTTCCACATTGTCGGATAGATGCCAGTGTTGTAGCTGTACTGGAACAGCTTGGCTAGAGGTGCGGCTAGTTCTAGAGCACAAGTCTTCAGCACGACAGCCGGGAAGTTGTCGGGGCCCATAGTCTTTGCTGTATCCAGTGCACTCAGCCATTTCTTGATATCATGTGGAGTGAATCGAATTGGCTGGAGACTGGCTTCTGTGATGGTGGGGACCTCAGGAGTAGGCCAATATGGATCATCCACTCGGCACTTCTGGCTGAAGATCTACAAGTTGCACTATAGCAACTCGCCATTGTGTCTTTGGCAGCACCTCCCAAACCTGCGACCTCTACCACCTAGAAGGACAAGGGCAGCAGGCGTAAGGGAACACCACCACCTCCAAGTTCCCCTCCAAGTCACACACCATCCTGACTTGGAAATATATCGCCGTTCCTTCAATGTCGTTGGGTCAAACTCCTGGAACTCCCTCCCTAACAGCACTGTGGGAGTACCTTCACCACAGGGACTGCAGCGGTTCAAGAAGGCAGCTCACCACCACCTTCTCAAGTGCAACTGGGGATGGGCAATAAATGCTGGCCTTGCCAGCGATGCCCACATCCCATGAGCGAATACAAAAAGTGTCAAGTGGAAGATACTAGCCTTGTGGTGACCCCTATATGTTTTGCTGCTGAATGCAAATTAAAAAATAAATGAAGGGGTTGGCATAGCTTGAATTTTCCAATTGTTGTTAATCCATCCATCTTAAACAGGCTAGCACAGCTGTTAAAATAGCACTGATTGGAAACTCTTGTCTTTCACGAGCAAGACTTCTGACAGTCTCTGTGGAGGAACTGAAACCAGTCCTATTAAAGCTTTACTTTGTTACTTCTCTTCATTTTCTTATATTATCTAAGCAATTTCTACAAAAGTTTTACAAATAATTCTGAGGTTATTGCAGAAATCATTAAAGGTAAGTTTGTCGCTATCATAATGACGTTGATTCTAGCAAAGTTCTCCTTCCCTGGGGGCTTCTTCCATCTGCTGGGTGCAGATGCAACGGCCACATCGTGCAGTTGGTTGGGTGCGTAGGCTCTTGGCATCTATCAAGGATTTTATAATACCTTCTCCTGCAGGTACAAATTGTTTCCAAATGCAGCATTCTCAGGAGTATTGAAGTACGGCGCACTGAACCTTTACTGAAAGACTCCTTGAAGTTTTCAAAGGGAGAATTCTGTACCAATTATCTTTTTAAGCAGTTGCACTCTGTCACATTTTTCCAGGGAGTAGAACTGATCCTCCACAAGAATTTCTGCTGTTACAGCTGGCACCTATCGCTTGAGGCAGGGGGGGTGGTGGGGGGTGCGGGGTGAATTTTTAAAAACTTTGTGCCCAAGGGTTTGGTGAGGGACATTCATCATTTCCTGAAGATCCCATGGTCTGTAGAGTGTCCAGCGAGATAACACGAGAGCAACGAGGAGAGCAAAAATTCACCCCTTCAATCTCGTTTTGGTTCTGAATCCACAGTGTCACAGGTTCCCTCAATGCATCTCTAACCTTAGCGTTATGAATCGAGCACACTTTAATAACCAGTATATTATTTTGTTTCACATAATCAACTTTCGTCCAATTCCTCCAGCGCCCCTCTCAGGCCCTCTCCATGTTGTCATTACCTTTGCAGCAGCTGATACAACACGTATGTGAAATAATACATTCCTTCACTTAAAACAAGCAGTTCCATCACAGATGCCTGCCTGGAATATTCTGCCTATATTTCAAAGTCTTCGCGCGCCTTCCTGACAGTTTCCTTGGTGATAAATGTCTACTAATCGGTCTGGCGCTCCATTTGTTTCTTTCACTCAACCAACAGTTCCCGTCTTAACTAAAACCACTCACTTGAATGTAAAAGATGGGCTGTTATGTGCCATTAATATCATTCATGACTGGCTGCAGAAAACTCATTAGGTGGATAACTCACTTCATTCACAACAGATGTGGCTCTGTGAAGTCTGGCCCGTGGAGACCCTTCAATCTTCAGAAATGTAAGCAGGTAATTAAAACAAAATCCTACATGAAGGCACGTGTTTCAAGAGAGGTGAACTAATAGAACATTACAATAATATTTACATCCAGCCACAGGAAGGCCTTAAGGAATTCTTTGCTTTTTCATTCTGATGTCTAGGAGTCTGTCATTTTTCACAGACTAATGTTTTGATAATTCGGGGTCTCCTTTCGAATGCCACTTTCTTGCCCAAGGGAGAATAATACGGTTTGAAGAACTGCTTTCAAAGGAAAACTTTCCTACTTCTCATCTTCCCACAAGGAGGACAAAGCGATTAATTAAGAGGGGGGAAATTGATTATGAGAGTAGCTTGCGGGGAACATAAAAACTGATTGTAAAAGCTTCTATAGATATGTGAAGAGAAAAAGATTGGTGAAGTCAAGCGTAGGTCCCTTGCAGTCAGAATCAGGGGAATTTATAATGGGGAACAAAGAAATGGCAGACCAATTAAATACATACTTTGGTTCTGTCTTCACAAAGGAGGACACAAATAACCTCCCAGAGATGTCGGGGAACATAGGGTCTAATGAGAGGGAGGAACTGAAAGAAATCAGTATTTGTAGGGAAATGGTGTTAGGGAAATTGATGGGATTGAAGGCCGATAAATCCCCAGGGCCTGATAATCTACATCCTAGGGTACTTAAGGAAGTGGCCCTAGAAATAGTAGATGCATTGCTGGTCATCTTCCAAAATTCTATAGACTCTGGAACAGTTCCCATGGATTGGAGGATAGCTAATGTAACCCCACTATTTAAAAAAGGTGGTAGAGAGAAAACGGGGAATTATAGACCGCTAAGCCTGACATCGGTAGTGCGAGCAAGCACTGAGTGCGAGTCAGCAGAGAGTGCTCTGAGTTTGGGTAAGTGTGAGAGTTCTTTAATTGTTATTTCTCTTTAAATCATTCTTGATAAGATTACTTAAGCAGTTTAAGTAAAGGGGAAAAGTTAAATATTTGGGATTCTGTTGGTTTAAGAAGAGTAAAACAAGGTTACACTGCAGTAGGAGTAAATTGGCACAGCAGGCAGTGGAAACCAGTTTTCTAACCAATCAGCAGGGGTGACTCATTTGGCTGTAAACAAACAAACAGTATAAAAAGACCAGGCTAGTGCGAGCAAGCACTGAGTGTGAGTCAGCAGAGAGTGCTCTGAGTTTGGGTAAGTGTGAGTTAGGGTAAGTGGGGTGTTAGGTGCTCTTTTCAAACTTTAACTGTGGGTTGTAGTTAATAAGGCCTTTCTGGTGCAGAGTGACTGTTGGTAAACCATTTAACTGGTGTAACTAGAGGGATTGATTTAATTTAAATCCAATGAATTAAAGGGAATACTAGCATCTAAAATCGGGCAGAGGGTGTCCATAACTAACAATAAAAATTTTAATTAATTACATAGAATGGAACAGGTGATGTGTTACTGTTGCAAGATGTGGGAGCCGGTGAACCCCATTGAGGCTCACAGTGATTACATCTGTGACAAGTGTCTGCTGCTACAGGAACTCCAGCTCCGTGTTGATGAGCTGGAGTCTGAGCTTCAGACACTGCGACACATCAGGGAGGGGGAGAAGTACCTGGACTCTGTGTATCAGGAGGTGGTCACACCTATGAAGTTAATTAATTCAGATGTAGCCCATGGTCAGGGACAGGACGGTGTGACTACGAGTGAGGCAGGTACGGGGATCCAGGAGGTAGAGCTGGAGGAGCCGCAGCCCTTGCTCTTGTCCAACAGGTTCGAGGTTCTTACTCCCTGTGGGGACAGGAGCAGGGACTGCAGGGAGGATGAGCAACCTGGCCACAGCACCGTGGAACGGGGGGCCATTCAAGAGGGGGGAGTAAATAGAAATGTTGTAGTGGTAGGGGATAGTATTATTAGGGGGATAGATAGAGTTCTCTGCAGCCGAGAGCGAGAGTCCCAAAGGCTGTGCTGCCTACCCAGTGCCAGGGTTAAGGACATCTCCTCTGGGCTGGAAAGAAACTAGCAGTGGGAGGGGGTGGATCCAGTTGTCGTGGTCCATGTTGGTACAAACGACATAGATAGGACAAGGAAGCCGGTTCTGTTAAAGGAGTATGAGCAGCTAGGGGACAAATTAAAAAACAGAACCTCAAGGGTAATAATCTCTATTAC
Source organism: Somniosus microcephalus (assembly GCF_052327205.1). Classification (NCBI taxonomy): domain Eukaryota; kingdom Metazoa; phylum Chordata; class Chondrichthyes; order Squaliformes; family Somniosidae; genus Somniosus; species Somniosus microcephalus. The sequence continues at coordinate 27,692,347 of NC_140998.1, read as the reverse complement.
CTGAGCCACGAGCGAATTTGGCTAGGACAAATAAAATTAGAGAGTTAAATGCGTGGCTCAAAGACTGGTGTGGGAGAAATGGGTTTTGCTTCCTGGGACACTGGCACCAGTACTGGGGCAGGAGGGAGCTGTTCCGTTGGGACGGGCTTCACTTGGCCAGTGCTGGGACTAGAGTCCTGGCGGATCATATAACTAGGGCTGTAGAGAGGGCTTTAAACTAACTAGTGGGGGGGAGGTTCCTAGAGAGCAAATAATAAAAATGACAACAGAGAAGGTCATAGACTTAGGTAGCATTGGGGAAATTAAAAACCAGAGCGTGTCAGGAAGGGGCAGAAGGTATGGAGTAAAAGGTAAAGTAATAAAAAGGGCAAAAGCAGGAACTAAGTGTCACAAAACATATTTGAAAGTTCTCTATCTGAATGCATGTAGCATTCGTAACAAAATAGACGAGTTAATGGCACAAATAACTACATATGGGTATGATCTTGTGGCCAATTCAGAAACATGGCTGCAGGGTGACAATGCCTGGGAATTAAACATACCAGGTTATTTAACGATCAGGAAGGACAGGCAGGAAGGAAGGGGAGGTGGGGTGGCTATGTTAATAAAAGAAGGAATCACTATAATACAGGGAAATGATATTGGGTCAAAAGATCAGGAATATGAAACAGTTTGGGTGGAGATAAGGAATAATAAGAGGAAAAAAACACGAGTGGGCGTAGTCTATAGGCCTCCGAACAGTTGTAACTCTGTTGGACAGAGTATTAATCAGGAAATAGTTGAGGCTTGTAATAAGGGAACATCTATAATTATGGGGGATTTTAACTATCATATTAATTGGACAAATCAAGTTGGGCAGGGCTGCCTTGAGGATGAGTTCATTGAGTGTATTAGGGATGGGTTTCTTGAGCAGTATGTAACTGAACCGACCAGGGGGCAAGCAACCTTAAATCTGGTCCTGTGTAATGAGACAGGATTAATTAAAAATGTCCTAGTAAAGGATCCCCTTGGAATGAGTGACCATAACATGGTTGAATTCCATATTCAATTAGAGGGTGAGGAGGTTGGATCTCAAACAAGCATGCTAAGCTTGAATAAAGGAGACTATGAAGGTATGAGAGCGGAATTGAGTAGAGTGGATTGGGAAAATAGATTAAAGGGTAAGACGATACATGATCAGTGGTGTACATTTAAGGAGTTATTTTACAACTTCCAAAAAAAATATATTCCACTGACAAGAAAAGGGTGTAAAAGAAAAGACAGCCATCCGTGGCTAAGTAAAGAAATTAAGGATAGTATTCGACTAAAAACAAGGGCATATAAGGTAGCCAAATCTAGTGGGAGGATAGAGGATTGGGAAAACTTTAAAAGACAGCAAAAAATAACAAAAAGATTGATTAAGAAATGGAAGATAGATTATGAAAGTAAATTAACAAAAAATATAAAAACAGATAGTAAGAGTTTTTATAGTTATATAAAAAGAAAAAGGGTGGCTAAAGTAAATGTTGGTCCCTTAGAGGATGAGACCAGGAAATTCATGGTGGGAAATATGGAGATGGCTAAAACACTGAATGAATATTTTGTATCAGTCTTTACAGTAGAGGACACTAAGAATGTCCCAACACTGGACAAACAGGGGGCTATACGGGGGGAGGAGCTAAACATGATCAAAATCACTAAGGAAGTGGTACTCGGTAAAATAATGGGACTCAAGGCGGATAAATCACCTGGGCCTGATGGCTTACATCCTAGGGTCTTGAGGGAAGTGACGGTAGGGATTGTGGATGCATTGGTAATAATTTTGCAAAACTCCCTGGACTCAGCAAAGGTCCCAGCAGACTGGAAAACTGCTAATGTAACACCCTTATTTAAAAAGGGCAGTAGACAGAAGGCTGGAAACTATAGACCGGTTAACCTAACATCTGTGGTAGGTAACTTTTTGGAGTCCATTATTAAGGAGACAGTAACAGGACATTTGGATAATCATAATTTAATAGGACAAAGTCAGCATGGTTTTATGAAGGGGAAGTCATGTTTGACAAATTTGCTGGAGTTCTTTGAGGAAGTAACATATAGGGTGGATAAAGGGGAACCAGTGGACGTAGTGTATTTAGACTTCCAAAAGGCATTTGACAAGGTGCCACACAAAAGATTATTGCTTAAGATAAAAAATCACAGGATTGGGGGTAATATTCTGGCATGGATAGAGGATTGGCTATCTAACAGAAGGCAGAGAGTTGGGATAAATGGTTCATTCTCAGACTGGCAATCAATAACTAGTGGTGTTCCGCAGGGGTCAGTGCTGTGTCCCCAACTCTTTACAATCTATGTTAACGATTTGGAGGAGGGGACCGAGTGTAACATATCAAAGTTTGCAGATGATACTAAGATGGGAGGGAAAGTAGTGAGTGAGGAGGACATAAAAAACCTGCAAGGGGACATAGACAGGCTAAGTAAGTGGGCAGAGATTTGGCAGATGGAATACAATACTGGAAAGTGTGAGGTTATGCACTTTGGCAGGAAAAATTGTAGAGCAAGTTATTATCTTAATGGCAAGAAACTGGAAAGTACTGAAGTACAAAGGGATCTGGGGGTCCTGGTGCACGAAACTCAAAAGATTAGTATGCAGGTGCAGCAAGTGATTAAGAAGGCCAATGGAATGTTGGCTTTCATTGCTAGGGGGATAGAATATAAAAATAAGGAGGTATTGCTTCAGTTGTACAAGGTATTGGTGAGACCGCACCTGGAATACTGCATACAGTTTTGGTGTCCATACTTAAGAAAAGACATACTTGCTCTCGAGTCAGTACAAAGAAGGTTCACTCGGTTAATCCCGGGGATGAGGGGATGGACATATGAGGAGAGGTTGAGTAGATTGGGACTCTACTCATTGGAGTTCAGAAGAATGAGAGGCGATCTTATTGAAACATATAAGATTGTGAAGGGGTTGGATTGGGTGGATGCGGGGAGGATGTTCCCGATGATGGGTGAAACTAGAACTAGGGGGCATAGTCTTAGAATAAGGGGCTACTCTTTCAAAACTGAGATGAGGAGGAACTACTTCACTCAGAGGGTGGTAGGTCCATGGAATATGCTGCCCCAAAAAGCTGTAGAAGCTACATCATTACATAAATTTAAAACAGAAATAGACAGTTTCCTAGAAGTAAAGGGAATTAAGGGTTACGGGGAGCGGGCAGGAATTTGGACATGAGTCTAGGTTCGGATCGGTCATGGCCCTGTGGGTAACGGAGCGGGCCCAGGGGCCGTGTAGCCTGATCCTGCTCCTATTTCGTGTGTCTAATTCTGTTAGATTCAGGAGATGGTTCTGTGATAGTAGATTGGCGGTTAGGATCAGATCAGCCATGATCTTATTGAATGGCGGAGCAGGCTCGAGGGGCCGATTGGCCTACTCCTGCTCCTATTTCTTATGTTCTTATGTTCTTATGAAAATGCTAGAGTCCATTATAAAAGATGTAATAGCAGAGCACTTGGAAAACAGTGACAGGATTGGACAAAGTCAACATGGATTTACAAAAGGTAAATCATGCTTGACTAATCTACTGGAATTTTTGAGGATGTGACTGGTAGAATAGATAAGGGAGAACCAGTGGATGAGGTGTATTTGGACTTTCAGAAGGCTTTCGATAAAGTCCCGCATAAGAGATTAGCGTGCAAAGTTAAAGCACATGGGATTGGGGGTAAGGTACTGCCTTGGATAGAGAACTGGTTGGCAGACAGGAAGCAAAGAGTTGGAATAAATGGGTCTTTTTCCGAGTGGCAGGTAGTGACTAGTGGGGTACCGCAGGGATCGGTTCGAGGACCCCAGCTATTCACAATATATATAAATGATCTAGACGAGGGAACTAAATGTAATATCTCCAAGTTTGCAGACGACACAAAGCTGGGTGGGCGTGTGTGCTGTGAGGAGGATGCAGAGAAACTCCAGTATGATTTGGACAGGTTGGGTGATTGGGCAGATGCATGGCAAATGCAGTATAATGTGGATAAATGCGAGGTTATCCACTTCAGTGGCAAAAACAGGAAGACAGATTATTATCTGAACAGCAATAGATTGGGAAAAGGGGAAGTGCAACGAGACCTGGGTGTCCTTGTGCACCTGTCGCTGAAGGTAAGCATGCAGATGCAGCAGGCGGTTAAGAAGGCAAATGGTATGTTGACCTTCATAACGAGAGGATTCGAGTACAGGTGCAAGGATGTCTTGCTGCAGTTGTACAGGGCCTTGGTGAGACCACACCTTGAGTATTGTGTGCAATTTTGGTCGCCTTATCTGAGGAAGGATGTTCTTGCCATGGAGAGAGTGCAGTGAAGATTCACCAGACTGATACCTGGGATGGCAGGAATGGCGTATGAGGAGAGATTGGGTCGATTAGGCTTATATTCGCTCGAGTTTAGAAGAATGCGAGGGGATCTCATTGAAACTTATAAAATTCTAAGAGGACTAGACAAACTAGATGCAGGAAGGGTGTTCCTGATGGCTGGGGAGTCTAGAACCAGGGGTCACAGTCTAAGGATAAGGGATAAGCCATTTAGGACTGAGATGAGGAGGAATTTCTTCACCCAGAGAACCTGTGGAATTCTCTACCACACAAGGCAGTTAAAGCCATTTCATTAAATATATTCAAGAAGGCTAAAGGAATCAAGGGATATGGGGAGATAGCAGGGACAGGGTACTGAATTTGGATGATCAGCCATGATCTCATTAAATGGTGGAACAGGCTCGAGGGGCCGAATGGCCTACTCCTGCTCCTATCTTCTATGTTTCTATATATAACTTTGTAGCGGTTCATGTAGATCGCCACTAAATAAGAGAGTTTGACTTCGACGAACTATAAATAAGTTGTTTATTTACAGGAACAGACTAATTACAGCAGGTAAGATAACAGGTAAGATGGCTGACTGTAGGAGCACCGTGTAGGTCTTGTCCCAGCGGGGACTCCACGAGGACTGAGGTCGCAGTCCTGTGGGGAGCGTGATGATGTCATCGCGTTTGTGTTGTGACGTTATCACGTTGCCCGCGTTTCCCGTGCTTAGGGCGTCACGTGATTTGCGTCGCTGGCCGTTGAGGCCAAAATCGGGAGGCCGGGCTGTGCCGGTGCTTGCCGCGGGAGCGGAAGATTGCGTCGCTCCTGTCGGCTGGCCGTTGAGGCCGAAGACGCTAGGCCGGGCTGTGCCGGCGCACACACATCACGTCGTACGTGACGTGACGTCAGCGCGCTAGGGCGCGCCTTAAAGGGGCAATGGCCCCAACAGGTAAGTTAAAAGGGCAACGGCCCCAAAAGGTAAGTTAAAGGGAATTATGTGTCTCAATGTAAGGGACAACCGGTGGTACCGCCACATAGGCCCCCCCAGAATTTGCTTTAACGAAAGTCCAAGGATGAGATGGTCTGACGAGCTGGTGGTCTCGGCGGTCGTGCTGTCTCGGCTTGGTAGGCGAGGTATGAAGATGCTGCTCGTGAGCGGATCCTTACGCGCGTCGTGGCGAATAAAACATATCCGCCAGGCGAAGGACCGTGGAGATGTGCGAAACAGCAGTCCTTGTCACAGTGACGGGCAGGTTGGGCAGACACGGGTGATGTCTCCGTTGGCTGGTGAGCGAAATCTTCGGGAGGCTGGAATGCACGGAACGGTGCGTGCCATAGTGCTACGACGTGAACACAACGGAGGGTGAAGAGTTGCTGCGTTGATCAGTGATCGGTGAGGCTAGCAACTTTCACGTGGCTGATTGCGGCCGCAGGATGCCCGTTGGACCCGTCCTCGATGTGTGCAGCTTCAGTCGACGTTTGTGTTTGTTAAAGGGAAAACTGGAGAAAGGGTGGCAACGGTCCAGGTTGTTGTTGCTTTCAGGAGGGGTTAACTCTGCCTGGAGGGCGGCAACACTTGTAACAGTTGTAGATTTAGGAGAAAACAGCAGGGAGGGCGGCACGCCTTTTGTTCACGCCAAATCGTACAGTAGGTAACACAACCAGCAGGCTGAAGGGCTGGTGCGTCATCGGCAGGGAAAGAATCGTCGGTGTTCACAAGGGATGGGTTCTCGTGGTTCGCGAGGGATGGATCCTCGTGCGCGAGGAGTGCGTCCTCGTGTTTTGCGGGGGTGAGTCCTCGTGGTATCCCCGCGGGGCGAGCTCTGATCTTGTGGGCTCGAACATGCTGTACCCCGCGCTTGGAGAGATGTATACTTGCTGTTGCTTTGGATGTAGAGGCGGACGATCCGTGTGGCGGTAGAAGAGTCGAATACGGAGACCGTGAGCACGTGCGTGGTCTGTGCCGCATCAATGTCCTTGGCGAACAGGGCTTCTACCTGCACAAAGCACGAGGGAGACCGTGGCTCCCTGGATTGCGGTAGCGACAGCAGAACGGCTGATGCTTCCATAGCGTGCTTCGTTTGTGAAAGACGTTCACAAACCCACCAATTGTAGCGCTGGTGGATGACGGTTGCCGTTGGTCGTGCTCTACCTCTGTGACATCGTTCGTGAAAAACGGGCTCACCTCCAAGCTGCGCTTTCATTGCGAAGACGTTCGCAAAGACGGGGTCGCTTGTGCTGGAATCGGTGTTAGGCGGTTGCTGTTCCGTGGTTGTTCGTCGGTTGTGCGTTGGTCATCTTGTGGGAAGATGAGGGTCAGGCTGCGTTGCTACCGTGAAAATCGTTCACGGATACGGGTTCACCAATTGTAGCGTTGGAATTGATGAGCTCCCGTACTCACGTCGTGGGTTCACCAATGTAGCGGTTTGTGTAGATCGCCACTAAATAAGAGAGTTTGACTTCGACGAGCTATAAATAAGTTGTTTATTTACAGGAACAGACTAATTACAGCAGGTAAGATAGCAGGTAAGATGGCTGACTGTAGGAGCACCGTGGTGTAGGTCTTGTCCCAGCGGGGACACCACGAGGACTGAGTTCGCAGTCCTGTGGGGAGTGTGATGACGTCATCGCGTTTGTGTTGTGACGTTATCACGTTGCTCGCGTTTCCCGCGCTTAGGGCGTCACGTGATTTGCGTCGCTGGCCGTTGAGGCTGAAGTCGGGAGGCCGGGCTGTGCCGGTGCTTGCTGCGGGAGCGGAAGATTGTGTCGCTCCTGTCGGCTGACCGTTGAGGCCGAAGACGCTAGGCCGGGCTGTGCCGGCGCACGCACATCACGTCGTACGTGACGTGACATCAGCGCGCTAGGGCGCGCCTTAAAGGGGCAATGGCCCCAACAGGTAAGTTAAAAGGGCAACGGCCCCAAAAGGTAAGTTAAAGGGAATTATGTGTCTGTGGTAAACCACTGTTATACCTGTCTGTATGTGTATGTGTATTCCACTAGGTACAGGTCTGGACATGCCTCGGCTGACTCCTCCCACTATTCCAGGTATATAAGTGACTACCTCCCAGTCCCTTAGTATTCTGGACGGGTCGACCACTCGAGACTAGACCTTCATTCTTTAGTTAATAAAAGCCTGGTTATTACTCGCTTAACCTCAGTCTTTTGAGTAATTGATGGCGCATCAATTTTATTAACTAAATTTTTTATAATGGAGAAGATCCTCACACCAGCATGCCTGGACCTGGACAGTCGGGAAGCGGACGCTTCCAGCAAGTTTGCTCACTGGCTCATGTGCTTCGAGGCATTCCTGACTGCCTCCACTGCGGTCGTAACGGATGCGAACAAACTGTCTGTCCTGATCTCCAAGGTGAACCATCGAGTCTACTCAGTCATCCGGGACGCGACCTCATACACAGCCGCCCTCCAGCTCCTCAAGACCCAGTACACGCGCCCTGTGAACGAAGTTTACGCCAGGCACCTCCTGGGGAGTCGCAAGCAACAACCTGGGGAATCGACTGAGGAATACCTCCAAGCACTGTCCGTGCTTGGCCGGGCCTGTGGGTGTAAGGCGGTAACGTCCACTAAGTACACGGAGGATCTGATCCAGGATGGCTTCGTAGCGGGCCACAGGTCCAACTACACCCGACAGCGACTGCTGGAGCAGAGTGACCTCACCCTCGACAAAGCCTCCGAAATCGCACTAACGCTGGACGCAGCCTACCGGGGCATGGATGCCTACTCCTCTGCACCATGGACGCCGCGGGGAACGACAACCTGGGACACGGTAGGACAGCTCCATAGCACCGTGCCACCCCAGCCACAGCCCAACAACGGCCCAACCACCGCAGCAGTGTCCCAAAGCCAGACAGCAGTATCCCAAGGCCAGAAATGCTACTTCTGTGGCCAGGCCAAACACCCCAGAGCGCGCTGCCCGGCGAAGAATGCGACCTGCTCGGGCTGCGGGAAAAAGGGACACTACGCTAGCGTCTGCAAGGCCAAAGCCACCCCGAACGCCAGCAGCGCCGCATGTGGGCCGTGCGAGGGCCGTGCGAGCCGCCATCTTGGGCCCCCAACAGCGCCGCGTGTGGGCCGTGCGGGCCGCCATCTTGGGCCTCCCCAGCCATGTGCGAACCACCGCAGAAGCAGCCATCATGGACGACTCCAGCCACATGGGAATCATGGACGCCGCCATCTTGGACACCAGCCGGGACGCAGCAGGCCGCCAACCCCCCCCCCCCATCTGATACCCGCAGCGACACACCGACCCCTATGCTGGCCTCTGTTACGCTGGACCAAACGAGACCGCACCAACTAGCTCGGTCCAAAATGGACGTTAAGGTAAACGGCCATGCAATAAACTGCCTTTTTGACTCCGGGAGCACAGAGAGCTTCATCCACCCCGACACGGTGCGGCGTTGCTCTCTCCCAGTCCTGCCTGCGCACCAGCGGATTTCTATGGCCGCCGAGTCCCAGTCAGCGGACATTGGCGACTACTGCGTGGTGACACTAGTAGTAGACGGGACTGTGTTCAATAATTTTAAACTCCTGGTCTTGCCCCAACTTTGCGCTGCCGTTCTACTGGGGTTGGATTTCCAGTGCCACCTCAAAAGCATTACGATGGCGTACGGTGGCCCCCTCCCCCCACTCACAGTCCGCAGCCAGCAGCCTCCAAATTGCCCGCCGCACACCAGATGCAACCTCTCCACACTCAGAGTCCCACCCCCCCCCCACTGTTTGCTAACCTCACCCCCGACTGTAAGCCCATTGCCACAAAGAGCAGGCGATACAGTGCCGGGGACAGGGTTTTCATCAAAACTGAAGTGGAGCGGCTCCTGAAGGAGGGGATTATTGAGGGCAGCTCCAGCCCCTGGCGAGCCCAGGTTGTGGTCGTTAAGACCGGCGAGAAACAACGCCTGGTCATCGACTACAGCCAAACAATAAACCGCTACACCCTGCTGGACGCCTACCCACTCCCCCGCATAGCTGACATGGTCAACCAGATCGCGCAGTACCGCGTCTTTTCGACCATTGACCTGAAATCAGCGTACCACCAGCTCCCCATCCGCCCCGAAGACCGCCAGTATACTGCTTTTGAGGCAAACGGCCGCCTCTATCACTTCCTTAGGGTTCCCTTTGGCGTTACCAACGGGGTCTCCGTCTTCCAAAGGGAGATGGACCGGATGGTCGATCAAAACGCGCTGCAGGCCACTTTCCCTTACCTAGACAATGTGATCATCTGCGGCCATGACTTGCAGGACCATGACGCAAACCTCGAGAAATTCCTCCGCACCGCCCAACTCCTGAACCTGACATATAACAAGGAGAAGTGCATATTCCGCACAGACCGCCTCGCCATCCTGGGCTGTGTTGTGGAACACGGGGTCATCGGTCCCGACCCGGACCGGATGCGTCCCCTTATGGAACTCCCACTGCCCCACTGCCTAAAAGCTCTGAAGAGGTGCCTACGGTTTTTTTCCTACTACGCCCAGTGGGTCCCCTACTATGCAGACAAAGCCCGTCCGCTGATCAAATCCACCTCTTTTCCCCTGATGGCAGAGGCCCGCTCGGCCTTCCACCGTATCAAGGAGGACATTGCCAAAGCCACCATGCACGCAGTGGATGAATCCATCCCCTTCCAGGTGGAAAGCGATGCGTCCGACTTCGCTCTGGCCGCCACTCTTAATCAGGCGGGGAGACCTGTGGCATTCTTCTCACGAACCCTCCAGGGCCCGGAGACCAGACACTCCGCGGTCGAGAAGGAGGCCCAGGCTATTGTGGAGGCTGTGCGTCATTGGAGGCACTGCCTGGCCGGAAAACGATTTACCCTGCTCACTGACCAGCGTTCAGTTGCTTTTATGTTCAACAACAAGCAGAGGGGCAAAATCAAAAATGACAAGATCTTGAGGTGGAGAATCGAACTTTCCACCTACAATTACGAGATCTTGTACCGGCCTGGGAAGCTCAATGAACCCCCAGATGCCCTATCGCATGGCACCTGCGCCAGCACACAGATCGATAGGCTGAGGGCCCTCCACAATGACCTCTGCCACCCGGGGGTCACCAGGTTCTTCCACTTCATCAAGGCCCGCAACCTGCCTTACTCCATTGAGGAGGTCAGGACCATGACCAAGAACTGCCAAGTCTGCGCTGAGTGCAAACCGCACTTTTATAGACCAGACAGAGCCCACCTGATAAAATCCACTCGCCCATTCAAACGCCTGAGCGTTGATTTTAAAGGGCCTCTCCCCTCCTCCGACCGCAATGTGTACTTCCTCAACATCATTGACGAGTACTCCCGTTTCCCGTTCGCTATCCCCTGCCCGGACATGACCAGTGCCACGGTCATTAAATGTCTGAACAGCCTCTTCACCCTGTTCGGTTTCCCCAGCTATATCCATAGCGACCGGGGCTCATCGTTTATGAGCGACGAACTCCACCAGTACCTGCTCGCTAGGGGTATAGCCACAAGCAGGACCACCAGTTACAACCCCCGGGGGAACGGACAGGTGGAAAGAGAGAATGCAACAGTTTGGAAGGCCGCCCTACTAGCCTTAAAGTCTAGGGGCCTTCCGACCTCCCGTTGGCAGGAGGTGCTCCCCGATGCGCTCCACTCGATTCGGTCACTGCCCTGCACTGCCACCAATGCCACCCCTCATGAGAAAATGTTTGTCTTCCCAAGGAAGTCCACATCGGGGACAGCGTTACCGCCATGGCTGACGTCCCCAGGGCCGGTACTACTGAGAAGACACGTGAGGACCAATAAAACAGACCCCCTGGTCGAGAGGGTCGACCTCCTCCACGCCAACCCCCAGTACGCTTACATTGCGTACCCGGACGGGCGGGAGGACACAGTCTCCATACGAGACCTCGCACCCTCGGGGACCGCTGTAACCCACTACCCATTACCACCCCCCCCACGACCCGATATCCAACCCCAGCAGCCGGCTCGCCTTGGACCGTCACCCACGAGGACTACACTCCAGTGCCCCAACCTACACGGGACGCGACGCCGGAAGCCCCACCAGCCCTGCCGTCGCCATGTCGATCACAGCGGCAGACAAGACCTCCGGAGAGACTCCAATACACGAACTTTTAAATACACTTCACCCCGCCGGACTCATTTTTAAACAAGGGGTGAATGTGGTAAACCACTGTTATACCTGTCTGTATGTGTATGTGTATTCCACTAGGTACAGGTCTGGACATGCCTCGGCTGACTCCTCCCACTATTCCAGGTATATAAGTGACTACCTCCCAGTCCCTTAGTATTCTGGACGGGTCGACCACTCGAGAATAGACCTTCATTCTTTAGTTAATAAAAGCCTGGTTGTTACTCGCTTAACCTCAGTCTTTTGAGTAATTGATGGCGCATCAGTGTCTCAATGTAAGGGACAACCAGTGGTACCGCCACAACTTAATTTTTTTCAGAGCTATCAAGAGACATGGTCAGTATTTAACAATGGCTGACACAATATATCCTCCATAAATAGACTGTGACTCCCAGAGTCAATACTATGTAGTGGTCAATCTTCTTCTTCTTAGGCAGTCCCTCGGAACTGAGGATGACTTGCTTCCACCTTAAAATGAGCTCGCAGGTGGCTGATTAGTCCAATGTGGGACCTACAGTCTCTGTCACAGGTGGGGCAGACGGTGGTTGAAGGGGCCGGTGGGTGGGGTGCTTGGGTTGATGTGCGCTCCTTGCGCTTGGCTTCCGCTTGCTCCCGGCGAAGAGACTCGAGGTGTTCGGCGCCTTCCCGGATGCTTCTCCTCCACTTTGTGCGGTCTTGGGCCAAGGATTCCCAGGTGTCGGTGGGGATGTTGCACTTTTTCAAGGACACTTTGAGGGTGTCCTTGAAGCGTTTCCTCTGCCCATCTGGGGCTCTCTTGCCGTGCCGGAGCTCCGAGTAGAGCGCTTGTTTTGGGAGTCTCATATCAGGCATGCGGACAATGTGACCCGTCCATCGGAGCTGATTGTGCGTGGTCAGAGCTTCGATGCTGGGGATGTTGGCCTGAGCAATAACACTGACGTTGGTGCGCCTATCCTGCCAATGGATTTGCAGGATCTTGCAGAGGCAGCATTGGTGGTACCTCTCCAGTGCTTTGAGGTGCCTGCTGTACATGGTCCATGTCTCTGAGGCATACAGCAGGGCAGGTATCATTGCTGCCCTGTAGACCATGAACTTAGTGCCGGGTTTGAGGTCTTGGTCTTCAAACACTCTCTTCCTCAGGTGACCAAAGGCTGCACTGGCACACTGAAGGTGGTGTTGGACTTCGTCATCGATGTCTGCCCTTGTTGACAGTAGGCTCCCGAGGTATGGAAAGTGGCCCACGTTGTCCAAGGCCTTGTCGTGGATTTTGATCATCGGGGGGCAGCACTGTGTGGCGGGGGCAGGTTGGTAGAGGACCTTTGTCTTATGGATGTTTAGTGTAAGGCCCATGCTCTCATATGCTTTGGTGAAGGTGTTTACGATGGTTTGGAGTTCGACCTCCGAGTGAGCGCAGACGCAAGCATCGTCTGTATACTGTAATTCGACGACAGAGGATGGGACGACCTTGGATCTGGACTGGAGGCGACGGAGGTTGAGCAGTTTCCCGTTTGTTCTGTAAATTAGCTCCACTCCAGTGGGGAGCTTACTGAGGGTGAGATGGAGCATTGCAGCAAGGAAGATTGAGAAGAGCGTTGGTGCGATGACACAGCCTTGTTTGACCCCGGTTCGTACATGAATTGGGTCTGTGGTGGAACCGTTGGTCAGGATCATGGCTTGCATGTCGTCGTGAAGCAGGCGGCGGATAGTGACAAACTTTTGAGGGCAGCCGAATTTGAGGAGGACACTCCATAATCCCTCACGGTTGACAGTGTCGAAGGCCTTTGTGAGATCAAAGAAGGCCATGTACAGTGGTTGGTGCTGTTCCCTGCATTTCTCTTGTAATTGACGTGCGGTGAAGACCATGTCCATTGTGCCCCTTAGTGGGCGGAATCCGCATTGCGACTCTGGGAGGAGCTCTTCGGCCACTGGGAGAAGGCGATTGAGGAGGATTCTTGCAATGACTTTCCCTGTGGCAGATAGCAGGGAAACTCCTCTGTAATTACCACAATCGGACTTGCCACCTTTCTTGAAGATGGTCACAATTACGGCATCTCTGAGATCCCCTGGCATGCTCTCCTCCTTCCAGATAAGAGGAATAAGTTCATGAATTCGCGCCAGTATTGCTTCTCCGCCATGCTTTAGTGCCTCGGCGGGGATTCCATCTGCTCCTGAGGCCTTGTTGTTCTTCAGTTGTCGGATGGCCTTTTCAACTTCATGCCGGGCTGGGGTTGTGCTGAGATGGTAGCGGGTAGCATACTGTGGGATGGAGTTGAGGACACTCGTGTCGAAGACAGAGTCATGGTTAAGGAGATCTTCGAAGTGCTCCTTCCAGCGGGCACTGACTGCTTCCCTGTCCTTGATGAGTACCTCTCCATTCTTGGCGCGCAGCGGGGAAGGGCCTTGGGTGCTTGGGCCATAAATGGTCTTGGCTGCAGTAAAGAATCCACGCACGTCGTGGTTGTCGGCTAGTTGCTGGATCTCCTGCGCTTTCTCCACCCACCATCTGTTCTTTAGGTCGCGAGTTTTTTGTTGGACCTCGGCCTTCAGGCTTCTGTAGAGCTGCTTTCTTGCACTCGAGTTCTGTTGCTGTTTCCAGATCAGAAATGCCTTGCACTTGCGGCTTATTAGCTCAAATGGCGGAACAGGCTCGAGGGGCCGAATGGCCTACTCCTGCTCCTATCTTCTATGCTTCTATATATAACTTAATTTTTTTCAGAGCCATCAAGAGACATAGTCAGTATTTAACAATGGCTGACACAATATGTCCTCCATAAATAGACTGTGACTCCCAGAGTCAATACTATGTAGTGGTCAATCTATATGCCTCTGTGCATCCAGTTTGAAGGCCATTTGAAACTTAATTATTATAGAATTGTAGCAAGGCCAAAAAGCCTTAGCAGAGCTTACAGTCTCACCTGGATGAAAAGGTGGTGAGGGAGCAGTGTCAATTGATTTTGATCAGCTTATTTCACCTGTGTCCCATCTATTTTTGCCTGCATTTCAACAGCGAATTCATTTCAAAAGTGAAGCGTTTGGGATGTTCTGATGTCTTCATAGAATCATAGAATGGTTACAGCACGGAAGAAAGCCATTCAGCCCATCAAGCCTCTGCAGACTCTCAGCTAGTCTTGAAAGACGCTATATAAAATGCAAGTTCTTTTTATTATTTTCTTTTTCTTTTTTACTTTCTTTCTTTCCTTCTTTCTTTCTCACTTTTCCTTTTTCTTTCTTTCCCTCTTTCTTTCTTCCCCTTCTTTCTTTCTTTTCTTTCTCTCTTTCGTTCTTTCCCTTATTTCTCTCTTTTTCTCTTTCTTTCTCTCTTTCCCTTCTTTCTTTCTTTCCCTTCTTTCTTTCTCTTTATTCTAAACTCTCCTCCTGCAGAGGTGCCCTGTACTCGGCTGGCCACTACAAAGTATTCCAGTAAACCTTTTCTTTCTACCTGTGCCCCCTGCACCCCCCCCCCAACCCTTCTCATTTATAGAAGAACGAGTTCTCCTCTCCTTAGGCAGTCCCTCGGAACCGAGGATGACTTGCTTCCACATTAAAACTGAGTTCTCGGGTGACTGATGTGTCCAATGCGGGACCTACAGTCTCTGTTACAGGTGGGGCAGACGGTGGTTGAAGGGGCGGGTGGGTGGGGGGCTTAGGTTGACGTGCGCTCCGTGCGCTTGGCTCCTGCTTGCTCCCGGCAAAGAGACTGGAGGTGTTCGGCGCCTTCCCGGATGCTTCTCCTCCATTTTGTATGGTCTTGGGCCAGGGATTCCCAGGTGTCGATGGGAATGTTACACATTTTCAAGGAGGCTTTGAGGGTGTCTTTGAAGCGTTTCCTCTGCCCACCTGGGGCTCTCTTGCGGTGCCGAAGCTCCGAGTAGAGCGCTTGTTTTGGGAGTCTCGTATCGGGCATGCGGACGATGTGGCCCGTCCATCGGAGCTGATTGAGCGTGGTCAAAGCTTCGATGCTGGGGATGTTGGCCTGAGCAAGAACACTGACATTGGTGCACCTATCCTGCCAATGGATTTGCAGGATCTTGCGGAGGTAGTGTTGGTGGTACCTCTTCAGTGCTTTGAGGTGCCTGCTGTACATGGTCCAAGTCCAAGAATGAGTTACACATAGAAGTTCAGCCAGGAACCGACTAAAACGTTAACCTGTGTGGCAGTAAGATCTGAACATCTCCTGTCAGTCAAATGCAAACCCACAATTTAGTATGAAGAAATAGATGGGTACTTAGATCATTTTCTTCTTCACCCTCCAATTTTCAACCCTCTCTTCTCCTGAAGGCAAAGACTGGTGCTGAGATACAGGTCCAATGTTTTCCGTGGCTCTCTGGTACGTCACCCAAGTGAATGCTATTTCTTCATTTATGCCTGGCAATGGATGTTTGTCTGTAAGGGATTCTGTAACCAGGCCCTGTCCTATTCTTGATTGGCCTTCCCAGACACACACATGATCACTGGGCAGTAATGAAGACCAATTTTCGGCTCCTATTGCCCAGGGAAATTAAAGACAATTATGGTGACCTCTATTGTGACACAGTTGAAGTCAATTAATTCAGCACAAACGGGGATCAAGCTGTCCTGTTGAGGTAAATATTGTTCAGTACATTTACACACTCGTACATTTAGAGAATTCGCTAACACTTTTCTGTGGATTATGAATTATTCAAAATGAGAAAAAGTGAAATTGTGCTGCTTGAGGGCATCAAGCTAATTTGGCAATCATATTCTCACACAGAATGAAAAACGTCAAAATAAGTGAGAGGCTGGAGGCGCAAGACTCCCTTTATCCAAATGTTTACAACTATTTCCTGGTTTAGAAAAAATATGCCCCTGGTCTACTTTTCTTGTGGATTGTGCGAATGTTCATAAAGGTGAGAGGCAATGTTGCTGGAAAAGAAAGAAAGACTTGCATTTCTATAGCGCCTTTCATGACCACTGGACGTCTCAAAGCGCTTTACAGCCAATGAAGTACTTTTGGAGTGTAGTCACCGTTGTAATGTGGGAAACGTGGCGGCCAATTTGCACCCAGCAAGCTCCCACAAACAGCAATGTGACAATGACCAGATAATCTGTTTTTGTTATGTTGGTTGAGAGATATAAATATTGGCCAGGACACCGGGGATAACTCCCCTGCTCTTCTTCGAAATAGTGGCCATGGGATCTTTTACGTCCACCTGAGAGGGCAGACGGGGCCTCGGTTTAATGTCTCATCCGAAAGACGGCAGCTCCGACAATGCAGCACTCCCTCAGGACTGCGCTGGAGCACTGTACTGGAGAATAGAATATTTACCTGTTTTTTGTTGCAAGTTACAATGTCAAGCACTCACAGGACAGGTGGCATGTCTCCAGTCGAGAGCAACCCTACATTCAGCAGCTGTAAGATGGGACCTGCTCAGACATGCAGCATTTCACACCTGTGCATAGCCAGCCTCCTTCAACAGTGAGCTCCATCTACAGGCCCTGTCATTGAATGATGACATCTGCCTGCCACTGACCTTTCAGTTCTTTGAGAAAACCTGAGTTTATTTCTAATAGTCCATTTAGTTTGAATGGGCCAGGTACCATCTTTTTGAAATAGTTCTTTGCCAAGCAGATAACTGCAAAGGTCTCTCCAAAATGCATTATTGTGTCACTTGTGCGGCTTAGCAAACATGACCTATGATGGCTCTTACTTGTCTATCTCATCAATTGAGAAGAGGTTTTGCAAACATCTTTTATGGAGCCAGTGACCTTTTAAATGTACGTCTTAGCCCTATGATATGTGCAGTGCCTCTGATCTCAGCAAGGTGTCCCTGACTGCAGAGTGTGGCAGCTCCACTCCCAACACCATCTGCCCTTGGGGATTCTCAGTGTCAGATTGCTAAGTAGGGTAAAGTTTGCTAAGTAGGGTAAAAAGTGGGCGAATTGGTGCCATATAAATCCATCAGGAATTCCATCAGGGATCTCAGAATCTTCATCTTTAGATTTCTTACTTCTTAGGTAATGTTTTGATAGAAAGAAGTCTGGAGAATAGGTTGTTATTACACAGGAGTCTTAAACTAAATCCTTGACGTTTGTGTAGGAGCTAGGTCAGATTTTCCTGCATAACTGTGAGGAAGATATTGGAAACCATGTATTGGATCTGTAGGGGTTGATCATTCTTTATGCCTGAGGGCTGTTTCAATTCTAACTTACGGAAGGATGTGAGGGAAGAAAACCTTCTCTTTCAACATTACAGCTCACTCCAAAGCAATTGTATTGGGCTCTGGATGTACCATGGCAAGCATGTGCATTGTTCCTTTTGCTTATGTAACCACACAACATAGCTAACATAATATTTGCATTTATATAGTACTTTATTAGTTTAAAAAAATCTCAAAACACTTAACATAAGTCAGCTGTGGCTCAGTGGTTAGCACTCTCGTCTTTGAGTCAGAAGGTTGTGGGCTCAAGTCCCACTCCAAAGTCTTGCACAAAGTCTAGACTGGCAGTACTGAGGGAGCGCTGCACTGTCGAAGGTGCCATCTTTTGGATGAGACGTTAAACTGCGGCCCCATCTGCTCTCTGAGGTGGACATAAAAGATTCCATGGCACTATTTCGAAGAAGAACAAGGGAGTTCTCTCCAGTGTCCTGGCCAATATTTTTCCCTCAACCAACATCATAACAGATTATCTGGTCATTATCACATTGTTGTTTGTGGGAGCTTGCTGTGCGCAAATTGGCTGGCACGTTTCCTACATTGCAACAGTGACTACGCTTCAAAAAGTACTTCATTGGCTGTAAAGCGCTTTGGGACACCCCGAGGTCATAAAAGGCGCTATAGAAATGCAAGTTATTTTTTTCCTAACATAATGAATTAGCTTTGAAGTTCAGTGGCTGCTGTGTGTGGAACACAGCAGTTATCGTGCACCAGCAACATCTCACCATTGCAATGAGGCCGTTGACCTGTGAATCGGTTTGTGTGGTATTGAGTGACAGAGGACACTGGGAAAACTCTGGTTCTTTTAAGAAATGTCAGAAGATTCAATGACCACCTGAAACCACTGGAACTTGTTATAACAGCTCACCTGACTGATGGAACTGCTAGCAATGCTGCACTCCCTCAGTGTTGCACTAGGGTGTCAACCTAGAATCATGAGCTCAAACCCACAACCGTTTGATCCAGAGATGAGAGTGGTACCAACCGACCCCAAGGTGACACAGTTTAATGTTTTAAAAAGCAAGCTGAATCAATTAAAATCTACAGTGAATTCTCAACAGTGCATCCCTCTTACAAGGTTGATGAAATAAAGAGGTCATTTGTACATTTGCACTTCCCATAGCTGTTAAAATTTGATATCATGCTGAACATCTCTTTTGGTACGATATTAGTGTGGAATGGATTGGGCCCTCGGAGATAGCAGATTGAATACTAGTCCTCTAAGGGTCGGGTTACCAGTGACTCAAGGAACCAGATCTCATCGAGAGTCCGCAACAACTGGGGGCAATTTTGCCAGCCCTGCGGAGGCGGGTATGGAGGCGGGACTGCTGGGAAAATGGCAGAAACTGGGAGCGGGTACCGAACCCGCCCTCAACCCGGCTCCGTGCCATCTTCCCGGGAGGCGGGTCCCTGACTTGCGCTGGGGCCTGCCTCCTCGAGGCAGTAAAGAGGATTAACAGGCAGTAAAGAGGTTTGTCCCCATTTTTCCAACACAAGTGCGGGCTTCCCGACGTCGGGAAAACCCGTCAGGGTCAGCGAGGCGAGCAGTGTGCCTGCGGGGGCCAGAGGGTTCAAAAAGTGCGCTGTGGAGGTGAGCGATGGGTGCAAGTGTGGAGAGGTGAGTGAAATGTCTTAGAAATTTTTTTCTTACCTTTGTTTCTTCCTGCAGGCTTCAATCGTTGGGGATCCGGAGGCTCCGGCATCTCCACGGCAGAGGTGACAGAAAGGCTGCTGCATTCTCCAATGCAACAGCCATCTGATTTCTGCTCAGGAAATAGGATTGGTGAGTCTTGAATACAAGAACTCACCAAACAACAGAGATTGTCAGTGTTTGACAGCTTCTCAAAGCTGTCAAATGAGGACAATTCATCTGTCAAAAATGATATTCTCTGACATTCTCTGTTACTGGTTTTCCCTTACTTGGCCTGTTAAACCTGCTGGGTGGGCTTAACAAGGTCAATCAAGGGAAAATAGCGTGGGTTGGCCGGATGTCGATGGAGGCGGGACTAAAACCCGACAATCAGCAGTCCCGCCTCCACCACATCCCCATTGATAAAATCACCCCCCGATCGCAGAGCTTTGTATTGAATTGTCCAAAGTGGAACATGTGTGAATTGTTGATCGAACACTTCTTCAGAGTTTCATCTATGCAGGAGATGTATCAGAGCCTTTAGCTCTCTGTAGGGTATTGTGGTAATCACAGAATCACAGAATCACAGAAACCCCACAGTGCAGATAGAGGCCATTTCGGCCCATCGAGCCTGCACCAACACATATCCCACCCGATCCCCGTAACCCCTACACCAACACATATCCCACCCTATCCCCGTAACCCCACGTATTTAATCCCCCTAACACTAAGGGTCAATTTTATCATAGCCAATCAACCTAACCCGCACATCTTTGGACTGTGGGAGGAAACCGGAGCACCCGGAGGAAACCCACGCAAACACGGGGAGAATGTGCAAACTCCACACAGACAGTCGCCCGAGGCCGGATTCGAACCCGGGTCCCTGGCGCTGTGAGGCAACAGTGCTAACCACTATGCCACCGTGCTGAGAAACAAAAACAGTGAATGCTGCCAACACACAACAGGTCAGTCAGCATCTCTTCAGAGAACAGAAAGGTTTCAGGTGTGAACCCTGCCAAGACGAAGGTTCCTCGCCCAAAACGTCAACTAGTCTGTTCTCTCCACAGATGCTGACTGACCAGCTGAATGTTTACATCATTTTCTGTTTTTGTTTCAGATTTTCAGCATGCTTCACTTTTTAATGGTAGTAATGAGTCATTGGTAGAATAAGTAAACCAGCCAAAGTTCATTGGCTTGGACGAGTTATATTTCAACCAGCCCACTGCCTGAACAAAGCAGATGAACACACTCAGTCCCCTCTACTATTATAATCTAAAATATACTATTGTGGCGTTGCCACATTGGGGAAACACTGTGTGTATGTAGATAAACTTATATAATCCCCTTTTAACTGCTGTATTCCCCTCCCCCCGCAAGACAGTTGCAAGCTGAGAGGAATAAGGCATGTTCAGACTTGCCTGCTGCTGAGAGAAGGAAAACCAATCAGGTTCCAGCAGGTGACCAATCCGTGAGCCATCACAGGTTCGCGGGCTTTACGAATTCAGTACTGTATTGTGAGAGTTGGAGTAAAGACCTATTTCTTGTAGCTCGCTGTGTTGCCTATTTCTTTACGCGGGAGACTGTAGTCTCCCACATTGGTGACCCCGAATGTCGGCGGCCGAAGCCCCTGACTCACGTAGCCCTACAGAGGCCAGCAACGACCCGACGGCAACCAGCAGCAGCCCGATGTCGGCCGGCACCGCGTCCTTGATGCTCCCCACCTTCTGGGAACACCAAGCACCGGCTTGGTTCGCGCACACGGAGGCCCAATTCACCCTTCACAGGGTTCAAGACGATGAAGAAAGGTACCTCCACGTAGTCTCAGCACTAGCAAGCTCCACCGCCGCCGAAGTTCTCGACCTGCTGGGGAACCCACCACAGACCGGCAAGTACTCAACCATTAAGGGCCGCTTGCTGCAGGCTTACGGCCTGTCCGGGGAGGAGAGGGCCCACAGGCTTCTTTCACTACCAGGCCTCGGCGACTCTACCCTGACCCAGTTGATGAGCCGGATGCTTGCGCTCCTGGGCTCTGAGCCGCAGTGCTTCTTGTTTCGGGCCCTTTTCCTCAGCCTGCTTCCTCAGCAGGTACAGACTGCCCTCACGGGGTCCCCGATCACGGACTGCGTACAACTGGCAGCCGCCGCGGACAAAGTCTTCGCCATCGCCCAACTCGGCTGTGCAGCTGCGAGGCTCCCCGACACCACCGAGCGTGCGCCCCCACGCCAGGCCACAGAACTATGCTACTACCACGCGCATTTCGGCCACAAGGCCCAAAGCTGCAGAGCACCCTGCTCTTTCGATCAAACCAAGATGGCCGCCCGGCCCAACGCGCCAGCCCAGCGCCGCCGTCTAGGCCCGCTCGACCGCACCCCCGCCGCCACGATGGCCATCGGCACTGCAGGTAAACTGCTGTACATAACCGACTCCCTTTCAGGGCGCAGATTCCTTTGTGACACCGGAGCTCAATGCAGCATAATTCCTGCCTCCCAGCTCGCCATCCAGGCAGGCTGCAGCGGCCCACCCCTCATGGCGGCAAATGGCGCAGCCATCGCTACTTTTGGAAAGCGACGGGCCGAGGTTTGTTTCAACGGCCAGCGACTTACGTGGGATTTCGTGACGGCCTCGGTGGCACATCCCTTGCTGGGCGCCGATTTTCTTTGCGCCCACAGACTCCTGGTCGACGTCCACGACAGGCGCCTGATCGACGCAGCAACTTTCGCTTCACTGGCCTGCCAGCAGAGCAACAGCCCGGCCCTCGTCGGGTCCTGCTCTGTCCCGGCGGATGACGACTACGCCCGCCTACTCGCAGATTTCCCGAGGCTCACACAACCGACCTTCTCAGCCGCGGCAGCCAAGCATGGTGTCGAGCACCACATCGCCACTACGGGACCACCAGTGTTCGCCCGAGCCAGACACCTGGACCCAGCCAAGATGGCGGTGGCCAAGGAAGAATTCGCCACGATGGAGAAACTGGGCATCATCCGCCACTCAAACAGCCCCTGGTCGTCCCCCCTCCACATTGTGCCCAAGCCGGGTGGTGGCTGGCGCCCCTGCGGCGACTACAGACGGCTCAATGATGCCACCACGCCCGATAGATACCCCATTCCGCACATCCAAGACTTCTCGGCACACCTAGCAGGAAAGTCCGTCTTTTCCAAGGTCGACCTGATTCGCGGCTAACATCAGGTCCCCGTCCACCACGCAGACGTCCAGAAGACGGCGGTCATCACCCCCTTCGGACTGTTCGAGTTCCTGCACATGCCCTTCGGGCTCAAGAACGCCGCACAGGCCTTCCAACGGCTCATGGATTCCGTCCTACGGGACCTGAGCTTCCTGTTCGTCTATCTGGACGATATCCTCGTGGCCAGCACCAGCAAGGCCGAGCACATCGCGCATTTGCGCTCTCTTTTCCAGCGCCTCAGCCCACACGGGCTAATCGTCAACCCGGCCAAATGCCAGTTCGGAGCAGCCCAAATTGACTTTCTCGGCCACAGAATCTCGCCAAGGGGAGCCATTCCCCTACCTTCCAAGGTGCAGGCGGTGGCGGACTTTCCCCAGCCCACCTCGGTCAAGGCGCTGCAGGAATTTTTGGGGATGGTCAATTTCTATCACCGTTTCGTGCCCAAGGCTGCCTCACTCATGCGCCCCCTCTACGAAGCCACCAGGGGCAAAACGGGCAAAGAGCAACTCACCTGGTCCAGGGAGATGACGACAGCCTTCCACCAGACCAAAAGCGCCTTGGCCAACGCCACACTACTGGCCCACCCCATCCCGGGCGCCAAGACCGCCCTCACCACGGACGCCTCGGATTACACCGTCGGCGCTGTCCAGCAACAGTGGGTCGAAGGCGCGTGGCAGCCACTGGCATTTTTCAGCCGACAGCTGCACAAGAACGAGCAGGCCTACAGCACATTCGACAGAGAGCTCCTGGCCCTGTTCCTGGCAATCTGGCACTTCCGTTTCCTCCTGGAAGGCTGGCCGTTCACCGCATTCATGGACCACAAGCCGCTCACTTTCGCCATGGCCAAAGTAACCGAACCCTGGTCCGCGCGCCAACAGCGCCAACTCAACTTCAGCTCGGAGTTCACCACGGACATCCGCCACGTCGCCGGCAAGGACAATTTGGTGGCCGACTGCCTCTCAAGACCCTCGCTCCACGCAGTGCACCTGGGCGTCGACTACGCCAGCATGGCGAGAGACCAGGCCGCCGACGCGGAGATCCAGGCCCTCAGGACGTCAACCACCAGCCTCACTCTGGCCGACATCCACTTCCACGCAGCCGGCACAACCCTCCTGTGCGACATCTCAGTCCCCTCGCCTAGGCCGGTCGTCCCATCCGCCTGGCGGGGCAGACCTCCCGCATTGGCGGCGGCCCCACAAGAGGACCAAGACACGCCAGAACCTTACTTCCCGGCCGCCGCCCCACCTTCGCCGGCAGCCCGTCCAGCCAGCCCACCGGCAGACCAGCCGCCAGACCAGCCGACGAACCAGCCGGCCGACCTCCCAGACAGCCCTCCTCACACGCCAGATGGCTACTACAGCCGCTACGGCCGTTTGGTCAAACCTCCGCAGAGACTGACTTTTACAGTTAACGAGGATTCTGGGGGGGCTTATGTGGCGTTGCCACATTGGGGAAACACTGTGTGTATGTAGATAAACCTGTATAATCCCCTTTTAACTGCTGTATTCCCCTCCCCCCGCAAGACAGTTGCAAGCTGAGAGGAATAAGGCACGTTCAGACTTGCCTGCTGCTGAGAGAAGGAAAACCAATCAGGTTCCAGCAGGTGACCAATCTGTGAGTCATCACAGGTTCGCGGGCTTTACGAATTCAGTACTGTATTGTGAAAGTTGGAGTAAAGACCTATTTCTTGTAGCTCGCTGTGTTGCCTATTTCTTTACGCGGGAGACCGTAGTCTCCCACACTATTATCCCTTTGTCTAAGCTGCTAACTCTAGCACATACAGGCCCGAACACTGGCTCACTCACTTAAAATTATGCCCCTGCCACAAAGGTTCCCTACTTGTATCCATCATCCATGGCCTCATTGATGATAAGTTCCAGTTCCAAGATCAATAAGGACTTCCCATTCCAGATTCCTTTTCTAATGTCGCCTCTATCCAGGCCTTTTCTTTAGTGGCCTTTGTCCCAATAATCGCTCCAGGCTTCTCATAATGTACAATTGCTATGGTTTCCCCAACAGATGCACCTCGTTGTCTGACTGATACTTGAAGACTTTCAACAATCCTAGAATGATAGAAACTTGCAGCACAGACGGAGGCCATTCGGCCCGTCGTGCCTGTGCTGGCTCTTTGAAAGAGCAGTCATGCTTAGTCTCACACACCCGCTTTTTGTCCGTGACCCTGTGAGTTCCTCGTCCTCAAGTACCTATCCAACTCCCTTTTAAAATTATTTATGGAATCAGCTTCCACCACCTTCTCAGGTAGAGCGTTCCAGATCCCGACAACTCTCTGAGTGAAAACAGTTTTCCTCATCTCCCCTCTAGATGTTTTGCCTCTAGTTATTGACCCACTCACCAGAGGGAATAGGTTTTTTTTTTCTATCTACTCTATCAAAACCTCTCATCATCTTGAAAACCTCTATTAGGTCACCTCTTAACCTTCTCTGTTCCAAGGAGACTAGGCCTAACTTTTCCAACCTCTCCTCATAACTGCAAAACTGAAGTCCCTCATCCCTGGTAGCAGCCTGGTGAACCTCCTCTGTACCCTTTCTAAGGCCTTTACATCTTTCCTGAAGTGTGGTGCCCAGAACTGTCCACAATACTCCAGCTGAGGCCTAACCAGTGATTGTTAAAGTTCCAGCACGATCTCTTTGCTTTTATATTCTATTCCTCTATTTATAAACACAAGTAACCCATATGCTTTTTCGACCGCCTTCTCAACTTGCCCTGCCACCTTTAAGAATTTGTGCATAGGGATACCAAGGTCTCTCTGTTCATCTACACTTTTCAAAATCGGGCCATTTATAGTATATTGTCTTCCCATATTAGTCCCCACAAAGTGTATCACTTTACAATTCATAATGGGTGCTTCTGGTCTGCCCACTACAGACACTTGAGATTTTTCCAATCTACTCTCTGGGATTCCCTGGTGAAAATTCAGAGCGGTAATTTTACGAGGAGCACATTGCCGATTGGGAGCCTCCCATGCCAGCAGTGCACACTGGGACTTCAGCACGCACTGCCCACCATTTTCTGATCATCCACTCACTGCATGGACTCTCAAAATTACCCCTCGTAAACCACTATTTTCCTTTACAGATGTTCAAAGATTTCATTATCAATTCTGTAGGCTCCTCTGTAGAGTAGACATGTCAGACCTGTCAGCTACCAATGATCAGGGTTTTCTGCGCTAGGTCCTCTCATAAGGTCCTTGACAGACTGTTATGAAAGTGCTGCGTCTTGATAGTAGGTTTGCTTGAAGTGCTCAAGTAGTATTTTTCAACATCACTGCAATATTCTCAAATCTATCCTCAATGGACACTCCTGGC
The DNA here is from genome assembly GCF_052327205.1 of Somniosus microcephalus. Classification (NCBI taxonomy): domain Eukaryota; kingdom Metazoa; phylum Chordata; class Chondrichthyes; order Squaliformes; family Somniosidae; genus Somniosus; species Somniosus microcephalus. Next base: position 27,666,624 of record NC_140998.1, on the reverse strand, counting down.
TTGACTTATTGACTGCATGAAGAAAACTCATCCTCTCATTTTTTTGTCAATCATTTGTATTAGTGAGGAGAACATTTTTGAGCTTTGTTTTAATGGGTCAGGATTGAACAGTTGAGTCCAAAGCTTGGTTCCAGTCCAACCAGGGGGAGGTTGGAGCATCCCTCATCCCTCATCAGCACAGGTTACAGCTATTACTACAGGACTTCTGTGGCATAGCATGTTTGAACATCAAAGGTCAGCAAAAGGGTTTGGATGGATGTTGACAGCCATGGTCTGTCACATAGTAGTCTCAGCTATGCCATGGGGTGAGGTACTCGACAGAAATCAGAATGGTGGGTAATATCCGAAGGACCATCATCCTGGGTTGCTTCTGTGCATCTCCAAACGACCATTTTCAGAGTGCCAATGGCAGGTACCTGAGAGTAGATTTCCCACCCTGCCTCCTAGCTGAGAAATTACCTTCAAAATAAAAACTTATTAAACTGGTCAAGACGGGCTGAATGGCCTCCTCCTGTGCTGTGATTCTAGTGAACAGCGTTCAGTCTGATCAACTCCGACTTTCTATGCTGAGGTATTTGAGGATGTTGCGTGTTTGCATAATAACTGCATAATATCTCCAGGTCAGCAGTGAGGAAGAGCATCGAATAGATCTTTCAGTAGTCAACTCAGCAGGGGTTTTTCCAGTACGCACAGAAATCAATTCCATTTGCATGAGTCTTTTTCTGTCTGAACTGGGTAATTGTCTATTTGGCCAAAGAATGGGTTGAGTCAACTTCAATATATTACAATATGCGATGAGCTGATAGCTCTATTATAGACCTCATTGTTAGACACAGTTACACATTGTGACAGATGGTGTGAAACCCATTAACAATCTGAATCAATTATACTGTAATGGACCTAGTTGTTACTGCTGCAGAGTAAATGAACCAGCTTCGGTAAAGTTTATCTACGAGATACTTAATTTCTTCTTGAACTTCTTCGTTGTGTTTTTATTTCGCCACTGTGTTTATGTTGACTGGAGGTGGTCTTCGTTTTATTGCATGTAACCTGACAATGATTTATAGGGGAGGGGGAGTTATCGGGCTAGATTTTCATTGAGGATGCGGGTAGGAGGCGGGACTACAACTTTTGGGGTTGTAGTCCCGCCTCCATCGAGTTGTAGCCAAACCACGCGATTTTGACTTGATTGACCTTGTTGAGCCCGCCCAGCGGGCTCAGCAGGCCAATTAAGGGCCACCCGGCAACAGGTGACGTCACAGATTGATATTTCATCTGTCAAGACCTTTTGACAGATTAAATATCAGCATTTGACAGCTGTTTGAAGCTGTCAAACACTGACAATCTGTACTCCAGGTTAATTCCTTCCTCTCAGGATGATTTAGAGATCTCCCCGGAACAGAAAGCTGAATGCTGCAACTTTTGACAGCTCGTGGCCATTCTGCTTTCTGTGCTGGTGAGATGAGGGACTCCTGAGACCTGAAGGAAGGAAGGCTGTAAAGGTAAGTACATGTAAGTAAAACTTCTTTAAACACTTTACACACATCAAACACACTTACCTCTGCATTCATGCACCCATCACTCACCTGAACACCGGACATCTCGACCCCTCCAAGCCCTTCATCCCGACGGCTCGCCTCGCTAACTTGCCGTGGTTTGGAGCCATCGGGGATCCCACACTTCAGCAATAAAAATAGGGATTAGGCTAAAAACTGCCTGTTAACTACCTGTTAACAGGCAGTTAATTGGCACTAATCCCCTTCCCGCCTCGGGGGGGCAGGTCCCAGCACGGGTCGGGTACCCGCCTCCTTTGAAACTGGCATGGAGGCGGGTTGGGGGCAGGATGGGTTCGTGCCCCCCGATTTCGGGATTTTAACCCCCCACACGCCTCCAATCCCGCCTCCACAGCCCAATGAAAATCCTGCCCATCGTGTTAATCCCCGGGTTACACTGTTAGCATCTTTCCTTCGTGATTTGTAAAAAAAAATGTAAGATTCGTTTATGAGATGTGGGCGTGGCTGGCAAGGCCAGCATTTATTGCCCATCCCTAATTGCCCTTGAGAAGGTGGTGGTGAGCCATCTTCTTGAACCACTGCAGTCCGTGTGGTGAAGGTAATCCCACAGTGCTGTTAGGGAGAGAGTTCCAGGATTTTGACCCAGCGACAATGAAGCTGTAATTGTGGGAAAAGGTTAGAAGTTAGAATGACTGCTTCTGCTGCTGCCAATATGAGCAAGAGAGATGAAAAAAATGCGGCATGTAGTGTCACCACAAGTCCCGGCCAAAGTGAAGATGATTGGATAATTCCCCTGTCAATCACGCCTGGAGGCCGCACTGCTGTAAATGAGTGGGATTGATTTTACACACAGAATTTCTATTATGTAACTATCCTCCACTCACTGCATTTTGCTGGAGAAATAATCAATTTGCATTAAGTTAATCTCTCCTACTCACTGCATTTTGCTGGGGAATTAAACTTACTTTTATTGGGAGACTTTGCTGTAGTTTCGATCAAGAGTTCTGTTCGCTGTAGTTCATAGAGATTGTTTAAATAAACTCTGTTTGCTGTAAAATAGACTGTTTGCTGTAAGTCCTGCCTTAAGTCCCGCCCCATCTCCAATTCATTGGCTGATACAGTCATGTCAGTGCTCACTCTGCAAAAAAAAAAGGTGCTGAGTGCTGGAAATGTGTACCTGCTTCAGTATTTCTGCAGTCCAAGAGAAACCGCACTCTTGGCAAAACGTTTCTTCCCAAGCTGGGTGAAAGTTGCGGCAGCAGAGTGGGAGCAGCTCTGAAGGCATTCCACCCTTTGTCTTCACATTCTGATCCCATAGAATTTTCCATAGAATGTTATAGCCAACTGATGCCGAACCCTGTCGTGTGCTCCAAGGGTACCTGCAGCTACGGTGCAGCACAGGGGCTGTCATAGGCGGTGACAGTGGCGGTTAGCTGTGGCCTGAAGCGGCTTCACCTCCTTGCAGGATGCAGCAATGCTGACCCATGAGGATTGTGCCATGGAAATGCTTCCTCGAAAGTATCTCATGTAGCATCACCTCAACTTCAACGGTCATCAAACAGGGTCCAGTGCTGGGCTGCTCCATAACGCATCTTGATTTTTACCAGGCACTTCTTGGCCCTCACCTACTTCAGCCTTGGCATTGGTGGCATCATGGGTTGAGATGCCTTTTAAGCTTTTCCAAAGATTCTGATTTTTTCTTTTACTCCCCTTTTAATTCCGCTCACACATGATTATTCCACTCCCATCACCACTGTGCTCGCCACGCATATCCAAATAGAAACATAGAAGATAGGAGCAGGAGTAGGCCATTCAGCCCCTCGAGCCTGCTCCGCCATTCAATGAGATCATGGCTGATCATCCAAATTCAGTACCCTGTCCCTGCCTTCTCCCCATATCCCTTGATCCCTTTAGCCTTAAATCTACACCTGGCGGTGCACAAAATGATAATGAACTTACCTCTGAAAACAGCACAGTGCCGGGGAGATTTTCAACTGCCCGTGTCTTATCTGAGGGTGGCATTGGAAACGGGGGGAGGGGGGGAGGTGGGGGCAACTTGGCAGCTCCCCCCGCCCTGAGATGGCCAAGGCCTGCCTGATGCAATTTTCATTAAATCGGCAAACAGCACACCCACCTGTCCTGATATGTAAATCGGGGTCCTACGCTGTTGTTGCCACGGTTCCTGCATAAATGGCAACCACTCATCCAATGATGGAGGAAACTGTTAAGTGCACACTTAACAAATATGGGGGCTGAAGAACATGTGTCCATCTGCCCATTCACTGGTACCATGTTCTTTGGAGGAGGAGATGTTTTCGGAATCGTAGTTGTCTGTACTGGGCCATCTTCCAAAGAGACAGGAAATGGCTCTATATTAACAGTAACTTGAATCGGGAGGCTGAAGTGACTGTTTGTCAATGGCAGGTTGAAATAGCCGTGTTAATGGCAGTGTGAAGTTGAGATGACTGCATGAATGGTAATGTGATGGATGGAACGTTTGTGCCAAGGATAGTGTGAGATGTCATTAACAATGTTTGGCTACAGTTCATCCTTCAAATGTCTATTGTTTATCTAACTGGTTAGCACACACTCACTCACCCTGGGTGAGACTGTATTAAAACCTTCATGATTGGAATTGCTAATATTGGTGGTAACAAATGACTTCTCCATTTACAGACAAGCAAGGCTATTGCGAAAGGAGACTATCAACGTGCAACCTCAGCATCGCGAAGAGCCCTGTTCCTAGCAGCACTCTCCATCACCATTGGAACAGGAGTTTATGTCGGGGTCATTGTGGCTCTTATTGCTTACTTGTCAAAACCAGGACATGTATAGTGTTGAACTTCAGTCTGCTCAATGTGAAGATCTTTGAAAGACAGTCCTTCAGCTGTTTGATTAGCCAATTTTATTGCCCTGTTAATTGAGTAAATTGTGTGTATTATTCATTGTATGGCCATTTTGGATCTAGGGAATGTGTGGTGCCTGGTAATGAGGAGGTTTAAGATGCTTGCATCACACTTCCGCACTGGGAGCTTTGAGCGACAACCGTAGCCGACACTCAAGTCCACCAGAGTCTCCTCAGTTCTTGACCGGGCAACCACATGAGATGCCTTGGCAGAAGCAGAGCACTTTACTGTGGGAGGGAGGCGGGGGCGAGGAAAAGCCATCTCACCCTGCTGAGCTAACACAGAATGGCACTGGGGATGGTGGTGCGGGGAAAAATTGTGGCCTCGTCTCCCCTGTCCTGATAGCTTAAAGGAAGCTGGAAGAAGCAGAACATGCCTAAGTGGAAGGAAAAGGGGGAGCGGGTGGGGGGGAGGGGGAGCGGGTGGGGGGCGGTGGCGGGGGGCGGGGGAACTACTCTGTAAAAATGTAAATAACTGGTCTAGGGCAAGAGTGGATAAGCCATTGATATGAAAATAGGCCATTCGCTGTTGCTAAGCAAACTATGCCCTGGATCATTCTCTCTCAGTAAGCCAATTATGCCATAATTAGCTGTTCAACGTTAATGTAGCTGTGTCATAAAGGCTACCTCTTTGATTATGCCTGGTCCATTATAAACGCTGTGTGAAATAAAAAGGCCTGGATCCCACTATAAATCTACAATCATACTGTTTTATTTTGTGAAAGTCAAGAATCTTCTGAAAATTAAATGTGACTTTAAAAAAAAAAATCTGATTTCATCGAAAACTAATATCACATCTTGACTATGATCAGCCTATGTGTCAAACACTCCGACATGACAAACACAGGTACAAAAGCATAATTTATGACCTTCTGGGTCTAACTAATAAGGAATATTTGTTTCACTATTCATCACCCCCTCATGAGCATAAGTTGGGTTTATCCTGGTGAATATTAATATTTCCCCTCCCCCTCACAATCACACACTAACATCTCACCAGAGTTAGTAGCTTTCCTTAAATTAGAAGCTCAGTTTTTTTCAAAGTATATGAATTAATCAAAGCGACGAGCTGTTTAACTGGGTTATATTGGTTCGCTCCTGACATTTACCATACCTCGGCGCCAGCTTTATCAAGATAGCCTGATGTTCGGCAAAATGTCAGCAACAGATACAAGACTGGATACCTATGAGAGAGTTCAGCAGGATTGCACCAACTGAAGGATTCAAATGGGCTTGTAAGTCACGAATATATTTAACTTTCTATCAGCAGAATGTTTCGCAGAGAGGCATTCTACACAATGGGAGTGCTGGGGAACAGTGCATTTAACTGAATGGGAGGGAATGTAAATAGCGCATTTAACCCAAATGGAGAAATTATGTAATGAGATTGCACAGGAATAACAATGTACTTAACTCTTGTTTAGATAAGGAATTTTGTATAAAGCTTAATATTACATTTAATCAAACGAAGAACTCTTATCGAGTAAGAATGAGGACAGCTCGGCTTCTTAATTAGCAGAGAGCACATAAAGGGAACAAGACACCTGGCCCCCACAGATACCACACGAGGGCAAATACTTAGGCAGTCGCTAATGAAATTGGTCACATCCTGGCAAGCATTGCTAGGGTCTGGTTCAAATAAGTGCCCGGTGATTGGATAAGGGCAAACTTCTCACCCATTTATGACGAGGGGTATAAAGATAATCCTGGGAATGATAGGCCAGTGGTAAAATATTAGGGATCATCCTGCAGGAGGCAATGTTGAAGCACCCAAAGAAATATGGTACAGTCAGAGGGAGCCAGTATGAGTTTGTGAGAGAAAGATCATGTCTGACGCATCTATTCGACTTCTTCATGGAGAGCATAGGCCTAGTGGACAAGAGGTGCTCAGTAGACACATTTTCCACTTTCCCGATCACGGCGCATTGCCTCACTCACCGGAGTCAGGAATTTATGTTCACTCAACCCAGTCTTTTCAGTCTTTTAACATTAATATTTTGATTTTAGCAAAGCTTCTGACACGGGAGCGAAGAGGAGATTGGTCCCGAAGCTCAGAAGGTACAGAATAGGCAGGTGGTGAGGGTGTGGGGAATGGATTGGCTCAATCTCGAGGACGTTTGCCTGGAGCTGCATGAGAATGTAAGAAGGGGTCTCCTCGGATGGGGGGGGGTGATGGGAGGTCACTACTGAGCACTATTACCATTTACATTGTGATTGATTTGGAAGTGGGAACAGAAACAAAGCAGTCTGAGCTTCCTTGTGATACAAAACTGGGGCAGTCGCAGGTAACAAGCGGGTAACATTCACAGAGGATCGAGATAGATTGGGAATTAAACTGAAAAGTGGCAGATGAATTTTAATGTGGACAAATGCAAGGTGGTAAGACTGGGAATTAGGAATAAGGAGCCATAAAATGGACAATAGTAGACTACTCAACACAAAAAGGGGAACGGAGAGATACTGGGGCCGAGGTGGGATGTGGGAGGAGGCTCATGTGGAGTGTAAACACCGGCATTGACCAGTTGGGTCAATGTGTTCCACCATTCTGTGATTCTATGATTCTTCAGTCGTTTTGTGTTTCTGGCACGAAACCGGCATTTCACCATCCTGTGCCAATAGTTTCAGCATAATGTTTCTTGCGTTCTAGGTTCTATGGGATCAAAGGTACTGGTCAATAGCTCAATAAAGCTATTGGTGCAATGCCCAGCACACAAGACCTTGGGGTGTACAACTAAAGGGTTAGAACAAAGGGAGTAAAGGTGAGCTTTATTGACCACAGCTTCAGCCCACTAGGAGTAATGTTTACAGTTTTGGGCACCATACAACAGTGGGGACATCGTGGCTTTGGCTACAGAGTTAAGGTAATTAAACCCTTAACAGAGGTTGTTTGTACCGAAGAAAATAAAAATCTAAAGATGCATAAAAAACTGGGGGCCGGACCCTCTGGTATCTTCTTCGCTGGTTTCTGCCTGGTCTGGTTAGGATCAGAATTTCTGTGCACCCCAAACATGGTCCCCTGTATCAGAGGCAGCGTGGCTGGGGGGAGGAGATAGCCAGGCCAGGGGGTTTTCTCATCACTGCTCTGGACGAGCAGCAGTACATCAAGTAAGAGGAGGTCTACCAGCCTGGCTGTCCAGCAGAAGTGGGGCCCACCTGGGGCAGCATCCAGGCCTGTGCCATGGCCTGGACCCCCAAAGACTTTTTTAAGAGTTTCTTTCAGCCTCCTTTTAAGGGAAGGGGGCCAATATGATACGTGGGAGCGGGCACCCTCCACCTCATTTTGCAGTCTTCGCCCTCTGGCAGATGCCCGGGATTATGTAAAGAGGGTGAACTCCCCCGACCCCCGAAACTTTGGCGAGGTCAGTGTTGGAGTCACCGGCATGTCCATCCCAGCACTTAGCCCAGAATCGACAACCATTTAATTACACAGAGGGTGGAGAATTTAGCGAACAGACTGCCCGCACAGATGTAATGACAGAAGATAATGCCAGCAAGTTCCAAAGTGAGCGTGCTAAGTTTTTTTTATAGCTAATTTGCATTTGAGGCGTATAAGAGAAGAAATACCGTATAGAATTTTTTGAACTTTGGGACAGAAAGGTGGAACACATTGTTCTTTTCTGGTGTTTTACATTCTGAGAGGAATAATAAACAACCAAGAATTCTGCATAATGGGAGTGAATGGGAACAGTGCATTCAGTTGAATGAAGAATTCCAATACTTGCATTGACATAGCACCTCTCACATGAATACTCTCCAAAGCACTTTATACATTAAGAATTACCTTTTTGAAGTACAATCATTAGTGTTATGTCAGCAAACACTGCAGCCATTCTGCAGCTGCCACATCTGATGGGCAGCAATGAGATGACTGACCATGAGGAAAATCTTTTATACGCAGCGAGTGATTAGGATCTGGAATGCACTGCCTGACAGGGTGGTGGAGGCAGACTCAGTCACGGCTTTCAAAAGGGAATTGGATAAGTACCTGAAGGGAAAAAATTTGCAGGGCTACGGGGAGAGGGCAGGGGAATGGAATGAGCTGAAGTGCTCTTGAAGCCGGCACAGGCTCGACGGACTCCTTCTGTGCTGTAACCATTCTGTGATTCTATGATTCTTCAGTCATTTTTTGTTTTTGGCACGAACCCAGCATTTCACCATCCTGTGCCAATACATTGTTTCAGCATGATTTGTTTCATTTAGTTTTAAAGAGTTGTTTCCAAAGAGAAAATTACATCGAATTTTTTTTTTTTTACATAGAAATTACAACACGGAAACAGGCCATTCAGCCCAACCAGCCCCTGTTGGTGTTTTTGCACATGCCACGAGGAGTAATCCTAATCCTTTATCCCCCACCCCCCTTTCCTTCAAGCTCCTACACAACCTATTCTTAAGGGCTGACATGGTCTCTTCTTCAATCACTAACTCCGGTCGTGTATTGGATAGTGCTGTTGGTTGAGGGACTACTGTTGACCAGGATACCAGGAGAAATCCCTGTTCTTTGATTAGTGCCATGGGATCTTTAACATTCACCTGAGCCACTGGAACAGGCAGATAGGGCCTCACCATAACATCTTCACTGACGCGTCCAACAATGCAGCACTCCCTCAGTATTGCTCTGGAGTGGGAGCTTCACACACTCAAGTCACGACCTTTTCAACCCAGAGGGGAGAGGGCTACAAACTGGCACAATGGGATTACATGATGTATTATGAAGTCCTGACTGTCTAAATAGTTTTAGTTTGCACCCTCCCCCTCCACATGCATGGGCTGGAAACACTACTTGCCAACGAGTCCAGGACAAGTTACTTTTCATCAAACTGACCCATCCTCCAGTATCCTCTTCATCTCTGTGGAGTGCCTTCATTCTCCACCTTCCCCTCTCATTCCGCAACTTGGTCCACACACTCTCTCACCCACAGCACCCCCCCACCTCATGACTCACTTATTGGCTCAGTGCAGGGTGTCAGAATATATTTCAGCAACCTATATACCGCGAAGCCTTGTAAACCCCAAAGCAATTTGTTATTTCCCACGTGTGTTCTGATTGACACTGGACGACCGCCTGATGTCAGACGTGTTTCTCCCAGACTGCCCCACCCTTCTGTACCAGATTTCCTCGAAAACACCTCTTTGTTTTTTTGGTCAGTATTGTATTTGTATAATATCTATTAAACATTGTAATTTGTATAATATTTATTAAACACTGTAATGTAATTTATAAAATCAACTGTTGTATAATGTGGAGTATTTTGTATATTTTGGGTTCGGAGTGGTTCTATTTGTAATTTCCGACATCTTTTTGCTTTTTGTCATGAGGTGTGGTCAGTGGGAGCTTTGCAAGTTTTCTGAGGTAAAGCCCGAATAAAAACCATTCGATTATGGGTAGTGGACTCTGATTGATTGAGCAGCAATGTTATAATCCATAATAAACACTCAATCTGCTTCAGCTCTGCAAAGGTATTTTTTTGTTGTTGTTTTCGAACAGCTGTTTTTGGTTTTAAAAGCTGGTCAGGATAATCACCAGCTGTACATGGGATTGGTAACTTTCTAACTTGGTCAATCTTCAGCCACAGAGGAGCGGTGTGCTGAGTGAGACTCTACACAAAGGAGAGCCGTGTGCTGAGAGAGGCTTCACCCCTATGTGTTGTGCTGCTGTAATGCGTGTCTGTCAGGGAATGAATGAATGAATGAATGAGTGAGCCGGGGTAGAAAGAATAAAAGGTGAGAACTGCACTAACCATGAATCTTTGGAATCCTCTATCCCAAAGGGCTGTGAATGCTGAATCGTTGAGTACATTCAAGGCTGAGATAGAGTTTAGGAATCAAGGGACGTGGAGATCAGGTGGGAAAGTGGAGTTGAGGTTGAGGTTGAAGATCAGCCATTGTTGAGGTTGAAGATCAGCCATCGAATGGCGGAGCAGGCTCGAGGGGCCATATGGCCTACTCCTGCTCTTAGTTTGTATGTTTTTATGTTCTTATGAGCATGGAGGAAACTTCTCTATCTCTCCCTCGCTCCCTCCCATTCTCCACTTTCACTTTTTTTTAATTCATTGATGGGATGTGGGCGTCACTGGCTGGGCCTGCATTTAGTGCCCATCCCTAATTGCCCTTGAGAAGATGGAGGTGAGCCACCTTCTTGAACCGCTGCAGTCCATATGGTGTACACCCACAATGCTGTTAGGAAGGGAGTTCCAGGATTTTGGCCCAGCGACAGTGAAGGAACGGCGATACAGGTCCAAGTCAGGATGGTGTGTGGCTTGGAGGGGAACTTGTAGGTGGTGATGTTCCCATGCGTCTGCTGCCCTTGTCCTTCTAAGTGGTAGAGGTCGCGGGTTTGGAAGGTGCTGTTGAAGGAGCTTTGGCGAGTTGCTGCAGTGCATCTTGTAGATGGTACACACTGCAGCCACAGTGCGCCGGTGGTGGAGGGAGTGAATGTTGAAGGTGGTGGATGGAGTGCCAATCAAGCGGGCTGCTTTATCCTGAATGGTGTCGAGCTTCTTGAGTGTTGTTGGAGCTGCACTCATCCAGGCAAGTGGAGAGTATTCCATCAGACTCCTGACTTGTGCCTTGTAGATGGTGGAAAGGCTTTGGGGAGTCAGGAGGTGAGACACTCCAGCCCCAGGTTTGGAGGGTTGACTCCTCATAAGGAATCAGTGGTAGCAGGTCGGGAGGTCCCTTACGTTTCACATCTGCACTTCCTTATTCTGTGCACCCTTCTTCTGTCGATACAAAAGGAACGTATGTTGGAAATAGAAAGAGCAGAGGCCATTGGCTGGATTTTGCTTTTGGGGGCAGAGTACTGGCAGGATAAGGTTTCTACCCGCCCGAAGACTGACCCATTTTACATAGAAACATAGAAGATAGGAGCAGGAGTAGGCCATTCGGCCCCTCGAGCCTGTTCTGCCATTTAATGAGATCATGGCTGATCGTCCAAATTCAGTACCCTGTCCCTGCTTTCTCCCCATATCCCTTGATCCCTTTAGCCTTAAAAAATATATCTAACTCCTTCTTGAATATATTTAATGAATTGGCCTCAACTGCCTTCTGTGGTAGAGAATTCCATAGGTTCACCACTCTCTGGGTGAAGAAATTCCTCCTCATCTCAGTCCTAAATGGCTAACCCCTTATCCTTAGACTGTGACCCCTGATTCTGGACTCCCCACCATCGGGAACATCCTTCCTGCATCTAGTCTGTCTAGTCCTGTTAGAATTTTATAAGGTTCAATGAGATCCGCTCTCATTCTTCTAAGCTCTAGCGAATATAAGCGTAATCGACCCAATCTCTCCGCATACGTCATTCCTGCCATCCCAGGTATCAGTCTGGTGAATCTTCGCTGCACTCTCTCCATGGCAAGAACATCCTTCCTCAGATAAGGCGACCAAAACTGCACACGATGCTCAAGGTGTGGTCTCACCAAGGCCCTGTACAACTGCAGCAAGACATACTTGCTCCTGTACTCGAACCCTCTCGCTACGAAGGCCAGCATACCATTTGCCTTCTTAACCGCCTGCTGCACCTGCATGCTTACCTTCAGCGACTGGTGCACAAGGACACCCAGGTCTCGTTGCACTTCCCCTTTTTCCAATCTATTGCTGTTCAGATAATAATCTGTCTTCCTGTTTTTGCCACCAAAGTGGATAACCTTGCCTTTTTTCTGGGTCAGGGGTCATCTATGATGCCTAACAAGCTCCCACCACCAAGAGGGAGCCTGCCACTCTCCAGCTATAAATGGACTGCTGCTGCAGCACCGGAATAGGCTGTGAAAGGGACTGAAGAGCCTTAAAGATCAGGAAAGCTACAACCTGGTAGGCCCCGGCAGAGACCGAGGCTTACACAAGAAGGTAGGTGGAGGGAGAGGAGGATGCTGCAAGGCCCCTCCCTCAGTATGGGGAACTCGGGGCCATTACCACCACTTTCCAAGGCCTACAATCACCTTCTATACAGCGAGGAGAGCCGACACCAGGAAAATCCACCGGTGCTGTGGGCCTGCTCCCCCACCATAGATTTTCATGTGGCAGGGTGGCGAAAGAGCAGCCAGTAGCAGGGTCGGCATGGCCAAGGTGGAGGGAAACACAGGTCAGGGGCAGTGAGGTCGCACTAGGCACCACTGACAAAATTGTTCTCTCGTTCTCTGTCACAGGTAGGATCGTGGAGGAAAATACAAAGCCTTGCCATCCGTGTGTCCTGCCAAACAGGCATTTTGTGCAAGTCCATGAACCTGCAGCGTGAGGGTGGTTTGTGTTGGCAGCATGCTTGATGGTCCCAGTGTGTTTCTGTGCCAGCAACTGTAAGATTACTTTTCTCTCTTGTTTAGAATACAAAAGGCTAATCAAGAGAGATATTGCCGTTATTTTCTAACTTTAAAGAATTTACAGGGGAAATTTGGCTCGCGCCCCCTTTGGGGCGATAGCTTCGCCGGGGCGCTACCCAAAAAGCTAGCGCCCCCGTGCCCGAAATTCAATGGTAGCGTCCCAAGCAGGAGGCAGGCACTGCTGGAAGCACTCGCCCTCCCTTTTGGGGCGCTCCCATTGAATATAGCGGCGCTACGTGCAGCAGTGCCACGCGCGTTGGCACGTAGCGCCGCGGTACTGCTGGCCTCCTTCCCCTGATTAAAGGAGAGGGGACTAGCGTAGCGTGCACCGGGGCCCTGCTGGACCACCGGGGAGCGGGGTGCCGGCAAAAGAGCCCGGCACTCAAGAGGAGTGCTGGGCTGCCCGATTGCGGCCAGCACCCCACAGGAGGAGGCCAGAGGGGGCAGGTGCTGGCAGGCAGCCCAAAAAAAATGGCCGCCTGGCACCTGCCCTTTAATTATCACTGCCCCCACCCGGCCGCAGAAACGCCCTCCTGACCCTGTTGGACATATCGTCTGGTGGTAGGTCGGGGGTGCGAACCAAGTTTGCGGCCGGGGCGCGAGCGGGGGGCTGTGTACGGTGATGACGTCATCGCCAGAGGCGCAACGCCGCAGGACGCTACCGGCTACCGTCGCCGCTGAATTTCGGGGGAGGCGTCAGCGGCACTGCGCCGGACGCTGGTTGCTTTGCACCCTGTTAGCACCCCCTTGGGGCACTAATGCGAGGTGCAAAGCAACCAAATTTTTCCCCCTTAATCTTTACAAACAGCAAGAATGTAGTAGCTTCTCATACAATCTTTTTCCTAGCCAGTACAACTCAAGACAAAGAATTGATCAATAGCAAAATACTGCGGATGCTGGAAATCTGAAATAACAACAGAAAATGCTGGAAATACTCAGCAAGCCAGGCAGCATCCGTGGAGAGAGAATCAGAGTTAACGGTTCAGGTCTGGGACCCTTCATCAGAACTGGAAAAAGCTGGAAATGTAACAGATATTAAGGGAGGTGCAGAGACGGGGGCGGGGGTTTGGAGGGGAGGAAGGAAGTGAAAGAACATCCTGTGAAAATGTTGCAAATGGGAATGGCAAAATCGTACTGCATGAAAAATGAGGGCAGGGATTATTATCTGAAATTGTTGAACTTGATATTGAGTCCGGAAGGCTGTAAAGTGCCTAATTGAAAAATGAGGTGCTGTTCCTCGAGCTTACGTTGAGCTTCTTTGGAACAATGTAATAGGCTGAGAACAGAGAGATCAGAGTGGGAGTGAAGCGGAGAATTAAAGTGACAGGCGACCGGAAGCTCAGGGTCACCCTTACGGACTGAACGGAGGTGTTCCGCAAAGCGGTCACCCAATCTGCGTTTGGTCTCCCCAATGTAGAGGAGACCGCATCGTGAGCAGCGAATACAGTATACTAAATTGGAAGAAGTACAAGTAAATTGCTGTTTCACCTGGAAGGGGTGTTTGGGGCCCTGGACAGTGGGAAGGGAGGAGGTAAAAGGGCATGTGTTGCATCTCCTGTGCTTGCACGGGAAGGTGCCAGGTGAAGGAGAAGGGCTGTTGGAGGTGATTGAGGAGTGGACCAGGGTGTCGCGGAGGGAGCGGTCCCTTCAGAATGCTGAAAGGGGAGGTGAGGGGAAGATGTGTTTGGTGGTGGGATCACGTTGGATGTGGCGGAAATGGCGGAGGATGATCTGTTGAATTTGGAGGCTGGTGGGGTGAAAGGTGAGGTCAAGGGGAACCCTATCATGGTTCTGGGAGGGAGGGGAAGGGGTGAGAGCAGAAGTGCGGGAAATAGAACGGACACGGTCAAGGGCCGTGTCAACCACAGTAGAGGGGAATCCTCGGTTGAGGAAAAAGGAAGACATGTCGGAAGCACTGGTATGGAAGGTGGCATCGTCAGAACAGATGCAGTGGAGATGGAGAAACTGGGAGAATGGAATAAAGTCCTTACAGGAAGCGGGGTGGGAGGAAGTGTAGTCCAGGTAGCTGTGGGAGTCGGTGGGCTTGTAGTGGATGTTTGGCGAAAGCCGATCGCCAGAAGTGGAGACGGAGAAGTCAAGGAAGGGAAGGGAAGAGTCGGAGATGGACCATGTGAAGGTGAGGGAAGGGTGGAAACTGGAAGTAAAGTGAATGAACTTATCTAGTTCAGGGCGAGAGCAGGAAACGGCACCAACATAGTCATCGATGTACCAGAAAAAGAGGTGAGGGGGGGGACCTGAGTAGGACTGGAACAAAGAATGTTCCACATATCCCATGAACAGGCAGGCAGAGCTAGGGCCCATGCGGGTTCCCATAGCAACACTTTTAATTTGGAGGAAGTGAGTGGAGTCAAAGGAGAAGTTGTTCAATGTGAGAACAAGTTCAGCCAGGCGGAGGAGGGTGGTGGTGGATGGGGACTGGTTGGGCCTCTGTTCAAGGAAGAAACGGAGCGCCCGGAGGCCATCCTGGTGGGGGATGGAGGTCTAGAGGGATTGGATGTCCACTCCTCAATCACCCCCAACAGCCCTTCTCCTTCACCTGGCACCTTCCCGTGCAAGCGCAGGAGATGCAACACATGGCCTTTTACCTCCTCCCTTCCCACTGTCCAGGGCCCCAAACACCCCTTCCAGGTGAAACAGCAATTTACTTGTACTTCTTGCAATTTAATGTACTGTATTCGCTGCTCACGATGCGGTCTCCTCTACATTGGGGAGACCAAACGCAGATTGGGCGACCGCTTTGTGGAACACCTCCGTTCAGTCCGTAAGGGTAACCCTGAGCTTCCGGTCGCCTGTCACTTTAATTCTCCGCTTCACTCCCACTTTGATCTCTCTGTCCTCAGCCTATTACATTGTTCCAATGAAGCTCAACGTAAGCTTGAGGAACAGCACCTCATCTTTCGATTGGGCACTTTACAGCCTTCTGGACTCAATATCGAGTTCAACAATTTCAGATAATAATCCCTGCCCCCATTTTTCATGCAGTATGATTTTGCCATTCCCATTTGCAACATTTTCACAGGATGTTCTTTCACTTCCTTCCTCCCCTCCTAAACCCCCGCCCCCGTCTCTGCACCTGCTTAATATCTGTTACATTTCCAGCTTTTTCCAGTTCTGATGAAGGGTCCCAGACCTGAAACGTTAACTCTGATTCTCTCTCCATGGATGCTGCCTGGCCTGCTGAGTATTTCCAACATTTTCTGTTGTTATTAAAGAATTGATTAAGTTGTTAAGTCTTGGGAGAAGAAAGTTCCTTTCCTACACCGTCTGGTCCCGCTGTCGGATGTAGTTCTCCTGAATGCCCTTGTAGAATGGGCTGTTTTATATGGATTTCTTTCCAAATTCTGCTGTTTAATTATCATACCGTTCAAGGGGTGTTTTAAATATCAAAGTATCTCTTATCAGTTTGCAGGCCTTGGCTCCTTATCTCTGCAGCTGTCCGCATAGTTCCTTCTTACTAGTTACTTCACGTTTTATCTGACGAAGGTTCCATTTTGTCCTGCTGACACACACGTTTCTCTCTCCAAGCATTGTGGACAATAAGCCAAGACCATCATGGATCCTGATTTTCAGTCAAGCTGACAGTTCTGTGTTCGTTAGCAAGAAATCGAGGGTTTCAGGGTCCATCATTTTGCTCTTCTTGAAGACAAGTATCAACAGCTCGAAATCCTTCCCAACAAAGTGTGGATTGCAGCAACTTGGGCATGTAGGTGTATTTCCAAACAAGGGGTTTTCATCGCAAGGCTTGATACCAAATGTGTCAGAACACTTATCTTGGTGATTTTCCTGAGTCCTGAACATTTCTCTCTCATCTGCTGACAAAACCTATTCACATGTGAAACAGCATTCATGTGCTCAACCAGCTCTATCAAGGCATTGCACGCATTAGCCAGTATTGAGCTCTGAAGAGGACCACCATTCTTTACCTGGTGGAGCAAAATCTCCAAAGCTCTGTTCTCAAAAAGGAGGAGTCCTGCTCCTTGCCCTCTTTGCTGCGTGGTAATTGTGTGTGTGGAAAATCTCAGCCATGTCAATGAGCAAGGTACCTTTAAGACATGAGTAGCGGCCCTTTAAGAACTGCTCCTGCTGGATATCCTACCCAATTGGCCTGCGCGCCAGGAATCTGTGCTGGGAGAGTCACAATAATTGTAGAATGAGCTTCTGAAATTACATGCGGTCGGCTTCCTCTGTTACGGGGGCCGTGAATCACAAGTGCTCCCCCCCGCCCCAGCACCAGCCACACCCCCCACCGCCCCTTTCCTTGCCACATGTAGAACTATAGTAGAGAGCATTGCCTAGAATCACCCCCTCGATCTTCAGACCAGCAGTGTGCTGGGAGAGGCAGTTACAGAGCAGAGTGTGCTGGAAGAGGCAGTCACAGAACAGAGTGTGCTGGGAGAGGCAGTCACAGAGCAAAGTGTGCTGGGAGAGGCAGTTACAGACCAGCAGTGTGCTGGGAGAGGTAGTCACAGAGCAGAGTGTGCTGGGAGAGGCAGTTACAGAGCAGAGTGTGCTGGGAGAGGCAGTCACAAACCAGCAGTGTGCTAGGAGAGGCAGTCACAGAGCAGAGTGTGCTGGGAGAGGCAGTCACAGACCAGCAGTGTGCTGGGAAAGGCAGTCACAGACCAGCAGTGTGCTGGGAGAGGCAGTCACAGAGCAGAGTGTGCTGGGAGAGGCAGTCACAGACCAGCAGTGTGCTGGGAAAGGCAGTCACAGAGCAGAGTGTGCTGGGAGAGGCAGTCACAAACCAGCAGTGTGCTGGGAGAGGCAGTCACAGAGCAGAGTGTGCTGGGAGAGGCTGTGGAGTTGCGAATGGCGCTGAACACTGTGCAGTCATCAGCGAACATCCCCATTTCTGACCTTATATTGGAGGAAAGTGTGATGAAATATGTCACTCATCAGACTCTGTATTTAACTACATATATTGTATTGCCTGCTCCGGTGTTTTACCTTGTCCCAGGCTTGTCTTGCAGCAGAAAAGCAGAATGCTAGGTGAAGCTAGGTGAAGACACAGGCATCTTTCTTTGCTAATAAAAGCCTTGTTTTATCCAGTTAACTTTGAGCCTTGAAGTTATTGAGGCGCATCAATTTTATTAGCAAACTTTCAACGATGGATCAACTATTGAAACCGGAACGCTTGGATTTGGACCCGCATGCTTCGGATGCATCGGCACGGTTTGGACACTGGTTGCAGTGCTTGGAATTTTTTATGGCCAACTCCGAAGCCGTCACAGCCTCTAAAGCCACCGGAGATGTGAAACTCGGGATCCTGCAGAATCGGGTAAGCCACCGGGTTTTTCCACTCATCCAAGACGCCGCCACCTACCTGGATGCCTGCAACATTATAAAGGCCCACTATCAGCGGCCTACCAACGAGGTGTACGCCAGGCATCTGCTTGCTACCTGCACACAGCGACCCGGAGAGTCGCTAGAGGACTTTCTAGTCACCCTAAAAGTGCTTGGCAAAGACTGCAAATGCAAAGACGTGAAAGCC
Organism: Somniosus microcephalus; assembly: GCF_052327205.1. Lineage (NCBI taxonomy): Eukaryota > Metazoa > Chordata > Chondrichthyes > Squaliformes > Somniosidae > Somniosus > Somniosus microcephalus. The sequence goes on along the minus strand of NC_140998.1, from coordinate 27,648,381 downwards.
ACGGTATACACAGACGAGCTTATTCGGGATGCCTTTATCGCAGGCCTTAGCTCTAATTACATCCGGCAGAGACTGCTAGAGAAAACAGGCCTAGATCTGACACAGGCTGTGGACACAGCGCGATCGCTGGATGTGGCTCAGAAGAACTCTGACTCCTACTCGTCAGGCCACGCGGCCCACGCCGCCTCTGCTTCCCCGCCCGGTAGCCCAACACCGTCGGGGCCCTGCTCTCCCCCCAGAAGCCCTACGACCGCCGCGACGCATCGGGGCCCCAAATGCTACTTCTGCGGGCAGCCGAAGCACACCAGGAACCTGTGCCCGGCGAAAGGCACCACCTGCTGTAAGTGCAGTAAGAAGGGGCACTTTGGGAAGGTGTGCAGAGGGAACCCCGCAGGCAAACCCGCCACCGCCGCGTGCGCGCCGTGGGAGCGGCCATCTTGGACGCCATCTTGTCCGACCTCGTGGGGTCCGCCATCTCGCGAGCAGACATCGTGGACGCCATCTTATCCGGCCTCGTGTGGCCCACCATCTTGTCCCTATCAGGGCCCTACAGTGGCGTCGATCACAGTGGACCAGTCCAGACCGCACCCACTATCCAAATCGATGGTGGACATCGAGGTAAACGGGTGCAAGGTTAAATGTTTAATTGACAGCGGGAGCACGGAGAGCTTCATTCACCCTGGTCTGGTACAACGACTCTCTCTAACTATAGTCCCTACTCAGGGCACGATCTCTATGGCCGACAAAACCCAGATATCGGCTATTGCGGGTTACTGCGCGGTACGATTGTCCGTTAAAGGCACTGTATATAATAATTTTAAACTGTTAATTATGAAGGATTTATGTGTGAGCGTGATCTTGGGCCTGGATTTTCAGTGCCACCACCAAAGCATCACGCTCAATTTCGGTGGGACCCAGCCGCCCCTCACAGTGTGCGGTCTGGCTACCCTGAAGGTAAAGCCGCCTTCGCTATTCGCGAACCTTACCCCTAACTGCCGGCCAATAGCGACCAAAAGCAGGAGGTACAGCTGGGAGGACAGGCGGTTTATCGCGACCGAGGTAGACAGGCTCCTGAGGGAGCGCATTATTGAACGCAGCAACAGCCCATGGCGCGCCCAAGTGGTGGTGGTGAGGGGTAGCGAGAAGAAGCGGATGGTGATTGACTATAGTCAAACAGTCAACATCTATACCCAACTAGATGCCTACCCGCTACCCCGCATATCCGAGATGGTGAACCAAATCGCCCAATATCGGGTGTTCTCCACTATCGACCTCAAGTCAGCGTACCACCAGCTCCCTATCAGACCAGAGAACCGTTCGTACACCGCCTTCGAGGCAAACGGACACCTCTACCAGTTCCTCAGAGCCCCCTTTGGGGTGACGAATGGGGTCTCGGTCTTTCAGAGGGAGATGGACCACATGGTCGATGACCACCACTTGCAGGCAACCTTCCCCTATCTCGACAACGTCACCATCTGCGTCCACAACCAACAGGACCACGACTCAAACCTCACGAGGTTACTGAAAACCGCACAAAAACTCAACCTCACCTACAACGAGGACAAGTGCGTTTTCAACACCACGCGCCTCTGCATACTAGGCAGCGTGGTGGAGAATGGGGAAATCGGACCAGAGCCCGACCGATTGCGCCCCCTACGGGAGCTGCCCCTGCCCAACACTCCCAAAGCCCTGAAAAGGTGCCTGGGGTCATTCTTGTATTATGCCCAATGGGTCCCTAACTACTCCGATAAAGCCCGCCCCCTCTTGAAAGCATCCTCTTTCCCGCTCTCTGCTGAGGCCCATGCTGCCTTCAAAAGCATTAAGCAGGATATTGAGCGGGCCACGCTACAGGCAGTGGACGAGAACACTCCCTTTCAAGTGGAAAGTGATGCGTCTGACTTTGCCTTGGCGGCCACCCTCAACCAGGCGGGGCGGCCCGTAGCTTTCTTCTCGAGGACCCTCCAGGGGCCCGAGATCAGACACTCCTCCGTGGAAAAGGAGGCCCAAGCCATCGTGGAGGCAGTGCGCCACTGGCGGCACTACCTAGCCGGCAAACGCTTCACCCTACTTACCGACCAGCGATCGGTAGCGTTTATGTTCAATAATAAACAAAGGGGGAAGATTAAAAATGATAAGATTCTTAGGTGGCGGATCGAACTCTCCACCTTCGAGTACGACATCATATACCGGCCGGGAACCCTTAACGAATCCCCCGACGCCCTCTCACGAGGGATGTGTGCCAACGCCACCGGGGATCGGCTACAGACCCTCCACAACGACCTCTGCCACCCAGGGGTCACACGGCTGTTCCACTTCATAAAGTCCCGCAACTTACCCTACTCGATTGAGGAAGTTCGGTCCCTGACCAGGAACTGCCGCACTTGCGCTGAGTGCAAGCCTCGGTTCTACTGCCCTGATAGAGCCCACCTAATCAAAGCTACACGGCCCTTTGAGCGGCTTAGCTTAGATTTCAAGGGCCCCCTCCCGTCCGTCGACCGCAATGTTTACTTCCTGAACATTGTGGACGAATACTCCCGTTTCCCATTCGCCTTCCCCTGCCCAGACATGACCAGCGCCATGGTCATTAAATGCCTCAACAGCCTGTTCTGCCTGTTCGGTATGCCAAGCTATATCCACACGGATAGGGGGGCGTCCTTCATGAGTGAAGAGCTACGCCAGTACATGCTGTCCAAGGGGATTGCCACGAGCCGTACCACCAGCTACAACCCCCGGGGTAACGGTCAGGTGGAGCGAGAGAACGGGACAGTATGGAGGGCAGTCACCCTAACTCTAAGGACCAAGGGCCTCCCTATCTCCCGCTGGCAGGAAGTCCTCCCAGATGTGCTCCACTCAATACGGTCACTATTGTGTACCGCCACTAATGCCACGCCTCATGAGCTAATGTTTGTGTTTCCCCGGAAATCAACCTCAGGCGTATCCATACCGTCATGGCTCTCCACCCCAGGTCCGGTACTTTTGCGGAAGCATGTGAGGGGCCACAAGATGGACCCTCTCGAGGAGCCAGTGCACCTGCTCCATGCCAACCCACAATATGCGTATGTCCGGCACGCCGACGGACGGGAGGAAACTGTGTCCATAAAAGACCTCGCCCCAGCCGGTAACAACAGCAACAACGACAACGACTACAACAACAACAGCAACAACGACAACAACCACAACAACTATTACCCACCCACTCCACCCACTATTCTTTCATCACCCCCGGAAGAACACCAGCCAACGGTACCCCCACCACCTACTCCTTCAACAACCCCGGTGGCGCCCCCGGCAGAGACCCAGGAGGTCACCCGGGACACCCAGCCGGCACCGCAACCGTTACGTCGGTCACAGAGGACTATCACACCCCCGGACAGACTAAATCTGTAGAAGGGGTGAATGTGATGAAATATGTCATTCATCAGACTCTGTATTTAACTACATATATTGTATTGCCTGCTCCGGTGTTTTACCTTGTATTGTATATAGTGCACCGCCCCCTTTCTCCCCATTGGGTGTGTCGGCTCCGCCCATACCTGGCCCTACTTAAGACAAGTCCAGGCTTGTCTTGCAGCAGAACAGCAGAATGCTAGGTGAAGCTAGGTGAAGACACAGGCATCTTTCTTTGCTAATAAAAGCCTTGTTTTATCCAGTTAACTTTGAGCCTTGAAGTTATTGAGGCGCATCAATAAGATTATTGATGAAGCAGCTGAAGATGTTTGGGCCTAGGACACTGCCCTGAGGAACTCCTGTAGCGATGTCCTGGGGCTGTGATGATTGACCTTCAACCACCACAACCGTCTTCCTTTGTGCTAGGTATGACTCCAGCCAGTGAAGCATTTTCCCCCTGATTCCCATTGACTTCAGTTTTACTCGGGCTCCTTGATGCCAGACTCGAACAAATGCTGCCTTGATGTCAAGGGCAGTCACTCTCACCTCACCTCTGGAATTCAGCTCCTTTGTCCATGTTTGGACCAAGGCAGTAATAAGGTCTGGAGCCGAGTGTTCCTGGCGGAACCCAAATTGAGCATCGGTGAGCAGGTTATTGGTGAGTAAGTGCCGCTTGATAGCACTGCCGATGACACCTTTCATCACTTTGCTGATGATTGAGAGTAGACTGATGGGGCGGCAGTCACAAACCAGCAGTGCTCTGGGAGGGGCAGTCACAGACCAGCAGTGTGCTGGGAGAGGCAGTCACAGACCAGCAGTGTGCTGGGAGAGGCAACATGGACCAGCAGTGCGCTGGGAGAGGCAGTCACAGACCAGCAGTGTGCTGGGAGAGGCAGTCACAGATCAGCAGTGTGCTGGGAGAGGCAGTCACAGATCAGCAGTGTGCTGGGAGAGGCAGTCACAGACCAGCAGTGTGCTGGGAGAGGCAGTCACAGACCAGCAGTGTGCTGGGAGAGGCAGTCACAGATCAGCAGTGTGCTGGGAGAGGCAACATGGACCAGCAGTGCGCTGGGAGAGGCAGTCACAGACCAGCAGTGTGCTGGGAGAGGCAGTCACAGATCAGCAGTGTGCTGGGAGAGGCAGTCACAGATCAGCAGTGTGCTGGGAGAGGCAGTCACAGATCAGCAGTGTGCTGGGAGAGGCAGTCACAGACCAGCAGTGTGCTGGGAGAGGCAGTCACAGACCAGCAGTGTGCTGGGAGAGGCAGTCACAGACCAGCAGTGTGCTGGGAGAAGCAGTCACAGACCAGCAGTGTGCTGGGAAAAGGTTATTTTTTTCCTGTAACATTTGAATGCGTTGATGATGCATAATTGGAAAAGGTGAACAGCCACCGAACGTTCCTTTGCTCTCATTGCTACTGGTTTTTAAAATGCGTAAGTTCAACAAATTCCTTAGAGTGTGGTCGGGGTGGAAGAGGCAACCAACTGAGCCAAGATCTTAGCAGGTTCCTCTAATGAGGCCAAATGGGTAGAACTTAAAAACTTAAAAACAAAAAGGGGGCAAGCACTTTGCTGGAGTGTACTATCGGCCCCCAAACAGTCAGGGGGAGATAGAGGCACAGATATGTAGGCAAATCTCAAAGAAGTGTAGAAATAATAGGGTAATAATAGTAGGGGATTTCAACTTCCCCAATATTAACTGGGATAGTCAGCGTGTGAAAGGCTTAGAGGGTGCGAAATTCTTAAAATGCATCCAGGAGAGCTTTTTGAGCCAGCATGTAGAAAGTCCTACAAGAGAGGAGGCGGTACTGGACCTAATTCTAGGGAATGTAGCCGGGCAAGTGGAAGAAGTGTCAGGAGGAGAGCATTTTGGTGATAGGGACCATAATTCGGTGAGATTTAAGGTAGGCATGGAAAAGGACAAAGAAGGACCGGAAATAAAGGTTCTAAATTGGGGGGAAGGCCGGTTTTAATAGGATAAGGCAGGATCTGGCCAAAGTGGATTGGGATAAGCTACTTGTAGGAAAATCCACATCAGAGCAGTGGTAGTCCTTCAGAACGGAAATAGAGAGAGTACAACGCCAACATGTTCCTGTAAAGGTCAAGGGTGGGACCAACAAGCCCAGGGAACCCTGGTTGTCAAGGGATATACATAGAAACATAGAAACATAGAAGATAGGAGCAGGAATAGGCCATTCGGCCCTTCGAGCCTGCTCCGCCATTCAATGAGATCATGGCTGATCATCCAAATTCAGTACCCTGTCCCTGCCTTCTCCCCATATCCCTTGGTCCCTTTAGCGTTAAGAAATATATCCAACTCTTTTTTCAAAATATTTAATGAACTGGCCTCCACTGCCCTCTGTGGCAGAGAATTCCACAGGTTCACCACTCTCTGGGTGAAGAAATTCCTCCTCATTTCAGTCCTAAATGGCTTACCCCTTATCCTTAGACTATGACCCCTGGTTCTGGACTCCCCGGCCATCATAAACATCCTTCTTGCATCCAGTCTGTCCAAGCCTGACAGAATTTTATAGGTTTCGATGAGATCCCCTCTCAATCTTCTAAACTCCAGTGAGTATAAGCCCAATCGACACAATCTCTCCTCATACATCATTCCTGCCATCCCAGGTATCAGCCTGGTGAATCTTCGCTGCACTCCTTCCATGGCAAGAACGTCCTTCCTCAGGTAAGGCGACCAAAACTGCACACAATACTCAAGGTGTGGTCTCACCAAGGCCCTGTACAACTGTAGCAAGACATCCTTGTTCCTGTACTCGAACCCTCTTGCTACGAAGGCCAGCATACCATTTGCCTTCTTAACCGCCTGCTGCACCTGCATGCTTACCTTCAGTGACTGGTGCACAAGAACACCCAGGTCTCTTTGCACTTCCCCTTCTCCCAATCTATTGCCATTCAAATAATAATCTGCCTTCCTGTTTTTGCCACCAAAGTGGATAACCTCACATTTATCCACATTATAGTGCATTTGCCATGTTTCTGCCCAATCACCCAACCTGTCCAAATCGTACTGGAGTTTCACGACATCCTCCTCACAGCTTACCCTCCCACCCAGCTTTGTGTCGTCTGCAAATTTGGAGATATTACATCCAATTCCCTCGTCCAGATCATTAATATATATTGTGAACAGCTGGGGTCCTAGGACCGATCCTTGCGGTACCCCACTAGTCACTGCCTGCCACTCGGAAAACGACCCGTTTATTCCAACTCTTTGCTTTCTGTCCGCCAACCAATTCTCTATCCAAGTCAATACCTTGCCCCCAATCCCATGTGCCTTAATTTTGCACGCTAATCTCTTATGTGGGACCTTATCGAAAGCCTTCTGAAAGTCCAAATACACCACATCCACTGGTTCTCCCTTATCTATTTTACCAGTTACATCCTCAAAAATGTTCCAGTAGATTAGTCAAGCATGATTTACCTTTTGTAATTCCATGTTGACTTTGTCCGATCCTGTCACTGCTTACCAAGTGCTCTGCTATTACATCTTTTGTAATAGATTCTAGCATTCTCCCCACTACCGATGTCAGGCTTACCGGTCTATAATTCCCCGCTTTTTCTCTACCACCTTTTTTGAATAGTGGGGTAACATTAGCTACCCTCCAATCCATGGTTACTGTTCCAGAGTCTATCGAGTTCTGGAAGATGACCAGCAATGCATCTACTATTTCTAGGGCCACTTCCTTAAGTACCCTGGGATGTAGATTATCAGGCCCTGGGGATTTATCGGCCTTCAGTCCCATCAATTTTCCTAACACCATTTCCCTACAAATACTGATTTCTTTCAGTTCCACCCTTTCATCAGGCCCTATGTTCCCCGGCATCTCTGGGAGGTTATTTGTGTCCTCCTTTGTGAAGACAGAACCAAAGTATGAATTTAGTTGGTCTGCCATTTCTTTGTTTCCCATTATAAATTCCCCTGATTCTGACTGCAAGGGACCTACGCTTGACTTCACCAATCTTTTTCTTTTCACATATCTATAAAAGCTTTTACAGTCAGTTTTTATGTTCCCAGCTAGCTTACTCTCATCTATTTTCCCTTTCTTAATTAATCCCTTTGTCCTCCTTTGTTGAATCCTAAACTGCTCCCAATCCTCAGGATTATTGCTTTTTCTGGCCAATTTATATGTCGTCTCCTTGGATCTTATGCTATCCCTAATTTCCCTTGTTAGCCACGGTTGAGTCACTTTTTTTGTTTTATTTTTATGCCAAACTGGGATGAACAAATTCTGTAGCTTATCCATTTGGTCTTTGAATGTTTGCCATTGCCTATCCACCGGCAACCCTTTGAGTGCCGTTCCCCAATCAATCCTACCCAACTCGCTCCTTAGACCATCATAGTTTCCTTTATTTAAATTGAGGACCCTAGTCTCTGAGTCAACTACTTCATTCTCCATTTTAATGAAGAATTCGATCATATTATGATCGCTCCGACCCAAGGGGCCTCGTACAACAAGATTGCTAATTAATCCTTTCTCGTTACATAATACCCAGTCTAAGATGACCTGATCTCTGGTTGGTTCCTCGACATATTGGTCCAGGAAACCATCCCGTAAACACTCCAGGAATTCCTCCTCCACAGTATTGTTACTAATTTGGTTGGCCCAAACTATATGTAGATTAAAGTCACCCATGATAACTGCTGTGCCCATATTGCACGCTTCTTTAATTTCCCTTTTCATGCCATCCCAAACCTCCGCCTTACTGTTTGGAGGTCTATATACCACTCCCACTAATGTTTTTTTCCCCTTTAGTACTTCTCAATTCTACCCATTCAGATTCCACATCATCAGAGCTAATATCCTTCATTACAATTGTATTAATCCCTTCTTTAACCAGTAATGCTACCCCACCTCCCTTTCCTTGTTGCCTATCTTTCCTGAATATCGAATACCCCTGGATGTTGAGTTCCCAGTCTTGGCCATCCTTGTGCCACGTTTCCGTAATCCCAACCAAATCATATTCGTTTACCTCTATTTGCGCAGCCAATTCGTCCACCTTATTACAAATGCTCCTCGCATTAAGACACAAAGCCTTCAGGCTTGTTTTTTTAACGCTCTTAGACCTTTTAGAATTATTATTTACTGTGGCCACGTTTGAGTTAAACCGTTGATTTCTCTGACTGCCACTTTTGTTTTTCTCCTTCCTATCTTTTGCTTTTATCCCTGTTTCCCTTTCCTCTGTCTCCCTGCTCAGGTTCCCAACCCCCTGCCATTTTAGTTTAAACCGCCCCAAACAGTGCTAGCAAACCTCCCCGCAAGGATATTTGTCCCGCTCTGGTTCAGGTGCAACCCGTCCGACTTGTACAAGTCCCACCTTCCCCAGAAGCAGGCCCAGTGATCCAGGAAACTAAAGCCCTCCCTCCTGCACCAACTCTTTAGCCACGCATTCATCTGCTCTATCCTTCTATTCCTATACTCACTAGCACATGGCACCGGGAGTAATCCAGAGATTACAACCTTTGAGGTCCTGCTCTTTAATCTGCTACCTAGCTCCCTAAATTCTTGCTGCAGGACCTCATCCCTCTTCCTATCCATGTCATTGGTCCCAATGTGAACCACGACCTCTGACTGTTCACCTTCCCCCTTCAGAATGCCCTGCAGCTGTTCAGTGACATCCTTGACCCTGGCACCAGGGAGGCAAGAAACCATCCTGGAGTCACGTCTACGGCCGCAGAAACACCTATCTGTTCCCCTTATGATAGAATCCCCTACCACTATTGCTCTCCCACTCTTTTTCCTCCCTTCCTGAGCAGCAGAAGCATCCCTGGTGCCGGGAAGTTGGCTGCTGCTGCCTTCCTCTGGTAAGTCATCCTCCTCAACAGTATCCAAATCGTTATACCTGTTTGAGAGGGGGATGGCCACAGGGGTCCCCTGCACTACCTGCCTGCCTCTACTGCTCTGCCTGATGGTCACCCATTTCCCTTCTGCCTGTGCAGCCCTTACCTGCGGTGTGACCACCTCATCAAATGTGTTATCCACGACCCTCTCAGCATCGTGAATGCTCCAAAGCCCATCCATCCGCAGCTCCAGCGCCGCAATGCGGTCTGCTAGTAGCCGCAGCTGGATGCATTTCTGACACACGTGGTCATCAGGGACACCGGCAGTGTCCCTGAATTCCCACATAGAGCAAGAGGAACATAACACGGGGCTGGGCTCTCCTGGCATGACTTACTCTTTATTAATTTAAATTAATTCACTATCACCAATTAAAGATAAACTCTAAGGCGCTTGTATGGTTTACCAACAGTCCCCGCTACACCAGAAAAGACCTTAGCAACTATAAACCACAGAGTTAAAGTTTAAAAAAGAGAAATAATCACCAACCAATCACTTACCTGCTCCCTGGTGACATCACACTCTGATTACTTTTTACCTCTCTCCCCGCTGCTGAGTTGGTAAGCCTCGCTGCTCCCTGGTCCGAACTGGTCGGGCCTCGGTACTCACACCGGTTTTTATACTGGGCTCCTCCTCGCCTCGCTGCTCCCTGGAACTGGTCAGGCCTCGGTACTCGCGCCGGTTTTTATACCGGGCTCCTCCTCGCCTCACTGCTCCCTGGATCTGGTCGGGCCTCGGTACTTGCGCCGGTTTTTATACCGGGCTTCTCCTCGCCTCGCTGCTCCCTGGAACTGGTCGGGCCTCGGTACTCGCGTCGGTTTTTATACCGGGCTCCTCCTCGCCTCGCTGCTCCCTGGAACTGGTCGGGCCTCGGTACTCGTGTCGGTTTTTATACCGGGCTCCTCCTCGCCTCGTTGTTCCCTGGAACTGGTCGGGCCTCGGTACTCGCGCCGGTTTTTATACCGGGCTCCTCCTCGCCTCGCTGCTCCCAGGAACTGGTCGGGCCTCGGTACTCGCGCCGGTTTTTATACTGGGCTCCTCCTCGCCTAGCTGCTCCCTGGAACTGGTCGGGCCTCGGTACTCGTGCCGATTTTTATACCGGGCTCCTCCTCGCCTCGCTGCTCCCTGGAACTGGTCGGGCCTCGGTACTCGCGCCGGTTTTTATACCGGGCTCCTCCTTGCCTCGCTGCTCCCTGGAACAGAATGGATTAGGAAAAAAAGGGAGGCTTTTGGCTGATACAAAGGACTAAAAACAGTGGAAGCCCTAGAGGAGTATAGAAAGTGCAGGGGGGTACTTAAAAAAGAAATTAGGAGAGCGAAGAGGGGACATGAAAAAACACTGGCGGGCAAAATAAAGGAAAATCCCAAGGTGTTTTATAAGTATATTAAGGGCAAGAGGATAACCAGGGAAAGAGTAGGGCCCATTCGGGACCAAAGTGGGAATCTGTGTGTAGAGCTGGAAGAAGTGGGTGAGGTTTTAAATGAATATTTTGCATCTGTGTTCACTATGGAGAAGGACGATGTAGGCATAGAAATCAGGCAGGGGGATTGTGATATACTTGAACAAATTAGTATTGAGAGGGAGGAGGTACTAGCGGTTTTAGCGGGCTTAAAAGTGGATAAATCCCCAGGCCCAGACGAGATGTATCCCAGGCTACTGTGTGAGGCAAGGGAAGAGATTGCAGGGGCTCTGACACAAATTTTCAGAACCTCTCTGGCCAGAGGGGAGGTGCCAGAGGACTGGAGGACAGCTAACGTAGTACCATTATTCAAGAAGGGTAGTAGGGATAAACCAGGAAATTACATGCCAGTGAGCCTAACATCAGTGGTAGGGAAATTATTGGAAAAAGTCTGAGGGACAGAATTAGTCTCCACTTGGAGAGGCAAGGATTAATCAAGGATAGTCAGCATGGCTTTGTCAGGGGGAGATCATGTCTAACCAATTTGATTGAATTTTTCGAGGGGGTGACTAGGTGTGTGGATGAGGGTAGTGCAGTTGATGTAGTCTACATGGACCTCAGTAAGGCTTTTGACAAAGTCCCACATGGGAGACTGGTCAAGAAGGTAAGAGCCCATGGGATCCAGGGCAATTTGGCTCATTGGATCCAAAATTGGCTTAGTGGCAGGAGGCAGAGGATGATGGTCGAAGGTTGTTTTTGTGACTGGAAGCCTGTGTCCAGTGGTGTACCGCAGGGATCGGTGCTGGGTTCTTTGCTGTTTGTAGTGTACATTAATGATTTAGATATGAATGTAGGAGGTATGATTAATAAGTTCACAGATGACACAAAAATTGGTGGAGTGGTAAATAGCGAGGAGGGAAGCCTCAGGCTACAGGACGATATAGATGGGTTGGTCAGATGGGCAGAATAGTGGCAAATGGAATTTAACCCTGAAAAGTGTGAGGTGATGCATTTTGGGTGTACTAACAAGGCAAGGGAATACACAATGAATGGTAGGATCCTAGGAAGGACAGAGGATCAGAGGGATCTTGGTGTGCATGTACATAGATCCCTGAAGGCAGCAGGACAGGTATATAAGGTGGCTCAAAAGGCATATGGGATACATGCCTTCATTAGCCGAGGCATAGACTATATGAGCAGGAAGGTTATGATGGAGCTGTACAAAACGCTAGTTAGGCCACAGCTGGAATGCTGTGTGCAGTTCTGGTCGCCACATTATAGGAAGGATGTGATTACATTGGAGAGGGTGCACAGGAGATTCACCAGGATGTTACCTGGGCTGGAATGCTTCAGCTATGAAGAGAGACTGGACAGGCTGGGGTTGTTTTCCTTAGAGCAGAGAAGGCTGAGGGGGGACCTGATTGAGGTGTACAAAATTATGAGGGGCAGAGATAGGGTAGATAGAAAGGAACTTTTCCTCTTAGTAGAGGGGTCAATAACCAGGGGGCATAGTTTCAAGGTAAGGGGCAGGAGGTTTAGAGGGGATTTGAGGAAAAGCTTTTTCACCCAGAGGGTGTTTGGAATCAGAACTCACTGCCTGAAATGGTGGTAGAGGCAGGAACCCTCACAACATTCAAGAAGCATTTAGATGAGCACTTGAAACGCCATAGCATACAAGGCTACGAACCAAGTGCTGGAAAATGGGATTAGAATAGATAGGGCTTGATGGCCGGTGCGGACACGATGGGCTGAAGGGCTTCTTTCTGTGCTGTATAACACTATGGCCTAGAAATTGGGTTGGTAGCGCCGGCGCTGAGCGCCTAAAGAGACCTAGAATTGGGGCGAAGCCCTATGTTGGGGCGGACGCTATGAAGATAGCGCCAACTCAGAAATTGACTATACATTTAGCGCCTGCGCTAAGTGTTTGCGCGCGCCCGCGAGCGCAAGCAGCTCATGATGTCATTTCAGTGTGCAACGCCTTTTAGGAGCGCCTGAGCGCATATTGGGTGGCGCCCGGAGCCTTAGCGCCCAGCGCTATTAGTGACAGTTCGAGGGAGGGCTAACAGGCCCTTCTCGGAGTAGGGCGGCGCTATTTAAAGGGGACAGCTCTAGTGCAGAATCTTCTGCCACTTGGCCTGCTCATTGCGATCGCTGCTAGAGAGAGTTGGCGAGCCAATGTGGAGCGGAGTTCTGGGATTTGAGCTTCACAGTACCTGGGACCCTCAACCCTGTCCAAAGCACTTGCAGCACTACACCTAAAAGCCTTTTGACCAACTGGCATCGGAATGGGAGCTTCTTCGGAGGGCGACGGCCTCATCACCCAACACTGTGAAGGGGCAGAGAGACAGCGGGAGAGAGGGCAGGGATTGGCCAGAAGGAGGAGGGGCAATGGAGGTCGGCCAATCCGACAGGATGCTGCAAGGGTCTTTAGGCAGCAGGTGACAAGCCTTGACATTTCGGAGGAGCAGTGTTAGCGAAGGCTCCAAATCTGGAGGGACATTGTTACTGATCTGTGCCACCTGCTTGGTCAGGATCTGCAGCCGCGTGAACGCTGCAGAACCTCTCTGTCCGTGATGGCTACACTGACTGATGGCCTCCATTTTTATGCCAACGGATCCTTTCAGTCAGCCATTGGGGACAATGCGACTGACGCTCAGGCTGAAGTCCGCTGTTGCATCCGGCAAGTGACAGAGGCCCTTATAGGCGAACGCGTCCATTCATTACCTTCCCTCGGACCCTGCACATGCAGGCCGAGGAGGAGGAGTATGAGGAGGAGGAGGAGGAGGAGGAAGAGCAGGCGGAGGAGGAGGAGGAAGATGGAAGGGCTGCTGAAAGTGGAAGGTCCATACGTCAGAGGCTCCTCTGGACTCGTCTCGACACCCCTGTGGCGGAATGATGAGAGTTTTACCTCATGCGCACTTTGGATATTTGAGGGCCTCTGCATGCCAGCATCACTGAAAGTAGTCACATGCACCAAGCAACATTGAAACTTCTGTTTATTGACACAAAAGTCTTTCATTACAGCTAAACAACGTAAAGTGAGCAGAAACCATAACTTACAAAATAAATGTGACCTGTTCGGCCAAGCCGCAAAACTCAACAAAAATCTGCAACTATAACAGCAGCTGAGGGTGTCCTTCAATTTGGACAAACAAACGTCTCACCACCTCCCTCTACAACTGGCCCCTTGAGGGAGAACGACTTCTCTTTCGCGCCCGGCCCCTTCCTTCCCTGCTGCTCCTACGTAATTGCACCCCAGTGGCGGGCTCAAGGCTGGGGGACGCTTGCTGACTGTCTGGATGCGCAGAAGCCCCTGAGGTATGGCCTGGCTGACCTCTGGGCTTGGAGGGTGCGGACGCAGGATGCTTGCTTTGAGCATGGCTGGAAGCAGTGTGGGCTGCAGGTGGTGGCAGCTGCAATGCAGGCGTCCCAGCGCTGGCATGTGCAACGGTCTCCTGATGAGAGAGGACACCTGCACCATGGTCGGACGACACACTGGCTATCTGAGGGGAGCGGCTCGCCTCATCCGCCACAATCGCAGGCTCCACGGATTCCTGGCATTGTACGGGAGTGGAAGGGCCCGGGGTGATCCTATCTGATGCAGAGAGGGTGGCTGCAGTCAGACATCGCGTTGTTTCAATCTGGCTGTGGAGGAGCCCAGCAAGTGACTGTGTGGCAACAGTGAGGACCTGTGTGCCAGGTGCCAGTGCTTCGGAGAATGCCTGGACAGTTCTTCCCATGGCTTCGGACAAGGCAGGAGCCGACCGCTCCACTGCCTCGGACAAGCCCTGCACAGACCTTTCCAGGGGTTGTCTGAAGCCCTGAACAGTCCTTTCCATTGCCGACTCAAAGCCGTGGACAGTCCTCTCCATTGTTGGGCCGAAGCCCTGGATAGTCCTGTCCATTGTGGCCCCGAAGCCCTGGATAGACCTGTCCATTGTTTCCCCGAACACCTGGAGAGACCTCTCCATTGTTGCGCCAAAGCCCTGCAGAGCCCTCTCCATTGTTGCCCAAAAGTCCAGCATACTCCTAGCCAATGAATCTATTGACTCAGGCATCTTCTCCACTGCAGCCATCAGCTCCGTGTGTCTGACCCGGGCCTGTTTGCTCATCTCTGCCAGGCGACGGACCTCATCTGCACTCTGTGCGGCAGTCATGACGACCTGCCTTGCCCTGCGGGGAGACAGTGGCCGAACTTGCCTATCCCCCCTGCGTTGCTCCATGCCGCTTGGTCCGGCAACTGGTTCATCCTCAGAGCCACCCCCCCTCCCCTCCAGGGGACTGCTATCCCCAGTCTGCAGATGTCTCAGCTCCCCGGATTCTGCAGCGGCTGGTCCGGATTCCTCCTGGTCCTCGCCTCCGGTGGCACTGGCACTGGCAGCTTCAGCGCATTGAGCCCGAGTTGGTGCTGCTTCATCTGAAAGTGGGAGGTGGAAGAGTGGCTTTAGCAGAAGGACAGGTTTGCTGAAAGGCATGCCAGATTGCGGCAAGGCTCTGACATGGCTGCACACTGAGGATGCATGCTGGCGGGGGGACCAAGTGGAAGGCAACAGGTGGAAAAGGTGAGAGTCTTACCCTCGCTGTCGGTAATGGGGTCGGCAGATGCAGTGGTGACTGGACCAGACAGACATCCTCCAAGTATCTGGTGCCCTCTCTCCTCCAGATCCGTTAGAGTGACCACTTGTGCAGGTCCGCCACCGGTTTGACGTTGCTCCTTCCGAATCTGCGCCATCTTGGACTGCAGGGGAAAGAAGGGGAGGTTCTGTTACTTGAGGCCTTGAGACCTCCTCGCATCCCCCCATTGTGCAAGAGCCCTTACATGAGGCCTTGAGACCTCCTCGCATGCCCCCATTGTGCAAGAGCCCTTACATGAGGCCTTGAGACCTCATCGCATGCCCCCCATGGTGCAAGAGCCCTTACATGAGGCCTTGAGACATCTGTCCATGTGTGTGCCCAGAAAGGGCCATGGGTGCATACTGACAGATGGCCATTGGCGCATCATTGCAGCAGGGTGCCCGAAGTCAGCTGCAGATGGAGGGAAGCACAAGTTTGGTAAACCATCACTCACCCTAACGATCCATGTGAGGTCGTTGAATTTCTTCCTGCACTGAACAGGGGTCCTGGTCGCCATGCTGCTGGAGTTGACCCTCACAGCAACCTCCCTCCAAGATCGTCGGTAAGCCTTCTGATTTGGCCTCTTGCCATTATCCGGGTACAGGACCTCCCGACGGTGTTCAACTGCAGCCACCAAGTGGTCCAGAGCCTCAGTGCTGAAGCGCTCTGCTCTCTGCCTAACCTTCTCCATAATGATCACCTTGTACCGCCAGACAAGGGCGAGTGCCGAATCTGAGGCCTGCAGAGCGTTGGGTGTTGAAGCTCAGTCTGACTGACCCACCCCTTTAAGAGCCGGCCGACGCCTGTAGGTCTCGTGCTTTCCCGTAATTGAGTTCACCTGCGCTGCGCCCGTCCGCATCGATATTGAGTAGCGCCTGACCTTTTGCGCCTTAAGAGCACCGTGCAATGGCTGATTTAGCGCCTCAATCCCCTTTGGGGGCGAAGCAACCCAATATCGCGCCAGGCGCACGAACTGAGCCAAGACAGTCAACTGAGCCAAGGCAACCAACTGAGCCAAGACAACCAACTGAGCCAAGACAACCAACTGAGCCAAGATGACCAACTGAGCCAAGACAACCAACTGAGCCAAGACAACCAACTGAGCCAAGACAACCAACTGAGCCAAGGCAACCAACTGAGCCAAGACAGCCAACTGAGCCAAGACAGCCAACTGAGCCAAGATGACCAACTGAGCCAAGGCAACAAACTGAGCCAAGATGACCAACTGAGTCAAGACAGCCAACTGAGCTAAGGCCACCAACTGAGCCAAGACAGCCAACTGAGCCAAAACAACCAACTTAACCAAGATGACCAACTGAGCCAAGACAGCCAACTGAGCCAAGACGACCAACTGAGCCAAGATGACCAACTGAGCCAAGATGACCAACTGAGCCAAGACAACCATCTGAGCCAAGACAACCAACTGAGCCAAGACAGCCAACTGAGCCAAGACAACCATCTGAGCCAAGACAACCAACTGAGCCAAGACAACCAACTGAGCCAAGACAACCAACTGATCCAAGACAGCCAACTGAACCAAGACAACCAACTGAGCCTAGATGACCAACTGAACCAAACTGACATTTTCCACAGAATTTATCCCAATGTGTTGATGAGCCTGCTAAAAAATAACTTCCAGAAGAAATCAAGCCCACGTGTAATTTAAAAAAAATGCTTTATTAAAAGTTATTTTGTCTCTTGGTGCCTTGTCAACAGGCCAAAGGTTGGATAAAGCCACAGATTGGTCGAAAATAGTCTGTTAGCAACTGCCCATGAATGAATGACTTCCCCTGATGTGGCCTGCAGTTCCAGTACTACTACCTCCCTGCGGGATCTGCTTCCGCTTAGTAACCCCACCCCCTAACCTCCTCTTCAAGAGTCTTACAAAGTAGGAACTCGTCACATGGGAAATCAGTGCCTGGGGAGAACCCACACCTTGGGGGCGATTTTGCCAGCCCTGGGGAGGCGGGAATGGAGGTGAAACTGCCGGGAAAATGGCAGAATTTGGGGGCGGGTGGCAAACCTGCCCCCAACCTGCCTCCATGCCATCTTGCCAGGAGGCGGGTAGCAGTCCCGCGTCAGGTCCCGTCTCCTTGGAGGCGGGAAGGGATTAAAGCCAATTAACTGCCTGTTAACAGAAAGAGGTTTGATGAGGTCTTGAATTGAAGACCTTGTGGCGGAGCCACCAGGGGATTCAGGACAATTGTTTATAATTCCTTTAACAGCAATGTAGTGCAACCGGGGGCTGCACCTTTAATGTATCTGTTAACTGTACTATGGCTTCTTTCCTTTACTCCGCGTGATGACGTCATGCCGCCCGTCACGTGATCCCCCAATGGCGGGAAGAACGTGATGACGTCATGACATCAGTGCTCGGAACCTTCTAGCAGTTCTAGAGAGGCTTTCAACCAGACCAGACCTATTTGCATTGTATCCAGCAGCTTACTGTTTAACTTCGTTTGTTCATTGGCCCAGAAATTCGGGTCCCAACGCGTGAGTACGGACGGAGTACTCACGCGTGGACCCGATGGAAGTGCCGGAATCTTGCATGCACTACGCATGCGCGGAAACTGGCACTTCCGACCCTCTGAACCGAGGGGTTCAGAGGTCGAACGCGTGCGCGCGGGAGTCTGCGCGTGCGCGTTGAACTTCCTTTTTTTTTTCAGGTTTTAACGTGCGGGTAAGTCTGTACATTTTAGAAATGTAAAAAGCAGCCGTAAGGACTTCATTTTCAAAGGTAAGTGGTCAATTATTTAAAAATAAAACATTTTTTCCACAGGCTTTTTACTTTTAAATACTTTAAAGCAAGGTAAGTTTATTTTTAGCCCCATTTTTTTATAAAATAATTTTTTTCAAAAATTTAAATTTTTGTTTAAAATAGTTATTTAATGTCATTTATAGTTTATTTACAAAGTGTGATTTTTTTTTTAATGTATTTGAAGGTAAAGTACAGTTTTACAGCCTCAGCATTTATACGTTTTGACAGGTCTATCTGTCAAGACTTATGAATGGAGCATTCCCTGCTCCGATTGGCTGCCTGTTGCTCACGTGATCCCAGGGGACGCTTCGCACTAACTACGCCCCTGGGACACGCCAGCATAGCGCGCCGGCCTCTGGGACATGCCTCGGAGAGGAATTCCACACAGGCCAAGAGGTCAACTGCCGGCGCGCTAGGTAAGTGTAGGTCGGGGGCTTGCACCCGCGGGAAGCCCCCGACCCGAATTTCTGGGCCATTAAATTTTATTGTTTTTGATTTTCTGAGTCGATCTCAATTCTTCAGCTAGGAACCTCCGTTCCTACATTGGTGACCCCGATTTCTTCGAACGATTTTCGTTGAAGTTACATCATGCACACGAACGCCGTCACCCTCAAACTGCCGCAATTTTGGGAGCAACAACCAGCTGCGTGGTTTTTCCAGGCGGAAGCCCAATTTGCAATCCGGGGAGCAGTAGCGGATTCGACCCGTTATTATTACGTGGTCTCCACCCTCGACAGCGCCATGGCCTCGCGGGTCGTCAGCCTCCTCGGGAGTCCTCCGGACGATGGCAAGTACGAAGCTTTAAAAACACGGTTACTGCAGGTTTTCGGTCTGTCCAAGTCGGAGCGCGCTCGCAGAGTTATCTCCATGCCCGGCCTCGGGGACTCAAAGCCATCAGAGCTCATGAGCCAGATGCTCACGCTCTTGGGCTTGGAATCGGAATGTTTTCTGTTCTGGGAGTTGTTTCTCTGCCAGTTGCCAGAGCCAGTACAGGCGGCCTTGGCCAATTCTGCGATCACGGACTGTGCTGAACTCGCTGCAGAAGCGGATAAAATTTTCACTGTCACACAACAAGGTTGTGCAGCCACGAGGCGCCCATCCCCCACAAGAGCGAAGCCGACTCCTACGCCAGCAGGCTGGTGTGCATACCACGCTCGTTTCAGCGCGAAGGCCAGAAATTGCCGTCCGCCCTGCAGTTTTTCCCCAAAAAAAACCTACCTCAAACCAGCGGTTTCTGAGAAGGGCGACAGGGCCTGAGGGACACGCCGGAGTTGCGATGGCCGTCGGTTCCGCAGGGAAACTCCTTTATATCACAGACTCCCTGTCAGGTCAACGTTTTCTCTGTGATACTGGCTCCCAGTGCAGTATCCTGCCAGTGTCGAAGCTCGATCTTCAATCCGGCGGTCACAGTCCCTCCCTCGAGGCAGCCAATGGTGCAGCCATCCGCACGTTCGGAAAGCGTTGGGTCCAGTTGCGTTTTGGTGGCCAGAATTTCGTTTGGGAGTTCATTACGGCGAAAGTCTCACAGGCCATCCTGGGGGCAGATATTTTTGCGCCAATGGTTTTCTCGTCGACGTCCAGCACTGCCGGTTAATCAACGCGTCCACCTTTCATTCGGTCCCCTGCCACCGCAGCACCGCTGTGTCTTGGTCAGTTGCCTGTGCAGTCCCATCTCCAGATGAATTCTCTCGTCTTCTCGGTGAGTTTCCGGATCTCACCAGGCCCACTTTTTCTTCTTCAGTCGCGAGGCACGGTGTGGCGCACCACATTACCATGACAGGATCCCCAGTTTATGCACGGGCTCGAAGGCTGGAACCCGGTAAAATCGCAGCCGCAAAGGTGGAGTTCCATACCATGGAGCGCCTGGGAATTATTCGACGATCGAATAGTCCTTGGTCTTCACCATTACACATCGTTCCTAAACCAGGTGGCGGATGGCGACCATGCGGCGACTACAGACACCTGAATGAAGCTACTACTCCAGATCGGTACCTGATTCCGCACATACAGGATTTTTCGGCCCACCTGGCAGGGAATTCCATCTTTTCCAAAGTAGACCTTGTCCGGGGGTATCATCAAGTGCCCGTTCATCCTCAGGATGTCCCCAAAACCGCTATCATCACGCCTTTCGGGCTCTTTGAGTTCCTTCGTATGCCATTTGGGTTGAAGAACGCAGCGCAAGCCTTCCAGCGTCTCATGGATTCTGTGTTGTGCGATATGCCATTCATCTTCGTCTACCTTGATGACATCCTCATCGCCAGTACCAGCACCAAAGAGCACATTACGCACTTGCGTACCCTTTTTTCTCATCTCAGCCAGCATGGCCTTATTATCAACCCGGCCAAGTGCCAGTTTGGCTTACAAAGCATTGATTTTCTGGGACACAGAATCACCTCAGAAGGCACCGTTCCGCTGGCTATGAAGGTGGAGGCAGTTACCTCATTCCTACATACTCAGACCATCAGGGCTCTCCAGGAATTCCTGGGGATGGTCAATTTTTATCATCGTTTCGTCCCCAAGGCGGCCCTGTTAATGCAACCGTTGTACGAGGCTCTAAAAGGTAAATCGTGTAAAGACCCCATCGGCTGGACACCCCAGATGGACCAGGCGTTCCTCAACACTAAGGATGCTTTGGCTGATGCACATCCTCTTCCAGGTGCAACCATCGCCCTTACCACAGATGCATCTGACTATGCCATCGGGGCAGTACAGGAGCAATTGGTCAACGGCACGTGGCAACCACTGGCTTTCTTCAGCCGCCAATTGCGAAAAAATGAACGCAAATACAGTACCTTTGATAGGGAGTTGTTGGCACTTTTCCTGGCCAACTGCCATTTTCGCTTCTTACTGGAAGGACGCCCATTCACAGCTTTCGTAGACCACAAGCCACTTACATTTGCCATGGTCAAGACAGCGGAACCATGGTCGGCTCGGCAACAACGTCATCTTACGTTCATATCAGAATTTACAACAGACATACAACATGTGTCTGGCAAGGACAACCTGGTGGCGGATTGTCTCTCCCGCGCCCCGGTCCACGCAGTCCACCTGGGAATCGACTATGTTGGTTTGGCAGAAGAACAGATGGCAGACCCTGAAGTGCAGGTATACCGGACCGCATCTTCCAGCTTACAAGTGGCTGATGTCAGTTTTCAGGCCGCAGGGAACACACTCCTTTGCGACATCTCGATGGGAGTCCCCCGACCAATTGTACCAGTTGAATGGTGCAGGAGAGTTTTCGACGCAATCCACGGTTTGTCGCACCCTGGTATGAGGGCTTCACAACGACTCATGGCAAAGAAGTTCGTCTGGAAAGGCATGCATCTCGACGTCCGTGACTGGACCAATACCTGTGTGAGTTGCCAGAAGTCCAAAATCCAACGCCATGTTAAGGCCCCAGTGGCCACTTTTCCAGTTCCAGTGCGTCGCTTCGACCATGTTCACGTGGACCTGGTTGGCCCTCTCCCTTCTTCTCGTGGTTTCACGCATCTCCTCACCGTGGTAGACCGCACCAACGGTGGCCAGAGGCAATTCCTTTGGTTGCCACCACAGCGGCGGACGTTTCCAGAGCCTTTATCTCGTCATGGGTGGCTCGGTTCGGGGTACCGGCCGACATCTCCTCCGACCGAGGACCTCAATTTACCTCAGAACTTTGGAATGCCGTGGCTCAGAGCTTGGGTACCAAGCTTCATCGCACCACTGCCTATCATCCACAAGCAAACGGTCTGTGCGAGAGATTTCACAGGTCCCTTAAAGCTGCACTGCGTGCTAGTCTTCGTGGGACTGGTTGGGTGGACAGGCTCCCTTGGGTGCTACTGGGTCTTCGCACAGCTCCTAAGGATGACCTGCAATCTTCTTCTGCAGAACTGGTTTACGGCCAACCACTCAGAGTTCCTGGCGATTTTCTTCCTCCTCACACGGAACCCTGGTCCGCAGCTCAGCAGCTCGTCAGCCACCAAGAGGCAGCTAAGAATTTCATCCCAGTGCCTATGTCTCATCATGACCTGCAGCGCTCCCATGTCCCGGTGGAGCTTAAGAGCGCCGAATACGTTTTCATTCATCAAGATGCTCACAGAGACCCGCTCAAACCGCCTTACACTGGTCCGTTCCGCGGCATCTCGTCAGGTGACAAGTCTTTCACAGTCGACGTCGGCGGTAAGCCTGACCACATCTCCATCGACTGGTTAAAACCGGCTCATCTGGACCTGAGCAAGCCAGTCGTCACTGCTCAACCGCCTCGACATGGGCGTCCACCGTCGACCGTCAGTCCAGTACAGCCACAGCCAGCCATTTCTTCTCCTACACCTACGGCACCATCTCAGCCACGGCCAACTGCCAGTTTGTCTTCTAGCGCTCCGTTCCAGTTGCCAGAGTATCGCAGTCGTTCGGACAGACTCGTCAGACCCCCTTCTTGTCTTACCTTTTCTGTTAAAGACAATTCTGGGGGGGCGTATGTGGCAGAGCCACCAGGGGATTCAGGACAATTGTTTATAATTCCTTTAACAGCAATGTAGTGCAACCGGGGGCTGCACCTTTAATGTATCTGTTAACTGTACTATGGCTTCTTTCCTTTACTCCGCGTGATGACGTCATGCCGCCCGTCACGTGATTCCCCAATGGCGGGAAGAACGTGATGACGTCATGATGTCAGTGCTCGGAACCTTCTAGCAGTTCTAGAGAGGCTTTCAACCAGACCAGACCTATTTGCATTGTATCCAGCAGTTTACTGTTTAACTTCGTTTGTTCATTAAATTTTATTGTTTTTGATTCTCTGCGTTGATCTCAATTCTTCAGCTAGGAACCTCCGTTCCTACAACCTCATCAAACTACAGAGAATGTTACTGTTTGACAGCTTCACAGAGCTGTCAAATGATGACAATTCATCTGTCAAAAATTTTTGACAGATGAAACGTCATACGTTGACGTTCTCTGCAACCGGCTTTCCCTTAATTGGCCTACTATGCCCACTGGGTGGCCTTAACAAGGTCAATCAAGGGAAAATAGCGTGGGTTGGCCAGAAGTTGATGGAGGCGGGACTAAAACCCGACAAGTGGGAGTCCCACCTCCAAAAGCTCCCCACTGGCAAAATCACCCCCCTCATCTTTATCACGATACAATATTTTGAGCAACAACATCTTACGTTTCCCAACATTATGACAGTGACTTTGAAAGTATTTAATTGGCTGGAAAGCACTTTCGGATGTCCTGAAGTTGTGAAAGGCTCTATATAAATGTAAGTTCTTTCTTTATATATCTGACATCAAAATCAAGAGGCTGCACCAACCTTCCAGGGGTTTAAAAATAGTGACTGAAATGACAGTGGACGGACAGACAGCTGCCATTCTGTTCCATGTAATTTATCGTGTGTCAAGGCCTTTTATAATAGATAGTGATTTTATGAAGAGGCTGAAACATTTCAACAGCCATATTGGGCTTTATTGATTTATTAAATTACAGCCCAGTAAAGTGCAGCAGCGTTATATACAGAAAAAAGCCTCTTCATTCCTACTTGCGTTTTTATTCAGCACAAACCTGCTGGTTAAAGGGGCAGTGTCTCTCTGGGGGAAAACAAATTGGTAGCAAACATTAAAACAGGGATGTGTTTTAAAAAATAAACGAAAATTCTCAGAATGTGGGCATTTCTGGCAAGGCTGGCATTTATTTCCCATCCCTAGGTGCCCTGAGAAGGTGGTGGTGGGCCTCCTTCTTGGTCCGCTGGTTTGATACAACTGAGTGGCTTGCTAGACCACTTCAGAAGGCAGTTACGAGTCATTGGCATGGGACTGGAGTCACATATAGGCCAGACCGGGTAAGGACGGCAGGTTTCCTTCCCTAAGGGACATTAGGGAACCAGGTGCAATTTACGACAATCGGAAACTTTTTTTTTAACATGGAATCAAATTCACAAATTGCCCAGGTGGGATTTAAACTCAGGTTCTCTGGATTACTAGTCCAGTAAAATAACCACTACATTACCGCGCCCACCATCCAATATAAAATAACAGAAAGTGCTGCAAATACTCAGCAGGTCAGGCAGCATCTGTGGAGAGAGAGAAACAGAGTTAACGTTTCTGGTGGATGGCCCTTTGTCACTGTCCAATGTCAGTCACGCTGAAACGCATTTATACATAAAGTTATCGTGCTGTCGCTTCCTAATCTCCTCCCTCCCTGAACAGTAAAAGGTGTGCCAAATATTTTTCTATAGAGACAGTGGTCCCACTTTAGTAGCTTGTCTCGATAAATGAAAGCAAAACAATAGACAGGGAAAGTAAAATGCATGGTCGTGAATGTCACTGCACACTTCCAAACAATCAGCAACTCTTCTAAAAGTAAATGGATGAATGTTATATAAAGAGCATCAAAAAGCTTCTTGTGGAGCAAAATACATAGTTTTTTCACCGGAATGCAGAGATACTGTCATCACTAAGCAGTGGAAGAAAGCTGCCTTCATCTTGATAGAGCTGTCACATACAGAGTTCAGGATTAGCTGTAGAGATATGAAGGAAAAATACTGCAACTGCTGGAAATCAGAGTTAAAGAACAGGAAATGTTGGAAAGCACACAGCAGGTCTGTCAGCTTCTAGACAGAAAAAAAACCCACAGGTTACTGTTGAAGTGAGAGGGAGAGGCTTCTCCAGAGGGGTTTTTCTTAAAGGGTCTACTCCCACTGCTCTTTCCTGTTGCGGTGAGAAAGAAATTTAGGGAACATTTGCAGGGTTGTGAGACTATCTTTTAATGAATGAAATAGAACCAGGCTGGGACCAGCGTCCTGGCGAATCGAATAACTGGGGCTGTAGATAGGACTTTAAACTAAATAGTGGGGGGAGGGATACGCTGAGCGGAAATTTAAAAGTTCAAAGAAAAATGAGAAGGCAAAAGTGCAGAGTAGCGATAGGGGTAATGATAACCAGAGTGTGACAGGAAGGGACAGAGCGTATACACATAAGTGCATCAGAAAGAGGGATCAGAGTAGGGAAAAATGGTAAAAAAGACAAAATTAAAAGCTCTATCTGAACGCACGCAGCATTTGTAACAAGATAGATGAGTTGACAGCACAAATAGAAATAAATGGGTATGATCTGATAGCCATTACAGAGATGTGGCTGCAAGGTGACCAAGGCTGGGAACTGAATATTCAGGGGTATTTGCCATTTCGTAAGGATAGGCAGAAAGGAAAAGGGGTGGTGTAGCTCTGTTAATAAGGGATGAGATCAGTGCAGTAATGAGAAATGATATTGAATATATTTAAGGTGGAGATGGATAGATTTTTGAACGATGAGGGAGTCAAGAGTTATGGGGCGCGGGCAGGGAAGTGGAGTTGAGGCCAAGATCAGATCAGCCATGATGTTATTGAATGGCGGAGCAGGCTCGAGGGGCCAAATGACCGACTCCTGCTCCTACGTCTTATATCTTATGTTCTTATGTTCACCCCAGAGTTGGGTCAGACCCTGATTCTGGATTTAGGCTGCATTCATGCCGTCACTATAGCATCGGGGAGAAATGAAACCACTTCACACCAATGCTACAATTGTAGCCTGGATGCACCCTTTATTATTAGTGTTTACTATCAGTGTCTACTATCAATGCATATCCCACAGTTGTCTGATTTACCTCTTCCATTATCCCCTGTAATCTCTCTTTTAGTATCTGCAATCAATACTGTATTATCAGCATGCTTTAGGTTATATAATTTACTTTTGATTTTTAATCCAACTTCTCAGTCCTCCTGACTCACTCAGAATGAATTCAGAGTATACGTTGATAGAATTGGATGATATACAAGAAACTTTTTTTTATCCGGCACCAACGGGACCGACGTGGTGCCAGTTCATCAAAAATTCCGGATAACCGAGCGCTATAGTAAAAGATACGGAGAGCTGAGAGCTCCTTATAAAGCAACAAACCCTGTTGCTTAGCAACAGGTTCAGAACAATGGCCACAAGTTCCAAGCGTCTCTGCAGCTTAGCAACTGCTGCAGCCACACCCTTGCACAGCAACAGATCGAGGAAGGCAAGTAATATGAAGTATGAACCTACTCCTGAATTTTGCCGGTTAACCGAGATTTCCGGTTATTTAGGTGCCGGTAAATCGAAAGTTTCCTGTAGCATATCCTTGCCTCACTCCTTTTCTGATCTTTGCCCGTTCCAGTTGACTCATTACCAGCTCTTGCTGCTGCTGATTGTTTCGAGTGAAGATTTCTGATAAGACCTGTTGCACCATGATACCAGTGTGTGTGTGTGGTGCCACTTCTCATGGGGTCACTTAAGTCCTGTAACCAGTTGCACCAAAGATTCATGCAGGACCAATCATGGACTACGTGGGAATTCACTTTAGCTCCACAAAAGCCAGCAGGGTACTGTAGCACAGTGGTTATGTTACTGGACTAGTAATCTAGAGAGAAAATCAGAAATGCTTGAAATACTCAGCAGGTTGGGCTGCATCTGTGGAGAGAGAAACAGTTAACATTTCAGGTCGATGACTTTTTGTCAGAACTGAAAAAAAGTTAGAGATCTATCAGATTTTAAGCAAGTGCAGAGGCAGGGAAAGGGGCGGGTGGGGGGGAAGAGGAGGAAAGAACAAAAGGGAAGGCCTGTGATGGGGTGGAGGACAGGGGTGATTAAATGACAAAAGGGAATGATGGTGCAAGGCAAAAGGAGATGGTAATTGGACAAGTAAAGAAACAAAAATTTGGTCTCGAGGAGGTGTAAATGAGAATAGCAGAATCATCAGCAACAGCTGCCATCCAAGGAAATGGGGGCAGAGGTTATGGTCTGAAATTGTTGAACTCCATTTTGAGTCCGGAAGGCTGTAGAGCGGCGAATAGAAAGATGAGGTGCTGTTCCTCGAGTTTACATTGAGCTTCATTTCAGATGAGATGGAGATAAACATACAACAGTTTATGGGGGGGAAAAATTGGGTGTCACCCCTTTTGTGGCACGAAGGTCACCGGGGCGCTCATCTTATAGCCCCGAAAATGTTAACGCCCTTCCACCGGAAATTCAGTCGCCGCACCCCAAGCTCCTTCTTGGGGCGCTACCACTGAAGATCGTGGCACTACGTACAACAGTGCCACACGTGGAGGCACATAGCGCTGCATCATTGCAGGCCTCCCCCCCGATTAAAGGGGAAGGGCCTAGCGCTGCGTGCACTGGGGCTCTGCTAGAACACTGGGGAGCGGAGTGCTGTGAAAACAAGAGGAGTGCCGGGCTGAGCGATCGCGGCCGGCACCCCGAGGGGGAAAAAAAAAAGGGAAAGGGGGCAGGTGCTGGCAGTCGGCCAAAATAAAAATGGCCGCCCAACACCTGCCCCTTTAAATACCGCCGCCACTGCAAAAACACCACCCTGACCCTGTCGGACATCTTGTCCGGCGATAGGTCAGGGGGCGCAAGGGAAGGTTGCGGCCAGGGCGCAAGCGGGGCGCTGTGCACGCCGATGATGTCATCGCTCGCAGTGCTACCGGCTACCGCTGCCGTTAACCTCAGGCTGAATTTCGCAGGAGGCGTTAGCAGCGCTGCACCTGGGCGCTGGGGGATTTGTGCCCCGTTGGCGCCCCCTAGAGGCTCAAATCAACCCAATTTTTCCCCTTCTTAAATGAGCCGAGCTATACTCACCCCCCAGAAATAAATCTACAGCCTGCATCTCCTATAGCTGATTTTTTTCCCCCCCTTCCTCCGAATGTGTGTATATATTGCTATGGGGATTGCACTGTGATTCAGTCTGCTTTTAAGCCTCGCTGTCAAAAGTAGTTTAGTTAACAGTTCCTGTCTCCATTACCTGACCTGCTGTTATTCTGTATTCTAAGTTGCAGGTAGAAGGTGAGGTAGTCAGGCTTAGCAGCAGAGCAGGGAGCTGAAGTGCAAACCCATGTCCCAGTCCTTTATGGCAGTGTTTTTTTTGGTAATTTAGTCTTGGGCAATCTGCAGATCGGATTGCCCTGGAGTCTCCAGGAATAAAACACTAGTTAGGCCACAGGAAGGATGTGATTGCACTAGAGGGGGTGCAGAGGAGATTTACGAGGATGTTGCCTGGGCTGGGGAATTTTAGCTATGAGGAAAGATTGGATAGGCTGGGGTTGTTTTCTTTGGAACTGAGGAGGCTGAGGGGAGACCTTATTGAGGTGTATAAAATTGAGGGGCCTAGATAGAGTAGATAGGAAGGACCTATTTCCCTTAGCAGAAGGGTCAATAACCAGGGGGCATAGATTTAAAGTAACTGGTCAGAAGTTTAGAGGGGATTTGAGGAGAAATTTTTTCACCCAGAGGGTAGTGGATGTCTGGAACTCACTGCCTGAAAGGGTGGGAGAAGCAGAAACTCTCATCACATTTACAAAGTACTTGGATATGCACTTGAAGTGCTGCAACCTACAAGGCTACGGACCAAGAGCTGAAAAGTGGGATTAGGCTGGATAGCTCTTTGTTGGCAGGCAAGGACAAGATGGGCCGAATGGTCTCCTTCTATGCTGTAAATTTCTATGGTGATATGATTAATTCGACCACAGAGGATGGGACGACCTTGGATCTGGACTGGAGGCGACGGAGGTTGAACAGTTTCCCATTTGTTCTGTAAATTAGCTCCTCTCCGGTGGGGAGCTTAATGAGGGTGAGATGGAGCATTGCAGCAAGGAAGATCGAGAAGAGAGTTGGTGCGATGACACAACCTTGCTTGACCCCGGTTCATGCGTGAATTGGGTCTGTGGTGGAACTGTTGGTCAGGATCATGGCTTGCATGTCGTCGTAAAGCAGGCGGAGGATAGTGACAAACTTTTGAGGGCAGCCGAATTTGAGGAGGACACTCCATAATCCCTCATGGTTGACAGTGTTGAAGGCCATGTACAGCAGTTGGTGCTGTTCCCTGCATTTCTCTTGTAATTGACGTGAGGTGAAGATCATTTCCATTGTGCCCCTTAGTGGGCGGAATCCGCATTGCGACTCTGGGAGGAGCACTTCGGCCACTGGGATGAGGCGATTGAGGAGGATTCTTGCGATGACTTTCCCTGTGGCAGATAGCAGGGAAACTCCTCTGTAAATACAGTGGCCTAGAAATTCAGTTGCGTTCGCCAGCCGTTAGCGCCATAAGAGGAGTAGATCTCGAGCGCTAGGCACTTAGCGGCCGGGCGCAGAACGATCTGCGCCTACGCCCAACTTCAGTAGACATTTAGCGCCGGCGCAAAGTGTTTGCGCGCGCTCAGCTGCGCGCGCAACTTATGACGTCATTTCGTCGTGCAACGCCGTTTGTGCGCCCCAAACCGGAAATTCAGTGGCACCCGCCCAATGTGGGCGTGGCGCTGTTAAGAACTGTGAAGTGGAACGCAGCAGAGGCCCTGCGGGCCTCGGGGAGCGCTAGTTAAAGGGCACTTAGACTGAACTATAAAGGCCAGCCATTTTGCTGCAATGACTTTAATGCAACGGATTTCTGGACAGAGACCAAGGAAGAGACCTTACTGATTTGGGCCAACATAGGAGAGGTATTTTTGGCTTCTGGCCAGAGCTTGGAAATTTGACTCATTGTGATTTCACTGTTTGCAAGTATATTATGGGGGCTGCATGGGGTTCCAACCCTCAGTTCCAGCATTATGTGCGAAGGGCTCGCAGACGCTGTGTGAGAGGGGCAGCCATGCCTAGACGCAGAGGGGCCATCAGGCGTCGGCAACGTAGGCCTTACCCACTCAGGGAATACCGCCAGCAGGTGTCCTATCTCACCATGACTGCCGCGCAGTGTGTTAAGAGGCTGCGCTTCAGAAGGGAGGTGGTTGCAGAGATCTGCCAGCTGCTTCACAGAGATCTGCGTCCACAGCTGATGTGCAGGACGTCTCTGTCGGTGGAAGTGAAGGTCACGGTGGCTCTGAACTTTTATGCAAGCGGCTCCTTCCAAGCCGCTGCTGGGGACATAGCTAACATCTCCCAGTTCGCCGTGCATCGCTGCATCCGGCAGGTCACCGATGCCCTTTTCACAAGGAGACACCAATTCATCTCCTTCCCCATGACCCTAGAGAGGCAGGAGCAGCGTGCAGTCGGATTTGCGAGGATCGCCAACTTCCCCATGGTGCAGGGCGCCATTGACTGCACGCATGTGGCTTTGCGGGCACCTATCGACAATGCCGAGGATTACCGCAACCGGAAGGGCTACCATTCCCTCAATGTACAGCTGGTGTGTGACCACAGGCAGCGCATCCTAGCTGTCAATGCCCGCTTTCCAGGCAGCAGCCACGATGCATTTATCCTGCGCCAGACTACTGTGGCTGACATGTTCCAGGCACAGCCTCCCCCAAGAGGATGGCTTATCGGGGACAAAGGCTATCCTTTGTGTACATGGCTCATGACCCCGCTCCGCGCGCCCAGGACCCCTGCTGAGGAGGCATACAACGAAAGCCATCAAGCCACAAGGAACATCATAGAGCAAACGATTGGCGTCCTCAAGCAACGGTTCCGCTGCCTGGATCGCTCCGGCGGATCTCTGCAGTATTCGCCGAATAGAGTCTCCCAGTTCGTCGTCGTTTGCTGCATGCTGCACAACCTGGCTATCCGCAGGACTCAGGCACTGCCACCTCACGTTGGACCACCACCTCAGGAGGACGAGCAGGAGGACCATGAGGAGGAGGAGGAGGAGGAGGAGGAGTACCAGCCCAGGAGGGAGCCACAAGGTCCAAGGGCCATCCGTCGGCGGCTTATTGAACGACACTTCTAGGCCCCCTGTCAGGGAATGGCTTGTGGCAATGAACGCACCTGAATGCAGCCGCTCCGCAAGCCCTCAGCCAGTTAATGCAACAACCACTTGAAACATCACACATGGACAAGCTGAATAAAGAAAAAGCTTTATTGAACAAACTCAGGGCCCTTCCCACATGAAACCCAAAAACACACAACACCCCCAAAAACCAGTCAAAAACATATCTCACTCCCACAACCTGGGGAGGAATAACAAAACTTGTCCATCCAAATGGCCTTCATCCTCGGCCTTACCAAAAGAACCCCCCCCATAGACAGCACAAGCACCCCCATATAAAAAAACATTTGCCAACACACTCTACTTTGTGTGCCGAGAGGGCGAGTCCTTGTCCAGCCTTTTCCGGCCCCTGGCCGACCTGCTGCTCCGCCTCAACCTGGGCCCTGTGGGTGTTGCAAGGCTGGGGGAAGGCTCCTGAGGGGCACATTGCGTGACGGCAGATGCCCTTGGGGGTCGGCCTAGACGAGCTCTGGCCCTCGAGGGGCCGGCTGCTGACTGCTGGAGCTGTGGCTGGGCAGCATCAGTCTCTCCAGCAGCTCGTCGCAGCTTTGCTGGGGGAGTGGCAGTGGCGGCTGCAGCAATGGGGGCAAGCTGGCTGATGCCAGGTGCTCGCTGGTCGCCAGAGACACTGGCACTCGGCCGGGCAGGCACTGCAGCAAGCGCAGCAATCTGGTGAAGGCCAGACCGCTGTGCTGCTGCAGCGCGGCGGGTGCCCTGGCGATGCATGCGTGACACAGCGAGTGTGGCAGCAGTGAGTGCCCGTACTGCCCTGGTCTGTGCCCGCATCAGACCAGCCAGTGACTGCACGGCACCACTGATCAACTGTCCACTCGCTGCCTGTGCTGCCCTGAAGTCGTCCCGACTCGCGTCCTGTGCTGCCCCGAATTGTTCGAGACCCCTGGCCTGTGCTGCCGCGAGTTGTTCGAAACCCCTGGCCTGTGAGGCCCCGAAATCGGACACACTATGAGCCAGGGACTCAATGGCCTCAGGCAACCGTGCCACAACTCCCATGAAATCGGTGTGCCGACGATCCGAGTCCGCGGACATTTGATCAAAGAGGCGCACCTCCTGGGCGAGGACCGCCTCCGGACTGAAGGCTGGACTCTCCCTCCGGGGAGAAGGCCGCCGAGCTGGCCGACCCTTCCCGCGTGGCTGCACGCCACTGGGCCCAGCAACTACACTCCCCTGCAACACTTCCCCCCTCTGGGGAGAAGGCCGCCGAGCTGCCCGACCCTTCCCGCGTGGCTGGACGCCACTGGGCCCAGGAGCTACACTCCCCTGCAACACTTCCCCCCTCTGGGGAGAAGGCCGCCGAGCTGCCCGACCCTTCCCGCGTGGCTGGACGCCACTGGGCACAGGAGCTACACTCCCCTGCAACACTTCCCCCTGGCTCTCCTCCAGGGAACACGTGTCCCCTCCATTGCCATCCCCTGGCGCGGATGAGGGTTCCCCCGATGTGCCGCCTTCCTCTTGCTCCTCCTCGTCCTCCTCTTCCGAGGGACTGACACTCGCAGCTTCAGGGACCTCCTCCTCACCAGCTGAAAGCAGGAAGGCACAAGAGTAGCTTTAGAGTGAGGACAGGGCGTCAGCAAGGGAGGCATGAGTGGTGGCATTCTGCGCATTGGTCGGACAGTGGCAAAGGATGTAGATCTGAAGCGCAAGGGGAACGAGAGAGGTCCAAACGGTCATGTCCTTACCATTGGGGCCCAGCACAGGGTCGGCATCTCCAATTGCAATGGGGCCAATCACCCGGGCACCCATGACTCGACCCACGCGCTCCTCCAGGTCATTGAGCTGCTGGAACTGGGCACGGCCTCCCCCGGTGACAGTCCGGCTCTTCAGATTCTGGGCCAGCTTGGCCTGCAAGGGAAAGGACGGCCTCTAAGTACAGTGTGGTGCCCTGTTGTTGTGTGCACTGCCTCCCATGGTCGAATAGCTTGGCCAGTGTGGTGCCCTGTTGTTGTGTGCACTGCCTCCCATGGTCGAATAGCTTGGCCAGTGTGGTGCCCTGTTGTTGTGTGCACTGCCTCCCATGGTCGAATAGCTTGGCCAGTGTGTAAAGTGTAGAAAGTGCAATTGATGTTCATGCCAGTGCCATAGCTGCTGGATGAGGGCTGGCCATTAGGCCTTTGAGGTCCCTTTGCCCATAATGTGAGGTCCACATGCAAGGATGAGGAGGACACTGGAAAGGGTACTCACCCTGACAATCCGAGTGAGGTCGTTAAACTTTTTCCGGCATTGGACACCAGTCCTGGGGACATCGCTGTTGGCTGTGACCCTCTGGGCGATTTCCCTCCAGGCTCTCCTGTACACCCTCTTGGGAGGCTTCTTGCCACTGTCCGGGAACAAGATATGGCTTCTCTTCTCCAAAGCCCTAACCAGCACCTTTAAATCATGGGCAGAGAAGCGCTGCGCTCGCTCACGGGCCCTCTGCATCCTTCCTGGCGCTATTTCTCTCCAGCAGCAGTGTTTAGGCCTAGCTGGAGGGCTGCAGTATCCAGGGCGTGGCAGCAGACCAAGTCGACCCTTCCCCCTTTAAGAGCTGGCCGGCGCCAAGGTGTCTGCTGTCAATCAAAACATGACCGCACCTGCGCTGCGCCCGGCCTCGGCGGTATCAGTCTGCACCGCCGGCTTAGCGCCTAAAGATAGCCGTGCAACGCCAGTTTTAGCGCTCGAGCAAACTCCTTGACCAAAGCTACTGAATATCGGCGAAGTGGCCTCCACTTTCCGGCGGGCGCAAACTTTAGCGGCCGCCCGACTTTACCGCCCCAAAAGTGGCTATACTGAAAGTATGTCGTCAAATTACAGTATGCAGATGATGCTTGCGTCTGCGCTCACTCGGAGGTCGAACTCCAAACCATCGTCAACACCTTCACCGAAGCGTACGAGAGCATGGGCCTTACACTAAACATCCATAAGACAAAGGTCCTCTACCAACCTGCCCCCGCCACACAGTGCTGCCCCCCGATTATCAAAATCCATGACAAGGCCTTGGGCAACGTGGACCACTTTCCATACCTCGGGAGCCTACTGTCAACAAGGGCAGACGTCGACGACGCAGTCTAACACCGCCTTCAGTGTGCCAGTGCAGCCTTCGGTCGCCTGAGGAAGAGTGTTTGAAGACCAGGACCTCAAACCCGGCATGAAGCTCATGGTTTACAGGGCAGCAGTGATACCCTACCTGCTGTATGCCTCAGATATGGACCATGTACAGCAGGCACCTCAAAGCACTGGAGAGGTACCACCAACGCTGCCTCCGCAAGATCCTGCAAATCCATTGGCAGGATAGGCGCACCAACGTCAGTGTTCTCGCTTAGGCCAACATCCCCAGCATCGAAGCTTTGACCACGCTCGATCAGCTCTGATAGACGGGTCACATCGTCCGCATGCCCGATACGAGACTCCCAAAACAAGCGCTCTACTCGGAGCTCCGGCACGGCAAGAGACCCCCAGGTGGGCAAAGGAAACGCTTCAAGGACACCCTCAAAGCCTCCTTGAAAAAGTGCAACATCCCCACCAACACCTGGGAATCACTGGCCCAAGACCACACAAAGTGGAGGAGGAGCATCCGGGAAGGCGCCGAACACCTCGAGTCTCTTTGCCGGGAGCAAGCAGAAGCCAAGCGCAGGCAGCACAAGGAGCGCACGTCAACCCAAGCACCCCACCCACCCGCCCCTTCAACCACCGTCTGCCCCACCTGTGACAGAGACTGTAGGTCCTGTCCCGCATTGGACTCATCAGTCACCTGAGAACTCATTTTTTAACGTGGAAGCAAGTCATCCTCAGTTCTGAGGGACTGCCTAAGCAAAGCAATGATAGGATTAATCTCCAGGACACTGCTGCCAGCAAACCCTGGAGAAAAATCACAGGGGCCATTAAAAAATCATGGCCTAGAAATTCAGTCTAGCCACTTTTGGGGCGGTAAAGTCGGGCGGGCGCTAAAGTTAGCGCCCGCCGGAAAGTGGAGGCCCCTTCACCGAAATTCAGTAGCTTTGGCCAAGGAGTTTGGGCGAGCGCTGAAACTGGCGTTGCACTCCTATCTTTAGGCACTAAGCCGGCGGTGCGGACTGATAACGCCGAGGCCGGGCGCAGCGCAGGTGCGGTCATGTTTTGATTGACAGCAGACACCCTGACGCCGGCCAACTCTTAAAGGGGGAAGGGTCGACTTTGTCTGCAGCCACGCCCTGGATAGTGGAGCCCTGCAGCTAGGCCTGAACACTGCTGGTGGACCCAAATAGCGCCTGAAGCCATGCAGAAGGCCCGTGAACGAGCGCAGCGCTTCTCAGAGCATGGTTTGAGGGTGCTGCTTAGGGGGTTGGAAAAGAACAGAGAGATCTTGTGCCCGGACAGTGGCAAGAAGGCTCCCAGGAGGCAGTACAGGAGAGCCTGGAGGGAAATCGCCCTGAGGGTGTCAGCCAACAGCGATGTCCCCAGGACTGCTGACCAATGCGGCAAGAAGTTCAACGACCTCAGTCGGTTGGTCAGGGTGAGTACCCTTTCCAGTGTCCTCCTCATCCTTGCATGTGCACCTCACATTATGGGCAAAGGGACCTCAAAGGCCTAATGGCCAGCCCTCCTCCCGCAGCTATGGCACTGGCATGATCATCAATAGCACTCTCTGCACTTACCACACTGGCCAAGCTATTCGACCATGGGAGGCAGTGCACACAACAACAGGGCACCACACTGTACTTAGAGGCCGTCCTTTCTCTTGCAGGCCAAGCTGGCGCGGAATTTGAAGAGCCAGACTGTCACCGGGGGAGGCCGTCCCCAGTTCCAGCAGCTCAGTCAGCTGGAGGAGAGCGTGGCTCGACTCGTGCGTGGCCGGGTGACTGGCCCGTTGCTATTGGAGATGCCGACCCTGTGCTGGGACCCAATGGTAAGGACATGACCGTTTGGACCTCTCTGGTTCCCCTTGCGCTTCAGATCTACATCCTTTGCCACTGTCCCACCAATGCGCATAATGGCACTACTCATGCCTCCCTCGCTGACGCCCTGTCCTCACTCTAAAGCTACTCTTGTGCCTTCCTGCTTTCAGCTGGTGAGGAGGAGGTCCCTGAAGCTGAGAGTGCCAGTCCCTCGGAAGAGGAGGACGACGAGGACCAAGAGGAAGGCGGCACATCGGGGGAACCCTCATCTGCGCCAGGGGATGGCAATGGAGGGGACACGTCTTGCCTGGAGGAGAGCCAGGGGGAAGTGTTGCAGGGGGGTGTAGCTCCTGGGCCCAGTGGCGTCCAGGCACGCGGGAAGGGTCGGGCAGCACGGCTGCCTTCTCCCCAGAGGGGGGAAGTGTTGCAGGGGAGGGCAGTTGCTGGGCCCAGTGGCGTCCAGGCACGCGGGAAGGGTCGGGCAGCACGGCTGCCTTCTCCCCAGAGGGGGAAAGTGTTGCAGGGGAGGGCAGTTGCTGGGCCCAGTGGCGTCCAGGCACGCGGGAAGGGTCGGGCAGCTCGGCGGCCTTCTCCCCAGAGGGAGAGTCCGCCCTCCAGTCCAGAGACGGTCCTCGCCCAGGAGGTGCGCCTCCTTGATGAAATGTCCGCGGCCTCGGAGCGGCACCACAACGAGTTCATGGGGGTTGTGGGACAGTTGCCTCAGGCCATTGAGTCCCTGGCTCATAGTGTGGCCAATTTCGGGGACTCACAGGCCAGGGGTGTCGAGCAACTCGCGGCAGCACAGGACGCGAGTCGCGAGTTCATGAGTGGTGCCGTCCAGACACTGGCTGATCTGATGCGGGCACAGACCAGGGCAGTTCACGCACTCACTTCTGCCACACTCGCTGTGTCACGGAAGCATCGCCAGGGCACCCGCCGCCCTGCTGCAGCACAGCGGTCTGGCCTTCACCAGATTGCTGCGCTTGCTGCAGTGCCAGGCCGGCCGAGTGCCGGTGTCTCTGGCGACCAGCGAGCGCCTGGCATCAGCCAGCTTGCCCCCATTGCTGCAGCTGCCACTGCCACTCCCCCAGCCAAGGTGCGACGAGCTGCTGGAGAGACTGATGCTGGCCAGCCACAGCTCCAGCAGTCAGCAGCCGGCCCCTCCAGGGCCGGACCTCGTCTAGGCCGACCCCCAAGGGCATCTGCCATCACGCATTGTGCCCCTCAGGAGCCTTCCCCCAGCCTTGCAACACCCACAGGGCCCAGGTTGAGGCGGAGCAACAGGTCGGGCAGGGGCCGGAGAAGCCTGCACAAGGACTCGCCCTCTCGGCACACCAAGTAGAGTGTGTTGCCAACTGTTTTTTTCAGATGGGGGTGTTTGTGTTCTGGAGGGGGGGGGCTTATTTTGGTAAGGCCGAAGATGAAGGCAAATGTTTTTTTATATGGGGGTGTTTGTGTTCTGGAGGGGGGGGGCTTATTTTGGTAAGGCCGAGGATGAAGGCCAATTGGAAGGACAAGTTTTGTTATTCCTCCCCAGGTTGTGGGAGTGAGATATGTTTTTGACTGTTTTTTGGGGGTCTTGTCTGTTTTTCTGTTTCATGTGGGAAGGGCGCTGAGTTTGTTAAATAAAGCTTTTTATTTATTTAGCTTGTCCAGGTGTCATGTTTCAAGTGGTTGTTGCGTTAACCGGCTGAGGGCTTGCGGAGCGGCTGCATTCAGGTGCGTTC
Source organism: Somniosus microcephalus (assembly GCF_052327205.1). NCBI lineage: Eukaryota > Metazoa > Chordata > Chondrichthyes > Squaliformes > Somniosidae > Somniosus > Somniosus microcephalus. The sequence goes on along the minus strand of NC_140998.1, from coordinate 27,611,050 downwards.
ATTGCCACAAGCCATTCCCTGACAGGGGGCCTAGAAGTGTCGTTCAATAAGCCGCCGGCGGACGGCCCTTGGACCTTGTGGCTCCCTCCTGGGCTGGTACTCCTCCTCCGCCTCCTCCTCCTCATGGTCCTCCTGCTCGTCCTCCTGAGGTGGTGGTCCAACGCGAGGTGGCAGTGCCTGAGTCCTGCGGATAGCCAGGTTGTGCAGCATGCAGCAAACGACGACGAACTGGGAGACTCTATCCGGCGAATGCTGTAGAGATCCGCCGGAACGATCCAGGCAGCGGAACCGTTGCTTGAGGACGCCAATCGTTTGCTCTATGATGTTCCTTGTGGCTTGATGGCTTTCGTTGTATGCCTCCTCCGCAGGGGTCCTGGGCGCGCGGAGCGGGGTCATGAGCCATGTACACAAAGGGTAGCCCTTGTCCCCAATAAGCCATCCCCTTGGTGGAGGCTGTGCCTCGAACATGTCAGCCACAGTAGTCTGGCGCAGGATAAATGCATCGTGGCTGCTTCCTGGAAAGCGGGCATTGACAGCTAGGATGCGCTGCCTGTGGTCACACACCAGCTGTACATTGAGGGAATGGTAGCCCTTCCGGTTGCGGTAATCCTCGGCATTGTCGATAGGTGCCCGCAAAGCCACATGCGTGCAGTCAATGGCGCCCTGCACCATGGGGAAGTCGGCGATCCTGGCAAATCCGACTGCACGCTGCTCCTGCCTCTCTAGGGTCATGGGGAAGGAGATGAATTGGTGTCTCCTTGCGAAAGGGGCATCGGTGACCTGCCGGATGCAGCGATGCACGGCGAACTGGGAGATGTTCGCTATGTCCCCAGCAGCGGCTTGGAAGGAGCCGCTTGCATAAAAGTTCAGAGCCACCGTGACCGTCACTTCCACCGACAGAGACGTCCTGCACATCAGCTGTGGACGCAGATCTCTGTGAAGCAGCTGGCAGATCTCTGCAACCACCTCCCTTCTGAAGCGCAGCCTCTTAACACAATGCGCGGCAGTCATGGTGAGATAGGACACCTGCTGCCGGTATTCCCTGAGTGGGTAAGGCCTACGTTGCTGACCCTGATGGCCCCTCTGCGTCTAGGCATGGCTGGCCCTCTCACACAGCGTCTGCGAGCCCTTCGCACATAATGCTGGAACTGAGGGTTGGAACCCCATGCAGCCCCCATAATAAACTTGCAAACAGTGAAATCACAATTTCCAAGCTCTGGCCAGAAGCCAAAAATACCTCTCCTATGTTGTCCCAAATCAGTAAGGTCTGTTCCTTGGTCTCTGTCCAGAAATCCAAAGCACTAAAGTCATGGCAGCAAAATGGCTGGCCTTTATAGTTCAGTCTAAGTGCCCTTTAATTAGCGCTCCCCGAGGCCCGCAGGGCCTCTGCTGCGTTCCAGTTCACAGTTCTTAACAGCGCCACGCCCACATTGGGCGGGCACCACTGAATTTCCGGTTTGGGGCGCACAATCAGCGTTGCACGACGAAATGACGTCATAAGCTGCGCGCGCAGCTGAGCGGGCACAAACACTTTGCGCCGGCGCTAAATGTCAACTGAAGTTGGGCGTAGGTGCAGTTTGGACTGCGCCCGGGCGCTAAGTGCCTAGCGCTGGAAATCTACCCCTCTTAAGGCGTTAACGGCTGGCGAACGCTACTGAATTTCTAGGCCCATGGGTTTTGAAAAAAAAAATCTTTGGACACTTTTGCTTACTAGTTATTATAAAAATATAGGACGTGAGGGGGGGAGCTGGTTGACAGTCAGGAATCATCCAATCAGTAAAGAAGTGTTTATGTGCCTTCCCGATTGTGGTGGGGTGGCGGTGCACAAGCGCACGACCGGGCAAGACAATTAAACTCATCCCAACGGGCACCGACCAAAGATCTTTCAGCACTCAAGCAAGCGGCATAAAGAGAGAGACTGCAATCACCGGTCTCATCTGCTCTGCCGCTGGACTGAAAGAACCCTACTGTTTTGCCAGATGGAAGTAGATATTGATGATTGTTCTACATCGCAGCCTGTCAGAGATAACCTCATCTCACATCTCGGAATGCACTTATTTCATGTTCAACCTGTTTTCTCTGGGTGGGTGGGGAGGGGGGAAGATTAATCTCCCGCTCGTCAAGGTGAAAGCTTTACAGAGCAGAACATCTTGCTTTGCCATGGCCAGTGATAGACGCTGTCATCAATCGCTCCATGGGCAGGCTGATCCATGGTCTGCGTTCAGCATCCAAGCTCTGCCGACGCTACCTTGACAACATGCTTCAACCTCAACCTCCGATCACCCCGCTCCGCACCATTGTGACATCGCCAGTCCCACACCATATGGTCTGGTGGTCTTTCAGCAAGAATGCCTAATTAATAGCTAAATTATAGGCAAATTCTGTGCTAAGGACTTGAGTCCACAGGGTCCAAGGTTAAGTGTGTTCAAACTAATTTCATATAAGACACTTGTCAGAAAGAAGGGACATGCATTCCCTGTGTCAGGGGTAGATTCTGACTCGGATTTACAGGAAGTAAAAGGACCGTGTTCTAATCCACTGTTCTACAGCTTTGAGGTCCTGGTAAAGAATGAATTAGTGTGTGGAACAGTGCATGAAGACAGGAAGCCAGATATCTGCACCCATACGGCTGCAGATCATTTGAGTAATGCCTACTGAACATACTTAACATTGCTCATTAGAATATATTACAGATACTGTAGCACAGATGAGCTTTGAGCCCCTATGTCACGGATATTGTAATACAGATGAGCCCTAAATCCCTATGTTACAGATATATGTAATATAGATGAGCTTTGAGCCCCTATGTCACAGATCCTGCAGTACAGATGAGCCCTGAACCCTTATATTACAGATACTAGTACAGATGAGCATTGAACCCCTATATTACAGATACTGTAGTACAGACGAGCATTGAGCCCCTATATTACAGATACTGTAGTACAGATGAGCTTTAAGCCCCTATGTAACAGATCCTGTGTGGTAAACCACTGTTTGTATTCCACTGTGTACATGCCTGGACATGCCTCGGCTGACTCCTCCCACAAGTCCTAGTATAAAGGTGACTGCTCCCCAGCCCCTTTGTATTCTGGACCGGTCGACCACTCGAGGCAGACCTTCATTCTTTTGTTAATAAAAGCCTTTAGTTACTCTCTTAACTCTCAGTCCTTTATGAGTAATTGATAGCGCGTCATCCTGTAACACAGATGAGCCCTGAATCCGTTACAGATACTGTAATACAGATAAGCTTTGAGCCCCTATGTCACAGATCGTGTAGTACAGGTGAGCCCTGAATTCCTATGTTACAGATCCTGTAGTACAGATTATCCCTATGTTACAGATATTTAAAGGATCTTCAAAGTCAGTATTTATGGCCAAGTTAAAAACCCAATACATCCATTGTATTTTCCCTGAGTCTGGTAACTGACTGCTGGTACAATGAGGGTCAGATATGCTTCCAAAATCTTTTTTCTATTATTGAGGATAACTCCAAGTTTCCTGCTGTCCTAGGAGAGCTTTTTCTCCCTGTTTCCATACACCTGGGCCTTACAGTATTGAGCGAATCAGAATGGACAATATTATCGACCCCCCCAGATGTCCACCTGCGATATTTATGAAGTTCGAAGTGAGCCAATTCTATCCCAGCAGACTTGTGTAACTTTTCCTCCCTTGAGCCTTATTAGTCTGTTTTTTTCATGCTTGAGAAAGTGCAGCTGTGGTAATTTAATTTCAACTCTCAGCAGCAGGGGAGAATTAAATAAAAGTTTCTTTGTAAGTAATGTGTACTCAATGAATTCATTTAATAATTGAAACTCCTTAGGGCCTTGAAGTTTTAATCCTCTAAAATATGTAATCTACTTCGTCATTTGGAGAGAAGATTATTTTTACATAAATTGCTTGTTATTGAAATAATTAACACTTAAAAGAAATCAGCTATAAATCCATTAACGGTGTGCTACTGAAATATTCATGTTCGGTTGCATTTGTTCATTTTTTTAAATATAAATTATAATTATGCTCATCATAGTCTTTAAAGATGGAGTCTTGTTTTAGAGAATAAATATTCACAAAAAGTCATCATTGCCTTTCACATCCCTTTTTTGTCATCTCTTGAAGCTGTTTTTAAATACATTTGACACAAAGTTCTCCATCTACCAGTGTTGTCATGACCTGTCTGATTTTTGCACCTAGAGTTGTGGAAAAACTATACACTTTCCATGATCTCCAACTTGTCCAAAACTCTGATCACACATTTCCAGCCCTGCACTAATCCCGTTCATCCATTGTGAAGGAATGAGCCATATAACCTATTCAGAAAAATACACCATTCTATGAAAGAATTCTGGCCTTTTTAAAACATGACAAACTGGGTCTGGAAATCTAGAAACCTAACTATGAAAAAGTTATGAAAGCATTCTGGCTATAGAGATAAGATAGTTGTTGACACTGAATCAATAACCTTATTGAAACAGAAGGTTAAAGGCTCCGGTAGTCTGAACCTTTCGGAATGAAACAATGGTTCACCCTGGACAAGGTATTCTAATTTACACTTCGTAAAGAAGCACATAAAAGTAAGAAACATCTGCCTTCGTAAAAATGACATCAAGTAAAACACACCTGCCGTTACACCATTTTTTATGGTAACCTTGGAACACCTAGAGAAGAGACATAATTCTGTAATGCTACCAGCTGAGGTGACTGTGAATTACAGGGATCAGCAGAAAAATGACTAGAGATAATTAGCTTACATCAGCAGAAAACCTTAAAGGAAATACCATTGGAAAAGGGTATAAATATTGAACTCTCAAATGGGATAGTAGACTCGCTTTAAAGGGACAAAGCGATTCTCGGCTTCAGAGGCGGCTCTGTAAGTCTCCAACTCTTTGTACCTCGGGGATCAAAGGTATTTGATTTTGGTGGATATCCTGAATAGAACTTTAAGAACTGTAAAACTGTAGCAAAGTTAAGATTTGAGAGTAAGTTTCTCTGATAATAGGATTGTAAGCTTTCTCTTTTTGGAACTGTTACTGTTGTGATTGACTCACCAACTGTAAACTGCTTGTCGGTTCTTTAATAAATCTATATATTTTTAGAATTGTCTCGCATAAGACTTCTGTATCAAACTCGTGAACTCAATCTCTGTACACTCTTTGGTGAGGAGTTGCAGAATTCAGGGGGAGTTTTCCGGACTCTCTCAATATCCAGAACATTACAGTCTAGCTAAACTTATTAAAAGTGCTATCTGGAGGACGGTAACATTTTCAGGTTGTTCCTTTCCTTTAGGGAGAGAGAGTTCAGACCTTTAGACCCAATTAAGCGTCTTTAGGATTTGGCTACTTCTAACTTTAGGTGAAAGTGAACGTCTGGGGAATACGCCTGATCTGGGGTAGCCCTAAAGGGGCTAGGACTAGTAATTATCCCTTCAGTCCATCACCCTTGCCCTTACTGATTGACATTTGCTCCCCATCCCTCAACACATTCAATTCAAATTCCAATTCCTTGATCCACCCTTTCTCTGCAATCTCCCTCAGTCTTGTAGTCCCTCCCAATGCTCCTTTGATTTGAGCCTTCTGTGAATCCCCTTACGCCCTTCGTCCCACCATTGGTGGCATGGCCATCAGCCACCTCAGTCCTACTGTCTGGGTCTCCCTAAGTTTCTCAAACTCCCTCTCCACCTTTAAGAACCTCTTGAAAACCCATTTCTTTGTTCAAGCTATGGGCCACCCTAACTAACCTGTTCCTTCCCAACTCAGTCTCCATTTTTTTCCTATTCCTATTCATGAAGCACCTTGGAACATTCTTTATGCTAAAGGTGCTACATAAATGCATGTTGGTGTGAGGTGCATAACTTCTACCTCCTTGTCTGTGACTCCTAAGTGACTGCCTGTGGAAGAAGTGCACGGCTGGCTGGCTGTTGAGGTTCATTGTGAACCAGATGGGTTTCTGGGTTCCTTGTGCCTCCTTGTGCTGGACCGCCAAAGTCTTGCAGTTGGTTCATCCCTGCCTGCTGCTGAAGCTGGCTGGACCTGCTTGCTTTTTGGTGCCTATAATGGCCATTATGTGCTGGCCTATCCCAGGGAATACTCAGTTCCCTGGGTGAAAAGTTTTAGTTAAAAAAGGAAATAGACCCTGTGCACCAGTCCTCTACCATTATAATGCTGCCCAGGGAGTTCTGGATAGGGAGGGACAGAGTTTGGTATACCATTGAAAAGAGATGGGAGGGGGAATTCCTGGCCTGCTCCTTCATTGTCCATCGGAAATGTTGCTGGACGACCAGGGCAGAGGCTCATAAAAATGGTGGCGGTCTCTCTTTGTCTTTGTTTCTCTCTCTCTCTCTGTTTCTCTCTCTCTCTCTCTCTGTTTCTCTCTCTCTCTCTCTATGTTTCTCTCTCTCTCTGTGTTTCTCTCTCTCTCCTTGTGTTCCTCTCTCTCGCTCTCGCTCTCACGCTCTCTCTCTCTCTTGCTCTCTCTCTTCTTGTGTTTCTCTCTCTCTCTCTACCCTTGTGTTTCTCTCTCTCTCTCTCCCCTTGTGTTTCTCTCTCTCTCTCTCTCTCCCCCCTTGTGTTTTTCTCTCTCTCTCTCTCTCTCTCTCTCCTTGTGTTTCTCTATCTCTCTCTCTCTCCCCTTGTGTTTCTCTCTCTCTCTCTCTCTCTCCTCCCCCCCTTGTGTTTCTCTCTGTCGCTCTTTGGCCTAGAAATTCAGTTGTTAGCACCAGCCGCTAGCGCCTTAGGAGGAGGAGAAGTGGGGCGCTAAGCGGCTAGCGCCCGGGCGCGGCGCGATCTGCCCCTCTCACGAACTTCACTCAAGATTTAGCGGCGGCGCAAAACCGCTGCGCCTGCTCAGCTGCGCACGCAGATCCTGACATCATTTCATGTTGCAACGCCCTTGGTGCGCCCCGAACCGGAACTTCAGTGGCGCCGCCCTTCTGTGCGCCTGGCACCCCCAGCGACTGGTAAAGGGGAATGATTCCCAGTCACTGTGGGGCGCGGGGGACGCTATTTAAAGGAGACTCCTCTTGCATTATAAATGGCAGCCATTTTGTGGCAATCCTTCTGTGAGAGAGACAAAGGGAGAGAGCTTTCTGCTTTGACTCAGCGCTCGCACAGGTACTTCTGGTTTCAGGCCAGAGCTTTGCACTTGGATTTAACTTTCAGTGCCATAGCCTTGAGTCGCCACATATAATGGGGGCTGCAATGGGTGGAAACGTTGGCTTACTGCATTGCATTCAAAGGGCTCAGACGCCGTGAGAGAGTGCCAGTCATGGTCAGATGGAGAAGGGCCAACAGGCGTCGGCACAGGAGGCCTTACCCACCCAGGGTATACCGCCAGCAGTTCTCATATCTGAACATGTCTGAGGAGCAGTGTATTTGGAGGCTGAGATTCAGAAGGGAGGTGGTCACTGAGATTAGGCACCTGCTTCGCAGAGACCTGCAGCCACAGCTGAGGAGCAGGACGTCTGTCGGTGGCAGTGAAGGTGACAGTGGCTCTCAACTTCTATGCCACCGGCTCCTTCCAATCCACTACTGGGGACATTGCCAACATCTCCCAGTTCACGGTACATTGCTGCATCCGCCAGGTGACCAATGCCCTTTTCAGAAGGAGACATCAGTACATCTCCTTCCCCATGACCCTGGACAAGCAGCAAGAGCGTGCAATGGGATTTGGGGGAATAGCAGGCTTCCCCATGGTCCAGGGCACCATTGACTGCACGCATGTGGCTTTGCGGGCACCTCTAGAGAATGCCGAGGATTACCGCAACCGGAAGGGCTACCATTCGCTCAACGTCCAGTTGGTGTGTGACCACAGGCAGCTCATGCTAGCTGTCAATGCCCGCTTTCCAGGCAGCAGCCACGATGCCTTCATCCTGCGCCAGACTTCTGTGGCAGACATTTTCGAAGCCCAGGCTCACCCACAAGGATGGCTTCTCAGGGACAAAGGCTATCCTTTGTGCACCTGGCTGATGACCCCGTTCCGTGCGCCCAGCACCCCTGCTGAAGAGCAATACAATGACACCCATCAAGCTACCAGGAACATCATTGAGCACACAATCGGCGTGTTCAAGCAACGGTTCCGCTGTCTGGACCGTTCTGGAGGAGCCCTACAGTACTCGCCTGAGCGAGTCTCCCATTTCGTTGTAGTGTGCTGCATACTGCACAACCTGGCTATCCTCAGGACTCAGCCACTGCCAGCAGACATAGGAGGAGGTGGAGCACCAAGATGGGAGGGAGGCACAAAGTGCAAGGGCCGTCCGTCGGCGGCTTATTGCAACTCGGTTCTGGGCCACCTCTCAGGGAATGGCTTGTGCCAATGAAAGAACATTGGCTCTGCAAGCCCTCAGCCGGTCAAGGCAACAAATAGTTCAAAGTGCAAACATGGACAATCTGAATAAAGAAAATTTTTAATTTGCAAGCTCTGTGCCCTTCCCGCATGACAAACTAATTCAGATAAACCCCCCAAAAAACAGTCAGACATAACTGGCTCTCACAACCTTCAGAAAATGAAAAAAACAGTTAAACAAAAATGACCATGATCCACGGCCTTCATATATAAAAAAAACATTCTCGGCGTTCATATATAAACACAACATTTGGCCACACCTTCTACTTTTTCCCCTGTGAGGGTGATCCACCTCGCTTCCGCGAATGGCCCCTTCCCGCCCTGCAGCTCCTCCTCAATGGGACCCCAGTGGCTGCAGCAAGGCTGGGGGAAGGCTGCTGAGGGTCAGATGGTGAGACGCCAGATGCCCTTGGGGGGTGGTCTGGACCAGCTCTGGGCATGGAGGGCCCGGCTGCTGACTGCTCCAACTCTGCTTAGGCGGCAGCAGTCTGTCACAGAATCACAGAATCACAGAAATCACACAGTGCAGATAGAGGCCATTTCGGCCCATCGAGCCTGCACCGACACATATCCAACCCGATCCCCGTAACCCCTACATCAACACATATCCCACCCGATCCCCGTAACCCCACGTATTTAATCCCCCTAACACTAAGGGTCAATTTATCATAGCCAATCAACCTAACCTGCACATCTTTGGACTGTGGGAGGAAACCGGAGCACCCGGAGAAAACCCACGCAAACATGGGGAGAATGTGCAAACTCCACACAGTCACCCGAGGCCGGATTCGAACCCGGATCCCATGCGCTGTGAGGCAACAGTGCTAACCACTATGCCACCGTGCTGCCACCGTCCTACGGGTGGTGGCAGCTGCAGTGGAGGAGTGACACTGTTGGCTGCAGGAAGGCTGCCAACCTGACAGAGCACAGGCACTCCCTGGTCGGCTGATACACTGGCACTCGCACGGGCCAGCACTGCAGCATGCGCAGCAATCTGCTGAAGCACAGACTGCTGGGCTGCTGCGGTGCAGCGAGGGCCCCGACGATGCCTGGCCGATCCAGCGAGGGTGGCAGCAGTTAGTGCCAGTGTGGCCCTGATCTGTGTCTGCATCAGATCAGCCAGTGAATGCATGGCATGACTGAGCACTTGGCTGGAAGCCGCCTGTGCTGCCGCGAAGTCCTGCAGACTCCTTTCCTGTGCTGCACTGAATTCTTGCAGACTCCTGGCCTGTGCTGCCCCGAATTCCTGAGCACTCCTTACGAGTGACTCTATGGAGTCAGGCATCCTTGCCACTGCAGCCATGAGCTCAGTGTGCCTGCGCTCAGCCTGGGCGCCCATTTCACCAAGGAGCCGCACCTCCTCTGCACTCACCGTAGCAGGACTGGAGGCCGCACTCACCCTCCGGGGAGAAGGCCGCCGAGCTTCCCCACCCCTCCCGCGTTGCTGCAGCCCGCTGGGCCCCAGAGCTTCACTCTCCTCAGACCCTTCCCCACTGCTCCCCTCCAGGGAAGGCGTGTCCCCATCATGGCCATGGGCTGCCTCGGCTGAGGGTGGCACTGATGGGCCAGCTTCCTCTTCCTCCTCCTCGAATTCTGAATCACTGACAGTGGCAGCTTGAGGGCCCGCCTCCTCACCTGGCGAATCAGCATCTGAAAGCAGGGAGGCACAAGAGTTGCTTTAGAGTGAGGACAGGGCAGCAGCGAGGGAGGCATGAGTGCTGCTATGCACTGCATTGGTTTGATAGTGGCAAAGGATGCTGGTGTGAGGCACAAGTGGAAAGAGAGAGGTCAAAAAGGTGATGACCTTACCATTGCTGTCCAGAACAGGGTCGACATCTCCACTGGCGACGGGGCCAATCACCCGGTGTAAAGTGCTGAATGTGCAAGTGGTTTTCATGAGGGTCCCATAGCTCTTGGATGAGGGCTGAGCATTGGGGCTTTCAGGTCCCTTTGGCCAGAAACTGAGGTGCACATGCAGGGATGAACAGGATAGTGGAAAGGATACTCAACCTGACAACCCGAGTGAGGTCGTTGAACTTTTTCCTGCATTAAGTGGAGTCCTGGCAACCATGCTGTTGGTGGTCACCCTGTTTGCCACCTCCCTCCAGGCTTTTCGGTATTCGCTGGGAAGCGGCCTCCTCCCACTGTCAGGGAAGAGGACAGGTCGACTGCGCTCTACTGCGCCAACCAGTAGCCTCAGGGCACCCTCGCTGAAGCGCTCCGCTCGCTCCCTAGCCTTCTGCATGGTCCTGGGCGTAGAAATGATGATCCAGCAATGGTCAGGCCTTGCTTCAGGGCTGCAGTGTGCAGGGCGTTACAGCCAAACAAGTCTACCCTCCCCCTTTAAGAGCTGACCGGCGCCAGCGTGCCCGCCCTTGGTGTTAGCGCCTCGGCTCGCTGGCTTAGCGCCTTATGATAGTCGTGCATCGCCTGCTTTAGCGCAGCAGCAACCTCTTGGGGCAATGCAACTCAATTTCGGCGAAGGTGGTGCTAAGTTGCGCCGGGAGCTAAATTTAACAAACGCCCAGCTGTAGCACCCCAAACATGGCGATACTGAATTTCTAGGCCTTTGTGTTTTGTAAGGTTCCCAAAATTCTGCAGATTCCCTCAAACCAAGAAGATTACCCCAAAAGAAGAGATTGTTGGCCTGTTTTAAAGAATGTTGGGCCAAAAAGGGGCTTAAAGTTAAAACCCCAGGATGTTGGTTATTTTAAATGTCATGTCCAGGCCTGTGGAAGGCTGCGACAAAGGGGTTGGGATGGGCCTTTGTAAAACAAGCAGTTTGGGTATTGGCATAGGTCAAACTGTCTGGGAATGTTCTGGACTGTCTCAGTCATACATACATAATGACAATATGCCTACAAAAGAGCAGTTCCTGCCAAAATTACAGAGCCATCAAGAGTATGCGTAATGCAGTACATGCCACTGACCAACAAAAGGGACCCTGGCCCCAGCAGGAGAAGACAAAACTTACTAATCGGACCAAAGATTAAGCAGTCATTTAAAGCCAATTTAGGTTTCGACGGGCCATCCCGAACCTAGTTTACACCAACTTAAATCAATTAGAAATGGATGGGACCAGCTCGAAACCCATTAAAGAATTCAAAACTATTAAAGTTAACGAGCCCGCCAAAATTGACAATGGGCCAGAGAAGATTTGGCGGGCAGATAAGCAAGGCCTCAAACGGTATAATTGGGGCCTGCTTTTTCAGTAAAAGGGGAGACACAGCCACACGGAGAAAGAAGAAGAGAGCAGTTCGGTTTCGCCCCGTTCGACACAGCACGACTCGTATAGAGAAGAAGAAGAAGAAACGGACTTCAAAATCCAAGTCAAATCACAAAAGTATCCCATCGAACATAAGAACATAAGAAGTAGGAGCAGGAGTAGGCCATACGGCCCCTTGGGCCTGCTCCACCATTCAATAGGATCATGGCTGATCCAAACCTAGACTCACGTCCACTTCCCTGCCCGCTCCCCATAACCCCTAATTCCCTTATCAGCTAGGAAACTGTCTATCTCCGTTTTAAATTTATTTAATGTCGCAGCTTCCACAGCTCTCTGAGGTAGCAAATTCCATAGATTTACTACCCTCTGAGTGAAAAACAACGCCTCGTGGCAACCAAGGGCCCTAAGAAACAAACAACCAACAATATTACCAACAACTAGTAATATTGGGCCACCACGACCAACAAGAAACCAACCTGGAAGAAACCAAAGATTCGCAAGTTTGTTTCCACTCTACAAACTATCCTGACTTACCCCTGGGTAAGATTTGATGAAAAGACTCTAAACCCTATTGCTGACCAAAGGAAATTGGGTACTTACCCGATAGATCCAATACGCACCCGACCGCATCAGTGGACACGCGAAGACTGAAGAAGCAACGCAGGTGAAGTCTTCTACTGTGTCTGGGGTATGGCAGGCCCCAACCACCACATCTAGAGAACCCCGAAATCGCAAACCTCTACAACTGTCAAGAAAGTCATTTGGTGAGCATTTTCCCTGGTCCTCTGGAGTCCAACTTAGTCAGTGTAGTGGGATTGGGAGGGGTGAAGTATTTTGTCTATTGTTATTCTCCCTCATATATTTCAAAGTGTTCCCCCTTTTAGAGTGATAAGATTATTGTTGTGTATATTTTCCTGTCTCAAATAAAATCCAAGCTCTTTTCACTAACTCAGTTGTCTGTTGCAATTTCATTACAACCCCCAAATAAGTCCAAAGTCTAGAACCAAGGGAGTGGGAGCAATTCAAACCGCTCAGGAGTCAGTGGCAAAGCTGACCACACACACCACCCCTACAGAAAATGGCGACCACGGCAGGACTTTGGCAAAAGGGATGTAATGCAATAGACCCTGTGTTTGATGAAAGAAGGAAGATGGAAGAGAGAATTTCGTCTTATGTGTTTGAGAAGGTGAATATCACCAAAAAATAGGTGACCAGTCTGTTGCGCGCTGAGCGTCCCATGGACGCTGCAACCAAATGGACTGAGAGCAAGGGTCATAAGAAGTCGGTGGAAAAGGCCATCTGGTTGGTCTGCGCCCTGTGACAGATCCAGCTTTTAGATCAGCACATTAAAGTGTTAACAGAAGAGCTGCAGGAGGCAGCCAAACTGTCTCACGCAAGAGCTATAGCAGGGGAGGGATTACTGCAGGAATTACAGGCCCAAAGTCAGGAGAAGTTACAGGTAGCGGAGAAACACAGGAACAGACATGAGTATTTTTGGTGTCAAGTCAACGAGGCTAAAAGCAACGAGTTAGTGTTAAGAGAAGAGAATGCTCACCTAACCAAACAGTTAAAAGAACAGGAAGAGAGGTTAAGAGACGTGCAGGCAGCTTATAAGGTAGCAAGCACTAGGGTTTTTGAAGCGGGAGATCACGGCTCCTGCCAAAAGCAGATCAACAGTTTAAAACTTGCTCTGTCCAGGGCAAAAGGCATGGTATGCCTAGTGAGCCTGGGTGCGGCCCAGGTGGACCTGGAAGTAGAAAGAGAAACTGTTCAGATGTCACCTGTGGTGCCGGGGGACAACCTGGTTGGGCAGCAGGAGGGACAAGCAATCTGTAGGGAGGGCAGGGAGGAGTGCACACCACCGCCACCTGTGGCGCCGGGTTTTGACTCGGTTTGGCAGCAGGCAGAGGTGGGCAAGCCAATGCAGGAAAGGTTGGAGCCGGGGCCAATGTGCCCGGCTCTACAGCAAAAGTTTGGCCCGCCCGGCGGTGGTGGGGGCCAGGGGTCCCTTAAAAGCCAATTCGTGATTCCCCATGGTACCCAACAGCTTAGGGCTATGGTAAGCCACCTGAACAAACTCACCCGCCAGGGAGACCCCTCATTCCACTTCATGGAAGTGGAACAAGCAGCAGGCATCAACGAGTGCGACGACTCTGAGATGGCCAAAATGCTTCTGTTCTCTTTGGATGGCAAGCTGTACCAGTCCCTCTCTGCTGAAAGCAAGAAGGGGCAGGGCGAGTACGCTGCCATCCGGGAGCAAGTTCTGGAGGCGATGGGGATGAACGACGGTAGTCCTTTCTCCCGGGTGGAGAAGACTACACAGTTAGCAGGAGAGACCCCACAGGCTTTCGCAGACAGGCTGTGGCCTGTGTTTAAGAGTGCCTGTAATGGGGATCTCGACTGGACTAATTTGAACCAGGACGAGCTGGCTCACTGGCTCCGGAGTCTGGTGGCAAACAGCTTGCCACAGATCAGAGCCAAGGCCGAGCTGTGGTTTGATCCAAAGGGCCCCCAAGTCACCGAGGAGACAGCGGTCAGACAACTGACCCTGGCTTACCGCAACGGTAGAGGGGTAGAAGAACCACAAACGAATTAAAACCAAGCCAAAGTAAGAAGGAATGGCACCAGGAAGGGGGTAACCCTTCCGATACGAGGCATAACTGCTTCGGGTGTGGGAAAAGTGGGCATTGGAGAAGGGACTGTAGAAATCCCTGGAAGGAGAGTGTGGGGAAAAACTCCCTAGCTCCTGCCCCAAAGACAGAAACACCGACCTCTCCCCCCACAGTTGATTCATTAGTAGCTGCATTTCGAGTTTTGTTGGCTGGCCCAGGGAAGGTGCTTTAACTCCATCTGCCCCACCCAACACAGACTTATGACTAGAGCCAGCGCAGCCTGTCTATCTGTGTCCCCTTGAGTACGATGTATGGAAGAGACCGCTTGTTAAGATGGAGGTGGAAAAGGTGAAAGGGACCTATCTGTTGGACATGGGCGCATCGAGCACCATAGTCTATTCAGATAACTCCGCCACCTCACCTCTGTCTAACGGGGTCCCGTACAGCTTAGTGGGCAGGCAGGCTCATTCTCTATCCCGCTGTCCATTCATTTAGGAGCACTCCACACCAAGTGGACTTGTGTTTTAATGAAGTGGGAGCAGGAAGGGAAAGGGATCCTGGGGGCTGATTTTATCATAGGCCACAGGATTCTAGTGGATCTTAGGAACCACTGTCTGTGGGGAGCATGCACTGGCAAAGAAAGTGAAGTGGCAGTTATCCCAGAGAAACAGGGCAAGGGGACCTTGTGTACCCTAAATCCAAAGGAGGGTTACGACCTCTAACAAATGGTCAGTAACACTCCAGTGGAGTACCAGGCATTTGTGCGAGCATGCCTCGGCGCATTTGCCACTCACAAGCATGATTGTGGGAGGGTGAACGGGGTTGAAGTAAGTGTAGATGGGGACCCCATGACCCGACCACAAAAGCAGTATAATTTCCCCAAAGAGGTGGAGGTGTTGAGATACCGCGGCAAACGTGGGAGTCGAGACCAGAGTTGGTGAAACACAACTGCTTTAATCTACATCATGGCAAAGAGAGAGCTTGAAAAGCCCGTGCAACCACTTAAATACTCCCCAGACAGGAAGTGCTCCCGGCAGCCTGTCCCTGTGGGAAACAAGTTGCTGGAGGAAAGGGCCCCCGGCTGGGGGCGGCTGCTGCCGGCAGTGCACCTGCGTAAACTGTCCGTGCCGCCGTGAGCGGATTATGTCCAATGGTGGCGTGTCGCCACAGAGCTCCCCCCAGAATCCGCTTAGGAGGAGTGGACGAGTCGTGACGGTGGTCTAATGGTTCTGCCGGAGCGGCTCTGAGTGGTCGCCGGTCTAGTTGGTGGGGCCGGGCGGTTCGCTGGCGGGACGGCCTCTAGTTGGAGGTCGGGCCACAGGGACCTGTTCCCCTGGTTCTGTGTGTGCTGGTTTGAGCCGGTCGATGGAGATTGTTTCGACCCTGTCGCCGAGTCGCAGCTTGAAGACCTTGTCCCCGGTTTGTAGTACCTCGTACGGTCCGTCATATGGGGGTCGCAGGGGTCCGCGGTGCGCGTCGTGTCGCACGAAGATGAAGCGTGCCTGCTGTAAGTTTGGCGGGACGTGAGGTGCGAGTTCGCCGTGTCGGTTGACCGGAATTGGGGCGAACTGCTGAGCGGAAGAGAAAGAGTTGAGCCGCTGCTGTTCGGCCGACCAAGGCGTGGTAGCCTCCGGGAGGAATTCGCCTGGTACACGCAGCGGTTGTCCGTAGACTAACTCAGCTGCTGAGGACTGGAGGTCATCCTTGACCGCGGTGCGAGGCCTAGTAGCACCCACGGTAGGCGGTCCGTCCAGGTACTGTCCTGCAGGCTGGCGCGGAGTGAGGCCTTGAGTGACCTGTGGAAGCGTTCACAAAGCCCGTTGGCCTGCGGGTGGTACTCCGTGGTTCGGTGGAGCGTCACCCCGAGGTTGCATGCTGTGGCCGTCCAGAGTTCGGAGGTGAACTGGGCGCCTCTGTCGGAGGTTATGTCGGCTGGTACACTGAACCTCGCGACCCAGGTGTTAACGAACGCCCTGGCGATGTCGGCTGTGGTGGTGGAGGTCAGCAGCACTGCCTCAGGCCAGCGTGTGTAGCGGTCGACCATCGTGAGGAGATAAGTTTGGCCTTGCGATGGCGGCAGAGGACCGACGATATCGATGTGTACGTGGTCGAAGCGACGGCTGGGTACCTCGAAGTCTCCCAGGGGTGCTTTTGTGTGCAGCTGTACCTTAGCCCGTTGGCAGGTGAGGCAGGAGGTGGCCCAAGTCCAAACATCTTTGCTGAGGCCGCGCCAGATGAAGCGCTGGGAGAGGAGTTTGACGGATGCGCGGGAACCCGGATGGGAGAGCCCGTGGAGCGCGTCGAAGATGCGGCGGTGCCAGGTTGCAGGGGCGACTTGCCTGGGTTGGCCGAGTGAGACGTCGCAAGTGACTGCCGTGGCTTCGGGCCCATGCGCGACCTTGGCTAGGCGTAGCCCTGGCAGGCTGGTAGCCGCCGAGAGGAGGTCTGGGTCCGTGAGCTGGGCCGCTGCTAGTTGCGCGTAGTCGACCGCGAGGTGATTCGCGCAGATGGCGGGACGGGAAAGGCAGTCAGCAACAACGTTGTCTCTACCGGAGACATGCTGGATGTCCGTGGTAAACTCAGACACGGCCGCGAGCTGGCGTCGCTGCCTAGCGGACCAGGGTTCGGTGTTCTTGGCCATCGCGTATGTGAGCGGCTTGTGGTCCATGTACGCGGTAAAGGGACGGCCCTCCAGGAGGAACTTGAAATGGTGGACCGACAGGTGGAGCGCGAGGAGCTCGCGGTCGAAAGTAGAGTATTTGACCTCCGGGGGGCGCAGTTGGCGGCTGTAGAAGGCAAGTGGCTGCCACGCGCCATTGACCCACTGCTCGAACACGGCTCCGACCGCGTGGTCAGAGGCGTCGGTGGTGAGCGCGACCCGGGCATCGGCCCTCGGGTGCGCGAGCAGGGTGGCATCGACGAGCGCGTTTTTGGTGGCGTCGAAGGCGGCTGACGTGTCAGTGGTCCAGGCTACGGCCATCTTGCCGGATTTACCTCGGAGGGAGTCGTATAGGGGCTTCATGAGGGCTGCTGCTCTGGGGATGAACCTGTTGTAGAAGTTCACCATCCCGAGGAACTCCTGGAGGCCCTTAATGGTTTTGGGGCGGGGGAATTGCTGGACGGCCTGCACATTGTTGGGCAGGGGGACGGCCCCAGCAGGGGTGATGTGGTGGCCGAGAAAATCGATCTCGGCTAGGCCGAATTGGCACTTCGCCAGGCTGAGGATGAGCCCGTGTTGGGCTAGGTGCCCGAACAGGATGCGAAGGTGTTCGAGGTGTTCCTGTTGGGAGGAGCTGGCCATGAGAATGTCGTCTAGATAGACGAATAGGAAGTTCAGGTCCCGGAGGACTGAGTCCATAAGGCACTGGAAAGCCTGGGCTGCATTCTTGAGGCCGAAGGGCATTCTCAGGAACTCGAACAGGCCGAATGGGGTGATGATGGCCATTTTGGGGATGTCCGCGGGGTGTACGGGGACTTGGTGGTAACCGCGCACCAGGTCGACCTTGGAAAAGACGGTTCGTCCGGCCAGTCGGGCCGAGAAGTCCTGGATGTGCGCCACCGGGTATCGGTCGGGGGTGGTGGCATCGTTGAGGCGGCGGTAGTCCCCGCAGGGGCACCAGCCTCCGCCGGGCTTGGGGGCGATGTGGAGGGGCGAGGCCCAAGGGCTGCTGGAGCGGCGGATGATGCCGAGTTGCTCCATGGTGGTGAACTCGGCCCGCACGATTTCCAGCTTGGCCGGGTTGAGTCTGCGGGCGTGGGCAGAGACCGGGGGGCCGGTGGTGGGGATATAGTGCTCCACACCGTGTTTGGCGGCTTTGGCCGAAAAGGTCGGGTTAGTGAGGGCGGGAAACTCGGCTAGAAGTGCCGAGTAGTCGTCCGTGGCACTGGCGAGGCAGTAGGTCATCAGGCCAGCTGAACGGGCCAGGGTGAATGCGCCAGGGATGGGGGCCATAGTGTTGATGTCGATGAGGCGGTGCCTCGGAATGTCGACAAGGAGGCCGTGGGCGCGTAGGAAGTCGGCGCCGAGGAGTGGGCAGAGGACCTTGGCTGTGAGGAACTCCCAGCGGTAGCGGCGGCCTGCGAGGTCGAGCGTGACCATGCGGGTGCCGTATGTGCAGATGTCAGAGCCATTGGCTGCGGCCAGCGTGATACCTCGTGCGCCGCGTTGGATTTCGAGGGCGGAGGCGGGGGTGATGCTGTGCTGGGCTTCTGTGTCGCACAGAAATTGGCGGTTGGTGCTGTCATCGGTGACATACAGTAGGGGCCCCTTTTGCCCCGCGGCCATCGTGGGGGCCGGTGCGGGGGGGGGTTTGAAAGTGCACGGTGGCGTGCAGCATTGGGCCCTAGTGCCAAAACGGGTGTGGTAGGAGCAGTGACCCGGAGTGGAAGGGCGATCGGGCCTAGTGGGCTGGGGAGACCGCGTGGTCGTTGCCGTGAGGTCGGGTGCGACGTCACGGGCGGACTGCGCGGAGAGCAGCCGGTTGGCCTTTTCGGCTATCTCATTCAGGTCCGTGGAGCCAGACTCCACAATGAGCGGGCGGATGCTGGCGGGGAGCTGCCGAATGAAAAGCGTGCGAAAGAGGGCGCCGGGGTTTTTGTCATCCGAGAGGGACAGCATGTGGGAAAGCAGATCCGACGGTGAAGCGTCACCAAGGCCTGGGAGGTCGAGGAGTTGGCAGTTGCGCTGGTAAGAGGGCGCCTGAAATTTTTTAAGAAGCGCGGCCTTCAGATGTTCGTACTTGCCTTCCACTGGTGGATCCTGCAGCGCTGCCCAAACCTTGGGGACTGTGGCGTAGGTGAGAGAGGCGACGAGGTAGTCGTACTTCGTGGCGTCGACTGTAATGCTTCTCAGCCGGAATCTGGACTCGCTTGAACGAACCAGGCTTCGGCCAGGTTCTCCCAAAAGTTCGGTAGTTTAACCGTGACTGCGTTTGTATCCGCCATGCTAGCTTAGGATTCGTCCTGAGCGTCGGGGTCACCAGTGTTGAGATACCACGGCAAACGTGGGAGTCGAGACCAGAGTTGGTGAAACACAACTGCTTTAATCTACATCATGGCAAAGAGAGAGCTTGAAAAGCCCGCGCAACCACTTAAATACTCCCCAGACAGGAAGTGCTCCCGGCAGCCTGTCCCTGTGGGAAACAAGTTGCCGGAGGAAAGGGCCCCCGGCTGGGGGCGGCTGCTGCCGGCAGTGCGCCTGCGTAAACTGTCCGTGCCGCCGTGAGCGGATTATGTCCAATGGTGGCGTGTCGCCACAGAGGCAGACATGGAAAAGGTAATGACCTCTCTGGTCAAACAGGGGGTATTGAGACCGATAGCCACCCACGTAAACTCTCCACTGTGGCCGGTTAGAAAACCGGACAACTCCTGGAGAGCCATGGTGGACTATCAGGTACTCAATCAAAACATCCCCGCCTGTTCACCCACGGTCGCAGCTGTCGCCGAACTCATTGGAAGTATTCCAGCCTCCGCGACCACCTTCACGGTGCTGGATATTTCCAACGGGTTTTGGTCCATCCCTCTACGGAGAGAGGACCAGTACAATTTCGCCTTCACGTTTAAAGGCCAGCAATACACCTGGAACTGCCTACCACAGGGTTTCCACAATAGCCCCAGTATTTTTCACCAATGTATGGCAGATTGTTTAAAGAGCTTCAGCCAGCCTCAGCAGTTAGTTCAGTATGTGGATGACCTGCTCCTATTCACCGATGAAGGAGAGGAACACAGTCCACTACAGGCTGAACTGCTGGAGTTGCTCAGGCAAGAAGGATTTAAAGTAAACCCTAAGAAGGTACAGATCGGCCGACAGGAAGTAAAATTCCTCAGGCTGGCTGTGTGCGCAGGGGAAAGGGCCATCGATAAAGCCAGAAGGGAAGCAGAGCAGGAGTTACCAGCCCCCAATACAGTGACAGGAGTGAGATCTTTTCTAGGGCTAACCGGGTACTGCAGAGATTTTATTGAGGATTACGCAGCCACAGCAGCCCCTCTGCTCTGACTCCTACACAAGGGAGTGGAGTGGGTTTGGGATGAGGGTTGCGAGGCAGCATTTGTAAAACTCAAGCAAAATCTGCAGACCGCGCCGGCTCTAGGGGCCATTGATGGGGAAAAGGAGTTTTTCCTGGAGGTAGCAGCCAGCGGGGACAGTCTGAGTGCAGTGCTGCTCCAGGAGCGGCACAGTCAGCTGAGACCGGTGGTTTACTCCTCCAGGATACTCACGGATGTGGAGAAGGGCTATTCCAACTGTGAGAGGCACCTCCTCGCCACTCAGTGGGCTGTGAAAAGATCATTGGTCTTCACAGGTACCTCGCCCAACACCCTCCTCACCCATCACATGCCCACCCAAATGCTCCTAGATGGGAGAATTAAGGTTGGGACAGCCAGCAGTGCCCGCATTGCTCGCTGGACCCTGCTTCTCTCCCAGATGGACCTAAGGGTGAAAGGTCTCTGTGAGCCGAAGCTTGCAGCCAACATGATTTATCCAGGGACGGCCCACCGGTGTTCCGTTGAAGGAGTAAGGGAAGTCAACATAGGTTTTCTGGCTGTGATACACCCCACAGGCCGCAAAATCTAACTAGACGGTTCGAGCACAGTATCTGCTGGGGAACGACTCACGGTGTGGAATTTATGACCCAGGGGCAGACATTGCCCTGGCAATTAAACTCCCCAGCACCATGAGCACCCAGCAGGCTGAACTGTCCGCGGTAGTGTAGGTGGTTACACACCCCGAGAAATTCCCTACCCCTTACACGATTTGCTCGGACACCATGTTCACATGCAATTCGTGTACGGAATACCTGGCCATCTGGTCCCGTCGCGGATACACCTCCGCTGACGGGAGACCCCTGGCAATCAAGCCTCTGCTGGAGAAAATCATGACAGCCATAGGGGAGGAAGGGAAGGTCTATATCCATAAAGTTAAAGCCCATTCGAAGACGGAACCCATGCGGGAGGACAACCAAACGGCAGATGAATTGACCAAGCAGGGAGCCAGGGAAGGAGAGTTTTGGGACCCCTACCAGACAGGTTTGGTAGCTACAATTCAGGACAAGGGTGGTACACAAGGGGTAGTCTTGGTCCCGGACCTAAAGCAGGCCCAGGTACGGGATCCCGTCCTCAGAGCTGTCCTGAACGCGTTCACAAAAGGGGAGAAAGTAGAGGGCCCGTACGGCACAGCAGCCATCACCGTCAAGGAAGGCATGCTGTTCAGGGGGGAGCAATGAGTAGAGCCGCAGCAGCACCAAAGGGAATTCCTCCAACCGGCCCATGAGGGTCCAGGAGTGGGGCGTCCCAGGCCCGAGGCCACCTGGCAGCGGGTGGAGCAGGCAGGATGGTGGCCAGGACTGAGGGAACAGGCCGCGAGTTCTGTGCCGGCTGTCTGGTGTGTGCTGCCAATAACCCTGACCCCCAGAAAAGGAAGGTATCTTTGGGACACACCAGGAGGGTAGAGGGACCATGGCAGTCGATCCAGATCGATTACATCGGGCCCCTACCCACTGCCCAGGGAGGCTACAAGTACTGCCTAGTCCTGGTGGATGTGTTTTCAAAGTGGGTGGAAGCTTTTCCCTGCCGTACAGCTAACGCATTGGGTACAGCTAAGATCCTGGTCAGGGAAGTGTTCTCACGATGGGGACTACCACAGTATGTGGAGTCTGACCAAGGGAGTCACTTTACCGGACAGGTCATGCAGGAGAACCTCATGGTACTCGGCATCGAGGGGAAGTGGCATATCACCTACAACCCACAGTCATCGGGTCCTGTAGAGTGTTTAAACCGCACTGTAAGAGCCATGAAAGCTTAAGAAAATACTTTAAAATAGTGGTTAAATGGCATAATACAGTTAATTTACCTGACCGACTTATTGTATTAAGAAACCCCCTATTTTCTTGCTCCAGTAGTATAGTCCGAGACACCCCCTTCATTCTTGCCACAATGGTACAGTCCCTAAGCCACACATGGTGTGCAGCCATTTTACAGTTTAAACTGCACATGGCTGAAGGAGGCAGAAGTTGTGAGGTTTGGAGCAATACAGTTTTTGACCGTGTTCGTTTATACGTGTTTGCTTTGTAATTCCGTTTGTTAAGTGTTATAGTAAACAGTTTAAAAGACAAAGCTACGTTTGGGAACGTTTTATTTCGACACGCGTCTGTAGTGTATGTACCCGTCTACCTTTAAGAGAACTATTGTATGTAACCGTTCACCTTTAAGAGAACTATTTTAGGTGTGGCACTACTTTGTTTGGCTTCTGTATACGGTAGTACCGACGGTGACCACACCAGTATATAAGTGTTGTGCCAGGAGTTATTGGGCAGATTCGCCCTGACCTTCGAATAGTAAAGTCCTGTTTTAAGTTACTCTTGGAGTCTGTGTATTAATTAACTAAACAACCCACAGACTTTACAGTGGCGACGAGTCCGATCGTACCCTACGGCAACAATAATTCCGAAGCAGTTAACGAGCGTCGAGAAGAGGCAACCGCCCTCGTCATTCTGCTGGGGAGAAAACTGGAGTCTGCAGAGCTGGAAAGGAGGAAGAACTCAGAGACAAAGACTTCCATCAGCAACAGGCACTGACTGTCCCTTCTGCCACGGTGAGGAGTGAGCCGATCAGCACGAGAAGCAAGACGGCCACGGTGACTGTGAGTAAGGGAAAAGTAAAAAGAATAACCGGAGGATAAGGGCGGTGCACTCGACCACGGTCGAGGGGGAAAGGAGCCGGACAGAAGTCGGGCCCAGAGGCGCTGAGACTGGGGCAGCGTGGAGCAAGGAAGCCGCGGTACAGACAGGCTGGGGACGCAACGGCGTCGTGAGACAGCTAGACCGCGACCGGCGAAAAAGGCCGGGCAGCGACTGAAGCCACGAAGCGCTGCGACCGGGAGCGTAGGCGCGGGAAGATATAAAAACTCAGCCGCAGCCGGGGAGGGAAGCACCGGACTGCGAGACGGCTGGGAGAGGCGTTTGGGAGCCGAGCGAGCGGGAGAGGCAGAGCCGACCAAGGGAGACTGCGCGAGAGCCAGTCCAGCGGCTGAAACTGTTCTCCGTCAACGGGGTGTACCCAGCGCCGGTAGAGCCGAGCGAGCGGGAGAGAGACCGAGCCCAAGCAAGGGGAACTGAGCGAGAGCCAGCCCAGTGGCTGAACCTGTCCGCCGTCAACGGGGTGTACCCAGCGCCGGTTGCCTTGCCGAGAAAAGGGAAAGCACTGAAGCCGACGCGCAGGCTGTGAATCTGAAAGCCAGCGGCCGTCGCCTGTGGGGGAAAGTGTACCCCTCCCGCTAGGGAAGAAACGCGGGAAGCCGCCATTAGGCGGGGAAGAAGACAGAAGCGGGAAACCGCCATTGAAATGGGCGGGGAGTGAAGATAAGCGCGGGAAACCGCCATTTTCGCGGGAAAACCGCCATCTTAGAAAAAAAAAATAAGTTAAAGAAATAATTCGGGGTGTTATCAGAAAGAGAGGAAGATGCCTAAGCGTGGTAACATCAACGATTTTAATGCCGAGGTAGAAGACTGGGCCACGTACGTGGAACGCATCGAGATCTATTGTGAGGCCAATAAAATAGAAGAAGATGACAAAGCTATAACCTTGCTAAACTCGATGGGCGCGAAGACATACGGGCTCTTGAAGCATCTACTATCACCAGCTAAACCGGCGGATCAGACTTTCGATGATATTGTGGCTGTTCTGAAGGATCACTTGAACCCCACACCGTTGATGTTGGCGGAACGATTCAAATTCTATGCGAGAACGCAACGGAAAGACGAAAGCAACGCAGAATACTTGGTTGAACTGCGTAGACTAGCGAAATACTGCCAGTTTGGAGGGAATCTGACAGAGGCATTGCGAGACAAGATCGTGTGCGGGTTGGCAAAGGAAGGAACGCAAAAGCGACTACTCGAAGAGAACGACCTTACACTTGACAGGGCTGTCCTTATTGCAGCATCGCACGAAGCCGCAGCGAAGGGAACTGCGGAAATGCAGCTAAAGACAGCAGCACTAAGTGTGGATCAAATTACCTCGACAACAACAAAATGCTATCGTTGTGGGAAGACAACACACGACCAGAACCAATGCTGGTTTAAGAACCAGGAATGTAGGAAATGTGGCAAACTGGGTCACATAGCTAAGGTATGCCGGTCAGGGAAGAAGGCCAACAACCAAAGGACCAACAACCAAAAGAAGCCATCACAGGAAAAGTACAACAAGGTACACAAGGTGGCTGAGAAGAGTTCAGACGAACAGAATTCAGACTCAGACCCAAACGGCCAGGAGCTGGGTAGTCTGAGAATTCACAATGTGAGTAAGGAAGCTGACCTACAAACTATCTGGGTCATGCTAAAAATAGCTGGAATCCAAGTGAAAATGGAGTTGGACACTGGATCAGCTCTATCAGTCATAAATCGAAGGGATTACCACCGGCTATTCTCACATATACCCTTAAGAGATACCAAGTTCGTATTGCAGACATACACGGGGCATAAAGTATACCCCATGGGAAAGATAAGAGTCAAAGTGAGAGATAGGGGTAAAGAACACCCAAGAATGAACTTATACGTACTACATGAGGGAGGACCACCACTTCTAGGACGGGAGTGGATCAAGAAAATAGACATGGAATGGCACTATCTAAAAGCCATAACGAGTGAGGACTCGGTGCAGACAATCAGCTCAGATTCTGAAACGGATGACGATAAGACCAACCCAAATATGAAAGACAAGGCTGAAATGGACTTGCCGACGAAGGTTGGAAAAACGAAGGCATGCATAAAGGCTTATGCTCCAGAGAAGAACAAAGTTTCAGAACAGAACTCCACCGAACAACGACAACCTAGTTTGACAGAAAATTCTGAGCCTGTTCAAGTTACGGACATATCCATGACGGAAGAACACCGAGCTCGGACTCAAACTTATTTCAAATTACGACAACAATTAGAACAATTGAGTTACCGTCTCGTACAAGAGATGAAAACAATGAAAAAGTTCTATGACACCGAATGGGAGAATCTGGAAAGACAACAGAAGCAGCTAGCTCAAGCAGAGAGCGACCATAGAGCCATCGTGACCAATTACCGATCACATCTCCCTTATGCTGTTCAGGAGTTAGAATATTTGCAGGAAGAAGCAAATGAAGAGGAATCTTCAGGAAGCCAGGATTTTATTCCAGTTCTTCTCTACGACTCCTTACAAGCAGAGTGTGAGAAGTTGAAAGAACAGTACGAACAGGCCCAGGCTACAATTCTGGAAGGGGTTAACTCGGCAACCTCCGAAAAGCTAGTTTCAGTGGAAGCATATGAGCAACTGAAGGTTGAACATGAGCAAGAAGTCCAAAGGCTGCAGGAAATTCTTGATGAGCTCAAGGCCAAGACAAACTCATCGGTAGAAGTTCCATCCATAGATGAGAAATTAGAGGTGAAAGACATGGCAGAACATGAAAGACAAGGGCCTAGAAATTGAGTTTTGGCGCAGCCAGGGCTTTAGCGCCGGAAGTTAGTGCCGGAGCTAAGTCGCGCTGGTCGGGCCCAAAATTCAATAGTTTTGCGCCCAAACGGCTGCCGGCGCTGCTGAGAGGTGTTTGCGCCTGAAAACTGGCGCTACGTGCTGAATATTGGCGCTATTCCGGCGCTGCGGCGCCCGCTGCGGTGCGGCAGGTTCGGGAAGTGCAGGCCTCCTCCTTCCCTTAAGGAGGAGCTGCCTGCACCCGGCCGCGGCCCGCGAAAATCGTTCTAAAAATGAGCCCGGCACCTCGGACAAGTGCCGGGCTTGCTTCTGTTCCGGGGGGGGGGGCGGGGGGGAAGTCCGGGGAGGGAGCTGCGGCCAGGCGGCCGGCGGGAAGGCGGCCGGCCGCCGCGGGGCCTTTAATGCGCCGGCGCAAAGTCAGGTAAGACTCTGTTGCCAGAGTCTTAGTTGCGGCTGCCACGGGCGAGGCGGCCGCAACTGAATTTTGGCGCTGGGGCCCGTCGCCATGGCAACCGGGACGCTGCGCACACCGATGACGTCATCGGTGCCGGCGCAGCGCTACCGGTCTAGCGCGGCGGAAGGGCCCCAGGCAATTTCGGCGCCGGCGCCAATTGCAGCGCTAGGCCCTCTAGCGCCGCAAAAGCGGCGCTAAGGCAACTCAATTTCTAGGCCAAGATGTACAAGAACTCATAAAAATATTAAAGGAAACCCAAGACAAATATGGGGCGGCAATGACCGAGATTCAACAACTTGAAGAACAGATTCAACTGGGAATCCATTCAGTGGAAGAAAAGGGAACTGTAAGAAACACAGAGACTGTAAGAATGGCCTCTGAACATGAGCTAGAGAGCATCAAGGCGCAACTTCTCCGAGCGCTGGAAGCCAAAGTACAAGAGGAAAAGAAGGTGAAAGCATTGGAGGAAAAGGTGGATGAAATGGAGAAGACTCTGACCCACAGTGTTCCCGTGGAAGAGTTAACGGTCAGCCAGCTCCTTCATATGCTGAAGGACAAGACTCTACAATGGGAACAATCTGAACACGAGCTTCAATCTTCAAAGGGAAGGAGTTCGGAGCTCTCAAAAGTTATGGAAATAGCTGAGGTTGCAACACAGATTTTACAGGGATGCCAAAAGTACGCTGAATCACGTCAATGTGAACAGCAGAATGTTGAAACAGCTGCTCCAGTAGAAGGCTTGAATAGCCTGATCAATCAATCCCCGAGGGAAGGGGAAGTGTTAAAATCACAAACGAGGTCATTAGTGAAGGATTTGCAGGAAACCCAGGAAGAGCGGGATGAATATGAACGCATGAAGAAGTCTCTTCAGGAAAGATGTCTAGGGAGGGAACAACAGTTGGCTAACGTCCAGTTGGGTATGGAAGAAGTAGCAGGCCCTCTCGCTAGACTAGCTCAGGACGACACTGAATATTACCATGACCTGTTGAGTGACACGGAATATTACGATGACTTGGTCTGCCCAGCTTGTGATGAAAACTCCCAAAGTGCAGAAATCAGGATGAAGCACTTAAAGTCTAAGGAACATAGGGAGATGGTGGCGCTACAGCTGGCAGCGGATAAGGGAGCCCCGAGAGTCTCCAAGAAGCAGAAAAGAAAAAGACGAAGCAGAAGACGATAACCATCTAAATCATTATCACTTCTATCAGATCATGCACGTGGGCCCCACGAAGGGGGCCAAATCAGTTGGAAAGTAGGAAAAATTACCAAGGCAGTCCAGTTGTTTGTAAAAGTCAGCACTGCTGGTTCAGCAGGACGGAAGTTCAAGCTGTTAAGCCAAGGGAAAGACTATTGGATGAGTCACGCTAGAAATGTGAACCGGCTACACCACAGAGATGTTGTTCAGACCGAGTCAAGACCAGAGACTGAATCTGTGAACTGTTCCCGCAGAGACTGAATCTGTGAACTGTTTCCCGCAGAGACTATATTTGTGAATTGTTTTACATGCAGTTGATTATATGTTATGTTTAATGGGGAATAAGTATGTTGTAAGCTAAAAAGGGAGGATTGTAGTGTATGTACCCGTCTACCTTTAAGAGAACTATTGTATGTAACCGTTCACCTTTAAGAGAACTATTTTAGGTGTGGCACTACTTTGTTTGGCTTCTGTATACGGTAATACCGACGGTGACCACACCAGTATATAAGTGTTGTGCCAGGAGTTATTGGGCAGATTCGCCCTGACCTTCGAATAGTAAAGTCCTGTTTTAAGTTACTCTTGGAGTCTGTGTATTAATTAACTAAACAACCCACAGACTTTACAGCGTCTACTCGTTGTTAAAAGCCCCACAGCTCAGTGGCTGCCTGTTTGGAAACTAAGAAGCGCCACTACACGCACTATAAAAGAAAGGCTGCGCAAGGAGATGGGAGACTCATCCAAGAAGTGGGTGGAAGTCTTACCGTTGGTCCTAATGGGGATCCGGGCCAGCCAGTCAAAAAGCATGGGGTATTCCCCACACGAGCTGATGACTGGCAGGGTTATGCGGACCCCCACCCATGTGCTAGCCCCGGTGCTCACGGAAGGTCAGCTCAGAGAGGTGAACCAGGACAGTTTTGTCAGGAATCTGTTTGAACACCTTAAACAGATTCACTGGCAGGCTGCTAGTAACATGGGAAAGCAGCATCGGAGTAACCGATTGCTGCTAGAACCCAACAGGCATCACGAGTGGGAGATAGTGGATCAGGTCAGGTCATGGTAAGGAACTTTGCCCGGTTGGGAAGTTTCGAACCCTTGTATATGGGGCCGTACAGCATTGTGGATAAGACAAAGCCCCATGGTCTGTGCCATAAAGATGCCCCGCCGCACAAAGTGGTTCCACACAAAGCTGTTCAAAACTGAGAGTGGAGAACGGCCAGCAAGGGCGAACCGTGTTAAAGCTAGAGAGCAGCAGCCTGCAGCTGTGACAGACTCACAGACCGCAAAGGTGGGGGCAGTGATGTGTGTGACTGGAGAGGCCCTCCCACCAATTAAGTGGGACTCAGGTACACCCCGAGTAGCCGGAGCCTTAAGAAGGTCTCCTCGCATACCACAGCCTAAACTACCGTGGTCACCCGAGTATCAATTTAAACAGTCCAGCCCCAGGAGAATCCTTAACAGGGAGGGAAAAACCAAGGTCAGGGACCAGTCTAAGGACACAGATCCCCAGCCTGCCACCTCCAAAGGTGAGGGACTCACAGGAGAGGTAGCGATGGGCAGAGAGAGAGACAAGGGTCCCCAGCCTGCGGCATCAGGCTGCGCGGAACCCACAGGACAGGGTAAGGACTCGGCAGCGACACAGAAAGGGGTAGTGTGTTGCAGCACAGGAGGGCACACTCCTCCGGTCAGTTGGGAAACGGAAAAACCCCCAGTTGCTTTAAGGAGGACTCTCCGGGTCCGGTGACACAGGTCACCTTACGTCCAATTGCACAAGCTGCCCAGATTCCACAAAAGGCAGAGGCCTAACAGGGATTAGCCTGGCCGTCTGGAGACAGGCGGCAGATGTATATAGCTTTTAGTTTAAGAGTGTTTTTACAGTTTGGCAGTTTTGGAATTTTTAGATAGTCTAATTTTAGTTTATGATAAGTTAAGTTTTGAAACTTTTGGTAACTGTGTCAGGCCAGAGAACCTTCTCGGGACATGGCTGTAATGTTATCTTATATCTTAGTATTAAGAGGCTTACGAGTAGATATCGTTGAGTACTCTTTATTAGGTCTTGAGTCAGTGCCAGCTCGTGTAGTACTGCCGCATGGCCAAGATGGCTTCCTATTTATACGACTGCCGTCAAGCAGCTGTCTTTACTACAGCTACCATAAAGCAGCTGTCTTTACTACAGCTACAGTTATCTGTACATCTTTCCCCCTCAACGATGACATAAACAGTAAACACAATAACATAACATAACACATATTAACAACATTAAAAACAGTCAGTATAACTACTATTAATTACTATTAACAACATGTAAAAACTGTCAGTGTAACTATACCTTCCAATAACTGCTGGTACATATAAACACTACCCAGACCCAGAAGTCCATTAGCTGTTTACAGTCTTTCCCTTGTCTACAGGTCGAGTCTAACGACAGGCTTTCTGGTGCGCTGTGACCTGCGTAGCTGAGCGGGTATTTGCTGGGCCAACCCAGTTGTGTCCATTAAGTTCATGTCTGTACCACACGGATCCCTTGTCTCATTGTCACCCCTGTGTACTTCATCACTTTGTGGCATTGCCCTCGTCTCCTCGTCACTCTGTCGGATTTCCATCATCAGCTCATCCTCTCTGTCCTCCTGCGGCTGATAGGTCTCAGTGGTTTTCAGTAGGTGCCTCCTGTTTCTGCAATACACATTGCCATTTTCTGTCATGACACTGTATGACCTGGGGGCAACCTGTTGTAGAACGGTGGCTCTTTGATTCCATGACCCAGGCCCTTCAATGCGAACTACATCCTTCTCCTGTAGAGGCACTAGTGCAGTGGCTGTGCGGCCATGGAGCGTTTTTTGTTTCCGCTGAAGATTCTGGGCCTTGTCTGCCCATACCTCATCTCTGTGATCAGGTGTGACATGCCTGGGAAGTCGAGTACGGATTTTGCGACCCAGTAAGAGCTCAGCTGGAGACTTGCCACTTTCCAGCGGGGCCGCCCTGTACGACATCATGGCCAGATATGGGTCAGTGTTGCTGTGTGCTGCTTTCATTAATAGTCTTTTCACAATCTGTACCCTCTTCTCTGCTTTTCCATTGGCTTGAGGGTAGAGTGGGCTGGAGGTTACATGCTTAAACTCATGACTGGCATAGGGAGAGCCATTATCAGAGACCAGAGTTAGAGGGATGCCCTGCCTGGAAGTTATCACAGCACTTGACGTGGTGCTGGGTAGGAGAGCAATCTCAGGATAATTAGAGTAATAATCAATAACTAACAAATAGTCTTTTCCTTCGTAGTGAAAAATATCAGTTCCTACCTTTTCCCAAGGTTGTGATGGGAGCTCTGTGGTAATGAGGGGCTCTTTTGTTTGTTTGTAGTGATATTCCTGACATGTAGCACACTCACTGTTCATCTAGTCAATATCAGAGTTCATGTTTGGCCAGTAGAGTGCCTCACGTGCTCTCCTTTTTGACTTTTCCACACCCAGGTGCCCTTCATGTATCCTGTTAAAGATTTCTCGTCGCATAGAGATGGGTACTACTATCCTGTCACACTTAAGCAGTAGTCCATTGACCACAGAAAGCTCAGACTGAATATGATGATATTGTTTACATGACCCTTTCTTCCAACCCTCTTGAAGATTTCTCATCACTTTCCTCAGAACAGGGTCCTTTGATGTCTCTGTGGCTATCTTTGATAGTTGTTCCTGTGAGGTGGGCAATGCTGCATAGACCATATCCACATGAAGGTCCACATCCTCTTCTGTTTCACTGTTTTGTGTTGCACGAGGCGCAGCCCTGGATAGTGTATCTGCTATGAACATTTGTGTCCCTGGCACATATGTGAGCTCAAAATCATAACATTGTAGTCTCATCATTAGGCGCTGTATCCGTGATGACATGTCACACAGATTCTTTTTTGCGATCCCTAGCAGTGGCTTATGGTCAGTTTTTAGGATAACCTTGGGAAGTCCATAGATGTAGGTATGAAATTTTTCACACCCAAATGCCAAGCCCAGGCACTCCTTCTCTATTTGTGCATGCCGGCACTCTGTAGCCGTCATGGAGCGTGACGCATATACCACTGGTCACCATTCTCCTTCATCTTCCTGTAGAAGGACAGCCCCTAATCCATCCTTAGAGGCATCTGTGGACACTTTTGTCCTCTTTTCAGGGCAGAAGAACTTCAGTAGGGGTTCACTTGCTAGAATGTGTAGCAGCCCCTTCCATTCATTCTCATGTTCATGTCCCCATTGGAACTCTGTCTCTTGGTGCAGCAGTTTTCTCAAGTGAGCGGTTTTCACTGCCAGATTTGGAATGAATTTCCCTAGGTAATTAACCATGCCAAGGGCCCGCTGAACCCCTTTCTTGTCCTTTGGTTTTTCCATGTCATGTATGGCCTTTACCTTTGACTTGTCTGGCTGAATCCCTTCTGCAGAAATCTTGTCCCCGAGGAATGTGATTTCATTGACGCTGAACTGACATTTGTCTTTATTTAGTTTGAGTCCATACTGTATTATCCTCTGAAGTGTTTTTTCCAGTCTGGTGTCGTGCTCTTCCCTGAGTGGAGCCCCATACTACCAGATCATCCACGTACACCCGCACACCATCCAGGCTCTCGATGATTTGCTCCATTGCTCTGTGGAAGATTTCTGGGGCGGAGCTAATGCCGAAGGGCAGGCGCTGGTAAGAGTATCAACCAAATGGGGTGTTAAAGGTGCACAGCTTAGTACTCTCTTCATCAAGTTTCAGCTGCCAGAATTCATGCGAAGCGTCCATCTTGGAGAAGAATTTTGCTCCTGTCATTTCGCCGACTATTTCCTCTCTCTTTGGGATTTGATAGTGCTCTCTTTTTATGTTAGCGTTAAGGGCCTTGGGATCCATGCAGACACGCAATTTATCAGTATTTTTTGAATTGACGCAAACCATGGAATTTACCCAGTCAGTCGGTTCCTCAGTCTTCTTTATGACACCTAGTCCCTCCATGCGGTTTAGCTCTTTCTGCAGTTTCTCATGGAGGGCCACCGGAACTCTCCTGGGTGCGTGAATCACAGGTTGTGCGTCATCTCTCAGCTTGATGGAGTATGTAAAGGGCAGTGCTCCGAAACCCTGAAATACATCCGCGTACTTGTGTGTTATAGCATCATGCTTTATATTTGTACTGTCTTGGGGGGCACTCTGCACACAGTTCAGTTAATTAATAGTATAGACTCATTTTACCAAGCCCAAATCCACACATGCCTTATCCCCCAACAGTGACTCATGTCCTTCAGGCACTATAACAAACGTCAGTGGGTGAATACGATTTTTACCTTAACATTCAGCCTACACGTTCCTTTTGTTTCAATACTTTGTCCATTGTATGTCTTCAAAGCCACTGTCTTGTTCAGTATTTTTGGTCTCACTTTGAGATTCCGTGCATCATTCCAGCTTATGAGGTTTGCCTTAGCACCTGTATCTAGCTTGAAGGGAACAATGGTGCCATTTAACAGCAAGGGAGCTATCCAAACTTCAGTCTTTAGTCCGATGGAATGTACTTCCTTTTCCATATCTTTACCCTGTTTTAAGTCATTTTGCACTATTCCAACATACAAAGTCTCCGATTCCGTGTCTTCAGTCTCAATAGCATGCACTGTCTTTTTACCTTCGGTTTTCTCTTCCCAAAAGCACATTTTAGCAAAGTGACTCCTGCCTTTACATTTTGTGCAGTTCTTCCCATAAGCCGGACACTGTCTTGCCACGTGTCTATTGCCGCACCGTCTGCAATTGTATGGCGTCATAGTCCTGAACTCTGTGCGCCCTCTTGTGTCCCTTCTGTGTACTACATCCACTGGTAGGTTGTCCAGTCCCAGCGCTCTCACGCCCGTTGCTGTAGTTCTCCCATCGAATTTTTGCATGTGCATGGCTGAGAGTTCACTAGCATGACATATTTTTACTGCAGCATCCAAAGTTAAGTCATTGTCCCTAAGCATTCTCTCCCTCACCTTGTCAAGTATTCCGAAAACAACCTGATCGTATATTATTGATTCCTTCAAGTCTCCAAAGTTACATGTTTGTGCTTTTGTTTTTAAGTCCATCAGAAAAACATCAAAGGATTCTCCTTGCTTTTGCCCGCGGGAGCGAAAAACAAATCTCTCGAACGTTTCATTCTTTTTAGGTGTGCAGTATTTATCGAACAAATCTATCACCTTGTCCAGATCATTTTTGTCACTTTCAGCTGCGAACGTAAATGTATTATACAGCTCGATTGCCTGCGAGCCAGCCACTGTTAGCAACAAAGCTATCTTACGTGTTCCAGAGCTAGTCGTGGCGTCGATCGCTGTGAGGTAGAGAAGAAAGCGCTGTTTGAATTCTCGCCAATTTTCGTCCAGATTTCCTTCAAGTTTCAAGCTAGTCAGTGGTTTTATCCCTTCCATTATTGTGGTATGCCCGTATTGTGCGTTCTATAAATCCTGGTACCATGTAATGTTATCTTATATCGTAGTATTAAGAGGCTTACGACTAGATATCGTTGAGTACTCTTTATTAGGTCTTGAGTCAGTGCCAGCTCGTGTAGTACTGCCGCATGGCCAAAATGGTTCCTATTTATATGACTGCCATCAAGCAGCTGTCTTTACTACAGCTACCATAAAGCAGCTGTCTTTACTACAGCTACAGTTATCTGTACAATGGCTATCTGTTTTATGTGCCCCTACAGAAAGGAAATCGGCATGAGAAAGGTTCTGCTCCTGCTCGCCCTGCTAGAGGTGAGCATCGGTGACCATGGAGAACTCCCACATCTATGGGTGCCTGGGAGAGAGGGCACCGATCGTTACTGCAGGGGGTGGCGAACGGGGTGTGGAGGAGCTCGCTATTTACTTCCACGAGGGAAGGTGGCCAGGGTGGCTGGGGTCTAACTTGACTCAGTACTCCAGCCAGACCGGGTTCACATACGAGGAGGCCTCCATCCCGTGCCCCAGGGTACAGGTCATTGCCACAAGGGTCAGTGTCACCGAGGGGAAACGTGTGTGTTTGACATGTAAGGGACGGATTCCCTTAGATAGGTGGTGGTGGCTCAGAAAGCTGAGCAGGGACATAGGAAGCCCCACAGTCGATTGGGAACGATTGGGGAACAATACCCATCGGACGATTACAGGGACCCGAGGGGGAGTGAGTGTGTGCTGGGACAAATGGTGGGAGCCGGATCAGGGAGTTTGTTTGTATGTGGGGGTCAGAGAAAGTGTGCCCCACAGGCATATCCATCATTTTCCACAGACCATGGCAAGATGCCAAGGAGGGGATGGAGTGGGATTCCAGCCTGCATGCGTGCGCAATCCCACACTCCCCGATCCCAGTCAACGCCACCGAACTTGTAACCTGCCCCCGAAAGCCCCTGCCCACGACCACAACATCACGGACTATAGTACAGAGGTGTCCTACCACCGCCAAGGGACCAGGGAATGGGTTAGTCCTAGTGCCAACCGATAAGTTACTGTACCAGGGGGTACACTATGCAGTGGCCTCAGCGATCCTTAACTTGACCGAGGTACACTTACCTGAGTGGTGCCCTAAGGAGACAGAACAGTTGTACCAAGCCCTGCTGAAGGTAATGTTTAGAAAATTTTATGAATTCGACTTTGCCACTGTAGACAAAGCGAAACTGTACAGTTTACATCGTGTTCATAAAATGGGTGCGGGGAGACAAAGAAGGGGGACCTGGAATGACATTTTCACTGCGATTTGAACAGCTCAGGAGTCAGAGGCAAAGCTGACCACACCCACCACCCCTACAGTTTCTCTCTGTGTTTCTCTCTCTCTGTGTTTCTCTCTCTCTCTCTCTCTTTGTGTTTCTCTCTCTCTTTCTCTCTCTTTGTCTCTCTCTCTTTGTCTCTCTCTCTCTCTTTGTCTCTCTCTCTCTCTCTCTCTTTGTCTCTCTCTCTCTCTCTCTTTGTCTCTCTCTCTCTCTCTTTGTCTCTCTCTCTCTCTTTGTCTCTCTCTCTTTGTCTCTCTCTCTCTCTCTTTACCTCTCTCTCTCTCTCTTTGCCTCTCTCTCTCTGCCTCTCTTTCTCTCTCTCTTTGCCTCTCTCTCTCTTTGTCTCTCTCTCTCTCTTTGTGTGTCTCTCTCTCTCTCTCTTTGTCTTTCTCTCTGTCTTTGTCGCTCTCTCTGTCTTTGTGTTTCTCTCTCTCTCTCTTTCTCTCTCTCTGTCTTTGTGTTTCTCTCTCTTTGGGGGAAAAATTCAGTTGTTTGCGCCTCCCGTTAGTGCCTTAAGAGGGTGCCAAGTGGGGCGCAAAGCAACTAGCGCCCGGGCGCAGCGATGTTTGCGCCACTCGCGAAATTAACTAGACATTTTGCAGCGGCGCTAAACACTACCGCCACGATCTCCTGCGCCGGCAGATCGTGACGTCAGTCGAGTGCGCAATGCCCTGTTAGGGCCCTGGACCAGAAATTGAGTGGCGCCCCCTGCCTTACCGCCTGCCGCTAGCAATGACAGGTTGAGGGGAGCGTTATGCTGTCAGAAAGGGACTAGGGGAGCGCTATTTAAAGGCGACCGCTTCCTGCCTTTTTTTGTCGGTGACATTTTTGCACCACGCATTCTGAGAGAGAGAGAGAGACTGACTTCTGGAGAGATTCAATGCTGTGTGAAGGAGTTTTGGGCACTGAGCAGCACTTTGCAGGTTGATTTTGATTTGACCTTCCTTGCATCGATTTAGCAGAGACTGTGGGGGCTCTTTGGCTCTCTCCTGCGCTCTCCAGCTCTCTCGTTCTCGCTGTCTCGTTCTCACTCTCTCCTGCACTCTCTCTCTCGCTCTTGTGCACTCTCTCTCGCTCTCTCATTCTCGCTCTCTCATTCTCGCGCTCTCTCTCGCGCTCTCTCTCGCGCTCTCTCTCGCGCTCTCTCCTGCACTCTCTCTCTCACTCTCTCTCGCTCTCTCTCTCTCGCGCTCTCTCTCGTTCTCGCTCTCTCTGGCTCCCTCTGGCTCCCTCTGGCTCTGGCTCTCTCTCGCTCTCTCCTGCGCTCTCTCGCTCACTCTCTCTCTCACTCTCTGTCTCTCGCTCTCACTCTCTGTCTCTTGCTCTCTGTCTCTCGCTCTCGCCCTCTGTCTCTCGCTCTCTGTCTCTCGCTCTCTGTCTCTCGCTCTCTCTCTCTGGCTCTCACTCTCTCTCTCTGTCTCTCGCTCTCTGTCTCTGGCTCTCGCTCTCTGTCTCTGGCTCTCTGTCTCTCGCTCTCGCTCTCTGTCTCTCACTCTCTGCCTCTCTCTCCTTGTCTCTCGCTCTCTCTTGCTCCCCTTGTCTCTCTCTCTCTCTTGCTCTCCTCTCTCCTTCTCTCTCCTTCTCTTGCTCTCTCTCTCGCTCTCTCTCGCTCTCTGGTGCGTGCTCTCTGGCTCTCTCCTGCACTCACTGGCTCTCTCCTGCGCTCTCTGGCTCTCTCGTTCTCACTCTCTCGTTCTCACTCTCTCCTGCACTCTCTCTCTCTCACTCTCGCGCACTCTCTCTCGTTCTCACTCTCTCATTCTCGCTCTCTCGTTCTCGCTCTCTCGCTCTCGTTCTCGCGCTCTCTCTCGCGCTCTCGTTCTCGCGCTCTCTCTCGCGCTCTCTCTCGCGCTCTCTCTCTCTCTCTCTCTCGCGCTCTCTCTCATTCTCGCTCTCTCTGGCTCCCTCTGTCTCTCTCTCTCGCTCTCTCCTGCGCTCTCTCGCTCTCTCTCTCTCTCGCTCTCCTGCGCTCTCGCTCTCGCTCGCTCTCTCTCGCGCTCTCTCTCGCGCACTCACTCGCGCACTCTCTCGTTCTCGCGCACTCTCTCATTCTCGCTCTCGTTCTTGCTGTCTCTCCTGCGCATTCTCGCTCTCTCTCCTGCGCTCTCTGGCGCTCTCTCCTGTGCTCTCTGGCTCTCTCCTGCGCTCTCTCGCTCTCTCCTGCACTCTCTCGCTCTCTCCTGCGCTCTCTCGCTCTCTCCTGTGCGCTCTCGCTCTCTCCTGCGCTCTCTCGCTCTCTCCTGTGCGCTCTCGCTCTCTCCTGTGCTCTCCCTCTTGCTCACTCTCTCTCTCGCTCTCCTGCGCTCTCGCTCTCGCTCGCTTTCTCCTGCGCTCTCGCTCTCGCTCTCGTTGTCGCTCGCGCTCTCTCTCGCGCTCTCTCTCACGTACTCTCTCGTTATCGCACACTCTCTCGTTCTCGCTCTCGTTCTCGTTCTTGCTCTCTCTCCTGCGCATTCTCGCTCTATCTCCTGCGCTCTCTGGCTCTCTCTCCTGCGTTCTCTGGCTCTCTCTCCTGCGCTCTCTGGCTCTCTCCTGCGTGCTCTCGCTCTCTCCTGCGCGCTCTCGCTCTCTCCTGCGCTCTCTCGCTCTCTCTCTCGCTCTCTCTCTCGCTCTCTGTCTCTCGCTCTCGCTCGCTCACACTCTCTGTCTCTCGCTCTCTCGCTCTGTCTCTCGCTCTCTGTCTCTCGCTCTCGCTCTCTCGCTCTAGCTGTCTCGCTCTCATTCTCTGCCTCTCGCTCTCTCGCTCTCCT
Organism: Somniosus microcephalus; assembly: GCF_052327205.1. Lineage (NCBI taxonomy): Eukaryota > Metazoa > Chordata > Chondrichthyes > Squaliformes > Somniosidae > Somniosus > Somniosus microcephalus. The sequence continues at coordinate 27,573,317 of NC_140998.1, read as the reverse complement.
TGTCACTCGCTCTCTCTTGCTCTCTCTCGCGCTCTCTTGCTCTCTCTCGCGCTCTCTGGTGCTCTCTCTCGCTCTCTCTCGCGCTCTCTCTCGCTCTCCTGCGCTCTCTCTGGCTCTCTCCTGCGCTCCCTGGCTCTCTCCGGCTCTCTCCTGCGCTCTCTGGCTCTCTCCTGCGCTCTCCCTCTCTTGCTCTCTCCTGCGCTCTCTCTCTCGCTCTCTCCTGCGCTCTCTCTCTCTCTCGCTCTCTCTTGCGCTCTCTCTCTCGCTCTCTCTTGTACTCTCGCTCCCGCTCTCTCATTCTCGCTCTCTCGTTCTCGCTCTCGCTCTCTCTCGCTCTTTCTCTTGCGCTCTCTCGTGCTCTCTCTCGCGCTCTCTCTCGCGCTCTCTCTCGTGCTCTCCTGCGCTCTCTGGCTCTCTCCTGCGCTCTCTGACTCTGTCGCTCTCTCCGGCGCTCTCTCTCTCTCGCTCTCTCCTGTGCTCTCTGGCTCTCTCTCCTTCGCTCTTGCTTCCTGTCTCTCACTCTTGCTCTCGGTCTCGCTCTCTGTCTCTCGCTCTCTGTCTCTCGCTCTCTGTCTCTCGCCCTCGCGCACTCTCTCTCACCCTCTCGTTCTCGCTCTCTCGTTCTCGCTCTCTCTCTCGCTCTCTGTCTCTCGCTTTCGCGCTCTCTGTCTCTCACTCTCTGTCTCTCGCTCTCTGTCTCCCGCTCTCTGTCTCTCGCTCTCTGTCTATCTCTCTCTCCTGTGCTCTCCGGCTCTCTCCTGTGCTCTCCGGCTCTCTCCTGCGCTCTCCGGCTCTCTCATTCTCGCTCTGTCGTTCTCGCTCTTTCCTGCACTCTCTCTCTCGCTCTCTCTCTCTCTCGCTCTCTGGTGCGCACTCTCTGGCTCTCTCCTGCACTCTCTGGTTCTCTCCTGCACTCTCTGGCTCTCTCCTGCGCTCTCTGGCTCTCTCCTGCACTCTCTGGCTCTCTCCTGCGCGCTCTGGCCCTCTCCTGCACGCTCTGGTTCTCTCCTGCGCTCTCTGGCTCTCTCCTGCACTCTCTGGCTCTCTTCTGCGCTCTCTGGCTCTCTCCTGCGCTCTCTGGCTCTCTCCTGCGCTCTCTGGTTCTCTCCTGCGCTCTCTGGCTCTCTCCTGCACTCTCTGGCTCTCTCCTGCGCGCTCTGGCCCTCTCCTGCGCGCTCTGGTTCTCTCCTGCGCTCTCTGGCTCTCTCCTGCACTCTCTGGCTCTCTTCTGCGCTCTCTGGCTCTCTCCTGCGCTCTCTGGCTCTCTCCTGCGCTCTCTGGTTCTCTCCTGCGCTCTCTGGCTCTCTCCTGCGCTCTCTGGCTCTCTCCTGCACTCCCTGGCTCTCTCCTGCGTGCTCTGTGTGATGAAATATATTCCATTCATCACTGCCTGTTTTCTGTGTCTTGTAACTGCCTGCTTTCGGTGTCTTTTCCCTTCCCCCAGTCCTCATGTATTATGTATTGGAATGTGCTGGAATTGGTTGTGTGCAGGGCTCCGCCCATACCTGGCTCCTTTGTAATTAAGTCAGTCGGGCATCAGCCTCCTGAAGGAAGACATCTCTCTAGTTTACGTGTTATGTTCTAAGTTAATAAAAGCCTTACTTTTGTTCTGCTAACTTCGAGTCTCGGAATAATTGAGGCACATCAATTTTATTAACTTAAATTTTCAACACTATGGATCAACTCCTGAAACACGAACGTTTGGATTTGGATCAACATGCTCCGGACGCATCAGCACGCTTCGGACACTGGTTTGACTGTATGGAATTCTTCCTGGACAATTCCGCAGCCGTCAAAGACGCTATGGACACTGCGAAGATGAGACTCGGAATGCTACGGAATTGGGTAAGCCACCGGGTTTACCCCCTCATCCAAGACGCCGATACGTACCTGGCCGCCTGCAACACCTTAAAGGCGCATTACCAGCAGCCTACGAATGAGGTGTATGCTAGGCATCTACTCGCTACTCGCACACAGCGACCTGGGGAATCGGTGGAGGAGTTCCTAAGCATCCTGAAAAAGCTTGGCAAGGACTGTAAGTGCCGAGATGTAAAAGCCGCAGTGTACACCGACGAGCTTGTTCGCGATGCCTTTATCACAGGCCTCAGCTCCACTCACATCCGGCAAAGACTGCTGGAAAAAACGGAGTTGGACCTGAAACAGGCTGCGGACACCGCGCGGTTCCTGGAGATGGCCCAGAGAAACTCGGACGCCTACTCTTCAGCCCGCGCCGCCCACGCCGCCACGTGTGCGCCGAGGGCGCCGCCATCTTGGAAGGCATCTTCCCCGCCCGGCAGCCCGACACCGGCGGGGCCCAGCTCTCCCCCCAGAAGCCCTACGACAGCCGCGACGCGTCAAGGACCCAACTGCTACTTCTGCGGGCAGCCAAAGCACACCAGAAACCTGTGCCCGGCGAAAGGCACCACCTGCTTTAAGTGCGGTAAGAAGGGGCACTTCGGGAAGGTGTGCAGAGGGAACCCCGCCGGAAAACCAACCGCCGGAAAACCCGCCACCGCCGCGTGTGCGCCGTGGGAGCGGCCATCTTGGACGCCATCTTGCCCGACCTCGTGGGGTCCGCCATCTTATGAGCAGACAGCGTGGATGCCATCTTGTCTCGATCAGGGCCCTACAGTGGCATCGGTCACAGTGGACCAGACCAGGCTGCATCCGCTATCCAAATCAATGGTGGACATCGAGGTAAACGGGTGCCGGGTTAAATGCTTAATTGACAGTGGAAGCACGGAGAGTTTTATCCACCCTGAACTGGCACAACAACTCTCCCTAAAGGTGGTCCCTGCTCAGGGTACCATCTCTATGGCCGATAAAACCCAGACATCGACCATTCTGGGTTACTGCACGGTACAATTGTGCGTTAACGGAACTGTGTATGATAATTTTAAAGTATTAATCATGAAGAATCTATGTGCGAGCGTGATCTTGGGTTTGGATTTCCAGTGCAACCACCAAAGCATCACGCTCAAGTACGGTGGGTCCCAGCCGCCCCTCACAGTGTGCGGTCTGGCTACCCTGAAGGTAAAGCCGCCTTCGCTATTCGCGAACCTTACCCCTAACTGCCGGCCAATACCGACCAAAAGCAGGAGGTACAGCTGGGAGGACAGGCGGTTTATCGCGACTGAGGTAGACAGGCTCCTGAAAGAGCGCATTATTGAACACAGCAACAGCCCGTGGCGCGCCCAAGTGGTAGTGGTAAGGGGTAGCGAGAAGAAACGGATGGTGATCGACTATAGTCAAACGATCAACAGGTACACCCTACTAGACGCCTACCCGCTACCCTGCATATCAGAAATGGTGAACCAAATCGCCCAATACCGGGTGTTCTCCACCATCGACCTCAAGTCAGCGTACCACCAGCTCCCTATCAGACCAGAGGACCGCCCGTACACCGCCTTCGAGGTGAACGGACGCCTTTACCAATTCCTCAGAGTCCCCTTTGGGGTGACGAACGGGGTCTCGGTCTTTCAGAGGGAGATGGATCGCATGGTCGATGACCACCACTTGCAGGCAACCTTCCCCTACCTCGACAACGTCACCATCTGCGGTCACAACCAGCAGGATCACGACTCGAACCTCGAGAGGTTCCTGAAAACCGCACAAAAACTCAACCTCACCTATAACGAGGACAAGTGCGTTTTCAACACCACGCGCCTCTGCATACTGGGCAGCGTGGTGGAGAATGGGGAAATCGGACCAGACCCCGACCGATTGCGCCCCCTACGGGAGCTGCCCCTGCCCAACACTCCCAAAGCCCTGAAAAGGTGCCTGGGGTTATTTTCTTACTATTCCCAATGGGTCCCCAACTACTCCGACAAATCCCGCCCCCTCTTGAAAGCATCCTCTTTTCCGCTCTCTGCTGAGGCCCACGCCGCCTTCAAAAGCATTAAGCAGGATATTGAGCGGGCCACGCTACAGGCAGTGGACGAGAACACTCCATTTCAAGTGGAAAGTGATGCGTCCGACTTTGCCTTGGTGGCCACCCTCAACCAGGCAGGGCGGCCCGTAGCTTTCTTCTCGAGGACCCTCCAAGGGCCCGAGATCAGACACTCCTCCGTGGAAAAGGAGGCCCAAGCCATCGTGGAGGCAGTGCGCCACTGGCGCCACTACCTAGCCGGCAAACGCTTCACCCTACTTACCGACCAGCGGTCGGTAGCGTTTATGTTCAACAATAAACAGAGGGGGAAGATTAAAAATGATAAGATTCTTAGGTGGCGGATCGAGCTCTCCACTTTCGAGTACGACATCATTTACCGGCCAGGGGCCCTTAACGAATCCCCCGACGCCCTCTCACGAGGGATGTGTGCCAGCGCCACCGGGGATCGGCTACAGACCCTCCACAATGACCTCTGCCACCCAGGGGTCACGCGGCTGTTCCACTTCATAAAGTCCCGTAACTTACCCTACTCGATTGAGGAAGTTCGGTCTCTGACCAGGAACTGCCGCACTTGCGCTGAGTGCAAGCCTCGGTTCTACCGCCCAGATAGAGCCCACTTAATCAAAGCTACACGGCCCTTCGAGCGGCTCAGCTTAGATTTCAAGGGCCCCCTCCCGTCCGTCGACCGCAATGTTTACTTCCTGAACATTGTGGACGAATACTCCCGTTTCCCATTCGCCTTCCCCTGCCCAGACATGACCAGCGCCACGGTCATTAAATGCCTCAACAGCCTGTTCTGCCTGTTCGGTATGCCGAGCTATATCCACACGGATAGGGGGGCGTCCTTCATGAGTGAAGAGCTACGCCAGTACATGCTGTCCAAGGGGATCGCCACGAGCCGTACCACCAGCTACAACCCCCGGGGTAACGGCCAGGTGGAGCGAGAGAACGGGACAGTGTGGAAAGCAGTCACTCTAGCTCTAAGGACCAAGGGCCTCCCTATCTCCCGCTGGCAGGAAGTCCTCTCGGATGTGCTCCATTCGATACGGTCGCTATTGTGTACGGCCACTAATGCCACGCCTCATGAACGAATGTTTGTCTTTCCTCGGAAATCCACCTCAGGCGTATCCATGCCGTCATGGCTCTCCACCCCAGGTCCGGTACTCGTGCGAAAGCATGTGAGGGGCCACAAGACGGACCCTCTCGTGGAGCCAGTACACCTACTCCACGCCAACCCCCAATACGCATATGTCCGGCACGCCGACGGAAGGGAGGACACCGTGTCCATAAAAGACGTCGCCCCAGCCGGCATCGACAACAACCACGGCAATAGCAGCGACAACGATCACAGCAACCCTTACCCACCCACTACTCTTTCATCACCCCCGGAAGAACATCGACCAACGGCACCCCCACCAACTACCCCTTCAACAACCCCGGCGGCACCCCCGGCAGAGACCCAGGAGGCTACCGGGGACACCCAGCCAACACCCGCGGCACCACAACAGCCACGTCGGTCGCAGAGGACTATCAAACCCCCGAACAGACTAAATCTATAGAAGGGGTGAATGTGATGAAATATATTCCATTCATCACTGCCTGTTTTCTGTGTCTTGTAACTGCCTGCTTTCGGTGTCTTTTCCCTTCCCCCAGTCCTCATGTATTATGTATTGGAATGTGCTGGAATTGGTTGTGTGCAGGGCTCCGCCCATACCTGGCTCCTTTGTAATTAAGTCAGTCGGGCATCAGCCTCCTGAAGGAAGACATCTCTCTAGTTTACGTGTTATGTTCTAAGTTAATAAAAGCCTTACTTTTGTTCTGCTAACTTCGAGTCTCGGAATAATTGAGGCACATCACTCTGGCCCTCTCCTGCGTGCTCTGGTTCTCTCCTGTGCTCTCTGGCTCTCTCCTGCGCTCTCTGGCTCTCTCGTTCTCGCTCTCTCGTTCTCGCTCTCTCATTCTCACTCTCTCCTGCACTCTCTCTCTCGCTCTCTCTCTCTCTCTCGTTCTCGTGCTCTCTCTCGCGCTCTCTCTCACGCTCTCTCCTGCACTCTCTCTCTCGCTCTCTCTCGCTCTCTCTCTCTTGCGCTCTCTCTCGTTCTCGCTCTCTGTGGCTCCCTCTGTCTCTGGCTCTCTCTCGCTCCCTCCTGCACTCTCTTGCTCACTCTCTCTCTCACTCTCCTGCGCTCTCGCTCTCGCTTGCTCTCTCCCGCACTCTCGCTCTCGTTCTCGCTCGCTCTCTCTCTCGCGCTCTCTCTCGCACACTCTCTTGCGCACTCTCTCGTTCTCACACACTCTCTCGTTCTCGCTCTCGTTCTCATTCTTGCTCTCTCTCCTGCGCGTTCTCGCTCTCTCTCCTGCGCTCTCTGGCTCTCTCTCCTGCGCTCTCTGGCTCTCTCTCCTGCGCTCTCTGGCTCTCTCTCCTGCGCTCTCTGGCTCTCTCCTGCGCCCTCTCGCGCTCTCCTGCACACTCTCGCTCTCTCCTGCGCTCTCTCTCTTGCTCACTCTCTCACTCTCCTGCACTCTCGCTCTCACTCGCTCTCTCCTGCGCTCTCGCTCTCGTCCTCGCTTGCGCTCTCTCTCGCGCACTCTCTCGCGCACTCTCTCATTCTCGCACACTCTCTCGTTCTCGCTCTCGTTCTCGTTCTCGCTCTCTCTCCTGCGCGTTCTCGCTCTCTCTCCTGCGCTCTCTGGCTCTCTCTCCTGCGCTCTCTGGCTCTCTCTCCTGCGCTCTCTGGCTCTCTCCTGCACTCTCTCGCTTTTTCCAGCGTTCTCTCGCTCTCTCCTGCGCACTCTCGCTCTCTCCTGCGCTCTCTCGCTCTCTCTCTCGCTTTCTCTCTCGCTCTCTCTCTCGCTCTCTGTCTCTCGCTCTCGCTCGCTCACGCTCTCTGTCTCTCGCTCTCTCGCTCTGTCTCTCGCTCTCTGTCTCTCGCTCTCGCTCTCTGTCTCTCATTCTCTGCCTCTCGCTCTCCTTGTCTCTCGCTCTCTCTCGCGCTCTCTCGCTCTCTCTGGTGCTCTCTGGTGCTCTCTCTTGCTCTCTCTCGCGCTCTCTCTCGCTCTCCTGCGCTCTCTCTGGCTCTCTCCTGTGCTCCCTGTCTCTCTCCTGCGCTCTCTGGCTCTCTCCTGCGCTCTCTCTCTCTCGCTCTCTCTCTCGCTCTCTCCTGCGCTCTCTCTCTCTCGCTCTCTCCTGCGCTCTCTCTCTCGCTCTCTCCAGTGCTCTCGCTCTCGCTCTCTCATTCTCGCTCTCTCGTTCTCGCTCTCGCTTGCTCTTTCTCTCGCGCTCTCTCGCGCTCTCTCTTGCGCTCTCTCTCGTGCTCTCTGGCTCTCTCCTGCGCTCTCTGGCTCTGTCGCTCTCTCCGGCGCTCTCTTTCTCTAGTTCTCTCCTGTGCTCCCTGGCTCTCAGTTCAGTTCAGTTCAGTTCAGTTCAGTTCAGTTCAAATGCTTTATTGGCATGAAAGTTTACAGAGAACCATATTGCCAAAGCTTACATAGCAAAAAGGTACAGTTTTCCAACATTCTGTAGGTGTCAATCGATTTGACATTTGTTGGGTATATACAATATTACTTTTAAACAATATTAATTTTAAACAGTCTTTCTACTTCATTTGGTACGTTCAATATTAATTTTAAACAGTCTTACTTTTAAACAGTCCTCAGGTTGTGACATGTTGTTACATATTTAGCCCCAAGGTATGGTCTGTCTCCTTCTCCTAGGACTAATCTCAATTTTGACAGATCATCCAATTCCTTGAAATCTGGGGTTGTTTGGCTTAGCTTGTTGAATAATATGTTTCTTGATGTGTTGAATTTTTCGCATTTTAGGAGGAAATGCATTTCTGTTTCAACCTCGCCAGCCAGACATTGATCGCATATTCTATTCTCTCTAGGCTGCCAGGATTTCTTGTATCTGCCTTTTTCAATTTCCAGTTGGTGGTCGCTTAGTCTGTACCTGGTGAGGGTCTGTCTCTGTTTTGTGTCTCTGATGGTCGTGAGGTAGTCTGCCAGTTTATATTCTCTTTTTAGGGCCCGGTAACATTCTAATCTGCTTTGGCTTTCGGTTATTTTGTTCCAATGTTCCAGGTAGGTTTCTTTGCATTTTTTAATGATTTGGTTCACTCGGATTGGTGTTTGGACGGCTGTGTTGGTCTGGGGCTGGTCAGGGTCCGGCTGAGTACTTAGTTTCAGTAGCAGCTGACTCAGGGGACTCTTTTCTGGGTTTAGCTCTTGGGTCTGAAAGGCTTTGAAATGAAGGGTGTCTCACTCTCTTTCTCTCTGTCTCTCGCTCTCTGTCTCTCACTCTTGCTCTCGGTCTCGCTCGCTGTCTCTCGCTCTCGCTCTCTGTCTCTCGCTCTCACTCTCTGTCTCTCTCTCTCTGTCTCTCGCTCTCTGTCTCTCGCTCCCGCGCACTCTCTCTTGCTCTCTCGTTCTCGCTCTCTGTCTCGCTCTCGGTCTCTGTCTCTCGCTCTCGCTCTCTGTCTATCTCTCTCTCTCGCTCTTGCGCTCTCTCGCTCTCTCCTGCGCTCTCTGGCTCTCTCCTGCGCTCTCCGGCTCTCTCGTTCTCGCTCTCTTGTTCTCGCTCTCTCCTGCACTCTCTCTCTCGCTCTCTCTCTCTCTCTTGCTCTCTCTCTCTCTCACTCTCTCTCGCTCTCTCGTTCTCACTCTCTCATGCACTCTCTCGTTCTCGCTCTCTCATTCTCGCTCTCTCGCTCTCGCTCTCTCATTCTCGCTCTCTCTGGCTCCCTCTGGCTCTCTCTCTCTCTCGCTCTCTCCTGCGCTGTCTCTCTCACTCATTTGCTCTCTCGCTCTCCTGCGCTCTCGCTCTTGCTCGCCCTCTCCTGCGCTCTCGCTCTCTCTCTCCTGCGCTCTCGTTCTCATTCTCGCTCGCTCTCTCTTTCGCGCTCTCTTGCGCACTCTCTCGTGCACTCTCTCGCACATTCTCTCGTTCTCGCGCACTCTCTTGTTCTCGCGCTCTCTCTCGTTCTCGCGCTCTCTCTCGTTCTCGCGCTCTCTCTCGTTCTCGCTCTCTCTCTCTCCTGCGCGTTCTCGCTCTCTCTCCTGCGCTCTCTCGCTCTCTCTCCTGCGCTCTCTCGCTCTCTCCTGCTCTCTCTCGCTCTCTCCTGCGCTCTCTCATGCTCTCCTGCGCTCTCTCGCTCGCGCTCTCTCGCTCGCGCTCTCTTGCGCACTCTCTCATGCACTCTCTCGCACTCTCTCGCACACTCTCTCGTTCTCGCGCACTCTCTCGTTCTTGCGCTCTCTCTCGTTCTCGCGCTCTCTCTCGTTCTCACTCTCTCTCTCTCTCCTGCGCGTTCTCGCTCTCTCTCCTGCGCTCTCTCGCTCTCTCTCCTGCGCTCTCTGGCGCTCTCTCCTGCGCTCTCTCGCTCTCTCCTGCACTCTCTCGCTCTCTCCTGCGCTCTCTCGTGCTCTCCTGCGCTCTCTCGCTCGCGCTCTCTTGCTCTCTTGCTCTCTCGCTCTCTGTCTTTCGCTCTCTCTTTCTCTCGCTCTCTCTCTCGCTCTCTCTCGCGCTCTATCTCGCGCTCTCTCGCTCTGTCTCTCGCTCTCTCTCGCTCTCTGTCTCTCTCTCGCCCTCTGTCTCTCGCTCTCTGTCTCTCGCTCTCACTCACTCTCTCACTCGCTCACGCTCTCTCGCTCACTCACGCTCGCTGTCTCTCGCTCTCGCTCTCTGTCTCTCATTCTCTGCCTCTCGCTCTCTCTCGCTCTCCTTCTCTCTGCTTCTCTCTGGCTCTCGCTCTCTTTCGCGCTCTCTCGCGCTCTCTTGTGCGCTCTCTGGCTCTCTCCTGCGCTCTCTCGCTCCTGCGCTCTCTCTCTCTCGCTCTCTCCTGCGCTCTCTCTCTCTCGCTCTCTCCTGCGCTCTCTCTCTCGCGCTCTCCTGTGCGCTCTCTCTCGCTCTCTCATTCTCGCTCTCTCGATCAATCTCTCGTTCTCGCTCTCGCTCTCCCTCTCACTCTCTTTCGCGCTCTCTCTCGCGCTCTCTCCTGCACTCTCTGGCTCTCTCCTGCGCTCTCTGGCTCTCTCCTGTGCTCTCTGGCTCTCTCCTGCGCTCTCTCCTGCGCTCTCTCCTGCGCTCTCTCTCTCTCGCTCTCTCCTGTGCGCTCTCTCTCGCTCTCTCATTCTCGCTCTCTCGATCAATCTCTCGTTCTCGCTCTCGCTCACTCTCGCTCTCTCGTTCTTACTCTCTTGCTCTCGCTCTCGCTCTCTCCTGTGCTCTCGCTCTCTCTCGCTCATGCTCTCTCCTGCGCTATCTCTCTCACTCTCTCCTGCGCTCTCTCTCTCACTCGCTCTCGCGCACTCTCACGCTCTCTCGTTCTCGCTCTATCATTCTCGTTCTCTTGTTCTCGCGCTCTCATTCTCGCTCTCTCGTTCTCGCTCTCTCCCTCTCGCTCCCTCTGGCTCTCTCCTGCACTCTCTCTCTCGCTCACTCTCTCTTGCATTCTCTCTCTCGCTCACTCTCTCTCGCTCTTTCCTGCGCTCTCGCTCTCGCTCGCTCTCTCCTGCGCGCTCACTCTCTCTCGCTCTCGCTCTCTCTCTCTCGCTCTCTCTCTCTCGCTCTCTCTCTCGCGCACTCTCTCTCGCGCACTCTCTCGCACACTCTCTCGCGCACTCTCACGCGCACTCTCTTGCGCCCACTCTCGCGCTCTCTCATTCTCGCTCTCGCACTCTCTCGCTCTCGCTCTCGCACGCTCTCGCTCTCTCTCGCCATCTCTCGCTCTCTGTCTCGCTCGCTCGCGCTCTCTCTCTCTCTCTCTCTCTGGCTCTCTCTCGCGCACTCTCTCACGCACTCTCGTTCTCACTCTCGTTCTCACTCTCGTTCTCACTCTCTCGTTCTCGCACTTGCTCTTGCACTCGCTCTCACTCTCACTTGCGCTCTCATTCTCGCTCACTCGCTCTCGTTCTCACTTTCTCGCTCACTCGCTCACTCGCTCTCTCGCTCTCTGTCTCGCTCGCTCGCGGTCTCTCTCGCGCACTCTCGGTCTCTCGCTCTGGCTCCCTCTGGCTCTCTCTGGCTCTCGCTGGCACTCTCTGGCTCGCTTGCTCATTCTCTCTCACTCTCTCTCTCTCGCGCACTCTCTCGTGCACTCTCTCGCGCACTCTCTCGCACACTTGTTCTCACGCTCTCTCGTTCTCGCTCTCTCGTTCTCGCTCACTCGCTCTCTCGCTCGCTCTCTGTCTCTCGCGCTCGCTCTCTCTCGCGCTCCCTCTCGCTCGCTCCCTCTCGCTCGCTCCCTCTCTTTTGCTCTCTCTCTCTCTCTCTTTTGCTCGCTCTCTCTTTCGCTCACTCTCTCTCTTTCGCTCGCTCTCTCTCTCTCTCGCTCGCTCTCGCTCTCTCCTGCGCTCGCTCTCTCTCACTCACTCGCTCTCGCTCACTTTCTCTCGCTCGCTCTCTCGTTCTCGCTCTCTCGCTCTCTCTCGCTCTCTCTCACTCTCGCTCTCCTGCACTCTCCCTCGCTCGCTCTCGTTCTCGCTCGCTCTCTCCTGTGCTCTCTCTCTCATTCTCTCTCTCTCTCACTCTCGCTCTCTCGTTCTCGCTCTCTTGCTCTCGCTCTTGCTCTCTCCTGTGCTCTCGCTCTCTCTCGCTCACGCTCTCTCCTGCGCTCTCTCTCTCACTCTCTCCTGCACTCTCTCTATCTCACTCTCGCTCTCACGCACTCTCACGCTCTCTCGTTCTCGCTCTCTCGTTCTCACTCTCTCATTCTCGCTCTCTCCCTTTGGCTCCCTCTGGCTCTCTCCTGCACTCTCTCTCTCGCTCACTCTCTCTTGCACTCTCTCTCTCGCTCACTCTCTCTCGCTCTTTCCTGCGCTCTCGCTCGATCTCTCCTGCGCGCTCACTCGCTCTCGCTCTCGCTCTCTGTCTCTTGTGCACTCTCTCTCGCGCACTCTCTCGCGCACTCTCTCGCGCTTTCTCTCGCGCTCTCTCTCGCGCACTCTCTCGCGCTTTCTCTCGCGCTTTCTCTTGCGCTCTCTCGTTCTCGTTCTCACGCTCTCTCGCACGCTCTCGCTCTCTGTCTCGCTCGCTCTCTGTCTCGCTCGCTTGCGCTCTCTCTCTCTCGCGCGCTCTCTCGCATGCTTTCGCTCTCGCTCTCTCGCTCTCGCTCCCTCTGGCTCTCTCTCACGCACTCTCTCGCGCACTCTCATTCTCGCTCTCTCGTTCTCGCACTCGCTCTCGCTCTCACTCGCTCTCGTTCTCGCATTCTCATGCTCGCTCACTCTTGCTCACTCTCGATCCCTCTCACTCTCTCTCGTGCACTCACGCGCCCTCTCGTTCTTGCTCACTCACTCTCGTTCTCACTCACTCACTCGCTCTCTCGCTCACTCGCTCTCTGTCTCGCTGGTTCGCGCTCTCTCTCTCGCTCTCTCGCTCTGGCTCCCTCTGGCTCTCTCTGGCTCTCTCTGGCTCTCGCTGGCTCTCTCTGGCTCGCTCACTCTCGCTCGCTCACTCTCTCTCGCTCACATCGCTCGCTCACTCACTCACTCTCTCTCGCTCTCTCTATCTCGCGCACTCTCTCGCGCACTCTCTTGCACACTCTCTCGCAAACTTGTTCTCACGCTCTCTCGTTCTCGCTCTCTCGTTCTCGCTCTCTCGTTCTCGTTCTCGATCTCTCGCTCTCTCTCTCGCTCTCGTGCTCTCTCGCTCTCGCGCTCTCTCTCGCGCTCTCTCTCACGCTCTCTCTCGCACTCTCTCTCTCGCTCTCTTGCGCTCTCACTCGCTCGCTCTCCCACTCGCTCTCTCGCGCTCTCGCTCTCTCTTGCTCACTCTCGCTCTCGCGCTCTCTTGCACTCACGCTCTCTCACGCTCTCTCATTCTCGCTCGCTTTCTCTCGCTCTCGCGCTCTCTCGTGCACGCTCTCTTGCGTTCTCTCTCTCGCGCTCTCTCTCTCTCTCGCTCTCGATCTCTCTCGCTCTCGATCTCTCTCTGGCACTCTCTCTCACACTCTCTCTTGCGCACTCGGTCGCTCGCTCTCGCGCTCTCTCTCTCGATCTCTCTCGCTCTCGCTCTCGCGCTCTCTCTCGCGCTCTCTCGCTCTTGCTCGCTCTCTCTCTCTCTCGCTCTCTCGCTCGCTCTCTCTCTCGCTCTCTCGCTCTCGCTCGCTCTCTCGCTCTCTCTCGCTCTCTCTCTCTCGCTCTCTCTTGCTCTTTCCTGCGCTCTCGCTCGATCTCTCCTGCGCGCTCACTCTCTCTCACGCTCGCTCTCTCTCTCTTGTGCACTCTCTCTCGTGCACTCTCTCTCGCGCACTCTCTCGCGCTTTCTCTTGCGCTCTCTCGTTCTCGTTCTCACGCTCTCTCGCACGCTCTCGCTCTCTGTCTCGCTCGCTCTCTGTCTCGCTCGCTTGCGCTCTCTCTCTCACGCGCTCTCTCGCACGCTTTCGCTCTCGCTCTCTCACTCTCGCTCCCTCTGACTCTCTCTCACGCACTCTCTCGCGCACTCTCATTCTCGCTCTCATTCTCGCTGTCTCGTTCTTGCACTCGCTCTCGCTCTCACTCGCTCTCGTTCTCGCATTCTCATGCTCGCTCACTCTTGCTCACTCTCGATCTCTCTCACTCTCTCTCGCACACTCACGCGCCCTCTCGTTCTCGCTCACTCACTCTCGTTCTCACTCACTCGCTCACTCGCTCTCTCGCTCACTCGCTCACTCGCTCTCTCGCTCTCTGTCTCGCTGGCTCGCGCTCTCTCTCTCGCTCTCTCGCTCTGGCTCCCTCTGGCTCTCTCTGGCTCTCTCTGGCTCTCGCTGGCTCTCTCTGGCTCGCTCACTCACGCTCGCTCACTCTCTCTCGCTCACTCGCTCGCTCACTCACTCACTCTCTCTCGCTCTCTCTATCTCGCGCACTCTCTCGCGCACTCTCTCGCACACTCTCTCGCACACTTGTTCTCACGCTCTCTCGTTCTCGCTCTCTCGTTCTCGCTCTCTCGTTCTCGTTCTCCATCTCTCGCTCTCGTGCTCTCTCGCTCTCACGCTCTCTCTCGCATTCTCTCTCACGCTCTCTCTCGCACTCTCTCTCTCGCTCTCTCGCGCTCTCTCTCGCTCTCGCGCTCTCGCTCGCTCGCTCTCCCACTCACGCTCTCTCGCGCTCTCGCTCTCGCGCTCTCGCTCTCTCTTGCTCTCTCTCGCTCTCGCTCTCGCGCTCTCCTGCACTCACGCTCTCTCACGCTCTCTCGTTCTCGCTCGCTTTCTCTCGCTCTCGCGCTCTCTCGCGCGCGCTCTCTTGCGTTCTCTCTCTCGCGCTCTCTCTCTCTCTCGCTCTCGATCTCTCTCGCTCTCGATCTCTCTCTGGCACTCTCTCTCACACTCTCTCTTGCGCACTCCCTCGCTCGCTCTCACGCTCTCTCTCTCGATCTCTCTCGCTCTCGCTCTCGCGCTCTCTCTCGCGCTCTCTCGCTCTCGCTCGCTCTCTCTCTCTCGCTCTCTCGCTCGCTCTCTCTCTCTCGCTCTCTCGCTCTCGCTCGCTCTCTCGCTCTCGCTCGCTCTCTCGCTCTCTCTCGCTCTCTCTCTCTCGCTCTCTCTCGCGCTCTCTCGCTTTCTCGCACTCGCTCTCTCACTCTCTCGCGCTCTCTCTCTCTCTCACACTCTCTCACTCTCTCGCTCTCTCGCTCTCACTCTCGCGCTCTCTCGCGCTCACGCTCTCTCGCGCACTCACTCTCTCTCGCTCTCTCTCTCTTGCTCGCTCTCTCTCACTCTCTCGCTCTCTCGCTCTCGCTCGCTTTCTCTCGCTCTCTCTCTCTCACGCGCTCTCTCTCGCGCGCTCTCTCTCGCGCATTCTCTTGCGCTCTCTCTCTCGCGCTCTCTCTCTCTCTCGCTCTCGATCTCTCTCGCTCTCTCCTGCGCTCTCTCTCTCGCGCTCTCTTGTGCGCTCTCTCTCGCTCTCTCATTCTCGCTCTCTCGATCAATCTCTCGTTCTCACTCTCGCTCTCTCTCTCACTCTCTCTCGCGCTCTCTCTTGCGCTCGCTCTCGCGCTCTCTCCTGCACTCTCTGGCTCTCTCCTGCACTCTCTGGCTCTCTCCTGCGCTTTCTCCTGCGCTCTCTCTCTTTCGCTCTCTCCTGTGCTCTCTCTCCCACTCTCTCGCTCTCTCTTGCCCTCTCTCGCGCTCTCTCTCGCGCACTCTCTCGCGCACTCTCTCGCGCACTCTCTCGCTCTCTCGTTCTCTCGTTCTCGCTCTCTCCTGTGCGCTCTCGCTCGCTCACTCGCTCTCACTCACTTTCTCTCGCTTGCTCTCTCATTCTCACTCTCTCGCTCTCTCTCGCTCTCTCGTTCTCGCTCTCTCCTGCGCTCTCTCCCTCGCTCACTCGCTCTCGCTCACTTTCTCTCGCTCTCGCTCTCTCGCTCTCTCTCGCTCTCCTGTGCTCTCGCTCGCTCTCGTCGCTCGCTCTCTCCTGTGCTCTCTCTCTCATTCTCTCTCTCTCTCACTCTCACTCTCTCGTTCTCGCTCTCTTGCTCTTGCTCTCGCTCTCTC
Organism: Somniosus microcephalus; assembly: GCF_052327205.1. Classification (NCBI taxonomy): domain Eukaryota; kingdom Metazoa; phylum Chordata; class Chondrichthyes; order Squaliformes; family Somniosidae; genus Somniosus; species Somniosus microcephalus. Next base: position 27,557,963 of record NC_140998.1, on the reverse strand, counting down.
CTGTGCTCTCGCTCTCTCTCGCTCATGCTCTCTCCTGCGCTCTCTCTCTCGCTCTCTCCTGCGCTCTCTCTCTCTCTCGCGCACTCTCACGCTCTCTCGTTCTCGCTCTATCGTTCTCGCTCTCTCGTTCTCGCGCTCTCGTTCTCGCTCTCTCCCTCTCGCTCCCTCTGGCTCTCTCCTGCACTCTCTCTCTCGCTCACTCTCTCTTGCATTCTTTCTCTCGCTCACTCTCTCTTGCTCTCTCCTGCGCTCTCGCTCGCTCTCTCCTGCGCACTCACTCTCTCTCGCTCTCGCTCTCTCTCTCTCGCTCTCTCTCTCGCGCACTCTCTCTCGCGCACACTCTCGCGCACTCTCTCGCGCACTCTCACGCACACTCTCTTGCGCCCACTCTCACGCTCTCTCATTCTCGTTCTCGCTCTCTGTCTCTCGCGCTCGCTCTCTCTCGCGCTCCCTCTCACTCGCTCCCTCTCGCTCGCTCCCTCTCTTTTGCTCGCTCTCTCCCTCTCTTTTGCTCGCTCTCTCTCTCTCTCTTTTGCCCTCTCTCTCTTTCGCTCACTCTCTCTCTTTCGCTCGCTCTCTCTCTCTCTCTCTCGCTCGCTCTCGCTCTCTCCTGCGCTCGCTCTCTCTCGCTCACTCGCTCTCGCTCACTTTCTCTCGCTTGCTCTCTCGTTCTCGCTCTCGCTCTCTCACTCTCTCTCCCTCTCTCTCACTCTCGCTCTCCTGCACTCTCGCTCGCTCGCTCTCGTTGTCGCTCGCTCTCTCCTGTGCTCTCTCTCTCATTCTCTCAATTCAGTTCAATTCAATTCAAATGCTTTATTGGCATGAAAGTTTACAGGGAACCATATTGCCAAAGCTTACATAACAAAAAGTACAGTTTTCCAACATTCTGTAGGTGTCAAACAATTTTGACCTTCGTTGGGTACATACAATATTACTTTAAACAATATTAATTTAAACAGTCTTTGTACATCAGTGGGTATATTCAGTATTAATTTTAAACAGTCCTCAGGTTGTGACATGTTGTTACATATTTGGCACCAAGGTATGGTCTGTCTCCTTCTCCCAGGACTAATCTTAATTTTGACAGGTCATCCAATTCCTTGAAATCTGGGGTTGTTTGACTGAGCTTGTCAAATAATATGTTTCTTGATGTGTTGAATTTTTTGCATTTTAGGAGGAAATGCATCTCTGTCTCAACCTCGCCGGCCAGACATTGATCACATATTCTATTCTCTCTAGGCTGCCAGGATTTCTTGTATCTTCCTTTTTCAATTGCCAGTTGGTGGTCGCTTAGTCTGTACCTGGTGAGGGTCTGTCTCTGTTTTGTGTCTCTGATGGTCGAGAGATAGTCTGCCAGTTTATATTCTCTTTTTAGGGCCCGGTAACATTCTAATCTGCTTTGGCTTTTGGTTATTTTGTTCCAATGTTCCAGGTAGGTTTCTTTGCTTTGTTTAATGATTTGGTTCACTCGGATTGGTGTTTGGACGGCAGTGTTGGTCTGGGACTGGTCAGGGTCCGGCTGAGTAGGAGTACTTAGTTTCAGTAGCAGCTGACTCAGGGGACTCTTTTCTGGGTTTAGCTCTTGGGTCTGGAAGGATTTAAAATGAAGGGTGTCTGGGGAGCTAGATTTGAGGTGATTTAGGAAGTTTAGTGCTCGTTTTTGGATGTTTATTATCAGTGGGTATCTGCCTAGTTCGGCTCTGCATGCATTTGTTGGTGTTTTCCTTTGGGTGCGAAGGATGCTTCGGCAAAATTCTGCATGTAGGGCTTCTATTGTGTGTTTTTCCCATTTAGTGTAGCTATGGTGATTGAGCGGGCCCCATACTTCACTACCGTACAGCGCAATCGGCAGGATTACGCTGTCAAATATTTTTAGCCAGATTTTGATTGGGATTTGGATGTTGTAGAATTTTCTTTTTATTGCATATAGGGCTCTTCGGGCTTTTTCTTTTAGTGCATTCACTGCTATGCTGAAGCTCCCTGATGCTGTAATGGTTAGACCAAGGTAAGTGTAGCTCATAGTGTGTCCTATGATGGTATCACTGAGAGTAAACTGGTATTTGTTTTCCTGACACCTGGGCCTTTTTTGAAAAATCATGATGTTGGTTTTCTTTAGATTTACTGTTAGGGCCCAATTTTGGCAGTATTTGTCGAGTAGGTCTAGTTGTTGCTGTAATCCCTGTTCTGTGGGAGACAGCAGAACCAGGTCGTCCGCATAGAACAGGGATTTCACTTCTCCATCCATCCTCTCTCACTCTCGCTCTCTCGTTCTCGCTCTCTTGCTCTCGCTCTCTCCTGTGCTCTCGCTCTCACTCTCTCCTGCACTCTCTCTCTCTCACTCTCGCTCTCACACACTCTCACGCTCTCTCGTTCTCGCTCTCTCGTCCTCACTCTCTCATTCTCGCTCTCTCATTCTCGCTCTCTCCCTTTGGCTCCCTCTGGCTCTCTCCTGCACTCTCTCTCTCGCTCACTCTCTCTTGCACTCTCTCTCTTGCTCACTCTCTCTCTCTCTTTCCTGCGCTCTCGCTCGATCTCTCCTGCGCGCTCACTCTCTCTCGCTCTCGCTCTCTCTCTCTTGCGCACTCTCTCTCGTGCACTCTCTCTCGCGCACTCTCTCTCGCGCACTCTCTCGCGCACTCTCTCGCGCTCTCTCTTGCGCTCTCTCGTTCTCGTTCTCGTTCCCGCCCTCTCTCGCTCTCGCATGCTCTCGCTCTCTGTCTCGCTCGCTTGCGCTCTCTCTCTCTCTCTCTCTCTCGCGCTCTCTCGCACGCTTTCGCTCTCGCTCTCTCGCTCTCGCTCCTTCTGGCTCTCTCTCACGCACTCTCTCGCGCACTCTCGTTCTCGCTCTCGTTCTCGCTCTCTCGTTCTCGCACTCGCTCTCGCACTCACTCTCTCTCTCACTCGCTCTCGTTCTCGCGTTCTCGTGCTCGCTCACTCTTGCTCACTCTCGATCTCTCTCACTCTCTCTCGCGCACTCACGCGCCCTCTCCTTCTCGCTCACTCACTCTCGT